>NW_027361671.1:3625000-4225000 GCF_039654945.1 Dendrobates tinctorius | reverse complement strand
CTGCCCAATCTGTCTCCATCCTGCCCCCTGTCTCCATCCTGCCCATGATCCTGCACCATCTGTCTCTCCGGGAAAGGTCAGAAAGGCTCAGTGCCTGCGCACTGCAGTACTTTGCTCAGCCCTCAACAGGGCAGATATGTACGCCTGCGCAGGAGCGTGTTGCCTAGGAGCCTGTGTGGATGATGCCGGGACATGTCATCGACACGGAACAAGGAGGACGGCATCGCAAGAAGATGGGAGGCGCCAGACCAAGCAGAGCGACACCCCTCGGACCGGACTATCTCGCAGGTGAGTATAATAAAAGATTTTTCTTCTCTTTCAGGTCAGGTTGGGGGCTTATATAAAGAATGCTGTATATAATCCCTGAAAGGTGATGGCCATAACACGTATCGGCCAAATTTGGTATATAGACAGTTGTGTGTTATGATTGAGTCACCGTAGGAGGCAAAAATAGAAATGCTAGATAAGTCCAGAAAACCAGAGAAGTTGGCAGCTATCGGATTGCAGACCCCTGAACCTATCAACACAACTAGCAGTAGCCGTGGGGGGCTCCTACGATGCCCTAGGCCCCTCGATCACAGCCGGAGGACTACATAGCCTAAAGACAGAAAGGGAAATCTAAACTGCCCCAGAGCAGACCCCAAAGCAAAAGGCAGCCCCCCACATGTAATGACGGTGAAGCAAGAAAGAACAAAACACAGACAAAGATAGTCTGAGCAAAGATGGGGCCCAAGCTAGCTTAGATAGGAAAGGACAGGAAGGCTGCTGTCTGCAATCCGTGAAAAAACCCTATGAAAATAAGAGCCAACAGACTGACAGTAAAAAAGGCCCTGAAGACGCTAGGCTTCAAAAAAGGCTATGTCAGTACTCAGGAATATTCTGAAGACAGAGCAACAGGCAAAAGGAGATTCAGCTCACCCCAGCAGGGAATGGCAGAATCCAGAAAAACAAGGAAAACAAAACACTAATGCAAAAAGGCAAAGCAGAAATCTTAGCTTTAGATGAGCAGGAATCAGACTGGTTTCCTAGAAGTCCACAGAGAAATCACCCACAGGCCAGAAGGGCGTCGGCAGCCTTATATCCAGTCATTAACTCCACTCAGCCAGTCAACCTCATCAGCCCCAGGTGTTTGACAATCAGGCTCACTACCTTTCTTCACCAGAAGAGGGAGTTCCTCGGGCCTCAGTAGTGAAGGGGAAAATGAACTCACAACAGTTGTGTATACATTATATAGGTGATACTGTGACTGGTGTGTACAGGCGCAGTATCACCTATGTAACATATAAATACAGCAGTATCTCCTATATATTGTAGTTATAGGAGTTAGAATATCACCTATTACATGTATATAGACTGCTGTACCTATATACATGTTATAGGGGATACTGCGACTGCTATAAATACAATATATGGGTGATACTCCTGAGATGAGATGGGTCCACCGTCGGGCGTGCAGGGGATACTGCGACTGCTATAAATACAATATATGGGTGATACTCCTGAGATGAGATGGGTCCACCGTCGGGCGTGCAGAGGATCCTTGGCTGGGACTGGTGGTAACTAGCGCAGGAAACTAAACAGATGCTCTGACGCTGGTACTGGCCAGCGTCAAACAGAAGAGCCCTGCGTGCACCGTGGCGGCCCTTTCAAACTTGTAGCTGAAGGCCCTGTGTGCGCGCACTCTCATGCTTGCACATACTGACAGGGGCCACAGCCGTGCACTGACAAAGGCCGCGGCGGCAAGCACACACTGTCAAGTGCCGCCGCAGTCCTTGTTAGAGCGTGCAAGCGACACACCGTGGACGTACAGGGCCTATAGTAAGGCGTTTTATAGGGTCGGTGGCCCACTTTGTAGTATAGAACGGCCTGCCCGGCCGATTAGCAACCTGGGTCTGGACCCGATGCGGGCCCCGTCTGCTCAGTGGGCCCCATACACCAGTTAGGGCAGTAATGCCCTGATGGGGGCCCTGGCTGTCATATCAGCTGAACACCAGGTGGCGATCGCCCATGCACAACCTCCTGTGCACGGGCAATCGCCATGATGTATATATACTAAATTGATCGGAAGTTCTTTCTAACCATCACGTATACATACTGCAAATGTCGAAAAGGAGTTAATATAAGTATTTAAAATGTGAAAATGTAGAAAGTTTACCGTTTACACCATTTTCCCATAACTTAATGGTAACGACAATCCAACAACAGGTCCTACAGTACTGAGCCAGGATGTAATGTAATTCCCTTCTCTGAAAATAAAACAGCAGTCGTTAGCAAATTGCTGACATTGTCACTTATTGTACTCTCAGACTCCATATACAAGTCATGAATTGCTAGCAGTCCGAGCACGTTATAAGTCACTCGCAGGCCACAGTGTGAACATGGGCACCCAAGATGGTGAAGACAGAAATACATAGGTGGAACAACAGTGGGTTTGTATAGCTCCCATATAATGACATTTTCCTCTCACCTGTCTGTGTTCCCTTGAATTGAGGACATGAATTCATTGGTTCGGCAAGGATGAAGAACAAAAAACGGCTGTCCAAGAATGGGATGCTCCTAAAGGAGAAACGGGACATTTATTGCTAAGAAGATGGGAAATGCTGTCCTTCATGTATGTGAAATTTACTGCTGTAGAAAGTGGAAACCATTCCGTTCAATGTACTGAAACACGGGAAAAAAAGCCAAGTGCAGTGAAATTCAAAAACAAAATATAACAGTTTTGGGGGATTTTGTTTTACGGTATTCATTGTTTGGTAAAAATAACTTGTGAAGAGGATTCCCCAGGTTAGTACCATTCCAGTAATACCAAACTTTAATTTTTTATTTTCTTTTCTTGGACCTTAATCAAAAGTCCTTGTTTCCTGTCCGTGTTCTATCCATTGTTTTCACTGACACAACCCACCTACCCACATACAAAGCATGCATTAAAATCTATGGGGCTTCTCACAGGTCGGTGTTTTTTCACGAACCGTACGTCCATGCACAACTCACAGAGACATGTCTGTTTTTTTTTTTTTAGGCAGCACGGATGAAAAGGCCAATATAAATCTATGGGTCAGTGAAAACGACGTGCTGTACACGTATAGCGTCAGTGTGCCGTCCGTAGGCTGTCTAATTAACGGTGCAATGTATGGGAGGCACTTTGTCATTTATTTATATATCCACGGGTGACATAATGATGACAACTGAAGGTAAAACAGGCACACGGAGGATATACAGAAATATATGAAGCGGTCCGCTGGATGGGAGAGCCGCGGCCAGTCTGTGCACTGCGGTCTGAGATCGGATCGAGATCCGCGAACGTGTAAATAAGCCCTAATACTAATAATCTCCTGACTTACAGATAATATCAATAAAGGTATGTGCTCACGGCATCATTTGGAAGCCGACTCACCACATAGGTTTCATTATAATGTGATGCTTCAGGAAATCACCTTTTTTAAAAAAATTCACATATAAAATAGTAGCAGCTTCCAAGAGAGAGAGAAGGGCCAAATCCCGTTTTTTAGCCGCCACTTCCCTCTAAGCCTGAAGCAGTTAAAAAAAAGTTGCAAAAGACGGAACATGTGCAAAGAGACAATGCAATTTTTTTTTCCTTGATTTTGGATAACACAATTTTTGCAAAAGCACACTGTGCCCACAATGTGAGAAAGCAGCCTTATTATATGGGGGTGACAAGTTTCGTGGGAGCAGCTCTTCACAGCCAGGAGAGAGGAGCACACCTATCAACTATTGTAATAAAGTACATGTACAGACCACTGTATAGGAAATCTGTTAGGGGGCTTTGCTATATAATCTGAGATTAGCACGAGGTAGGGGCAGAGACCCTGATTCCAGTGATGTATCACTGATTTACTGGGTGCAGCAGTTATGATAGAGTGACCATTCTCTCTTCTGCAGATGTAGCAGAGCTCAGTTGTTGAGTTGTGCATAACCTCATCCACATCACAGCTTTCTGTGTACATTGTATAGTGACAGAGAGCTGCTGATCAGTGCTGGGAACCTAGTTGGACCAGAAGGCACGATATCAGTTGTCCTATAATAATAATCTCGTGCTGATAAAACTTTGCTTGTATTACAACAGCAAAACACAGCCTAGTAAGTGACAGATCCCTGTAATCAGGGTCCCTGTTTCTACATAATGGTGCTTTCAGATTAAATATATTGTGCAAAATTTCTAGCAGTGAACATTTTTGTAATTTTAAAAACTACAGCATATCCGTCATTAGTGTGAATTTTACACTAAAAATTGCTCTACTGAATGACAACGGGCCAATCCCTGTGCAACTCTGCTGGACAATCTGAGGCCGAAATCCCATAGGCTTTGGATTATCTACAAATTCTTGCCTTTGGCAAAACCATGGAGAGAGAATATGGCCAAACAAGTATCTAAAAATTCTGCACTAAGAATTCGTTTCTAGCAGTCATTGGTTGATATGACCACTAGAGGCCACTATTGTACCATGCTGAAACGCCACTTTATATCCTGCCAGAAGAGAAGGGAAAAAAATGCATTTGTCTTATTATTTTAACCAAGAAAAAAGAAGTAAACAGCAAAAAATTAAAGGGACCAGCTTGAAGATACTCTGCCATATTTTCACACTTTAGGAGAACCAGATACCTGACAAAAATAGATTTCTGGACAAATATTCTGTATATGAATAATCTGGTAAAATGTCCGTCACAGCTCCATCCTAATACAGAACAAGATACTGGGCATGAAATATACATTTAGTATTATTTGCACAGGTAATCCTCCCCACAAGGCCACCCAAACCTAAATCACATGAATCTGATAAATTTCCATCATCTCCAATATATAGTGGGAAGGGGGGATATGAGAGAAGACCACCCCCCAAAGAACATATTGTGATTATTGCGAAATATCTGCTATATTTCTGCCTAAACAAAACATGCTGTACCATAAAGAAGATTTAGAATTATAACTGAGATATCGGCATTTTACTAGTCAAAATTCAAACTTTATTACAAAAATGACAGACAATTAATAAAGAAAAATTATACACTGCATCATACCTTGAAGAAATGCCCTAGGACCTGCGCAATTGCCCCCCCCCCCCCCGCTCCACGACGGCTCTCCCTGCTAACCCTATAGGGCCCTATAGTGGCAGGGGTGTGATAAGGAGTTAAGCAGGTAGATGAGAAAGAAGAGAGGTATATAATCGGATCTTCTTGGCTTAAAGGGAATCTGTCACCCATTTTTAGTGATATCTTGTAAAGATATCACCCAATTCTGCGTCCCATAAGGATTCTTTTAGGATTTTTTATTCCCCCTGACCCTGCACCTTTGATGGATAAATACCTTCTTTATCTTCACATGCAGGTCACACTTCCGGGGCAGAGACAGCGCTGGAAAATACCGGCACAAGCGCATTACCGATTATATGCTTCGCCCACAGTTGGGCAAAGCATACTGCGCAGGCGCCGGAGGCCATTTCAATGCGCAAGCGCGAAAACCAACGTTATCTGTGATATTCACAGATGAAGATTACGTTCAGCAAGCCAAGGAGGGGTGGGAAAGAAGGCAACTAAGCCACGCCCAACGGACCGGACCGCGGTGATTTGCATACATCTCCAACAAGATAAAAAAGGTATTTATGCCTCAAAGGTGCAGGGTCAGGGGGAATAAGAAATCCTAATAGAATCTTTATGGGACGCACAATTTAGTGATATCTTTACAGGATATCACTAAAAATGTGTGACAGATCCTCTTTAATGGCAATAACTAGTTGCTTCTTTCAATAAATTTTCTTCTATCTTCTTGTGATAACCTATATTAGGATGGATTGACTATCTATATATATATATATATATAAACGCCTTATCATGTCTGTCTGTAACCGAAATCGTGGGCCGCTGATTGGCGACAGGCGCAGCTGTTTGTAATGGTAAGCTGCACGCGACGAATCAGCGGCAGGCGCAGGCCTTAATCTCTAAAAAAGAGAATTAAAATAAAAAAAAGTTATTCTCACTTTCCGACGGCCTCCTGTCTTCTTTCCACGCGCCTGGCCTCGCGTTCCCAGTAATACTTTGCGGCTTAGACCGCTGATGACGTCACTCTCGCGAGAGCGAGAAAGAAGACCGACGTCACTCTCACGAAAGCGAGAAAGAAGACGTCGTCAGCGGTCTAAGCCGCAAAGCATTACTGGGAACGCAAGGCCGGGTGCGTGGAAAGAAGACAGGAGGCCGTCGGAAGGTGAGAATAACTTTTTAAAATTTTTAATATTATTTTTGCACAGGGCCACGGCAGTGATTGGTCGCGGCTACAGGGCCGCGTTGCTGATAGGTCGCGGACAGAGGGCCGCGACTACACGGAAAGGGGGGGTGAGGGGACCATGCATACCAGGAAAGGGGGGTGAGGGGACCATGCATACCAGGATTGGGGGGTGAGGGGACCATGCATACCAGGAATGGGGGGTGAGGGGACCATGCATACCAGGAAAGGGGGGTCAGGATACCATGCATACCAGGATTGGGGGGGTGAGGGGACCATACATACCAGGATTGGGGGGGTGAGGGGACCATGCATACCAGGATTGGGGGGTGAGGGGACCATGCATACCAGGATTGGGGGGTGAGGGGACCATGCATACCAGGATAGGGGGTTGAGGGGACCATGCATACCAGGATTGGGGGGTGAGGGGACCATGCATACCAAGAAAGGGGGGTGAGGGGACCATGCATACCAGGATAGGGGGGTGAGTGGACTATGCATACCACGAAAGGGGGGTGAGGGGACCATGCATACCAGGAAAGGGGGGTGAGGAGACCATGCATATCAGGATTGGGGGTGAGGGGACCATGCATACCAGGATTGGGGGGTGAGAGGACCATGCATACCAGGAAAGGGGGTTGAGGGGACCATGCATACCAGGAGGGGGGCATTTATGCACATGTAATCGAAGTACATGTATCAAAGTACTGGCAGTTATAACATGGATGAATGTGACACGCATCTCTATTCTCTTCATACAGGTAACCAGCTCTTTCAATCCCTGCTCTGAATCAACTCCTGTGTTTCTCAACTCCATTCAATGTCAGCAAGCAGTTAATCCTGAATGCTGTGTGTTTTCAACTATGCAAGCTTATATCTGGTATATAGTTATTTCAACTTACTCTGCTTGTCCCCTTATGTTGTGAGGTCATGAAACTTTTCAAAGTGCTTTATGATCCATGTAGTGCTGGACATCTGTTTATCTGTCCACAACATTTTATTGGGTCCTGCTGTCTCAATTTAGTTTGATTGATTAACCAGAAGAGAGCACAAAAAAAAAGAAAATCTAATCCTTAGCCTCCTATATATTCAGACATAGCTTGGGGAAGGCATTTATGCACATGTAATCGAAGTACATGTATCAAATTACTGGCAGTTATAACATGGCAGTTAGACAGGGCAGGAGACAGGTAAGACAAATAAATAAATCTATTCCCTGTACATTTGGAGTACAACAAATATATACCATATGCATTTGTGTACTTTATATCCTAGCCGCTGCATTCACACACATCCACTGCCCTGGCATTAACTCTCTACACTCCATTTATATCGGCCCCTTGCTCCTTTCCTCTCTTATGAATAGCACTCACGCTCTTTTCACATTGCTAAATTGCACAGATCCAGTCAGTCCCACCATTCAACATAAGAGACGCTCTCACAAATCATTTAACCATCTGCTCACTCTTTCTATCCTCCTTCTCCTAGTCGCAGGAGACATTGCTGCCAACCCTGGTCCCCCATGTTATAGAAAGTCAAACTCCCCAACTACTACACTCAGAAACCCCTCTAATCTTATTAATATTCCCTGCATGCAATCTGTCTCTCTTAATTGTGCACTTTGGAATTCTCGCTCAGTGTGTAACAAACTCTCATTCATTCATGACTTTTTCCTTTCTAATTCTCTTAACCTTCTGGCTCTTACTGAAACCTGGATCCAGCAGACACTACCGCTGCTGCTCTTTCATATGGTGGACTACACTTCTCTCATACCCCAAGAGCAGACAATAGAGCAGGTGGAGGCGTTGGTCTGCTCCTATCACCAAAATGTACCTTTCAGGTTATCCCTCAACTACCCTCACTAGTCTTCCCTTTTTTTGAGGTCCATACCGTCAGACTCTACACCCCCTTCTCCATGCGAGTGGCGATGGTGTATCGTCCTCCCAGCCCCTCCCATCAGTTCCTGGATCATTATGCCACTTGGCTTCCACATTTTCTCTCCTGTGATATCCTTACCCTCATCATGGGAGATTCCAACATCCCCATTGCTCTTCCCCTCTACCCATCTGCTACTCACCTTTTATTTCTAACCTCTTTTGGCCTTTTGCAGCTTACTAATTCTCCAACGCATGAAGACGGAAACTCCCTCGACTTGGTCTTCTCTCAGCTTTGTGCAGTGGATGATTTTGCAAACTTCCATCTCCTGCTCTCTGACCACAATCTTCTTTCTTTCTCTATCATGAACTGCCAGGCTGCTCATGTCAGCCTCACTGTCTATACTTATAGAAACATACAGGCCATTAACACCCAGAAACTTATGAAGAACTTGCAGTCATCATTGGCCCCTATCTCCTCCCTCTCATGTCCTGATTCTGCATTGAAGCTTTACAATGAAACACTTCAAATTGCACTGGATGAATTTGCACCCCCTATAAATAGAACACCACAACACAGTCGGCGACAACCCTGGCACACTCTGCAAACACGTTTCCTGCAGCGGTGCTCCAGGTGCGCCGAACGTCTGTGGAGAAAATCCAATCTACACAAAGATTTCATCCATTATAAGTTTATGCTTCGAACACACAACACTGCCCTTCACCTCTCAAAACAAACCTATTTCAACACCCTCATCACCTCACTGTCCAATAACCCAAAACGTCTCTTTGACACTTTTCATTCTCTACTCAACCCAAGAGTACACGCCCCAACCACGGAGCTCTGAGCTGACGATCTGGCCAATTACTTCAAAGAAAAAATTTACCAGATTCAACAGAAAATTATCTCCCAATCACCTCATACCATGCACTGTCCTCCCTCCCCCACTGCATCTAGCTCACTCTCTGATTTTGAACCAGTCACAGAAGAAGTAAGCAGGCTCCCAGCATCTTCTCGCCCAACCACTTGCACCAGTGACCCATTTCCGTCACATCTCCTACAGTCCCTTTCCCCTGCTGTCACCCCTCACCTAACTAAATATTTAACCTCTCTCTCTCTTCTGGTATCTTTCCCTCCTTATTTAAGCATGCCATCATACATCCACTACTTAAAAAACCATCCCTCGACCAAAACTGTGTCGCTAACTATAGACCTGTCTCTAATCTTCCCTTCATCTCTAAACTAATGGAACGCCTGGGTCCACTCCCGTCTTAACTGCTATCTCTTTGATAACTCTCTTCTCGACCCTCTCCAATCCGGTTTCCGCTCTTTACACTCTACTAAAACTGCCCTCACTAAAGTCTCTAATGATCTACTAACAGCTTTATCAAATGGTCATTACTCCATGCTAATTCTCTTGGAACTCTCTGGAGCATTCGACACTGTGGATCATCAGCTTCTCCTCACTATGCTCCGTTCCACTGGCCTCAAGGACACCGTTCTCTCCTGATTCTCCTCCTATCTCTCTGACGGCTCCTTTACTGTATCTTTTGCCGGTTCCTCCTCCTCTCACCTTCCCCTTACTGTTGGGGTTCTTCAAGGATCGGTTCTAGGCCCCCTCCTCTTCTCCTTGCACACTGCCCCTATTGGTCAAACAATCAGTAGATTTGGTTTCCAGTACCATCTCTATGCTGATGACACCCAATTATACGCTTCTTCTCCTGACATCACGCCAGCCTTTCTAGAAAACACCGATTGTCTAAATGATGTGTCTAAAATCATATCCTCACTATATCTGAAACTGAACCTGTCAAAGACTGAACTACTTGTGTTTCCTCCCTCTACTAATGTACCTATACCCGACATTGCCATTTCTGTGTGTGGTTCCACTATTACTCCCCAGCAACATGCCCGCTGTCTTGGGGTCATACTTTACTCCGAGCTTTCCTTTGCCCCCCACATTCGATCACTGGCTCGCTCTTGTCATCTGCACCTCAAAAACTTTTCTAGAATTCGACCTTTTCTTACTTTTGACTCTGCAAAAACTCTTACTGTTTCTCTTATTCATTCTCGTCTCGACTATTGTAACTCTCTTCTAATTGGTCTCCCTCTTACCAAACTCTCCCCTCTCCAATCTGTCTTGAATGCTGCAGCCAGGATCATATTCCTCATCAATCGTTACACCGATGCCTCTACCTTGTGCCAGTCATTACACTGGCTACCCATCCGCTCCAGAATTCAGTATAAACTTATTACCCTCACCCACAAAGCCCTCCATGGCACAGCACCACCCTACATCTTCTCCCTTGTTTCAGTAAACCACCCTTCCCGCGCCCGCCGTTTTGCTGATGACCTGAGGTTAGCATCCTCAATAATCAGAACCTCCCACTCCCGTCTCCAAGACTTTACACGTGCTGCGCCAATTCTTTGGAATGCACTTCCCAGGTCAATACGATTAGTCCCCAATCCCCACAATTTTAAGCGTGCCCTGAAAACGCATTTATTCAGACTGGCCTATCGCCTCAACACATTAACCTAATCTATCCCTGTGTCTAATCTATCCCAAAAGTTTTACGATAACCAGGTTCCCCGCATCATGTTCCCACATGCTTTATGCATCCATTAGCCCTCTGTGTCTGTACTGTTACACACTTAACATTATGGCTGGTCCATACAATCAGGGCAATTGTTACCACCCACCTTTCGTGTCTCTTTCCTCATAAACTGTAAGCTTGCGAGCAGGGCCATCATTCCTCATGGTATTTGTTATAATCTATGTGATTATTGTTATGCTGTAATGTCTATTGTCTGTACAAATCCCCTCTGAAATCTAATGTGCTGCGGAATATGTCGGCGCTATAGAAATACAATTTATTATTATTATTATTATTATTATTACCAGGAAAGGGGGGTGAGGGAACCATGCATACCAGGATTGGGGGGTGAGGGGACCATGCATAATAGGATTGAGGGGTGAGAGGACCATACATTCCAGGATTGGGGGGTGAGGGGACCATGCATACCCTGAAAAGGGAGTAAGAAGACCATGCATACCAGGAAAGAGAGGTGAGAGGACCATGCATAACAGGATTGGGGGGTGAGAGGACCATGCATTCCAGGATTGGGGGGTCAGGGGACCATGCATACCAGGATAGAGGGTTGAGGGGTAGCATGCATATCAGGATTGGGGGTGAGAGAACCATACATATCAGGATTGGGGGTGAGAGAACCATACATATCAGGATTGGTGGGTGCATTATTGCATTATTATTAAATCTTCAAAAATAAACTGCATATATATTCTAGAATACCCGATGCGTTAGAATCGGGCCACCATCTAGTTCTTTATATAAAGAAGACTATTGTGTTAAATGTTCTTTCTATTCGCTATCTAATATAGATCTCTCATGATAGGTATATATTTGAAAAGACCACATCACATTTGAAGTCACTTTGAGGGGTCTATATGATAGAAAATACCCAAAAATGACACCATTCTAAAAACTGCAACCCTCAAGGTGCTCAAAACCACATTCAAGAGGATTATTAACCCTTCAGGTATTTCACAGGAATTTTGGGAATGTTTAAAAAAAAATGAACATTTAACTTTTTTTCCCCAAAAACTTACTTCAGATCCAATTTGTTTTATTTTACCAAGGGTAACAGGAGAAATTGGACCCCAAAAGTTGTTTTACAATTTGTCCTGAGTATGCCGATACCCCATATATGTTTGGGAGCATGGCAGAGCTCGGAAGGGAAGGAGCGCCGTTTGACTTTTCAATGTAAAATTGGCTGCAATTGAGATCGGACGCCATGTCGCGTTTGGAGAGCCCCTGATGTGCCTAAACAGTGGAAACCCCAACAAGTAACACCATTTTGGAAAACAGACCCCCTAAGGAACTTATCTAGATGTGTGGTGAGCCCCAAGGGCTTCACAGAAGTTTATAATGTAGAGCTGTAAAAATAAAAAATCTTATTTTTTTCACAAAAATGATATTTTCGCCCAATTTTTTATTTTCCCATGGGTAACAGGAGAAATTGAACCCCAAAAGTTGTTGTGCAATTTGTCCTGAGTACGCTGATACCCCATATATGCAGGTAAACCACTGTTTGGGTGCATGGCAGAGCTGGGAAGGGAATGAGCGCCATTTGACTTTTCAATACAAAATTGGCTGGAATTGAGATTGGACGTCATGTCGCATTTGAAGAACTCCATGATGTGCCTAAACAGTGGAACCCCCCCAATTTCAACTCCAAACCTAACTCCAACACACCCTTAACCCTAATCCCAACCCTAACCCTAACATACCCTTAACCCTAATCCCAACCCTAACCGTAACCCCAACCCTAACTTTAGCCCCAACCCTAAATTTAGCCCCAACCATAACCCTAACCCTAATGGGAAAATGGAAATACATTTTTTTAATTTTATGATTTTTAGCTTACTAAGAGGGTAATAAAGTGGGGGGTTTGATTTACTATTTATAGCGGGGTTTTATGTTTGGCAGCTGTCAAACGCTAAAAGACGCTTTTTATTGCAAAAGTAGTTTTTGCATCACCACATTTTGAGAGCTATAATTTTTCCATATTTTGGCCCACGGAGTCAAGTGAGGTCTTATTTTTTGCAGGACAAGTTGACGTTTTTATTGGTACCATTTTACCATTTTCGGCACATGACTTTTTTGGTCGCTTTTTATTCCGATTTTTTGGGAGACAATATGAACAAAAACCAGCAATTCATGAATTTCTTTTTTCTTTTGGGGGGGGGGGGGGGGGCGTATATACCGTTCCGTGTGTGGTAAAGTTGATAAAGCAGTTTTTATTCTTCGGGTCAGTACGATGACAGCGATACCTCATTTATTTCATTTTTGTATGTTTTGGCGCTTTTACACAATCAAAACTATTTTATAGAAAAAATGATTATTTTTGCATCGCTTTATTCTGAGAGCTATAACTTCTTTTCCAGTGATGGAGCTATATGGCGGCTTGTTTTCTGCAGGACAAGATGACGTTTTCAGTGGTACCATGTTTATTTATATCTGTCTTTTTGATCGCGTGTTATTCCACTTTTTGTTCGGCGGTATGATGATAAAGCAGTGTTTTTTGCCTTGTTTTTTTTTTTATGGTGTTCACTAAAGGGATTAACCAGTGGGACAGTTTTATATGTTGGGTTGTTACGGACACGGTGATACTAAATATGTGCAATTTTATTGTTTAGATTTTTTTTATTCAAATATTGATTTAATGATAGAATAAATATTGATTTTTTTTAATTATTTTTTAATATTTTTGCAATTACTTAAATTTTTTTCATTTCATTCTATGTTTTACACTGTGTCCCACTATGGGACACTCATTTTGTGTAGGCTGATCGCTTATATGGCATGCAGATCTGCGTGCCATATAAGCTGTCACCGCTGCATGTAATTTCTCACTAACCTCAGAGACTTCCTCACATGTACTGAGCATGACAGGAATGGTAACCTGGAGGTCGTCATGACGACATTGGGTTGCCATGTGAGCAATCGGGACCCCGCGTGATGCCGCGGAGACTCCGATCCAAAGGCAGAGGGGCTGTCAGAGCTGACAGCCCCTCTGCCTGCTCCTGGAACGCTGCGATCATGTTTGATCGCAGTGTGCCGGGGGTTAAAGTGCCAGGAGCGGTCTGTGAATTAGTGCCGGGTGTCAACTGTGATAATCAGCTGACACCGGGCCACGATCAGCCGTACCCCCTCCCCCATCCCGTGAGAGCGGCTGATCGCGTATGACTTACTATTTCGTCCATGGGCATTAAGTGCCAGGGCACATGGATGGAATAGTACGCCCAATGTCAGGAAGGGGTTAATAGTGCTGGATCGCCTGCCTGATCTAATAGTACGGGTGTGACCAAATTGCGATTAGCCACCTTGGTGCACAACACATGCTTGGTACCTGCCTGGTATTGTAACCATTTGTTGGTAACTACTGCTCATTTGTCTATGATGTGTTTAGATTTGATGTTTTTGGGTTCACTCACTTGACAGTATTCTTGGTGCTGTCCAAGAAAAAAGAGACTTTGCATGTTATGCAATGGGGCTGACGACTATTTTCTCACACTAACCGAATGTCCACATTAATACAAATTGCAGCATGCACTAGTTAGTCCTTTACGTAATTCAGTTGAGATTCATCTATTCAAGTCTATTCATCTATTCAAGTCTATGGGTGCTAAAAATAAAAATTTGGATGCCATACAGATCATCCATATAGCAGCCAGTTTTTATGGATACTTTGCAATTATTAACCTGGGAAACTATATTTGGTCTTGAAAGCTTTTTTTAACTGCTGATGTATAAAAAGAAATGAAAAAAAATAACAAAACGGGTGAAAAATTGTCCGTTTAAATGAAAAGCACACATTTTTTTATATGGCCATGTAAGCTTAACCTTTCAGTTAATTACTTCAGATTTAATTATCCAATACTTCTCTGATCTGTTCCTTATAAGAATGTGAGCAATAAGGCAATGTTAAATTGATTTTCTTTTACTTCTTTGTATGGCACCATAACTTCCACTGCATTTTACATATATTATCGTCACTGTGCCCATTGGGGCTCACAATGTAAATTCCCAATTAGTATGTCTTTGGAGTGTGGGGGGAACCGGAGAACCAGCCTCTACCTCAGGAAAGGCTTTATCGTTCAAATGGATGCCACTTAGGTAGGCCTAGGAGCAGTTATGGCACAGGAGATGAAAGAAGTACACCTACTTGAGTAGGAAACTTATCCCATAAGAGAAAATTTATAGCGTAATGGAGAAGGAGTGCTTGGCCATTATGTGGGCCTTGGAGTACAGTATAGCTTGATAATGGATCATTCACCCTTGGTCTGGATGAGAAATGCTAAGGAGAGGAATGATGACGTTACCAGATGGTTTCTCTCACTGGAACATCGAGCTGGGAAAGCGTAAGAAAATACGGATGCCCTATCACGGGCACCCTGTAAGGTAACAGGTGATCATTTCCCCAATTTTGAACCAGGGTGGGGGGGTAT
This sequence comes from Dendrobates tinctorius, assembly GCF_039654945.1. Lineage (NCBI taxonomy): Eukaryota > Metazoa > Chordata > Amphibia > Anura > Dendrobatidae > Dendrobates > Dendrobates tinctorius. Next base: position 4,209,860 of record NW_027361671.1, on the reverse strand, counting down.
GTGGGGCAGTATGGAGAATCAAATACGAAGGTCATTATGTGTCCCCAAAAATGTGCATAGAGGTATATTAAACCCACTGTAATTACAGCCACAGCTGTGGTTACAAAGCAAAATAAAAGAGAGTGGATTTGGTCAAACTATTTGACCAAGTCAGATTTAAGAAGACCTGACATGAGCTATTAATTTTGGAGATCTGTTGGATGGTAGTGGGATGGATCTCTTCCTCCACTCCGGGTCTTGAGAGCGGCCAATGTCCACGATGCTCATTTAAACTTTCAGTTCATATTTGGGATTGTCAGTGTTTGGTTTGCAAGCATCAGAACTGGAGCTCTGTGCAGGACAGGTCTGTGTGAGATTGAATACATGACAGAGCCAGAGAAAGCAAAGCCATTGGCACACCCATGAGTGATACAGTGTTGCAGTCACCCACTGCAATTTACTGGTACAGATGTTCCGGATGAGAACTGGAGGATAAAAGTTCTAGATTTATTTTGTGAGTTTGAAAATAAAGACGTTTATGTTGAACTTTCTTGGGTCACTGTCTAATTACTGCACAAAACAGAAAGCCGCTGCCTCACTATATATATATATATATACACACATTATATATATACTCGTGTGTGTATATATATATATATATATATATATATTGTGGTACAGTAAAGGGTGTTTTACTGGATGGAAGATATGTTTCTCCTAGCAGATTAATGTTTGGCCGGGTTTTTCCTTAAAGACGGGACATGCGATGATGTCAGGGTCACGTGATCAGCCCATGTGATGTCTACCTCACTGGTGGGAGAGGTTAGGCCCTATGTAATGGAGGGTGGTGATTGCCACAGTGTGAGTGTGTTTCTGGAAACTACAGAAACTTGTGTGGACCCAGCCTGTAACTTGTATATAGGATTCCCGTGCTGCAGGAATGTCGCAGCAAGACTCAGAAGAACCCCGGGAATGGCACCTGGCGGATGCCGCAGGACCTGGCAGCCGCTTAGTTACGGCCGTCCTGTGCAAGGGGTGAGTCTGGGACCAGTGGTTCTCCAAGCTGGAGTATGTGTTTGCTTTCCCTTATGTTTTGTTAAGCTGCTGGTTACTGAGTGACATTAAAACCTCTGAAATTGGACTTTATGCATGTGTGTTGCCTCGTTACTGCCGCCCAGCTATTGCCTACCAGAGCGAATCCCTACAATATATATATATACACACTGTATATATTAAGGTAATATCAGGTCCAGGTATTGTCTATGAAATAGTTATGTGTACTCATTAGTATGTAGAATGGTGATAATGTCAATGTTCTTGGATCCCCAGTTGAACATAATTATAATTTTGCAGCAATATTTTGGGCTGATGTTAAAAAAAAAAATATTTCACTTTGGTTTCAATCAAACTTGTCATAACAGCAAAAAAATACTAGTCCATGTTTAAGAGAGGACCGAAGAGGTGACAAAAACGACAACATCCTTTTTGCTTTAGCATACAATGAGTGAAGTGCAGTGCAGTTAAGAAGTCCACCTGGAGGTGGTAAACCCCTTGGGTTCCAATGGGCAAAACTGAGGCATGGAGAATCCCTGAACCCCAAGTATTCACCTGTTAATCCGGGTAGTCTCTGTTAGCAATCAAATGAAGATAGGTGAAATTAGACAAGACAACAAAAAAACTGGCACTGTTCAATTAATAAAGTGGTTGAGTAGAAGGTCAGGGTACCAGGAGGTCTGAGCACACAGCAGAAAAGTATCAAGGTAAAAGTACAAGCTCTGTCCGACATTGTGGGACAAGACTGATGATCACCTTTGCACAGAAAGGAACAAAAGAATTTTATTGGTCAGGCAAGGAGCATTAGAGGGGTCCAAGCCAGAGAGGAACATCGGGGGTGAAGTCAGGGCCAGGACAAGGGGTAGGCATCGGTCTAGAGTGTTACCTCTTGTCTTCCCAAGGGATCACATTTATGGAGAAAAAAAAAGGTCTTCTAATGAATGTTTGAGGCCACCTGGCATCTCCCTGCAGCCACAAGCATTCAGGACAACGTTGGCCAGGGCGCAGTTGAGAAATCACTGACAGCGCTAACCTGCCTCAGCCTGCGCCCAGCCTTCGCTCCATCTCTGCACTCAATTGTATTTGCGTCTGTCAGATTGGAGGGGACAATGTGGTGAGCAGTATGAGGGTATAGCGTGAAAAGGGGACATAGAATGGTTATGGAAATGGCAGAGCGTGAAATGGGGGCAAAGTATGAAAAGAGGTTAGCATAGCCGAGGGCACAGTGTGGAGATATAGAGTGTGAGGGGAAACAGTGAAGAGAGACCAGACACGGTATAGTAGTGGCAGACAGTGGGGTGGTTATAGATCATTAAAGAGGACAGTCTGGAGGCCATATACCAAAGGAGGTTTAATTAGGTCATGATATGGACAGATATTTTGTATGCAGATGGCATTTTAATAACACTAGTATTTTTAAGGACACTGTCAGGATGTGCTGCAGAAGACCAGAAAAGTGGAAATCTGCAGAGATATGGATGTCAAAAGTCATCATGGCATTTGGACGAGATAGAGACGAAAAGAAAAAAGCAAATCAATCAGAGAAGATGTCACCTATAAAGAACCTGAATGTGAATGTTTACTTGTTGCTACTGACTAAATCTCATTCATTTTGTGGTTTCTGTATGGTCTGTAGTCTGATAAAGACTGATAACAGCCACTCCCAGCAACTACATGAGAGTTGTGGGTTCCTGAGATACAAATGTATATGGCCCTGACTTGACATTACAATTAATTGCTATACTAAGCTTGGTGATGCATTCATGTAATGATGATGGTTCTGGTTACGTATACATATATTGATGACGATACTGGTGTATTTATTTACTAACGTTGATTCTCGTGGTGTATTGTACTAAATGAGGTTCTGGTGATGCATTAATGTATTATTGATGGTTCTGGTGATGTCTTCATGGACTAATGATGGTTCTAGTGATGTACAGTACAGTGCTGTGCTAATTAATTGGGACAAAGCATTGTTTTAAGTAAAATCGTAAGTTGGTTACCAGTCAGTGATTCAAACTAGTTTTAACTGCTTCGAGCAGACACTCACGCCTGTTCAAAGCAGTTAAAACTGGGTTGAATCACTGACTGGTAACCAACTTACGATTTTACTTAAAACAATGCTTTGTCCCAATTAATTTGCACAGCACTGTACACTCACAAGCAAAAGAGTAGCAAAATTTTGCTTCAAACGGGAGACTATCATCATTTTATAGATAATCATATAGGCTATCTCATACATAAATTTGTCTTGAAACTAGCATATGATTAGTCATGCAGATTCTTGTCATTTCACTGCATTGTTACTGTTTTTCTTCTTTTCTTCCTGTATACTACAAAATACAACCTATTCTCACATCTAATATACAGTCATATGTAAAAGTTTGGGCACCCCTATTAATGTTAACCTTTTTTCTTTATAACAATTTTGGTTTCTGCAACAGGTATTTCAGTTTCATATATCTAATAACTGATGGACTTAGTTATATTTCTGGATTCAAATGAGGTTTATTGTACTAACAGAAAATGTGCAATCTGCATTTAAACAAAATTTGACCGGTGCAAAAGTATGGGCACCCTTATCATTTTCTTGATTTGAACACTCCTAACTACTTTTTACTGACTTCCTGAAGCACTAAATTGGTTTTGTAACCTCATTGAGCTTTGAACTTCATAGCCAGGTGTATCAAATCATGAGAAAAGGTATTTAAGGCGGCCACTTGCAAGTAGTTCTCCTATTTGATTCTCCTATGAAGAGTGGCATCATGGGCTCCTCAAAACAACTCTCAAATGATCTGAAAACCAAGATTATTCAACATAGCTTTTCAGGGGAAGGATACAAAAAGTTGTCTCAGAGATTTAACCAGTCAGTTTCCACTGTGAGGAACATAGTAAGGAAATGGAAGAACACAGGTACAGTTCTTGTTAAGCCCAGAAGTGGCAGGCCAAGAAAAATATCAGAAAGGCAGAGAAGAAGAATGGTGAGAACAGTCAAGGACAATCCACAGACCACCTCCAAAGACCTGCAGCATCATCTTGCTGCAGATGGTGTCACTGTGCATCGGTCAACAATACAGCGCATGCATAACGCCTTTTTGTATGACCAAACAACTCAATCTTTGTTTCATCAGTTCACAGGACCTTCTTCCAAAATGTAACTGGCTTGTCCAAATGTGCTTTTGCATACCTCAGGCGACTCTGTTTGTGGCGTGCTTGCAGAAACGGCTTCTTTCGCATCACTCTCCCATACAGCTTCTCCTTGTGCAAAGTGCGCTGTATTGTTGACCGATGCACAGTGACACCATCTGCAGCAAGATGATGCTGCTGGTCTTTGGAGGTGGTCTGTGGATTGTCCTTGACTGTTCTCACCATTCTTCTTCTCTGCCTTTCTGATATTTTTCTTGGCGGCCACTTCTGGGCTTAACAAGAACTGAGTCCATCAGTTATTAGATATATGAAACTGAAATACCTGTTGCAAAAACCAAAATTGTTATAAAGAAAAAAAGGTTAACATTAATAGGGGTGCCCAAACTTTTACATATGACTGTATACCTACCTTGTAATGTCTTCACATCCAGATGTGTCTGGATCCCAGAATTCCAAGCGGTGGAAGTTCACCGACCGCCATATTGGGACACCCAAGTGATGGGTGACTCAATATGAAAACTCCTGGTGGTACCAGCCTCTTGAGTGGTACTACCAGCAGAACACCGCCGCACCACACACACTGTATACGCCGTATGCAGCCTCTTGAGTGGTACCACCAGTGGAACACTGTCGTGAACACGCCGCCGCCAGGATCAACTGACTGATTCACTGAACGCCGCCATCTTTGTACAGGAGGAGTGCATGCTCAGTTTCAATGTGACCGCCGCTATCTGTCTGCATAAAGATGGCAGCGGTCTGATTTACTGTGCCTGCGCAAATTCCGCGCAGTCGCAGTAAATCATTCGGCTGATCCCGGCAGCAGATGCGCGACGTGTCTACAGGCAGAGGAAGCCGGTCACATTAAAGAGGTTTTCCCACGAACGAAAGTTAATTGTAAAAATTGTCTGTGTCTGACCGTGTACGGAGCATACCACATCTCCTGGGCAGGGGAGGAAGCAAAAGACAAAACTGACATTACAGCAGGGGATCACAGAGGATTCATTTTGTGAGATAAATATTTCACTAACTGTTTTTAAACAATATTTTACCTCACAAAATGTATCCTCTGTGATCTACTGCTGTAATGTCAGTATTGTTTTTTGCTACCTCCCCTGCCCAGGAGCTCAGCTCAAAAAAGAGAAAACATGAGGGAAGAAGACAGCACAGTGATGGAGAGAGAGAGAGCAGACAAAGGGGAAAGCACATGGGCTACACAAGTCAAAGAAGAGATGACATGAGAGGAGAAGACAGCAGATGGGGGAGAGAGAAAGCGCACAAGGGTGAGAGACAGCTCAAAGGGGACAGCACATGAAGGGAGAACACAGCACAGGAAGGAGAGAGACAGCAGACAAGGGGGATAGCACATGGGGTAGACAGGTGAAAGAAGAGAGCACAGATGGGAGAAGTCAGCACATGAGGAAAGAGAGAGTGGATAGGTGGGTGAGTACATAGGGGGAGAGATTCTCAACACTGCAAAGACTGCCCCCATCGTGACATTACCATCCTCCCGATACGATAGCATCAGGCCACCATCTATTTTCCTAAGAGCTGTCACGCTGTGACTGTACGTATATATGGAAAGGGGCCATGCACTATCCCTAGGGCTTGGAAGCTAACTATCCCTGCTCCCAAATGTACCTCTAAAGATGAGAAGGTTTGGGCCACCAACCGTACGGTTCTCCTGTTGTATCCTAAGCTGTCCCCTCCCTCTCTCCCAGGAGGCCTGGGATAGAAATGCTAGTGAATAAATATGTAAGAGAAACAGGGATATCAACAAAAAACTAACATACAAAATTCTCATCAAAGATAGAGAGGTATAAAGGGAAGGGTAGGAATGTACAAAGCAAATGAGAATAGGACAATTAGGAATGTATACGCCCAAAAACAGCATGCAACAATCTCCAGCATCAACACAGTGACTCCAAAGAGCTAGAAAGTAAAACTTTCACTTGCATGGAAGGTCTAGCCAGATTTTATTGAGACAAGAAATGACCAGGTCAGAAACAGCTCTGAGATGGACATACAAGTTTCTAGAAAGGGTTGTTAACCTCTTCAGCACCAAAGAAAACGAAATCCATTTAATATGAAACACACTCAGGCTAAATAGTCGATCTGCGATTCACAATGCATTGAGAATTCTAACCCCAGATCTCTCTGAAGGATGTGACCCACTCGTGACAATAGCTCATTGCATTATTCAGCTGATTCCCAAGGGAAAGGTCACTGATTTAAAACGCGGAACAGCCATGATGATTTTCCAAGAAAAGAGAAAAAGCATCATCAATAGAGGTCTCTCTGCCAAGAAAATTGTCAAACTGCATCATGTGAGTGCCATGACAGTTGGAAGAATACGAAATGAAGCCAGTCCAGTAATAGTGATATCACAGATGTCCATGCAAGTACAGTGCAACACATGTTACACAAGTCTGGAATGGTGGCCCGAAAAAAGGTGAAGAAGCCTCAAATTCAATATAGTCATAAGAAACTTTGGCTCAAGTTTGCAAAAAAAGTATGAAAAGTGGACAGTAGACAATATTGGAAACAGGTGATTAGAAGCGATGAGATGAAAGTCAATAAACTACGCTCTGATGGGTGCCAATGGGTCTGGGAGAAAAAAGAAAAAAGGGCTAACATCTAGAAATTGAAGGAATTGTCAAGGCGTTCAATACTTAACCAGGATCGATGGTGGTCTTAATGCTAAGCTATATAGTAGCAACCAAAAGTTTTGCATTATTTTTTAAGTGTAATTACTTCTGTTTGGTAGTTGTGATGCAATTTTAATGGTGATTTTAGTAAACTGGAAGCAAATGGTTGTCAGCTATAAGGATGAAAATTGTGACTGACATTATTTTATCCCTTTATGTGTAACTTTCCAACATTTGCTGGGCCAAACGTTTTGCATATTTTGTGGGTAGTCAAAGTTTTGGGCAGTCATGAGTAGTTGAAATATTTTTGTTTGTTTGTTTTTAGGTGAAAACATGGCAAATACAAAGACATATTTTTCACCAGATTCAGGGAGATTATTCTGAGTGAAGTAATGCAAAAGCAAAAAGGAGGAGCTATGGAATTTAACTGTTCTCAGTCAAGTGTCACGTATAATAAAGAAAGAAAAAGAAGGTTATGCAACAGCTGACTAACCTAGAAGTGGACAACAACGGAAAACTTCCTCCACAATTGATCATATTATTAAGAAAAAGTCAGTACCTGAAGTCCATAAAGTGCTGTACAGATTTTGCACATAAACAACGAAGAATGTGAGGTCAAAATGAGTCACCAAACTGTTTGTGCGATGGCTAAGAGTAGCAGGGTTGAATGAGTTCCAGTCAAGAAGCCTTTCATGTCTGCAATGAGAGTTTGCCAAAGAACACAGCCAATGGAAAAAGTCAGATTGGCCTAAGGTGTTGTGATCGGATGAATCCCAGTTCAATCTGTTTGGCAGTGATGGCAAGCACTGTGTGTACCACCCAATTGGAAAACATAATGATGTAAGGTACCAAACACCTACAATGAAACATGGTTGTGGCAATGCCATGGTTTGGGGCTGATTTTCTGCATCTGCCATTGACCCTCTGTATAGAATTGATGGAAATATGAATGCTACCATGTGCACGGTTATACTGGAGAATGTTATGCTGCCACATACCGTGTTTCCCCGATAGTAAGACACCCCCGATTGTAAGACGTATCGGGGGTTTCAGGGGGGTCGGCTAATATAAGCCGTACCCCGAAAGTAAGACATATGTTGCCTCCCTCTCATCTACCGTAGCTGCGCGCCGCCTCCTGCCCACGTCCGCACCGTCCCCCTCTCCATACATCGCCGCGTCTGCCACCTCCCTCTGATCTTAATGAGCGCCGCCTCCTGCCCACTTCCGCGCCGCCCCCCCTCCATACGTCACCGCGTCTGCCGCCTCCGTCTGATCCAAATGAGCGCCGCCTCCTGCCCACTTCCGCGCCGCCCCCCCTCCATACGTCACCGCGCCGTCCCCTGCACTTGTCACTGCCGCCTCCTGCTTAAAATACGGTAATGCACACAGTATTAATCATACATCAGTAAAACATACACACTGGCATACTGGGGTATCATCTGCTGTATGTAACCCAGTGGGTATCAGCAGGTGTCACACTGGATTAAATACAGCAGGTGGTACTGTATCACACTGGGTTAGATACAGGTATGGTACAGGTTTGCACTGTGCCCCTTTAACTGCGGGATGCGGACGGTTAGAGCGGGATGAGCGGAGGGATGTGGAGGCCGCGGGAGCAGCAGTAATGTTTTCCGTGGTCCATCAGGACCATGGACAACATACAAAAACACGCTGTGTGTGATACTGTATGGAGCTGTAACCCTATGGGAGGCTATGTGGGATACTGTATGGGGCTGTAACCCTATGGGAGACTGTGATACGGAACCACAAGCAGTGCTTATACCGTATGCTATATTTTTGCCCCTAGACATGAGCGCTTCCGATTCCAGTGGTACAAGGAAGAGTTACACCGTGGAGTATAAAAAAGCGATTGTCGAAGAATCTTGGGGCAAAAATGTAGTGCAGTTCTGCAAGGAGAAAATGTTGGATCACCGACTGGTCCAAAAATGGCGTGCAGAATACAATAACCTGAGTGAAAAGGTGGAGAGCGGAATGGCTAAAAAGCACAAGATTGGATGTGGTCGGCAACCAATGTATACAGAGCTGGAAAGCCTGGTCTCTGAGTGGGTTGCAGACAGGAGAGCAAAGACATTGGTGGTGACCAGGGCTCAGATTCAGGAATATGCCCTTGCAGTGTCGCCACAGTTTGACATTTCCCCTGAACAATTCAAGGCATCACAGCACTGGGTGGATAACTTTCTTGAACGCAATGACCTGTCTTTGAGAAGATCCACAACCCTCTTTAGGTTGGAAGATGCTGAGATTGTTAAACGTGCATTAGCCTACAAGAAGTTTGTGGATGACATTGACTTCTCTAAATACAGTCTTTGCAACATGATCGCCATGGATGAAACTGCCGTGTTCATGGGCCAAGCAGCTCAAACCACCATTGATCAACGAGGTGCCTCCTCAGTGTACGTTCCCTCCACCGCTTATGAAAGTGCACGTGTCACCTGCATTTTGACGATTCGTCTGGATGGCACTAAAGCAACACCGCTACTCATTGCAAAGGGCAAGAAGGAGAAGATTGAGCGGGTTTCTGGCATTTATGTGCTGGAAACTGAAAAAGCCTGGGCCACACAAGATGTTATAAGAAAGTGGCTTGATTTAATGCTGCTGCTTGTAATGCGCGGGAACAAAAGAGGGATGCTGATCTGGGATGCAGCCAGCACACACCGCGCCAAAACCATGAAAAACTTCCTTCATGAGCGGAGAATCGACCAAATCATGATTCCTGCAGGGATGACGGCTTATCTTCAGACTCTCGATATCGCCATTAACAAGCCGTTCAAGGACTATCTGCGTGTGGAAATCAATGACTACATTGAAAACCGAATGGAGAGAAATGTACGTGGAAACCTTGTGAAGCCCAGACTGCCAGAGATTGTTAACTGGGTGAAGAATTCTTGGAATAAGATCACTAACACCTGCGTTGCAAATGCACTGCGAGCTGGCTACCTGGACAAAGCCTGCTCATTTCAGGACAGTGCCGTTGCTACCCATGAGAAATATGGGCCAATGATTCGGCAAGAAATGTCGTCCCGAGAGTCCCAAGAAAATCCACAGGAACCTAAGAGTGTGGATGTTTATGATGATATTCCTGAGGATGATGACATGGTTGTCATGGAATAAATCTGTTTTATCTTCCAGTATTCCACTGTTCGTTCTTACCATTTTTCATTGTTTTACATGTTATGCAATGTTGTAACAAGACATTCTTGGCACTTCCTTTTATAAAACTGTTTTGTGGTGAATACAATACTGTTCAGGTTGTTAATAAATGTTAATTTTATGGTTAAAACAAAAAATTCGACAATTTTTTTCCAATATAAGACATACCCCGAAAGTAAGACAAAGTGGGGCTTTTGGGGATAAAAAGAAAGTAAGACACTGTCTTACTTTCGGGGAAACACGGTAGTAAAACCAAAGTAGGCAGGAGCTGGAAATTGCAGCAAGACAATGATCCTAAGCACACATCCAATTTAGTCCAAAACTGGTTAGCAAAGAAAAATGTTCGCCTGTTGCAATGGTCATGCCAATCACCTGATTTAAACCCTATAGAGCACCTTTGGGATGAGTTAGGATGACGAGTTGGGGCTCATACACCTAGCAATAAAGATGAATTGTTTGCAGATTTTCAAATGGAATGGAGTAAGATCCGTGAAAATGTCTGAATACCCTAGTGGCTTCAATGTAGTGCAATAATTAAAGCAAGAGGTTATGCTACAAAATACTAAGCATTGTAAACCATGAATTACTCTCTATTTTGTGATCAATAAATAGTATTTCCAAAATTTTGGCAGTCAATTTTTTAAATTAAATGACCATATCTATATTCTAAAGCGTCTTCTTTAAAATTAAGGTCTTGCATTATAAAAACTTCATGCACTTTCAATTCATCACCAGGAAAATGGCATCACAACAACCAGACAGAAGTAATCACACGTTAAAAAAAACGCAAAACTTTTGGTCACTACTGTATGTGTGTGTCCTACAAGGCGAGTTACTTCGTACATTAGACCAATATGGGTATGAAAAGTACAACATAGTGCTCTAGCAGGACAATGACCCGAAGCATACGTCGAGACTAGCGAAGAAATGGGTCAATGACAATTAAATAGAAATGCTGGATTAATCCCAACAGTCCCCAGACATTAATCCAATCGAACACTTGTGGGTACAGTTGAAGATAAAACTGTACACATATCCAAGTAAGTAGACCAGTATGAACCAAAGACAAGAATCTACACAGCTAATCATATGCTAAATACATGTATGTATGAGATAACCAAGTAGATTGTCTATAAAATGATGGTAGACTCATGTTCGAAGCAGCAGTGTATTATGAGATATGGAGTCTGAAAGTCAAAAGTTCAATATTGTTATTCTTTTGTTCATCAGTGTATACATGTACTGATGCTGTATCCATTTACTGATGGTTGTTATCGTGATGTATTCATGTACTGATTGAAGTTCCGGTGATTCATTAATGCACTGATTGTGGTTATGGTGTTGTATTCATGTACTTATGGTGAATCTGGTGCCATATTCATGTGATTCTACTATTCATGGTGGTTCTAGCGACCTATTTAATTACCAATTACAGTTCTGTATTTATGTACTATTGATTGCTCTGGTGTTCTATTTATCTACTGATGATGATAATTTTGGTTTCATATTCATGTACTGATGATGGTAATGAATACAGCTCGAGAACCATCATCTCTACCTGAGTACATCACCAAGGCCATCAGTATAACATGAATATAGCACCAGGAGAACCATCACTACATGTATACAACTCCATCAGTACAGGAATACGTCAACAGAGCCACAATCAATACAGGAAGACGGCACCAGAACCACTATCAGTTTTGTTGCAAACTGTATTTGTTGCATAACGAATGTAAAAAACATCATGTGTATCCCTCTAGCTATAACGGGACCTGTTTAGTTTCCATTACGGTATGTGCCAAATGCTGTACACCTTTATTGAAACCAATTGGTCTCCATTGTAGTTAAGTTATATTAGTTATATTAGTTAGTCCACCATTACAGAAGATCAACTTTCTGTTCTACTCTCAAGATCACATCTCACCACCTGTGCACTTGACCCGATCTCATTTCACTTCATCCCAAACCTCACCACAGTCTTCATACCAACTCTATCCCATTTCTTTAACCTATCACTAACAACTGGTGCTTTCCCGTCATGCTTCAAACATGCCTCAATCACACCCATCCTCAAAAAGCCCTCTCTTGACTTATCCTCTGTATCTAGCTATCGCCCCATATTACATATGCCTTAAAACTACTGGAACAACACGGCCATTTTGAACTGTCCTCCCACCTCTCTTCCTGCTCCCTCTTCGACCGTTTACAATATTAATTCCAACCGCATCCTCCATTGAAACTGCCCTAACTAAAGTCACCAATGACCTACTAACTGCCAAAGCAAAGCAACACTACTCTGTCCTCCTCCTCCTGGACCAGTCCTCTGCCTTTGACACAGTGGACCACTCCCTATTACTACAGACCCTCTCATCACTTGGCATCACAGACTTGGCCCTATCTTGGATCTCATCATACCTAACAGACTGGACATTCAGCGTCTCCCACTCACATCACCTCCTCACCTCTTCCCCTATTTTGTCGGAGTCCCGCAAGGTTCAGTCCTAGGGCCTCTGCTCTTCTCCATTTACACCTATGGCCTGAGACAGCTCATAGAACTTCACAGCATTCAGCATCAGCTCTATGCTTATGACACACAGATCTACCTCTCTGGACCATATATCACCTCCCTACTAACCAAAATCCCACAATGTCTGTCTGCTATTTCATCCTTCTTCTCCACTAGATTTCTAAAACTTAATATGGACAAAACAGAATTCATCATCTTTCCCCCATTCTCACTCCACTCCCCCAACAGACCTATCCATTAAAGTAAATGGCTGCTCACTCTCCCCAGTCCCAAAAGCTCGCTGCGTTGGGGTAATCCTTGTTTATGATCTCTCCTTCAAACCACATATCCAAGCCCTTTCCACTTCCTACCGACTTCAACGCAAAAATATTTCTTAGATCCGTACATTCCTCAACCAAGAATCTACAAAAACCCTAGTCCATGCACTCATCATCTCCAGTCTCGCCTACTGCAACCTCTTATTTTGTGGCCTCCCTTCTAAGGGTACCGTTACACTAAGCGATGCACCAGCGATCCCGACAACGATATGGATCGCTGGTGCATTGCTAAGTGGTCGCTAGTGAGCTGCCACACAGGCAGATCTCACCAGCGACATAGCAGCGGTCAGGGGTCGCTACTTACCTGTCAGACGCAGCGATCCTGACGTCCTCTGCCCGCGTCGCTCGTCGGCGCCACAGGAAGCCCAGCAGAAAGCGCCCGACGAGAAATGGTCCAGGACGTTCTCGCGCGATCAGCGACAGACCGCGGGGGAGCCGGTCAGAGGTAAGTATCACATGTAGCGATATCGCTAGCAATATCGCTGCTACGTCACAAAACCAGTGACGTTACAGCGATATTGCTAGCGATATCGCTATGTGTAACGGCCCCTTTATACTCCCGCACCCCTCTAATCTATTCTAAACTCTGATGCCTGACTAATCCACTTATACTCCCGCTATTCCCCAGACTCTCTTCTTTTTCAATCCCTTCACTGGCTCCCCATTACCCAGAGACTCCAATTCAAAACCCTAACCATGGCATACAAAGCCATCCACAACCTGTCTCCTCCATACATCTGTGACTTTGTCTCCTGGCACTTACCAGCACACAACCTCTGATCCTCACAAGATCTCCTTTTCTACTCCCCTCTTATGTCCTCTTCCCACAATCGGATACAAGAGTTCTTCCGCGCATCCTCCCTACTCTGGAACTCTCTACCACAACATATCAGACGTTTACCTACTGTGGAAACCTTTAAAAGAAACCTGAAGACCTACCTCTTCCGACAAGCCTACAACCTGCAGTTACCACCAAACCACTGCACGACCAGCTCTACCCTCACCTACTGTATCCTCACCCATCCCTTCTATATTGTAAGCCCTCGCGGACAGGGTTCTCTCTCCTCCTGAACCAGTCATGACTTTTATTGTTTAATATTATTGTACTTGTTTTTTATAATGTATACCCTTTTTCACATGTAAAGCGCCATGGAATAAATGGAGCTATAACAATAAATAATAATAATTCATTTCCATGCCTATACTTTTGTCTGACATGTAAAATATAGGACGGCAAGGACAAATATCACTATTTGTCCCTGGTATTGTATAAATATTTCCCAGACAATGAATGATGCTATATCCATCTTTAACATTGCACTTGTTGTTGAGCCTCACCCCTAAAGTACATTACTTTTTGTTTTACTATTGCTGTCATTTTTGTGGCAGTGGTCATCACGGCTTGTTACCTGCCCCATCAGAGGGGGAGAGGATTGTGCTAGGGGTCCTTTTACCTCAGGGTTCATCGGGGTGAGGTGGGGGCACCATAGGCTTAATCTGCCTAGGGCACTAAAATACTTTTTCCAAGCCCTGGGTAAAATGAGGGCAATAGAAGTGCAAGAGAAGAGCGGAGAGGACAAAACCGATGGTGGACTGAATACCAGGTACAGCAGAAAGTAATTCTGATGAGTGGCAATTTGGTTTGCAACTACGTGTAAGTTCGCCAGACTTCAACTTACTAGAGAGCAGTGTAATCTCCTCGAGGGTTATTCAGTTATGGAGCCCGCTCTTAAATGAGCACAAGATTTTTTTTTTTTAACACAACCTCCAAGACAGATGATCAAAAAAGTTCACAAAGGTTCTTCTTCTCCACTAGGATGTAAGTGACTTCCTGTTCTGCTGATAGTTTCATTCATTCTGCCTTTCCTCTATATTAGCCAAATGCTACTGCAAAGTGACAGCAGTCAGACTAGTTGGGGCTGATATACCATATTTTATTAAAACCAGATTTATATGGACATAATATGGACACCTAGCCAAAACTACTGTTGATTACTCCTAACATTTGATCCTACATATATGAGGAAAGGCTGATTAATATAGAAATATATTCTTTCTTTAGGTAAAAGGTTTTACATTCGAATGTTAATTGAAGATGGAACATCAAGACATTTTAACATTTTTATTAAAGGGGTTGTCCAGGCATACGGTGTTAATGACCTATCAATAGTAGATCAGTGGGGTGCAACACTTGGTAATCCCACCGATTAGTTGAGAACAGGTGAGTCATCAATGCCATATAACCAGACAACTGCTTTAAATTGCTCAGATTTTGGGAAATACAGTCCAATCTGCAGGCAGTATGATATAGAGCAAGAGAAGCTGAGCAGATTAATATATAGTTTTATGGTAAAAGATTCAATATAACTTGTTTTTTATTCATTTAAACTTCTATTCATTTTGGGATTAGGATTAAGTGGGTGGACCTAATCAGTGATTGACAGCTATCTTCCATGTATAAAGGGAAGGCTGTCAATCACTGATTAGCTCCGCCCATTGGACTCAAAAACCCAAAATGAGCAGAGGTTTAAATGTATAAAAAAACGAATTATACTAAAACTTTCCTAGAAAACTATATAGCCATCTGCTCAGCTCCCCCTGCTCTATAACATTCGCTGGCAGACTGGATAGCATTTTCATGGTGAAAGGTTCACTTTAAAGTCATAAAATAGATCATGAAGTAACAGGATGCCAGGTAGTAAGAGTTCTAGCATCAGAGAGAAGTTGTGTGTCTACAGATGGCTGAACATTGATGAATTGATATCCATTCTAAGCAGAGTGCTGTTATGTGCGCCTCTCCTATTCAAGAACAGCGCTGAATTATTTGCCTGTGGAAAATGTATGACCTCCAAACACAATGTTCTGCTATCTGATCTGTTTATCTCTGTGTCACATTCTCATGATTCATGATAACAGGCATCAAAAGAAAGAATGAATTAAAAAAAATCAGCGTAAGGTAAAAGCGAGGCAGACATAAGCGACACGATGTGTCCAGAGGAATAACAAAGACAGCTGATTTATCAGCGAGTACAAGTGACATGAATGAAGCGCCAATGTTGCCACCGTCACTCTCTGTAGCAGGATCTGGAATATTTAACAAGACATGCATTCACATTTGCTGATTCCTCATTTCGGTCTATCACTTACAGTCTCTTATGCTATAATGTGGCACGTACGCCTCTAAGGCTTCTCCTACCCAACGGTTAGCTCTGACTTTATAGTTATCGTGCAGTATTTTATATTCTGAATGTCACTTATCTTCAAATATCAGGCAATTACATAGACAGGAAATTACCCATATTCGCCTAGTATTCAAATATTTCCCATTTAATAATGGTAATGACCCCAAAAAATAGCTTGTGACCAATTCAACAGAATTACGTCCTCCAATCACAGGTATTGATAGCCTTTAGTGCGCCCACACCTTTAAGAGAGTGTAGCTTAACACGCTGCGGATTCTGCTGCGGATCCGCAGCGGTTTCGGCCATAATATCCTATGGGAAATGGAAACCGCAGTGCAGACGGTGCAGATTTTTCCGCGGTTTCTAATCCGCAGAAAGAATTGACATGTCATTTCTTTCTGCGGATTCCGCTGCGGTTTACCATCTCCTCCATTGTAGAGGTGATAAACCGCAGGGCAAACCTGCAGGCTAATCAAAAGACCTGCGGATTTACCTACGGATTTTGAAAAATCCGCGCGGAACAACCGCAGCAGAATCCGCAGCGTGTACACACACCCTTAATGGGGACTCCCTTGGTGGCCTAGGGTAATGCAGAAATTTAATCTCTGGTGCTCTGGGCCAAGTTGTGAGTGAGGCCATTTTCCCATAACGCCAATGGTCTCCATATGTATTACAGACATGTACAGATGTCAACATTTCTGAGGCTGAAAATCAGTTCTATTAATCTGCATAGAGTTAGTTTGATGACTAGCCTATGGAATCTGCAAGCTTTAGTCAGATGGGCCAACAAAAATCTGCCACGTGTCAATGTACACTAATGGCCCCAGTTCTAGGTGTCTAAAGGTCAGAATTTGTCAATTACCTCCATCCATGGGTTTAATATGTCAATCTCTGGTCCTCTAAATTGATAAAATGGGTTAATGGTCACATCCCTGGTGAGCTAGTGTGATAAATGTTAATACCTGGTGTCGCTCACATCTCCATCTCCCTGCACTGTCCTGCTGTGATCAGATGCAGAATGTGGCCAGTTTGGCGATAGTCAGCATTTCATTTTATTGCTGTGCACTGATCTTAGACAACAGCAATGTACAAGAGATATTGTGCGTCCATTACCAGTCACATGACTTACGAGCAACATAATATTAGAAGTGTTCCCAGTCTAATCATGTTACTGTTCAATTTACAATCAGTATAAGGGTATGTAACGTGATTTCAAGAAATACCATGCCCACTATGCGTGCACAGACGTCCGCGGATTACCTGCAGAGATGGACATGCAGCGCGTCTTTCCAGACCGCAGAATGTCTATTTATCTTGCAGAGACGCTGGTCTCAACATGATAAATTTCACCTGTACAATGTATTGGACGCGGTGATTCCGCACGATTCAATGAACACATGCGGATTCACCTGTGTTCAATAGACGGAAGCTCTTTGGACGCAGCGAACATTTTCAGAGTGTGTCTCCATTTTTCGTGATCTTGCGCTGGGTGGGTGTATATTTTTTGTGCCGAGCCAACGTTTTTATTGATACCATTTTGGTGTAGATATGATCTTTTGATCAGCCGTTTTGAATATTTTCCTCACTACGCCGTTTAGCGATTGGATTCTTTTTTTATATTGATAGATCGGGAGATTCTGAACACGGCAATACCAAATATGTGTATATTTGATTTTTTTTATTGTTTTATTTTGAATGGGGCGAAAGGGGGGTGATTGACCTTTTATATTATTATAACATAATATAATATAACATTTTTTAAAACTTTTTTTTCACTTTTTGCTTGCTTCAATAGCTTCCATGGGAGACTAGAAGCTGCAGTACTCTGATCAGCTCTGTCACACCCGGGCAGAGATCAGATTGCTTGTGTGTAGCAGAAATGCTCTCTTGTTATGAGCGCTGACCACGGGGTGGCGATGCTCATAGCAATGCGGCAATGACAACCATAGAGGTCTGCTTCTCGATGGGCGAGATAAGCAACGCGCTTCCGGTAAGCGCGAGTTAAATAGCGCTGACAGAAGTTATGGTGCACAATCTATAATAATAAATGCCCTAACCAGCTTCCGGTTGTAACAACTTCCGTCCAGTTGTAACCGGTGACGTCACCACACACACACGCACATGTTAACCCTCAACACACCACACCGCCTCAACACACACTCCTCTCACCTTTCACCTCCACTCATGTCCACTCACTCATTCACTCCACATACGTTCCTTTCTCTCACTCCGTTTCTCATACTCACACCGTCATCGTCGCTGCCCCGACATCTTCCTCCGCCGCCGCGATCCAGGATCCAGACGTTCTCCAGGCCGCCGGCATGTTCTTGCGGGACGCCATCTTGGATGTCGCGAAGTCCCGCGAGATTCAAGATGGCGTCGCCGCAACAATATGTCGCTGGCGTGGACGACATCGGGATCCAAAAAGATGGCGTCGGCGAAATCTCGCGAGATTACGCCGACGCCATTTTGGATCCCGATGTCGTCCACGCCGGCGACATGTTGTTGCGGCGACGCTATCTTGAATATCGCGGGATTTCACGAAATCCAAGATGGCGTCCCGCAAGAACATGTCGGCGGCATGGAGAACGTATGGATCCTGGATCGCAGCGGCGGAGGAAGATGTCGGGGCAGCGACGATGACGGTGTGAGTATGAGAAACGGAGTGAGAGAAAGGAACGTATGTGGAGTGAAAGAGTGAGTGGAGGTGAAAGGTGAGAGGAGTGTGTGTTGAGGCGGTGTGGTGTGTTGAGGGTTAACATGGCAAGAGGTGTTAACGACGTCGGCGAAATCTCGCGAGATTTCGCCGACGCCATCTTGCATTCGTGAAATTGCGTCATTTACCTCACGCCGACTTGCTGTGCGGACGCTTGGCATTGCCTGTACCACCATAACTACTGCTGCCTTGGTCCTGTGCCTGTTTACTGCCGGTGTCTAATTACAGGGCCAATTTGCCTGTACCGCCATAACTACTGCTGCCTTGCTCCTCTGCCGGTGTCTAATTACAGGGCTAATTTGCCTCTACCGCCATAACTACTGCTGCATTTGTCCTCTGCCGGTGTCTAATTACAGGGCCAATTTGCCTATACCGCCATAACTACTGCTGCCTTGCTCATCTGCCGGTGTCTAGTTACAGGGCTAATTTGCCTCTACCGCCATAACTACTGCTGCATTTGTCCTCTGCCGGTGTCTAATTACAGGGCCAATTTGCCTCTATCGCCATAACTACTGCTGCTGTGGTCATCTGCCTGTTTACTGCCGGTGTCTAATTACTGGACCAATTTGCCTGTACCGCCATAACTACTGCTGCCTTGCTCCTCTGCCGTTGTCTAATTACAGGACCAATTTGCCTATACCGCCATAACTACTGCCTTTGTCCTCTGCCGGTGTCTAATTACAGGGCCAATTTGCCTATACTGCCATAACTACTGCTGCCTTTGTCCTCTGCCAGTGTCTAATTACAGGGCCAATTTGCCTCTATCACCATAACTACTGCTGCTTTGGTCATCTGCCTGTTTACTGCCGGTGTCTAATTACAAGGCCAATTTGCCTCTACCGCCATAACTACTGCTGCCTTGCTCCTCTGCCGGTGTCTAATTACAGGGCTAATTTGCCTCTACCGCCATAACTACTGCTACCTTGCTCCTCTGCCGGTGTCTAATTACAGGGCCAATTTGCCTCTACCGCCATAACTACTGCTGCCTTGCTCCTCTGCCGGTGTCTAATTACAGGGCCAATTTGCCTCTACCGCCATAACTACTGCTGCATTGCTCCTCTGCTGGTGTCTAATTACAGGGCCAATTTGCCAATACCGCCATAACTACTGCTGCCTTGCTCCTCTGCCGGTGTCTAATTACAGGGCCAATTTGCCTCTACCGCCATAAGTACTGCTGCCTTGCTCCTCTGACTGTTCACTGCCTGTGTCTAATTACAGGGCCAATTTGCCTCTACCGCCATAACTACTGCTGCCTTGCTCCTCTGCCGGTGTCTAATTACAGGGCCAATTTGCCTCTACCGCCATAACTACTGCTGCCTTGCTCCTCTGCCGGTGTCTAATTACAGGGCCAATTTGCCTCTACCGCCATAACTACTGCTGCCTTGCTCCTCTGCCGGTGTCTAATTACAGGGCCAATTTGCCTCTACCGCCATAACTACTGCTGCCTTGCTCCTCTGCCGGTGTCTAACTACAGGGCCAATTTGCCACTACCACTTCATAACTACTGCTGGGCAATTACAGGGTCAATTAGTATCTGTTTACTCTACAATACTCCAGGACGCCTTCTTCACTGCCAGATAACTGCCAAATAGACTCCTTTACCTGTGCCAACATGAGTCATAACAAAAAGTATGCCAATGCCAGTGAAAGGAAAGCAGCTTTAGCACTACGACAAAAACAACGCCGTGCTAATGAGACTCCTGAGGAAAAACACCATCGCCTTGAGAAGATTAAGGCTTATAAACGCCGTCGCCTCACACACGAATCCCCTAACTCTAAATCCATAAGATTGGCTGAAGAAGCCTCTGCACGCCGTCACCGCCGACAACAGACGGCCTCTTCCTCATCATTATTATTAGACTCACAACAGGATGCTTCCACATCAGCATGTGGAACAATTTACTGCTACACTTCATCCCATATGCCGTTCACTGACATAACTAATCAGCAATCTGTTTCTGCCCTATCAATACCACCATTCAATACCGATGCACAGTATGCCAATGCCAGTGAAAGGAAAGCAGCTTTAGCACTACGACAAAAACAACGCCGTGCTAATGAGACTCCTGAGGAAAAACAGCATCGACTTGACAAGATTAAGGCTTATAAACGCCGTCGTCTCACACACGAATCCCCTAACTCTAAATCTATTACATTGGCTGAAGAAGCCTCTACACGCCATCACCGCCAACAACAGACGGCTTCTTCCTCATCATTATTAGTAGACTCACAACAGGATGCTTCCACATCAGCATGTGGAACAAGTTACTACCACACTTCATCCTATATGCCGTTCACTGACATAACTAATCAGCAATCTGTTTCTGCCCTATCAATACCACAATTAGTCAATACCAACGCACAGTTTCTTCACATACAAGCTGCAGTTAGCCCGCAGAAAGTGCAACCAAGACAAATATACGTTGGTCTCAAAACTAGGCGCACCCCATCGGTTGGACATGCACTTGTACTACAACCTCACATTTTCACTAATGATGAAAATAGTATTACCGAACACAGCTGTGGTGACATGACCCATGTATGTGAGCATTGCGAAGCTTTGCATTTTGTAGCAGAGATACCTTCTGATAACAACTTTACGCTCTGCTGTCAGAAGGGTAAAGTCCATGTACCCATACTACAATATCCTGATGTCTTTACACGTTTGCTGAAAGGGCAAAGTGAATTTAGAAAAAAATTAAATGGATAATATTCAAAGTATTAACAGTTCCTTTGCTTTTGCCTCCATGGGTGCAAATATTTCACCACCTCCTGGATATGGCCCATACTGTTTCCGCATACATGGCCAGATCTATCATAGAACTGGAACACTACATCTCTCAGATGACCAGCAACGCGCATTTGCCCAACTTTACATTCTCGATACCACTACCGCAAACGAACAACGCTTACGATGTAAAGAAAATCAAAAATGTCATCCTACATTGATGAACATTATTGCCCTTCAAATCCAAACTATTAATCCTTTTGTGGAAGCTTATCAAATGTTACGTGATGTGGAAGAACAAGAAAAAATTAAATCTCTACAAAACGGAACTGTCATGCCAAACATCACTATGGCTATTAAACAAGATCGTACTCAAGACCCTCGACGCTAAAATAATCCCACTGTCAGTGAAGTAGCAGTCGAGTTTCAAAATGACAATGGTGAGCCACTAATGTCCACTCGCAGGATTTCAGAATACTCAAGATGGCATGGCCGCAAGAACATGTCGCCGGCGTGGACAATGTCGGGATCCAGGATGGCGCCGGCGGAAGATGATGTCGGGGATCATGGAGCAGCGACGATGACGGTGTGAGTATGAGAGACGGAGTGAGAGAAGGGTCGTATGTGGAGTGAAAGAGTGAATGGACGTGAGTGGAGATGGTGAAAGGTGAGAGGAGTGTGTGTTGAGGCGGTGTGGTGTGTTGAGGAGGTGTGTGTGTATTGAGGGTTAACATGGCAAGAGGTGTGTCACTATCCTCTCGATGCGATAGCATCGGGCCTTAATCTACTATAATAAATGCGCTAAGCAGCTTCCGGGTTGTAACAACTTCCGTCCAGTTGTAACTGGTGACGTCACAGCACACCTCTTGCCATGTTAACCCTCAACACACCACTCCTCAACACACACTCCTCTCACCTTTCACTATCTCCACTAATGTCCACTCGCAGGATTTCAGAATACTCAAGATGGCATGGCCGCAAGAACATGTCGCCGGCGTGGACAACGTCGGGATCCAGGATGGCGCCGGCGGAAGAAGATGTCGGGGATCATGGAGCAGCGACGATGACAGTGTGAGTATGAGAGACGGAGTGAGAGAAAGGGTCGTATGTGGAGTGAAAGAGTGAGTGGATGTGAGTGGAGATGGTGAAAGGTGAGAGGAGTGTGTGTTGAGGAGGTGTGTGTGTATTGAGGGTTAACATGGCAAGAGGTGTGTCACTATCCTCTCGATGCGATAGCATCAGGCCTTAATCTAGTTTCTAATAAAACCCAACTGCAAAAATTATTTTCGCCAAAACACATGCATAAAAACATATGCATTCACCAAATGGAAACATTAAAAATAAGTGTCTCTGTCTTTGGGGCCTAGATTTGATAGTCAGTGTGTAAAATAAAAAGAATTACTTCTCAGTAAAACATCTTGAGTCTTTTTTTTATTTTTCAATTTCCTTAATTTTCTAACCTAACTTGGAAAAATAATTGTCTGTTATGGCCAACTACTCTACTCTTTGCTAAGTCTTTATACATGTGAATGTGGATCTCCTCTTTATAAATGTCCCTGAAGAAAATTATAAGAAAAAAAATGACAAAAAACAAAATCAGATTTCAAAGTAGTATCCCTGCTCGTCGCCTAATAACGCTTTTAATAGACATGCTGGCGACGTTATGCTGTGGGAACACAACAGACTGCTGGGAAGCGAGACGGTAGAACTACAAGTGTCTGACTACGCCACCATCTGCTGCTCAGACCACTACATCTCCATCTTGTAGACCGAATGCCTGATTCTGCCGCACAGCACAGGTGCTTCAGACTGCTCACTGTGCACAAATGGGTTTCAAGGACCGAGCAAAACACACGATGTAAAGTATTCCCACTAATTAGAATAAGCATAATGATAGGAATAAGACTCTTCAATATGAGGGATGCATCTGCGGTAGAGGGATTTTTTATGAATGCATTTTTTTCTTCCCTTATACTAAGACTTTAAAAGTCATATTTTTTTTTTATTTGAACACCGACATAGCTATATGAGGGTTGGTTTTCTATGCCAGACAAGTTGTAGTTTCAAATGACCGCCACCATTTTACCAAACAATGGGAAAAAAATGGAAAAAAATCCAAGTAGGATGAAATGGGAAATGCAATACCACCAATGGTTTGGGATATTGTTTTTATGGCGTTAAAGGGAACCTGTCATATCGTTTTTCACTATTAAACTGTCCCCAGTGTGTTGTTAGTGATGCAATGTGCATCAGTAACACGTTGTTTTCAAGCAAAACGGCACAGTATTCATTCTAAAAAATCACCTTGTAAAGTTGCTTGAAAGTGTCAAGGTGAAAATATATTTTCTTATATAACTTTTATACTTTTATACTGTGAAACAATAAGTTTTTCCTAATTGCTTGCTAATGCAAATGTAACTGTATTAAAGATGGCTGCCAGTGTTCACTTTCACTTAAATTCAGTGTCTAAAGAGTTAAGTTAAGTTTCATTTCTCCTAAAAAAAGATAACTCAGGAATGTGAAGAAGAAGTAACCATCGGGAGACTTTTTGACGAATCAGAGAGAGACTGGACACTAGATGTATACTGCATAAACCCCGCCTAATGCACGCCTTCCCCTAACACTCAATATAGTATTGTGTATTTGTAAATAAAGCCAGTTGTTGTACTGCTCCTGATAGGTGTGGATGCGGGACATTAGCTAAGACTGAATCAGCTGCGTGTCTGAGTCATTCTTAATTGGTACCAGATGTTTTGCGCTCGCACAATGATTTGGAATGACTGGTGAATGAGGATTTATTGTCGTTTACGACCCCGACAATTTGGAGCCCAACGGGGGGCGTGGACAGTGATCCGAGGCTCCTCTGGACCCATGCCTGGATGTCTGTGGATGATACCTGTAGTGGCTGACCTCGAGGACTGATCACCCTCCAAAACACGGTAAGTGAGATCATATACACTGTATGTGTCACACTTGCTAGTGTCTCAGCCGTTATTGGTTTGTCTGTGGTCTCTTTGGGTCTGAGGGGTGACCGGTCGAGTGGTGAGACTGAGTGCGATCCTGTGCCACGCTCTGAACCAGCAACTGAGAGACGTCGCATTCTGCGCGTCCTCGTGTACACCACACCTCCTCCACCGGTCATTGTACTCCATTTAACCACCCTACCCGTGACTATTGTCTAGTAGTGAAGTGGAGTGATAAATTGAGCTAGTTGCAGATTGTGGGGCAACTTAGAGGAAGGGATAGGAGACGCAGCCTCTGTGATATTGTACCAGCTAGGTAATTAAGACGTCCCGAGAAGGGACCACCTGTATTTCTGTGGAGGGCTCTCACTAGGAGACCGCCTCCCGACTGTTGGAATATCGTGGCAGGATAATCTGTTAATCACTGCTGTTCAAGGTTAGGGAAAGGAAATATTGAGCGCGAGGCTCTTTTCCTAGTACGTCGAACGTGAGGCTCCGTACTGTGGAACATCAGTGTTGATATCGCTACCAGTGGTTTTTCTGCAGAGAACCATAGTATTCTGTAAGAGTCATGCTGCGTATCTTAAAGCAGAAGAAGTCTGTGCCCCACAAGTTAGATGAGGATGCTGTGGAGGTCAAGGCAATAGTAGCGTCACGGAAAGGCAAGAAGGCAGTCAAGAATGTTGAGAGATTGTATAAGCATGTAGGATTGCCCTCGTCAGGGAGATTACAGCCGGCTATGTGGCATAATCTCATAGAGAACAAACGAGGCATGTTGAAAGATAAAGGATTGTTAGAACAAGCACAAGCTCATCTGCGAGTTGCGCGAGGCTTGAAGAATGAAGGATGGAAAGAGATTGATGGGGAAGGAGGATCAGACAATGCGGAACCTGTGTTTGGTTATAAAATGCCTTTGAACTGTGATCTTATAGATTGTAAAATGGCCGCCGTGCCACTGATGATGAAAATGCAGTCCCAACCACCGCCCTATAATGGCGACAAGACGAGCTCTCCAGAAGCGTGGGTGTGTCCTGTTTGTGGCGTGCAGAATCCAACCTGGGTGGAAACCTGCCGTGTGTGTGGGGCGGGCCGTCCTTGGGGTTCCGCCCAGACCATGGACGGAAGTGGGGCATGCCACGCCTCCACCGGCAGCCATCTTGGTGCACCCGGAATTCCTCCCCAGCCACTATGTCCGCTGGTAACACTTTCCGGCGAGTACTATCAGGGACCACCACTTCCTGAGAAACCTCCGGCACCGACCGATGCTGTTCCCACCTCTAATGTTCCTGTTTCTGTTCCGGCCTCTGGGCCTAGTCTCCCGGTGCAACCCACTGTGATATTTGTAAATACACCTGGTCAAGGTCCCTTCACTCTTGATGCCCTGACCGGCAGTACGGCTTTCCGGTCCGTAATGCGTATGAGGCGCCAAGCTATCGGAGATGATGAGGGATCAGAAGATTCTGACAATCAGGTTGCTACAATTCCCCCTGCCCCGCCACTGCTATTAGGTCCGTTCGAATCCCCCCGGCCCGGAAGGAGCCCACTACCTACCCCTCTCAACAAATCCTCTAGGTTGCCCCATGACCCTGAAATCTGGTTCCCCTGTCATTCACGCTATTACATCACACCTCAGGGCTCCCAGGTTCTTTTCTCAGTGGGGTATGGGGACATAGTTACCCACCAGGTAGGAGCCATAGTGAACCCAGCTAACTCTACCCTGTCGCATAGAGGTGGTTTGGCCCAACAGATAGCTAAAAAGGGAGGCCCAGCCATAACCCAAGAGTGTCAGGCCTACCTTACCAATTATGGCCCCTTGCATCCAGGAGACGCTATGTCCACCCAGGGAGGGAATTTGCCCTGTGATATAGTGTTACACACTGCAGGCCCTATATATGATTACAGGACACCCGAGCATTGCCGTACAATATTGCAGACCGCCTTACAGACAGTGCTTATCTTTGCAGGACGGCTAGGGAGAGATACACTTCCTCGTAGAACTTTGGCTATACCATTGATATCTTCAGGACTCTTTGGATACCCACTGGGCCCCTGTATGAAGGAACACGTTGAAGTCATCAAGAATTGTCTCCAATCAACCCCAGATCTCGATTTACAAGAAGTTAGGATCGTCTGTTACCATGAATCCGGATTAGAGGGCATCATGCCCTTGGTAGCTGAATACATGATACCACTGATGCACACAGGTATAAAGCCCCTGGATGAGGTAATACCCACAGCACCCCCAACTGCCCCGAAGGATGAGGCAGTGACACATGACGAAGAAGAAGAAGGGCTGAAGCTGAAATACAAACCCTTCACTCCGGTACAAATTGATGCTATTGTTAACAAGTTACCTGACCCGGACAAATTTCCCATGCAGTATGTAAGGAAACTGGAACAGACTAGGAGCATCTACGGGGCTACATGGTCTGATCTATCAGGCATCACCTCAATCAAAGCCTCCGAATATTTTCTCCCCACCATCATGAAGGAATTGGACCCCACTAAAGCAGGACCTCTCAACAAGTTCAAGTCTGGAAAGGAGTTTATCGCTCAACTCACAAAGTGGGCCCAGGATCGTCTCTGTGACGAAGCAGGATCAATACAGGATATACAACAAGAATCTGGTGAAGCTGTGGAGAAATACGCTGCCAGACTAACTATGCAGTTTGAAGACTTGGGTTATTCAACTCATGTGAAGACGCAGGCAGCCTTGTTGGTCCGTGCTTTTATTGATGGTCTGGAAGATCCACTGAAGGATAAGGTCATGAAGCTTCGTCCCGAATTACCTGATGGTCCCCTAAAACAGGCCCTCACTGTTGTGAAGAGTTATCAGAAAATGCTTCAAAGGGAAGAAAAAGAAGCAGAAAAGGAAGCAGAGAAGGAAGCACAGAAGGACAAAGGCAAGAAGAAACCAGCCATGTATATGGCAGAAGCCTCAGAAGTACCTGTTATGGTGTATCAGGCTCAGGATCGGTATGGATCACCACGCTTGAGGCCGAGAGGGTCCCAGGGCCAAAACTACAGGGACAGACCAGTTCGTGATGACCAAGGGAGACCTCTGTGTTGGGAGTGTGCCAGCCCTGGTCATATGAGAAGAAGTTGTCCTCGCAGGGGGCACCCTCAGAGACCTCTTCCTCCTCCACACTCATGAAGTTCAGGCCAACCGGTGCCCACTTTTCCCGCCACCTGTACTTCCTCGTCTTGTGGTACAGTGACCCTGGAAGTGGACAATCAACCTCTCAAGTTCTTAGTGGACACTGGGGCGGCCACCTCTGTTATCTCTTCATCTCAGCTGCCTCCTACAATCTCCCTGTCTTCAGATTTCCTCACATGTATTGGAGTTGAAGGTCAACAAACCTCATCACCACTCACTGTTCCCGTCCCAGCTGGCCCATTCTCTGGTGTCTTTGCCAAATTTCTGGTGTCTGAAACCTGCCCCGTCAACCTTCTAGGAGCTGACCTCCTTCAAAGGCTTCACGCTACCATCATCTTCGGTGATCAAGGGATGGAATTGCAATTACAAGATCCTGCCTCACAACAAGGCACTGAAGATCGTTGTGTCCTTAAGGCTTTCCCTCTGATGATGATGACTCTGCAAACGACACCTTCCCCGGATTTGCCCAATCTACCTACCACTCTGTGGTCAACTGGACCTGAGGATGTGGGTCTGCTCAAAGTGCCTCCAGTAAAAGTCCACCTCAAACCTGGGCACCCATACCCCAGACTACCTCAGTATCCGCTTAAGGCTGCCCAAGAGCGGAGCCTTGGAGTTCAGATTACCTCCCTCTTACATTCTGGAGTGCTAATCAGATGTGTTTCACCCTGTAACACACCCCTGTTTCCAGTGAAGAAGAAGACAGCTCCTGGAGACCCTCCGAAGTACAGACTTGTACAGGACCTCAGAGCAGTCAATTCAGCCACCATCTTGGAAACTCCTGTGGTACCCAACCCAAACACCTTGCTTTCTCAAGTGCCTACTTCAGCAACACTCTTCACCGTTATTGACCTGGCTAATGCTTTCTTCAGTGTCCCGCTTCATGAAGACTCACAGTTTTTATTTGCCTTCACGTTTCAAGGATCTCAGCTGACCTGGACCAGGACACCACAGGGTGACCAGAACTCCCCTAACCAGTTCACTCATGCTATGAAGATGACCCTGGATCCGTGGGTGTTACAGAATCTTCATGTCACGCTTCTCCAGTATGTTGATGACCTACTCCTCTGTGGAACTGAAGAGAATCTGTTTGCTGCTTCTGAGTCCTTGCTCCTTTTTCTTCATTCTGCCAACTGCAAAGTCTCAAAGGCCAAGGTCCAGTGGTGCAAAGAGAAAGTCGTCTTCCTCGGACACTGCATCTCTCAAGGCTCGAGACACCTCACCGAGGACAGAAAACATGCAATCGAGGATATCCCTTATCCAAAGACATACTCTGCTATGCAGTCTTTCTTAGGACTCATTACCTACTGCAGACAGTGGATTCCGGATGCTTCAAGACTCATGCAACCTTTGTATGATTGCCTCAAGACTGGAGGACCGGACTGGGATCATGCTGAAAATCCGTATATCTATGCTCAGCAAAAGGACTGTTTCCTGGCTCTCAAGGAAGCTGTTGTCAGCGCCCCTGCTCTGGGTCTCCCTGACTACACTCAGCCGTTTCATCTCTTTGTTTCAGAATCTGAAGGACATGCCTCTGGTGTGCTGGCACAGAAACATGCTGATCGTTTCCGTCCTCTGGCCTACTACTCAGCCAGGCTAGACCCTGTTGCCAGAACTGCTCCTTCCTGCCTCAAGGCTGTGCATGCAGCCCATGTTCTTCTGGATAAGTCTGCTGACATAGCACTTGGTCATGACTTGGTCATTCAAGCTGGACATGATCTCTCTGCTGTCCTCCAACAAACATCTCCTAAGCATCTAACGAGCCAAAGACATCTCAGACTTCAGTGCTCTCTACTTCTGCCCTCCAACATCACCTTCCAGAAATGTACTACCATCAACCCAGCCACTTTGCTTCCACATTCTAGGGGGGAGTTCCCTGACGGGTATAAGGACTTACCAGACGGGAGGTCACCTGATGACCCGCATGACTGTGTAAAAGCACTGGAACAAGAAGCCTCTGCACCACAAAATGTGGTAACTCAAGAACTTCTCAACCCTGATTTGCAACTATGGACTGATGGATCTCGATTTGCAGACTCTTATGGCAAGTTCCACACTGGATATGCGGTCACCACTGAAACAGAAGTCCTTCTGGCTGAAGCCTTGCCACCTCACCTTTCGGCTCAAGAAGCCGAACTTGTGGCCCTACAACAAGCATGTTATCTAGCAGAAGGGAAGACGGCCAATGTCTACACTGACTCAAGATACGGCTATGGAATCTGTCACGATTTTGGATTCCTGTGGAAGTCCCGAGGGTTCATTACGGCTACAGGAACCCCTGTTAAACATGCACTAAGGATTAAAGCCCTGATGAAGGCATTGGAGCTACCTGTACAAATTGCGGTGATCAAGGTCAAAGCTCACGGGAAAGTCAATTCGAAGGAGACTAGAGGAAACCATTTAGCAGATCAAGCTGCCAAAGCTGCTGCCATAAAGAATGTCTCAGCAAAGTGGGAAGAAGAAGAAACAGCACCAGAAAAACCCTGTTGGGAAGGCACTGATACACCTGTGATGCCTGTGCTTACCAGAGCACAAACAAGAGAACAGGCAACCAAAGAAGCAACCCAAGCCGAAGAAGAACGAGACTTTGAGAAGTCCGAAGCCCGAAGAAAGAAGAGGGAGTTGATAGAAGACATGGAAATGGAATACCCTGCCACCGGATCTGTCTGGAAGCCAGCCCGACCACCTGAAGAGAGATTGTGGGAAGAACAAAAGTTGACCTCTAAAGAAGAAAAGAAGCAGTGGGAAGCTGCAGGAGCCATTCATGGGAATCGTAGTTCTGCCGGACAATACCAATTTCCTAGACTCTATAAGGTGGATGGGAAACCCTGTCTACCCAAAAGAATGTATCCAGCCGTTGCAGCATGGGCTCATGGATCAACTCATCGAGGAAAGAACCAAGCTCTGGCCTGTATCAAGAAGCTCTACTGGGCCCCAGGAATCTCTACCACTGTCACAGCCTACTCAAGAGCCTGCCCAGTCTGTGCCATCTGTAACCCAACAGCCACCGCCAAGGTTCCACTTCAGCATCTTGCCAAACCAGACTACCCTTGGCAGAGAATCCAGGTTGATCATATTCAGATGCCCAAGTCAGGAAAGTATGAGTACGTCCTAGTGGCTGTGGATATGTTCTCAGGATGGCCCGAAGCCTACTCAGTGACCAACATGACTGCCAAAACTACAGCTAAGAAGCTCATCACTGAAATTTCGTGCAGATTTGGAATTCCCGAAGTTGTTGAATCAGATCAAGGCCCAGCCTTCACTGCCAATGTCTACGAGGAATTGTGGCACATGTTAGGGACAGATTTGGGTCTGCACACCCCCTATCACCCCTCCAGTTCAGCCAAAGTTGAGAGAATGAACTCCACAATTAAGATCCAGTTGCTTAAAATGAGCCAGGACCACCCACTCCCATGGCCAGATTTGCTCCCCGTGGTCCTATACCATATCAGACACACCCCACAGGGAAAACACGGCCTGACTCCCTTTGAGATTCTTTTTGGTGCTCCACCTAAAATAGGAGACATTAGGCCACAAGAGTTGTCTGAGACAAATGATAAAGTTGCACAATTTGTGATTGCATTGTCTAAGGAACTGTCTAACACCCACTCTACAGTTTCTGCTTCTCTTCCAGAATCCACAGGTGACGTGGTCCATGACTTTGTGCCAGGAGACCTGGTGTATGTGAAAAAGTTTGTGCGCAGAGATTGTCTCCAGCCGAGATTTGAAGGACCCCACACGGTGATCCTGGTCACCCCCACTGCAGTAAAACTTGAAGGAAAGAGCACCTGGATTCATGCTTCACACTGTAAAAGAGACCGAACCAGTGTTTAGTCACAGTAGTGACTGAAGGGAAATGTTGCTGTTGTTTTTGACCTTGGGACTGGGGGCCATCCTCGCCCCTACCTCTTCGGCCCCTATTGTAAATAAGAATTCTGGTCCCTTTATTCTCTGGGTAAACCTGACAGCCCCGGTGAATATCTGGCGATTTGATTTCTGTGATGTAGTCAAGTGCCTTGAGACTGAACGGGTGGTAGAGGGGATCATCCAGTTCTATATGTGTGTTACCAGACAAGACAACAATAATTGTCATTATTGGACAGATGCTGCCTGGAGTACGGGGAATGATTGGGGATATAAACCTAGCGAAGCCATGTTCCCCAAGGATGGGACGGGTAGGAGTCTTCGTGAGAGAATGCATCTAACAGCCCTTCTGCAACCATTTAGGGGCTGTAAATGGGGTAGAAGCTGTCACCCCCTTCTCCTAAATCTTGAAAGCCCTCAATCTGCTGATCTGCAGACGTTCGTACTAGGAAGGCATTATAATTATGTATTTAGTGCTGGACCTTATGCGTATTTAGGCCATATACGGCTTCAGGATATTAGCTTCAGACCAACCAAGGCCCCCGTTACCAGTACACCTAAAATAGGCCCAGGTGAGCGTTTGCAAAATGTAGTTAATTAAGTGATCCCCATTCCAGGTCTCAGTTGGCAAGAGGTTTTCTCCATAGAAACACAAACAGCCCCAAGGAAAAATTTGTGGTTAGAATGGGTGAGGTACAATGTAAAAGTCCAGAATATCTCTGTAGGATGTATTGCTTGTGCTGCTGCGAATACACACCTATACACACATGCATTGCTTTTCCCTGATGACAACACCACTGCCTGTGTCATGAATTTGTTGAAAGGTTTGAAGCCCACTGATTGCCCAGATTACGTCCCACTAATTCATAAGGAACCCAAACTAAAGGTCCCAGGAGAAGTAACTGTATTAGCTGACAATTACACCTGCTATAATTCCCACGACACCACAGGTACACCAGTAGGGATCTTCGAGACAGGTTTCTGCAAAGAGAATAGTTCTCTAGATACTGACTTGTTAATCAAACATACACAATATATGTATGACATTTATTGGTTATGTGGAGATGGTAAGCTCCGTCCTAGGTTGCCAAATGCCTGGACAGGCCAATGCACCCTTGTTAAACTAGCTATGCAGTTCAAGATTCTACCCTGGGATCCAAAGATACCTGATGAACCTACCAGGAAAAGGAGAAGCCTCGATCAGCTCCATATGAGTTATGAAGAAGATCCACTAGTATATATTGATGCTATTGGAGTGCCAAGGGGGGTGCCTGACCAATTTAAAGCCCAGAACCAGATCTATGCTGGCTTTGCTTCTATAATCCCACAGGTGCAGATTAATAAAAATGTTGAATGGATCAATTACATATATTACAGTGAACAAAGGTTTGTCAATTTCAGCCAAGATGCCTTCCAAGGTATAGTTGAAGAATTGGGCCCTAACACTAGAATGACACTCCAAAATCGACTAGCCCTTGATATGATATTAGCTGAGAAAGGAGGAGTTTGTGGGATGGTGGGAGAGGAGTGTTGTACCTATATCCCTCAGAACTCTGGAGTGAATGGAAAAACCATGATAGCCCTTAAAAAGATAACTGGGTTAGCAGCAGAATTGAAAACTAATGCTGGAGTAGACACATCTTTCTTTTCCGGCTGGTTGGGTGGACTCAAGGGATTCCTTCAACAAGCTTGTATAGTACTGATTGCCCTCCTTGTAATTGGATCGATAACTCTTTGTTGTGTTATTCCCTTGTATAAAAAGGTTATTGCCAAAGCAACTCCGACTGGCACCTTCCTCAATCAAGAAGTAGACCCACCAGAGTACGATGGTACTGATCTAGGGGAGATCCCTAAGTATATTCCCCTCAAGAGAGTAGACAAAACCCCCCATTCTCAGATGATGTTAAGAGACTTAGTTTAGGGACAGCGGGAGAACTCCATGTGAGGTTAGTGAAGGGTTCAGCTGCCTGGAGGCCTCTCGCTAGGGGAGAGCTTCTGAGGTGTCTGGATGAAGAAATCCACCTCCCCTTTTCCCATCGCATGGACAGTCTCGAAGGGTCTTTCATTAAGGGAAAAACTTAGTGTTTAGGGGGGATTGTCAAGGTGAAAATATATTTTCTTATATAACTTTTATACTTTTATACTGTGAAACAATAAGTTTTTCCTAATTGCTTGCTAATGCAAATGTAACTGTATTAAAGATGGCTGCCAGTGTTCACTTTCACTTAAATTCAGTGTCTAAAGAGTTAAGTTAAGTTTCATTTCTCCTAAAAAAAGATAACTCAGGAATGTGAAGAAGAAGTAACCATCGGGAGACTTTTTGACGAATCAGAGAGAGACTGGACACTAGATGTATACTGCATAAACCCCGCCTAATGCACGCCTTCCCCTAACACTCAATATAGTATTGTGTATTTGTAAATAAAGCCAGTTGTTGTACTGCTCCTGACAGGTGTGGATGCGGGACATTAGCTAAGACTGAATCAGCTGCGTGTCTGAGTCATTCTTAATTGGTACCAGATGTTTTGCGCTCGCACAATGATTTGGAATGACTGGTGAATGAGGATTTATTGTCGTTTACGACCCCGACAAAAGTAAAGTGTTACTGATGCATATTGCATAACACACCGGAAAAGTGATGTAGAAAAACTTGGCCCTCAACTTAAATGTTCAAAAGAAATTTAATGTTGTCCACGATCAGTACATCAATCACAGAAACGTTTCAGTCATCTCCTGACCTTCTTCAGTGTACCGACTGCTTATGTATGGCACTTGTGTGGACAAAGGCTTTAAGGTTAACATGGCTGTGGCACCTAGTGGCACAAAAGAATTGGTAAGGACAGCCAGGAGAGTATTTTTTTTTTTATCTTCAATGTAAATGATTGTGGCACCTAATGGCACGAAAGAAATGATGAGGACAGCCAGGGGTGTTTTGACCACGGTCCTAGGTCTATGGCATGTGGTAGGGCTGTTATGTATACAATGTAGACCCGGTATCCACCGGTAGTCTTTGGACATTGGTGTCCAGTGGGGAAGCGTGTCCCAATGGTTGTGGTGTTTATTTCTGTCCGGCTGAAATTAATTAGGTGCCACAATCATTTTTCTTTTGAACATTTTAAGATTCATGCCGACTTGTCCTACCATCAAAACGCAAGCCCAAATGCACTAGTATGGCATCCGGATTCTGGTAAAAATAAGAGTTTACAAAGCGTGTTGGGATCTAGACATGCAATGGTCAGCTGATCATTGTGGTGGTGAGATAATTCCTTTATTGACCATACATAAAGTTTGCATATTTGGTTTGTGTGCTTTTTTTCCTCATTGGCGCCATAAAATGAGAAGTTCTAACGCAGCACAACAAGTGCTCCTCTGTCCTTCCATAGTGCTGAAGTGTTGTTTGCAGTACAGTAAGTGCTCCAAACGTACTGCAGAGACACGAGCACACTTCAGGATAAGGTAATACTGGCATAAACTGAGCCCAAAATTTTTCAAAAAGATGGAGAGTGTTATTTTGTGCAAAATTTGCTTACTCAGAATTTATCAATTTTGATTAATAATAAATCCTGAAAATGGCTCTGAGATCACACAACTCTCTACAGCAGTTCTACACTAACCCACCACTGCTGCGTACTTTTTTAAGTTGTTACCGAATGGTAACTGCTGTAATGATATCGCCATTCAGCTTAAGAAGGTACGTGGCAGCGCTGGGTTAGTGGAAAGAGTGAGACCTGGTAAGGTAAGCCTCGGAGGATTGTGGGATCACACTCTGGAGGTCAGGATCCCAGATCCCAGAAATTCAGGCCTGACTTTGCTAAAAAGTCAGGCCCTTCCGATTGGACTTTAGAGATACTTCTGAAAGGTTTTGTTACTAGTTATAATTCTAAAAATCAACAATTTGGAGCTGCCTACTGGATTATTAAATTCAAGGACAGCCCCATGTTGGTGATAGATACTCTTTTAGCCAGTCGGACTGGAGAACACAGGGGTCAGCAGAGAACATCATTCTTGGGGCCCACCATCGTTTTAAAAATGAAATAAGTATAAAGTCTGCAATAAAAAAAAAAAAAAAAAAAAAGAGGACAGCGCTGTGCACATTGAGATAAAGCATGTGAAACTATCAGAGATTTTTTTCATTTTCTTATCACCATATTGACTACATTGGATTTGATGGACTACATTGGATCAATATGAGATATAGTTAGATAACAAATAGGTCAAAGGGGGATGGTATAGGGTAGTGGTTTTGCTTGTTTTTTAATAAAATATCTTAGTTTTTTGTAACACTTTATTATAGCTTAAGTAATGGACATATCTGACTGACACCTTTAACCCCGTAATAACAGGAGCTTTATTCGGTTTTGCGTTTTCGTTTTCTCGCTCCCCTTCTTTCCAGAGCCATAACTTTTTTATTTTTCCGTCAATATGGCCATGTGAGGGCGTATTTTTTGCAGGACGAGTTGTACTTTTGAACAGTACCATTGGTTTTAACATGTCGTGTAACAGAAAACGAGAAAAAAATTCCAAGTGCGGTGAAATTGCCAAAAAAGTGCAACTCCACACGTTTTTTGTTTGGCTTTTTTGCTAGGTTCACTAAATGCTAAAACTGACCTGCCATTATGATTCTCCAGGTCATTACGAGAGTTGGGTGAGGGCTTATTAGTTGCGTGCCGAGCTGACATTTTTAATGATACCATTTTTGTGCACATACAATCTTTTGATTGCCAGTTATTGCATTTTAATGCAATGTCGTGGCGACCAAAAAACTTAATTCTGGCATTTCGATTTTTTTCGATCAGGTTATTATTTTTTTATTGGTAGATCGCGGCGATACCAAATATGTCTATGTTTGATTTTATTTTTATTGTTTAATTTTGCATGGGGCAAAAGGGGGGTGATTTTATCTTTTTTTTTTTTTTTTTTTAAATTCTTTTCATATTTTTAAAAACATTTTTTTTTACTTTTGTCATGCTTCAATAGTCTCCACGGGAGGCTAGAAGCTGCCATAGCTCGATCGACTCTGCTACATAGAGGCGATGCTCAGATCACCTCTATGTAGCAGAATTACAGCATTGCTATGAGCGCCAACCACAGGATGGCGGTCACAGCAATCCAGCATCAACAACCATAGAGGTCTCAAGGAGACCACTTGTTGTTTTGCCGACACACCGACGACCCCCGATCACATGACTTGGGTCAGCGGTGTGCGTATTTCCGGCCCGGCGGCCGGAAGTGCCATTTAAATGCCACTGTCAGCGTTTGACAGCGGCATTTAACTAGTTAATAGGCGCAAGTGGATCGCGATTCCACTCGCACCTATTGCGGGCACATGTCAGCTGTTCAAAACAGCTGACATGTACAGGCTTTGATGCGGTCTCATCAAAGTGGGGGATACTGCCAGCTGACGTACTAGTTCGTCAGCTGGCAGTAAGGGGTTAAATTATTATTATTTGTTGCCTCAAAAATTGACTCCCCCCTCACTATTAATTCAATGCTTGAAGCACTAGGGGGAATTGGGAAGGAGTTGGTTACCTTCCAAAAACAGACCATCTAATGTGATATTTTGTGCCGGGGACGGCAGAAACGGTCCACAAAAAAACACAAAGGTGTGAATAGCCCCATAGAATATAATGTATGTGAAAATGGATGTCTGAATGAGGCCTTGGCATGAGGACTACAGAAACACCTCATGTATGACATTCCTGTTTCCTCAAGTGTTCAATGGCGTGTAAATGTTTGTGCACCCCTGTTCAAATTACTGTTATGGTGACCAGCTAAGCAAGTTGAAGATGAAATGATCTCTAAAACTCCAAAAGTCAAAGATGACACATTTCCTTTCTATTTTAGGTAAAAGAAAAAATATAGATTTTCATCTTTTACATTTTTAAAATTACAAAAAGGAAAATGGGCCAATGCAAAAGTTTGGGCTCCCTGCATGGACAGTAACTACGAGGAAAATAAGAGAAAAAAGGAATCAATAGTCTAATATTATTACAAAAGTGTCAGAAAAAATTAATTAAAATACAGGCAGGGGAAACAGGAAACATATGTGCATGTAAGAAATCTTGTGTAATATTCAGATATATAGTGCATTGCTATAGCTAACCCTGTAGTTACCACCAAGTGGTTTGATATCAAGGTCTATATATAAACACAGAGCATTTGTCAGAAAAAGGATGTTAACCAATATTATACCTTAAGTAGATATCAATTTATACAGGGTATGCGGACGCGCAGGTACTCTGGAGCCCCCCGTATACATTGATATCTACTTTTTTTATTGGTATATACTATTTCAATGGATAATATCTAGTAGCAAACCCTTGTAAAAGTGTCATAGCTTATAAACGCTTTTTGTAGCCAGACAAGAGTCTTTCAGTTCTTGTTTGAGGAATTTTAAGCCATTCCTCCTTGGAAAATTCTTCCTGTTCTGTGAGATTCCTGGGTCGTCTTGCATGCACTGCTATTTTGAGGTCTAGCCAGATTTTCGATGATGTTCAGATCAGGAGACTGTGAGGGCCATTGTAAAACTTTCAGTATGTGCCTTTTGAGCTCGTCTATTGTGGATTTTGACTGGTGTTTAGGATCCTTATCCATTTGTAGAAGCCATCCTCTTTTCAACTTCAGATTTTTTACAGATGGTGTTATGTTTGAATCAAGAATTTGATGAAATTTCAATGAATCCATTCCTCCCTCTACCTGTGAAATATTCCCTGTGCCATTGGCTGCAACACAAATTCAAAGCATGATTTATCCAGCCCAATGTATAACAGACGTCTCTTTAATCTTCACACATACCTTCGATCATTGTTTCCAAAGAGTTCTATTTTAACCTCATTGGTCCACAGGACTTGTTTCCAAATTGCATTAGGCTTGTTTAGATGTTCTTTTGCATGCTTCTGACGCTAAATTTTATGGTGAGGACACAGGAGAGGTTTTCTTCTGATGACTCTTCCAAGAAGGCCATATTATTTGCGCAGGTGTCTCTGAACAGTAGAACAATGTACCATAACTCCAGTGTCTGCTAAATCTTTCTGAATATATTTTACAGTCAAGCAGGGTTACTGATTTAAATCTCTAGCAATCCTACAAGCAGAGTTCACTGAAATTTTGCTTGGTCTTCCAGACCTTATCTTGACCTCCACTGTTCCTGTTAACTGCCATTTCTTAATTACATTTCAAACTGAGGAAAGTGCAACTTGAAAACACTTTGCTATCTTCTCATAGCCTTTTCCTACTTTGTGGGACTCCAACAAAGAGTAGTTTCTCTAACGCTTTACCATTATTGACTATTTATACAAATTTCTGTTTCTAAATCACCTATAGGGTTATAATTGATTGAGCGTCCAAAGCTCAAACCCCACGGCTGCATGTTTATATTGAGTATGAGTGTTTATATTCCGGTATAATGCGTGTATAGCTTTCAATGGAAGTATGGGGGCCCTCATTCAGTAACGGGTGATACCTGTTGTGGAACGGAGGCTCCCAGTCACCCACAACTGAGGGCTCCATCACCCACCACCCATAACATCTCTTACTGAATGACACTGACAGCTATACATACATTATATCTGAGTATAAGTGCTCACACATATGTACACAATAAATACACGCCCAATAAATATACACACATAAAACTTTACAGCTGAGTTGCTGAATGCAGGTAAAAGGTTTCCCTCAGTGTAGTTGCAGCTTGCAGTCTCCCACCCTCTCTCTGCCCTTACAGCAAAGACAGAAGTTTGGGTGTGAGAGCGAAGTGTCATGAACTCATTTTCTGCTCCACCAGTTGAGAGTTCCCCTTCCGTTCTCCCTCTGGTGGTGACAGGAGGTAGTGCGGTTGGTTTAAGTGGTAGTGATCTGCCACCTGATGAGGAAGATAACGATTGGATCTCTGGAGTATCAGACTGGATATAAGACAGCAGACGCCCTATCCTGGTGCTGGTGATTCAGTCTGCTTCTCAGGTCCTGGACTTCAGCTCTCTTCCAGTCTTCTCAAGTTAAGTTTGTTTTTTGCTAATGTTCACACTTGCACTTGTTGGTCAATTCAGTATGTTGTGTAATCAGCATGCACCTGCTGGGGCTATGCTGAAATTCCTCTCCTATTAATCAGTATTTGCCAATCTGCTTTTTGTCCCTTATTAGATTGGCCTCTTTTTTGCTCTGTCTCAGAATATTTCAGAGTGCTGATATAGGTTTTGAAGACTAGTGACTTCAGGGTTAATTTTGCTATCAGAAGTGTTGGACAATATTTTTGTAGGTTGTTTTTGGCAGATTGCAGACAGTGTCTTTCCTTTTCTGTCCTTTTTAGTTAGCCGGGCCCCATCGTTTGCTCAGCCTATTTTCCTGCCTTTGTTTGTATTTTCATCTTTTCACCGTCAATACATGTGGGGGGCTGTCTTTCCTTTGGTGTCTGCTCTGGGGCAGTTAGTTTTCCTCTTTTCCTGCTTTAGGCTTATGTAGTTCTCCGGTTGTGACGAGGCGTCTAGGACCAACGTAGGAACGCTCCACGACTGCTGCTAGTTGTGCGGTTAAGATCAGGGATCTGCAATCTGCATAGTTACCAACTTCTCTGGTTTTCTGAGACTTAGCTTGTTGTCTCGTTTTTCCTCCTCAGTTTCCCATTCATAACAGGGAAGGATGGACGTGTTATACAGAGCTCAATGTAGATGCCAGTACTACCTTAAATGGTGCTCTAGACTTAAGCAGAAGTATCTATGCTCCAAACATGCAGAAGTAAGGGGGAGGGCCCAACAGCGGATCCTCTAATGCTCTGTTGGGACAGTCCAACATTGTTTTTAGCCATAATTTCAGACATTTACAGGTTTTAATATGAAAGGGAATTTGTCACCAGACTTTTGCATCCTAATCTGAGAGCACCATAATATAGAGACAGAGACCCAGATTCCAGCTATATGTCACTTAATGTGCAGCTTGTTGTAGTTTGGATAAAAATCACTGTTTTATCAGCAGGAGATTATCTCTAGAGGACTAGTAAACCTGCTCCCAGGAAGTCCTCCATATTCATGATCTCTAAATAGCCTGCCCCCCCCTACACTGATTGGCTGTATTCTGCCTATGCGCAGTGTACACAGAAAGAAAGCAAGCGGTGGTGTGGAAGTGGTTATACAGAGTAAAAACCTGGTGACAGATTCCCTGTCAAAAAAGGCATATTTCATTTTCCGATATTAGGACAGCTTACGTTGCACTTTTTAATAAATGAAGGGAGCCGGTCACCAGGTTTTGCTACCTCATCTCACAGAAGCCCGAGATAGGGTCAGAAACTTTAAATCCAGTGATGTATCACTTAGGCTGGTTTCACATTTGCGTTTTTTTTCGCGGTAATTTAGCGCTAAATAGCGCATGCGTTTTTTTTTCCTATACTTTGCATGGGATGCGCTTATGTGCGCTTACACATGCGTTTGTACGCGTTTTACCGCGCATGCGTTTTTTTGCGGTATGCGCTCGGACGCACAAAATGCAGCTTGTTGCATTTTTTGTGCGTCCGATTTGCCTCAAAAAAACGCATGCGCGCGCAATGCGTTTTTTTACAGCAAGACACCCATTATAAGTCTATGGTGAGCATATGTGCGCATTGGCATTATGTATGCGTTTTTTTGCACATGCGTTTTTTTTTTTACCATTAGTTTAGACAATGGAATTTAGGGGTTTGGGTAAAGTTAGGGTTAGTTAAGGGGGTTTAGGGTTGGGGTTTAGGGTTAGGGTTAGGGTCAGGGTTAGGGTTAAGTATGGTTTGGTTAAGGGTTAGGGTCAGGGTTAGGGTTAGGGTCAGGGTTAGGGTTAAGTATGGTTTGGTTAAGGGTTAGGGTCAGGGTTAGGGTCAGGGTTAGGGTTAAGTATGGTTTGGTTAAGGGTTA
This sequence comes from Dendrobates tinctorius, assembly GCF_039654945.1. Classification (NCBI taxonomy): domain Eukaryota; kingdom Metazoa; phylum Chordata; class Amphibia; order Anura; family Dendrobatidae; genus Dendrobates; species Dendrobates tinctorius. The sequence goes on along the minus strand of NW_027361671.1, from coordinate 4,168,533 downwards.
GGGTCAGGGTTAGGGTTAGGGTCAGGGTTAGGGTCAGGGTTAAGTATGGTTTGGTTAAGGGTTAGGGTCAGGGTTAAGTATGGTTTGGTTAAGGGTTAGGGTCAGGGTTAGGGTTAAGTATGGTTTGGTTAAGGGTTAGGGTCAGGGTTAGGGTCAGGGTTAGGGTCAGGGTCAGGGTTAAGTATGGTTTGGTTAAGGGTTAGGGTTAGGGTTAAGTATGGTTTGGTTAAGGGTTAGGGTTAGGGTCAGGGTTAGGGTTAGGGTCAGGGTTAGGGTCAGGGTTAGGGTTAAGTATGGTTTGGTTAAGGGTTAGGGTCAGGGTTAAGTATGGTTTGGTTAAGGGTTAGGGTCAGGGTTAGGGTTAAGTATGGTTTGGTTAAGGGTTAGGGTCAGGGTTAGGGTTAGGGTCAGGGTTAGGGTTAGTAAAGTCATAGTTTGGGTTAGTGTGAGGGGCCACCTAATGTTGGAAAAAAACGCAAACGCGGTAAAAACGCACTAAAAACGCATACAAACGCATAAAAACGCTGCGTTTTTTTCATGCATGCTCATAAAAATGCTTGAAAAAAACGCAGCAGTTGTATGCTTTTGTATGCGTTTTTCAATACGTTTTTTTGCGGGAAAAACGCGCTGCAAAAAAAAGCAAGTGTGAAACAGGCCTTACTGGGCTGCTTGCTGTAGTTTTGATAAAATTCTTGTTTATCTGCTGCAGATCTACCAGTTCTCTGAATACTGAGAATACTGAGCTTCAACAATCTTTTTTTTTGTAGAAAAGTCAATACAAAAAATTGTCAGTCAGAATAAATATGGGCCTTACATTTTTGGCACTCAATTGGCGGATATACAGTTGAAACCAGAAGTTTACATACATTATACAAAAAGACACATATGCATGTTTTTCTCAATATCTGACATGAAATCAGAATAAACCTTTCCCATTTTAGATCAATTAGGATTACCATAATAATTAATATTTGCCAAATGCCAGAATAATGAGAGAGAATGTTTTAAGGCATTTTTATTACTTACTGCAAAATCAAAAGTTTACATGCATTTCATTAGCATTTGGTACCATTGCCCTTAAACTGAATGACTTGGGTCAAACATTTGGGATATCCTTCCACAAGCTTCTCCCAATTGTTGGTCGGAATTTGGGCCCATTCCTCCTGACAAAACTGGTGTAACTGATCCAGGTTTTGTAGGTCGCCTTGCTCGCACCTGCCTTTTCAACTTTATCCATGAATTTTCAATAGAGTTGAGATCAGGGCTTTGTGATGGGCACCCCAAAACATTGACTTTATTATCCTTAAGCCACTTTGCTACCATTTTGGCAGTATGCTTCGGGTCATTGTCCTGTTGGGAGACCCATTTCCGCCCAAACTTTAACTTCCTGGCTGATGTCTTGAGATGTTGCTTCAGTATTGCCACATAATCTTCTTTTCTCATGATGCCATTTATTTTGTGAAGTGTACCAGTTTCTCCTGCAGCAAAACAACCCCATAACATGATGCTGCCACCCCCTGTGTTTCACATTTGGGATGGTGTTCTGAGGCTTCCAAGCTTCTCCTTTTTTCCTCCAAACATAACGATGGTTGTTATGCCCAAAAATTTAAATTTTAGTTTCATCAGACCACAGAACGTCTCCAAAAATTAAGGTATTTGTTCCTGTGTGCATTTGCAAACATTAATCTTTTCATGTTTCTTTTAGAGCAATGGCTTCTTCCTGGCAGAGTGGCCTTCCAGTCCATGTTGATACAGTACTCATTTCACTGTGATATTGACACAATCTTACTAGCTTCCACCATCATCTTCACAAGCTCTTTTGCTTTTGTCCTTGGGTTGATATGCACATGTCGGACCAAAGCACATTAATCACTGGGACACAGAACCCGTCTCCTTCTTGAGAGGTATGATGACTGGACATTTCTATCTTATCTGTACTTGCGTATAATTGTTTGTACAGATGAACGAGGCACCTTCAGGTATCTTGAAATTGTACCCAAGTCCACAATTCTCTTCCTGATATCTTGGCTGATTTCCTGAGACATTCCCATGATGCTACACAAAGAAGAAGGGTGTTTCAGGTGTGCATTAAAATACATCCACAGACGCGTCTCTAATAAAATCACATCTTGCCAAAAACCCTATCAGAAGCTTTTAAACAAAGGACATCATCATATGGGCAGTCCAGAATTGTTTAAAGGCATAGTAATCTTAGTGTATGTAAACTTCTGACTTTGCAGTAAGCAATAAAAATGCCTTAAAACATTTTCTCTCTCTCATTATTCTGGCATAGGGAAAATATTAATAACTAGCTGAAGAGCCCGGCGCTGCCCGGGCATGGTAAATAACTACGGTTAGTTATAACAAATTATAATGATTATATCTATCTATATATATATATATATATATATATATATAAAGCTGAGTGTAGAGCCCAGTCTACTCCGTATAGCCACATTCACTATAATATCCCACATCATCCCGTCAGCCAGAGTCACCGGACTACTACCCCTAATATCCCACATCGTCCCATCAGCCAGAGCCACCGGACTACTACCCCTAATATTCCACATCATCCCGTCAGAGCCACGGGACTACTACCCCTAATATCCCACATCATCCCGTCAGCCAGGGCCATCAGACAACTACCACTAATATCCCACATCATCCCGTCATAGACGCTGGACTAATCCCACTAATATCCCACATCATCCCGTCAGCCAGAGCCACCGGACTACTAACATTAATATCCCACATCATCCCGTCAGCCAGGGCCACCAGACAACTACCACTATTATCCCACATCATCCCGTCACAGACACCGGACTAATCCCACTAATATCCCACATCATTCCGTCAGCCAGAGCCACCGGACTACTACCCCTAATATCCCACATCATCCCATTAGCCAGAGTCACCAGACTACTACCCCTAATATCCCACATCATCCCGTCAGCCTGGGGTCAGAACCAGAGCGCTGAGTGGAACGGTCCTAACTTCCCTACCGGGGATCCCTTTGAGAGAAGCCTGGGATCAGAACCAGAGCGCTGAGTGGATTTGTCCTGACTTCCATACCAATGATCCCTTTAATAGAAGCCTGGGGTGAGAATCAGAGCGCTGAGGGATTTATCCTAACTTCCATACCGGAGATCCCTTTAAGAGAGGCCTGGTGTCAGTACCAAAGCGCAAAGTGGATTTGCCCTCACTTCCATACCGGGGATCCCTTTAAGAGAGACTGGGATCAGAACCAGAGCGCTGAGTGAATTTGCCGTGACTTGCATACCAATGATCCCTTTAATAGAACCCTGGGGTCAGAATCAGAGCGTTGAGGGATTTGCTCTAACTTCCATACAGGAGATCCCTTTAAGAGAGCCTGGGGAGAGAACCAAAGCGGTGGATGGATTTGCCCTGACTTCCATACCGGAGATCCCTTTAATCAAGGCCTGAGGTCAGTACCAAAGCGCTGAGTGGATGTGCCTTAACTTCCATACCAATGATCCCTTTAAGAAACCCTGGGGTCAGAACCACAGAGGTGAGTGGAACGGTCCTAACTTCCATACCAGGGATCCCTTTAAGAGAGAAAAAAATATTCAGAGTGCTGACTATTTTTATTATTATAGTACACATCCAAATAAAAGATACTAAAGACAATACATTGTCACAAGAATTTTATTTGTATTTCACAATTTTTAATATAAAAATATAACTAAAAACCAATGCACAAATGGTGTGCAGGGGGCACGAAGAGACACAATATGGCCAACAACAAAACACACATAGCATTCAGTAAATGTTAGAAAGTCAGTGATATGATCCAAATCAATGTATATCATAAAAATAAAAATAAAGTACATATATATTCACCCAAATATGCAGAAAATATGTGAAAATATATAAAATATAAAGTGTCCTGTGCACAAATAAATAAACAATTTATTAATTATATCCCATAAAATGGTGTGAAAATGTTTATTTCATTATGCAACCACCTCCCAAAAAAAAAAAATTGCTCAGTGGAGAAAATATATAAGGGGCTATATAGCCTTCATTGCATATAAATAAGAAATGAACAATAAAATAAAATATTTAAGTGCAAAAAGAATGACTTAACACTGCTGGATCACTGCTGACTACCAACACAAATGTTGCGGTATAATTAAGTGAATGGAATAATATCACTTCATGTGGTTACTGACCAGAGTCTCCTGCTGCCCCCTGCACACACCACACTCCAACGCACGTTTCGCTCTTGCTTTCAAATATTTTCTGCATATTTGGGTGAATATATATGTACTTTATTTTTATTTTTATGATATATATTGATTTGGATCATATCACTGACTTTCTAACATTTACTGAATGCTATGTGTGTTTTGTTGTTGGCCATATTGTGTCTCTTCGTGCCCCCTGCACACCATTTGTGCATTGGTTTTTAATTATATTTTTATATAAAAAATTGTGAGATACAAATAAAATTCTTGTGACAATGTATTGTCTTTAGTATCTTTTATTTGGATGTGTACTATAATAATAAAAATAGTCAGCACTCTGAATATCTTTGGTTTTGGTTTTATATCTTTTTGATATTTTGAGTTTTTTGATTATATATTTTTCTATTGTTGGTATCTTTTTCCATATAGGTATTTATCCCTTTAAGAGAGGCCTGGGGTCAAAACCAAAGCCCTGGATCGATTTGCTCTGACTTCCATACCAATGATCCCTTTAAGAGGGAAGATGTGCCTACGGGATGGAGGATGTGTGATGGGGATATGGGCAGGGGGGGGGGGGAATCATTTCTGTCATGTGCTCTCTGCTACTTTCAGGGTGGCAGACAATGGCTGGAAGCTTATGTTCCCGAAGATGCTAGATTTCTCCCTCCATGTCAGAGTCTGCTGAGGTGTTGTCAAGTGGGAAAACTTGCTCATAGCAACCAATCACAGCTCAGCTACTTTTAACCAGCTCTGGTAGAATAAGAGATGCTTATTGATTGGTTGCAAGGAAAACTGTTGCTCATAGCAACCAATCACAGCTCAGCTTCTTTTGAACAGCTCTGGTGAAGTGAAAGATGCTTCGTGATTGGTTGGTGATACACACATACATACATTCAGTTTTATATATATATATATAGATAGATTATGGCAATCCTAATTGACCTAAAACGGAAAAGGTTTATTCTGACATTGAGAAAAACATGCATTTTAGTCTTTTTATATAGTATACGCAAACTTCTGGTTTCAACTGTAGATCGTATACATTTTTTTCATATATTATAAAGCATGGTCTACAAAAACTATAAGTGGATTACACTTAAGAATGTACTGAAAGTGAATCTGTCAGAAAGAATTTCTACCTAAAACTAAAGTTATGGGTCTAGAGGCGCTTTTACCCTAAGTAAATTGATACCTTTCTTGGAGAAATTTACTGCGCCATTGCTGAGAAATCTGACACTAAAACTTTACACAGTTTAGCTGCAGGTGCTTTGGAGCGAGTCAAAGGTTTGGGGGTTCAGGTTCCTGCATTTGATTGACAGGTCAGTCCAGCCTCTATCATGCTGAGATCCCACGCAAGCAACTGCCAATGCCTGGAGTCTGTGTCAGTATACAACATCTCAGCGAGGGAAGCAGATATGAGAGGTTGTATTGAGCAGTCAATTAAACATATGGGGCGGGTGATGGGCAGGGAATACAGACGCCTGCGGGAGAGATGGCAATGCTTTTTTACGCCTCAATGCACCTGCAGCTCATTCTTATACTACTCCAATGTTTGATTCCACAACAATGGCAGGACGGATTTGTACAAGAAAGGTATCAATTCGCTCAGAATATCAGCACCAACACAGCCTTACCTTTAGTTTTCGGCAAAAATTCCTTCAGATAGGCTCACTTAAAAAAAAAAGAAAACATTTTTAATAATAGTCAATGACGAACAGTTACATACAGCTGTGGCCAAAAGTATTGACACCCCTGCAATTTTGTCAGATAATACTCAGTTTCTTCCTGAAAATGATTGCAAACACAAATTCGTTGGTATTATTATCTTCATTTAATTTGTCTTAAATGAAAAAACACAAAAAGAATTGTCCTAAAGCCAAATTGGATATAATTCCACACCAAACATAAAAAAGAGGGTGGACAAAAGTATTGGCACTGTTCGAAAAATCATGTGATGCTTCTCTAATTTGTGTAATTAACAGCACCTGTAACTTACCTGTGGCACCTAACAGGTGTTGGCAATAACTAAATCACACTTGCAGCCAGTTACATGGATTAAAGTTGACTCAACCTCTGTCCTGTGTCCTTGTGTGCACCACATTGAGTATGGAGAAAAGAAAGAAAAACAAAGAACTGTCTGAGGACTTGAGAAACCAAATTGAGAGGAAGCATGAGCAATCTCAAGGCTACAAGTCCATCTCCAAAGACCTGAATGTTCCTGTGTCTACCGTGCGCAGTGTCATCAAGAAGTTTAAAGCCTATGGCACTGTGGCTAACCTTCCTAGATGTGGACGGAAAAGAAAAATTCACAAGAGATTTCAACTCAAGAAATCAACTTGTGCGGATGTTGGAAAAAGAACCTCGACTAACATCCAAACAAGTTCAAGCTGCCCTGCAGTCTGAGGGTACAACAGTGTCAACCCGTACTATCCGTCGGCGCCTGAATGAAAAGGGACTGTATGGTAGGAGACTCAGGAAGACCCCACTTCTTACCCCGAGACATAAAAAGCCAGGCTGGAGTTTGCCAAAACTTACCTGAAAAAGCCTAAAACGTTTTGGAAGAATGTTCTCTGGTCAGATGAGACAAAAGTAGAGCTTTTTGGGCAAAGGCATCAACATAGAGTTTACAGGAGAAAAAAAGAGGCATTCAAAGAAAAAAACACGGTCCCTACAGTCAAACATGGCGGAGGTTCCCTGATGTTTTGGGGTTGCTTTGCTGCCTCTGGCACTGGACTGCTTGACCGTGTGCATGGCATATGAAGTCTGAAGACTACCAACAAATTTTGCTGCATTATGTAGGGCCCAGTGTGAGAAAGCTGGGTCTCCCTCAGAGGTCATGGGTCTTCCAGCAGGACAATGACCCAAAACACACTTCAAAAAGCACTAGAAAATGGTTTGAGAGAAAACACTGGAGACTTCTAAGGTGGCCAGCAATGAGTCCAGACCTGAATCCCATAGAACACCTGTGGAGAGATCTAAAAATGGCAGTTTGGAGAAGGCACCCTTCTAATATCAGGGACCTGGAGCAGTTTGCCAAAGAAGAATGGTCTAAAATTCCAGCAGAGCATTGTAAGAAACTCATTGATGGTTACCGGAAGCGGTTGGTCGCAGTTATTTTGGCTAAAGGTTGTGCAACCAAGTATTAGGCTGAGGGTGCAAATACTTTTGTCTGGCCCATTTTTGGAGTTTTGTGTGAAATGATCAATGTTTTGCTTTTTGCTTCATTCTCTTTTGTGTTTTTTCATTTAAGACAAATTAAATGAAGATAATAATACCAAAGAATTTGTGTTTGCAGTCATTTTCAGGAAGAAACTGAGTGTTATCTGACAAAATTGCAGGGGTGTCAATACTTTTGGCCACAACTGTACATTTGTAGTATACCCTCAGTGGCACACTACAAATGTGCTTGCCAGACACAATGTGAACAGTGCCTTATAACCCATGCTTCCCATTTGATTTTTGTGACTTTATTCAATTATTTAACTTTTCAGATTTTTCCTTTATTACGAATGAAGACAGAATTTACCAGATAAAAATAATCATGAGTTTAATGAACATAAAAAGTCTCTATTTATAGGGCATTTTCCTTCACAGCACACAAGAGGGGCCTTTCCTAGGGCTGGAGCAAGTGTTTCTCTATGTGCATTACCGGCGTAATCACTCTCATGGCAGACATCACACATCAGCATGTGCTGCGCTGCTTCATGAAGAGTGTCAAGTACTTCACAGCAGAACCAATGGCTGAAAATCCCTTATATTTCCTTCTTACATTTCCCAGGACTCACACATTTTATTGTCCTCTAAGCAGCCCAGCAGACTTGGAAGTATGGTTCATAGCCTGATTTTTAAAATTTTTTCTAGACAATTTTTTCCAAAAGTCGCTTACAGCGACCATCTCGTACAGACACATTGGGAAACCTTAATGAATTCTAAAGATTATGTGACATATGCAGCTCAGAATACTGTGACCTGTAAAATGATGAGAATTAGAATTACAAGAACCGGTGCAAGCGCCTCCATCCTTCAAAAAATACTTTGAGCTCAGTTTGCTTAAAATCCTTAGTACTAACGAAACTAAGAAACTTTGTAATCTATAGTATATCAAAAAAGTGAGTACAGCCCCCACATTAAAAAAAAAACTGTATTATATATTTTCGTGGGACAACACTGACGATCTGACACTTTGATACAAAGTAGTCAGTGTACAGCTTGTCTAACGGTGAAAATTTGGTGTCCTCTAACTAAACACACAGCAATTAATGTGTAATCGATGGCAACAGAAGTGACTACACCCTTAAGTAAAAATGGCCATATTGTTCCCACGTGTGAATATTTTGTGTGGCCACCGTTATTTTTAAGCACTTCAACAACTTTCTTGGGCATGGAGTTCACTAGAGTCTCACAAGTTGCTACTGGAATCCTCTTCCACTCCTCCATGATGACATCACAGCGCTGGTGGATGTTAAGAGATCTTGCACTCCTCCACATATGCTCAATAGGGTTTACGTGTGGAGACATTCTTGGCCAGTCCAGCACCTTTGCCCTCAGTTTCTTCAGCAAGGTAGTGGCGATCGTGGAGATGTGTTTGAGGTCGTTATCATGTTGGAATACTGCCCTGCAGCCCAGTTCATGATGGGAGGGGATTATGCGCTGCTTTCAGGATATCATATGCTGGCATTCATGGTTCCCTCAATGAACTGTAGCTCTCCACAGCTGGTAGTACTCATACAGCCCCAAACCATGACACAGCCCCAAACCATGACACTCCCACCACCATGCTTGTCTGTAGGTAAAGCCCACCTGTCTTTGTACTCCTCATCTCGTTGCCGCCACACACGCTTGACACCATCTGAACCAAATAAGTTTATCTTGGCCTCATCAGACCACAGGACATGTTTCCAGTAAGCCATGTCCTTCGTCTGCTTGTTGTCAACAAACTTTTTACGGGCATCCATGTGCATCATCTTTAGAAGAGGCTTTCTTCTGGGACGACACCCTTGCACACCAATTTAATGCAGTGCATGGTCTGAGCACTGACAGGCTCCAGACCTTCTCCCGATTCCTGTGCTGATCACCCACACGTGATTAACTGCTAAAATCCATTTTGCAAACAGTAGTACAAAGACGGATTTTTAGCTTCACTGATAGGGTTGTCTCATCATGAACAATGGCTAAAACTTTAATTGGGAAAACTAGCAACTTCGAAATATATTCACTATTAAAAATTATCTCTGTTCTCAAGAATGAAGGGATTTTTAATTCTATAGTTTATTGATGGTTGTCTATGTTGCCGATATTACGGTAATAGAGGAGACCAGTCTCATAGATAATGAGTGCAGCACTTCCATGCCTTTCTTACAGAATTTTTGAGTGCTGCTCTGAAGCTGGTTGGGTCGCTGATTCAGCCAGCATTAGCATCCCTGAGGTAGCAGAGGAAATGCTGGCTCTGCTAGCAATATTGGAGAATGTGAGTTGAGCCTGTTCAAGTCAGTGGTATTGTGGTGCTATTCAGGAGTGCACCATTCCCAGCAAGCAAGCCGCTTGAAAAAACCTTTAAGTTACAACTGCTGCTTATATAAGTTTATGACATGGGGAAGGGGAAGGGGAGGGAGCAGCTGCACAAAAAAAAGAAAGTGACCAGCCGCTCACTCATTCTACCCCTTCTCTTTTGCATAGACTTTTATTGGGAGCTGATGTAACATGATAACTCAGTGAATCTGATTATCGGTCTCATTTCTGCCTTTTCCATACAGATATTATGGGGAGAGTGAGTAATCATTGCAGATGGCTACGGTAGTTTGGACAAGAGAAGTCTGTTAAGTGGATATACAGGCATTTTTGTGTAATAAGATACACTACAAAGTACTTTTCTTCACTTGAACTATTAACATTTTGAAGTTGTGTTCTAGTTTCAGATACATTTTCACGTACATTAAATACAGGCGTGCTATTACAGATACACTCTTACCATATTACCCTTGAAACATGTCATATTTACAGTGTAATTCAATTCAATGAAACTTTATTGGCAGGACTAAATACACATTAGTTTTGCCAAAGCAAGTGTACAAAGGTAATAGGGATAGGGACTGTAGGAAAGGTGGATGGGGCAGATCCAGGATGAGGGCTGTAAGAACAAAAGATGAGGGCAGATCCAGGGTGGGGGCTATATATAACTGAACAACTATAAAAGTTCTTGCACTTTCCAACTTCAAAGAAATTGTATATAAAGCATAGGGGATAATTTACTGATCGCTGGGGATAAGATGGCGGGGACCCCCAGTGATCCCGAGAACAGGTTTCTTAATAGTACTCCCTTAGGCCTGTTTCACACATCCGTTTTTTCCCTTCAGTCAAAATCCGCCAAATTTTTTAAAAAAACGGATCCGCCAAAAAGGGGCGGATCCATTTTTTCCCCCATAGACTTACATTATTGGCGGATCTTGACTGACGGTTGTCAGTCTCACCCATTTTTTTACGGATCCGCCAAGATTTTAGCAGCTCCCGGGCGGATGAAATGGACCCTGCAACGTTTTTTTGCTTTGACGGTCCGCTAATTTCAGCAATAACCCATAAATGCCGCTCCGGGAGCCGATAAAATCTCTCTCTCTCCTCACCCGTCCTTCGATATCGCGCTTCCACCTCCCGCGATCTACATGCAATTCGCGACCGCCGCGGTTGCTTTAAATTTGGCTGCATCACTTCTCCCACGGATCCTTCATCCTATGTGCTCTGCTGACATCCGTCCGTCACGGATCAGCTGGTTTCAACCTTTGGCGGATTTCAACTGACCGCCAATGACGGAGGTATGAAACAGGCCTTAAGAGACTGAGGGTCAAGCAATCACACCTCTGCTTCACTCGTTCTCAATTGTGATGAGAGAGCTAAGGGAGCCAAGCACTCCAGTGTCTCCAGAATGAGTACCAATGTATCTGCTGGACCCCGAGATATCAGGAACATATCCCCTATACAATGGACCTAGGGATCATTTCTAACACAAACCCTTTAAGCCTGACTCCTATTTGCCATGATGTTTCTACAAGTGTTAAACAAATACCCACAGAGCCTGGCAGAGACGTAGGATAGCAGCTGTTTGCTGGTAATTGATTTTCAGCACTTTTAAACAGATTCAAATAATGATGATACTGGAGTGTGGTACAATCTACTTACAGAACGTTTCATTTTTTGCTTAGTAAACCTAAGTGCATGAAGGTAAATACTTGTAGAGCCTATTAAAGTCAACAAGGAAGACAAAGTAACTGTGCAAGCAATCACAGTGCTGGCAGGTTGCAACTTCCCCTGTATTTGTGGACAGCCCTTCACCTACCATACCATGTAATGCTGTATTTGCACAGATACTAGCAGTTTTCCCCAGAAAAAACACTCTTTGAAAGGGTTGCTGAAAACAAGACCCTGTGTGATCATCTGAACTCTGATGAGACAACTATTGTAAGTGGAATTAAAAATCACCTTCCAATGTCTAAAAAGTCTTTTCTATTTTTTTGAGTGTACCTCCTGCCAAAAAAATATATCAGTGCTCATGAATCCTTCTGTTCATTTTAATATAATTTAATGGCCTTTAGCTCAGTCTCAAATCATGGCGACGTGATGGATGAACGATCTGGAAGAAGACTGATCTTGTGCAAACCTAAATACAGTGGCATGTAGAAGTTTGGGCACCCCTGGTCAAAATTAATGTTATTGTGAACGATTAAGCAAGTTGAAGATGAAATGATCTCTAAAAGGCCTAAAGTTAAAGATGACATATTTCCTATTTCCTTCATATTTTATGCAAAAATATATATTGTCATTTTTTACTTTTTTAAAATTACAATTACATCGTTAAGAAAGGTCCCATCTTTATAAAAACTCAGACTCCTCTAACCTTGTGCTAAAAAGACAGCAGCCATGGGTTCTCTAGGCAGCTGCCTAGCACTCTGAAAATGAAAATGGTGGAGGCCCACTAAGTAGGAGAAGGCTATAATAAAACAGCAAAGTGTTTTCAAGTTGCTCTTTCCTCAGTTTGAAATGTAATTAAGAAATTGCAGTTAATGGGAACAGCGGAAGCTAAGATAAGGTCTGAAAGGTCAAGCAAAGTTTCAGTGAGAGCTGCACGTAGGACTGCTAAAGATGAAAATCAGAACCCCAGCTTGATTGTAAAAGACCTTCAGAAAGATTTAGCAGACCTCTGGAGTTGTGGTACATTGGTCTACTATTCACAGACATCTGCATAAATATGGCCTTCATAAAAGATTCATAAGAATAAAACCTCTCCTGTGTCCTCACCATAAAATTCAGAATCAGAAGTATGCAAAGAACATCCAAACAAGCTAATGCATTTGGAAACAAGTCCTGTGGACTGATTAGGTTAAAGGAGAACTCTTTGGCCATAATAATCAAAAAGGTATGGAGATAACAGGGCACAACATTTCAGGAAAGGAACATCTCGCCTTCCATTAGACATGGGGGTAGATCGAATCATGCTTGAGGTTGTGTTGCAGCCAATGGCACCGGGAACATTTCACGAGTAGAGGGAAGTATAGATTCAGTGAAATTTCATAAAATTCTTGATGTATCATAACACCATTTGTAGAAAAGGAGAAGTTGAAAACAAGATGGCTTCTACAAATGGATAATGATCCTAAACACACATCAAAATCCAAAATAGACAACCTCAAAAGGCGCAAACTGAATGGCCCTCACAGTCCCCTGATTTGAACATCATCGAAAATCTGTACCTAGACCTCAAAATAGCACTGTATGCAAGACGACTCAGGAATTTCACAAAGCTGGAAGAATTTTCCAAGGAAGAATGGATGAAAATCACTCAAACAAGACATGAAAGACTCTTATCTGGCTACAAAAAGAGTTTACAAGCTGTGACACTTTTCAAAAGTTGGTGCTACTATGTACTATCCATGAAAATAGTATATAACAACAAAAAAGTAAATACCAATGTACAGGTGCATCTCATAAAATTAGGATATCATCAAAAAGTTTATTTCAGTTCTTCAATACAAAAAGAGAAACTCATATATTATCTAGAGTCATTACAAACAGAGTGATCTATTTCAAGTGTTTAATTCTGTTAATGTTGGTGATTATGGCTTACAGCCAGAGAAAACCCAAAAGTCATTATCTCAGTAAGGCTAGTTTCACAGTAGCGTTTATGAGCGCAGCGACGGCCTGCGCACGGCCGCCGCTAAGCCCCACCCCCCTGCCGCGCCCCCGCCGGTAGCTCCGCCCACCGGCGCATGACGCTGCATGCGCCCTGCGTCCCCTATCTTTATCACAGGGGGCGCAGGCCGTGCGCAGTATGCGTTTGGCGGCGCATGTGTCCTTTTGACGGTGCGCCGACCTGCGCCAAATGCAACCTGCTGCAGTTTGGTTGCGTCGGCGCACCGTCAAAAAGGTGCGGCATGGGGCGGGGCTTAGCGGCGGCCGTGCGCAGGCCGTCGCTGCGCTCATAAACACTAGTGTGAAACTAGCCTAAATTAGAATACTTTATAACACCAGCTTGAAAAATTATTTTAAAATCCGAAATGTTGGCCTACTGAAATGTATGTTCAGTAAATGCACTCAGTACTTGGTCGGGGCTACTTTTGCATCAATGCGGCATGAAACAAACACAAAGCAATATATAGTGCACCATTATAATGAACAGGTAATCATAATATATTTGTAACACATATTGGTGCAAATATGGGACCTTTATACAGGGCCAATCGCAACCATAACTAATAAAAGAAAAAGCGATCAAAAAAGTCCAACTTTTTTCTATAAAAGGTATAAATTTTATTGTCAAATCACAGAGAACATTAACATGGGGGAGACACAAAGTGCATATGTGCATCAGAAAAAATACCAAAAGGGTACAGGTAGTACAGGGCACCGAAGGTAATAGATATTTTAAGATCTGTATAAATAAGTAAAAAATATCATAAAGTACAAATCAATAAATGATTATACATATACCGGATATATCATACAGTGTACTGGCCAGTAGAATGACAAGCGTATCATCAAAATCATAAAGTCATCACAGCTTGTCATTCTACTGGCCAGTACACTGTATGATATATCCGGTATATGTATAATCATTTATTGATTTGTACTTTGAGATATTTTTTACTTATTTGTACAGATCTTAAAATACCTATTACCTTCGGTGTCCTGTACTACCTGTACCCTTTTGGTATTTTTTCTGATGCACATATGCACATTTTGTCTCCCCCATGTTAATGTTCTCTGTGATTTGACAATAAAATTTATACCTTTTATATAAAAAATTGGGCTTTTTTGATCGCTTTTTCTTTTATTATCAATGCGGCATGACAAGGAGGCGATCAGCCTGTGACACTGCTGAGGTGTTATGGAAGCCCAGGTGGCTTTGATAGCAGCCTTCACCTCGTCTGCATTGTTGGGTCTGGTGTCTCATCTTCCTCTTGACAATACTCCATAGAATCTCCATGGGGTTAAGGTTAGGCGAGTTTGCTGGCCAATCAAGCACAGTGATACTGTTGTTTTTAAACCAGGTATTGGTACTTTTGGCAGTGTGGACAGGTGCCAAGTCCTGCTGGAGAATGACATTTCCATCTCCAAAAAGCTTGTCAGCAGAGGGAAGCATGAACTGCTCTAAAATTTCCTGGTAACGGCTGCACTGACTTTGGCCTTGATAAAACATAGTAGACCTACACCAGCAGATGACATGGCTCCCCAAACCATCACTGATTGTGGAAACTTCATACAATGACCTTTTGTAGTTTACCTTACTTGTGGAGTATGCCAATGACTGCCTTCTGGACATCTGTCAAGTCAGCGGCCTTTCCCATGATTCTGGAGCCTACTGACATAGTAGGAAGCATTTACAGCTGTTTTTTTTTAATTATTCTAATTTACTGAGACAATGACTTTTGGGTTTTCATTGGCTGTAAGCCATAATCATCAACATTAACAGAAATAAACACTTGAAAGAGATCACTCTGTTTGTAATGACTCTATATAATATACGAGTTTCACTTTTTGTATTGAAGAACTGAAATAATCTTTTTGATAACATATATATATACACACATATACACATACTGTACATCCATATACCGTATATATATGTATGTACAGTATGTATATATATGTATTGTGATGCAGTGACCCCTGTGACAGCTAAGGGGTGCTGTATGGGCTCCCCAGGTCATGCATACAGGCGTTCCCTCTGTGGTGAAGCAGAAACAGTGACTGGCAGGATTGTGAATGGCCGATATATGTCACAGGGATGGATGCTCCCTGAGATGCAACCCAGAGTGTTTTATTATTAGTGCACGTGAGCACTAAGATAACGGTTAGTGCACCTGGGTCCGGGTTGCGGTAGCTATTAGAGTTGGGAGGGTCAGACTACCCATATGACCTCACCTCTGTGTGAGGGTACTGGCTGTACCCCTGCTTTCCTTCAGAAGCTGCAGGTATATTCGAGACCTGCCGTCAGGTCATGACCAGGTGACCAGCCATGTGATCCATACCTCACCTGGGGGTGGGGTTACAGCTACATAGTGAAGGTGTGTTTAGCAAATGAGAGAGTGTTGGGAGTCTGGATTGTGCACAGACTTCCATGTGTCCAGGTGGGACACTACAGAGTTATCTGTGACCTGGGAGGTAGAAGGCCTCCTGTGTATGTGGTTCCAGGCCAACCCTGCTTGCTGGATATCGCACAGCCTGATGAAGCGGTGCTGGCTTTCCTGAACCAGAGGAACGAGGTCTTTGAGATACCTCCAGAGTGGACGGTCGGACAACCGTGAGTGGCACTGACCTCGGTCAGTAAGAGACTGTACTTTCCTATGGAACTGAGTGTTTAACGGACATTGCCCTGGCCCTGTGTGAACAGGGTCTGAGGGGAGCAAAGCCCTGTTTATGGACACTATTATTTTATGTTGCTGGACCTAAAGGCTGACTACTCTGTGTTTGTGTTGCTGGGGATATGGAGAAATAAACCCAGGGGAACTTTTAAGGAAATTGAGTCTTCCTGTATGTTATAGCGCTGCCAAGCGGGTGTTCCCAAATGCACTCAGTGAGCGCTACCTTACAGTATGTATATATACACATACACAGTGAGTACGGGAAGTATTCAGACCCCTTTAAATTTTTCGCTCTTTGTTTCATTGCAGTTATTTGGTAAATTCAAAAAAGTTCATTTTTTTCTCATTAATGAACACTCTGCACCCCAGCTTGACTGATCTTGACTGAAAAAGACAGAAATGTAGAAACTTTTGCAAATTTATTAAAAAAAAACTGAAATATTACATGGTCATAAGTATTCAGACCCTTTGCTCAGTACTGAGTAGAAGCACCCTTTTGAGCTAGTACAGCCATGACCCTTCTTGGGATTGATGCAACAAGTTTTTCACACCTGGATTTGGGAATCCTCTGCCATTCTTCCTTGTAGATCCTCTCCAGTTCTGTCAGGTTGGATGGTGAACATTGATGGACAGCCATTTTCAGGTCTCTCCAGAGATGCTCAATTGGATTTTTAGGTCAGGGCTCTGGCTGGGCCAGTCAAGAATGATCACAGAGTTGTTCTGAAGCTACTCCTTTGTTATTTTAGCTGTGTGAATAGGGTCACTGTCTTGTTGGAAGGTGAACCTTAGGCCAAGTCTGAGGTCCAGAGCACTCTGGAAGAGGTTTTCATCCAGGATATCTCTATACTTAGCTGCATCCACGTTTCCTTCAATTGCAACCAGTCGTCCTGTCACTGCAGCTGAAAAACACCCCCAATAGCATGATGCTGCCACCACGTTTCACTGTTGGGATTGTATTGGGCAGGTGATGAGCAGTGCCTGGTTTTCTCCACACATACCGCTTAGAATTATCACCAAAAAGATCTATCTTTGTCTCATCAGACCATAGAATTTTATTTCTCATAGTCTGGGAGTCCATCATGTGTTTTTATATGTCTGGCACTGAGGTGAGGGATTCAGTTGGGCCACTCTGCCATAAAAGCCAGACTGGTGGAGGGCTGCAGTGATAGTTGACTTTGTGGAACTTTCTCCCATCGCTCTACTGCATCTGTGGAGCTCAGCCACAGTGATCTTGGGGTTCTTCTTTACCTCTCTTACCAAGGCTCTTCTCCCACGATTGCTCAGTTTGGCTGGACGGCCAGGTTTAAGAAGACTTCTGGTAGTCTCAAGCTTCTTCCATTTAAGGATTATTGAGGCCACTGTGCTCTTAGGAACCTTGAGTGCTGCATTTTTATTATTATTATTATTATTATTATTATTATTATGCATTTATATAGCGCCATTTATTCCATGGCGCTTTACATGTGAAAAGGGGAAATATAGACAAGTATATTAAACATGTGTAAGACACGGGACACACAAGTACATAAGGAGAGCGGACCCTGCCCGCGAGGGCTCACAGTCTACAGGGATGGGTGAGGATACAATAGGAGAGGGTAGAGCAGGTCGTGCTGTGGTTCAGTAGACCGAGGATCATTGCAGGCTGTAGGCTTGTCGGAACAGGTGGGTCTTCAGGTTCTTCTTGAAGGTTTCCGTTGATGGTGAGAGTCTGATGTGTTGCGGCAGGGAGTTCCAGAGTATGGGGGAAGCACGGGAGAAGTCTTGTATGCGGTTGTGGGAAGAAGAGATAAGGGGGGAGTAGAGAAGGAGATCTTGAGATGATCGAAGGTTGCGTGCGGGTAGGTACCTAGAGACCATGTCACAGATGTATAGAGGAGACAGGTTGTGGATGGCTTTGTATGTCATGGTTAGGGTTTTGAATTGGAGCCTCTGGGCGATAGGAAACCAGTGAAGGGCCTGGCATAGGGGGGAGGCTGGGGAATAGCGGGGAAACAGGTGGATTAGTCGGGCAGCAGAGTGTAGGATGGACTGGAGTGGAGCCAGAGTGCTAGAGGGGAGGCCAGAGAGTAATAGGTTGCAGTAGTCGAGGCGGGAGATGATAAGGGCATGCACTAGTGTTTTTGTGGTTTCGTGGTTGAGGAATGAGCGGATCCGGGAAATATTTTTGAGTTTGAGGTGGCAGGAGGAGGCGAGGGCTTGGATATGTGGTTTGAAAGAGAGTGCAGAGTAGAGGATCACCCCAAGGCACCGAGCGTACGGGACTGGGGAAAGAGAGCAGCCGTTGACATTGATGGATAGGTCTGGTGGAGGGGTAGAGTGAGATGGGGGAAAGATGATGAATTCTGTTTTGTCCATGTTCAGTTTGAGAAAGCGAGCAGAGAAGAAGGCTGAGATAGCAGACAGACATTGTGGGATTTCAGTCAGTAAGGAGGCGAGGTCGGGTCCAGATAGGTAGATCTGCGTGTCATCGGCATAGAGGTGATACTATTGGGATTCTTGGGATTCTATGAGCTGTCCCAAGCCGAAGGTATAGATGGAGAATAGTAGGGGTCCTAGGACAGAGCCTTGGGGAACACCGACAGACAGGGGGCGAGGTGAGAAGGTGGTGTGTGAGAGGGAGACACTAAATGTTCGGTCTGTTAGGTATGATGAGATCCAGGATAGGGCCAGGTCTGTGATGCCAAGAAATGAGAGTCTGTAGCAGGAGGGATTGGTCTACGGTGTCGAAGGCAGAGGATAGGTCCAGCAGAAGGAGGACAGAGTAGTGTCGCATGCTCTTGGCGGTTAGTAAGTCGTTAGTGACTTTAGTTAGGGCAGTTTCAGTTGAGTGATGCGGTCGGAAGCCAGATTGTAACCGGTCAAAGAAGGAACAGGAGGAGAGGTGGGAGGACAGTTCAAGATATACATGCTGTTCCAGTAGTTTTGAGGCGTAAGGGAGAAGAGATATTGGGCGATAGTTAGACACAGAGGATGGGTCAAGGGAGGGCTTTTTGAGGATGGGTGTGATTGAGGCATGTTTGAAGGATGAGGGAAAGACACCACTTGTAAGTGAAAGGTTAAAAAGGTGTGTTAGAGATGGGATGAGGACTGTGGCCAAGTAAGGGATGAGGTGAGACGGGAGTGGGTCGAGGGCACAAGTGGTGAGGTGTGATCTTGACAGAAGGGTGGAGAGCTGATCGTCTGTCATGGTGGAGAAGCTGGCTTTTGCAGAACAGGGCTGAGCAGCTAAGAGGGGCATTGGGGGCTGCGTGCCAAAGTTTTGTCTGATCGTGTCGATCTTCTGCTTAAAGAAGGAGGCAAAGTCTTCGGCAGAAATGAGAGGAGGGGGAGGAGGTGCTGTGGGACGGAGTAGAGAATTGAAAGTGTTGAAGAGCTGTTTAGGGTTGTGAGACAGGGAGGATATGAGAGATGCGAATTAAGTTTGTTTTGTGGCAGAGAGCGTGGTCTTAAAGCTGGCAAGGGACTGCTTGTATGCGTTGAAGCGCTCAGTAGAATGGGTTCTCTTCCATCTCCGCTCAGCGGCCCTGGAAACCCGTCTCAGTTCTTTGGTCAGGCTGGTCAGCCAGGGCTGCCTGTTGATTGTTCGAGTTTTGCTCTGCGTGAGGGGGGCAGCCGAATCAAGTGTTGCTGTTATTGTGGTTATAAAAGGTGGCGGCAGCATCTGTGTCATGAAGGGAAGCTATGTCTGTAAGAGGGAGAAGGGATACAGAGAGTGATTGTAAATTGAGGTGTTTGAGATTCCTGCGAGGGTGAGCGAGTTTATGGAGCGGGGGTTGCGCAGTAGGAGAGGAGAGGGAGGAGAATGTCAGTAGGTTGTGGTCAGACAGGGAGAGGGGTGAGTTATTGAGATTAGTGAGGGAACAGAGATGGGTGAAGATAAGGTCCAGTGTGTGACCATCTTTGTGAGTGGCCGCAGAGGACCATTGAGTGAGTCCGAGGGAAGCCGTGAGTGATAGATGTTTAGAGGCAGCCGGGGTGGAAGTGTCAATGGGGATGTTGAAGTCGCCCATGACGATAGTGGGGATGTCAGCAGAAAGGAATTGGAGTAGCCAGGTGGTGACGTGGTCGAGAAAGGTGGAGATGGCTAGTTCTGGGGGGCGGTAGATGACAGCCAGTTGGAGGTTGGAGGGGGAATAGATGCGGACAGAGTGCACCTCGAATGAGGGAAGAGTAGCGGAGGGTGGCAAAGGAATTGGGATAAAGGAGCAGGTATCAGACAGGAGCAAGCCAACTCCTCCACCACGTTTGTTGCCGGGGCGAGGGGTGTGAGAGAGATGGAATCCGCCATAGGAAAGCGCAGCTGGAGAGGCTGTGTCAGATGGAGAGATCCAGGTAGGTTTCAGTGATGGCAAGGAAGGAGAGTTTGTTGGTGATAAATAGGTCATGGATAAATGATAGCTTGTTGCAGACAGAGCGTGCGTTCCATAGGGCTCCAGGTAAGGGGGTTGAGGGAGTGGGGGCTGGATGAATGGGTATGAGGTTATCATGGTTGCGAAGACGTGTAGAGGATCGTGGCAGGGTGGTAGAAGTGAGTGTAGGGAGGTGTTGAGGAGGGCCAGGATTTGGGGATACGTCGCCAGCAATAAGGAGTAGTAGACAGAGTATTCATAAATTCTTTCGCAAACTTGGCCAGATCTGTGCCTTACCACAATTCTGTCTCTGAGCTCCTTGGCCAGTTCCTTTGACCTCATGATTCTCATTTGGTCTGACATGCACTGTGAGGTCTTATATAGACAGGTGTGTGCCTTTACAAATGAAGTGCTATCAGTTTAATTAAACACAGCTGGACTCCAATGAAGGAGCAGAACCATCTCAAGGAGGATCACAAGGAAATGGACAGCATGTGAATTAAATATGAGTGTCTGCGCAAAGGGTCTGAATACTTATGACCATGTGATATATCAGTGCTTCTTTTTTAATAAATTTGCAAAAATTTCTACATTTCTGGTCTTTTTCAGTCAAGATGGGGTGCAGAATGCACAGTAATGAGAAAAAATATGAACTTTTTTGAATTTACCAAATGGCTGCAACAAAACAAAGATTAAAAAATATAAAGGGGTCTGAATACTTTCCGCACCCACTGTGTGTGTATATATATATGTGGAGCGCTGGTATGTGGCCTGGAATTTCACAACATTGTATTCATCCAGAAACAGAGAGTAAGAGGTCGCACTCAACGAGCTGGTGAAATTGTAGTGGATTTATTGGCACATGGATTACATGTCGGCCAGGGAAGTGATGTCGGGAGTGAAAAAACAGCTGTTTTTTCACTCCCGACATCACTTCCATGGCCGACATGTAATCCATGTGCCAATAAATCCGCTACAATTTCACCAGCTCGTTGAGTGCGACCTCTTACTCTCTCTTTCTGGATATATATATATATATATATATATATATCTATCACAGAGAATGCATTAGAGTTTAGAAAACATACATTAGATGTATAGAAAAGAAGTAGTAGCTGCTAGACACGTTGTTGTTCATTGATAATATTTTTAAGTTAGATCATTACTGCATTTCAGAAGTCAGTGAAGGATACAGTTTATGTGCAAAAAGGTATGCAATAACTTGATAAATTGGTAAGATAAAGCATTAATATACCTCCCTATGGCACAAGCCCACAATACTTGACCTTTTGCAGATATTTTCTGTGTGACATTTACGAGTCTGACAATTGCTCCAGAGCAGCACCACTCTTCAGTTTGATGCTAGAGAGCAACTAAGAAAATGTTGACAGTCACTTGTTAAACCTTGGTAGGGAGCATATTTACCACCTTACAATGCACCACACAGATACAAAGCCTGTCAGTCCTACCTGCTGAGTGATAGTTTCCCATGGTCCTTGTAGAAGTCGAGGTTTATAGCTGTCATGGACTCTGTCCCATATTAGATCTAGCGTTAGGGGTGCTCCATCTGTAAAGACAACAGCAAAACATAAACCATCATCAGAAAAATAGTAGGGAACATGGAGCAACCATACAGGATATCTGGAGCCTTTTTTGTTGGGTCTGTGCAAGGGTTGATATGTGTAAAAATGCTCACGTGGTCTTCTACATTGAGAAAAATATAATAAGGAAGGAAGGAGGCATCAAACATACACCATGACGAAGTGAAAAGAAACTTTACTAATACTTGTTACTTCAGAGGAAAAAAAGCCAACGTAACGTGTCCTACGTCATCCACACAGTATGCCCTTTTCCTTTTCTTTGTTCTTTTCCTATGCATGCGCACTGCAGTACTTTGTTCTGCCCTGGTCGGGGCAGAGAAGTACGCCTGCGCAGGAGAGTGATGCAGAGGACACATTGTGGATGACGGAGGACCAAAAAACCTAATTTTTACTTTTTACTAGCTTCAATAGTCTCCATGGGAGACTAGAAGCTGCCACCATCCAATCGCATGGGGTAAATACATGTGGCACGGACCACATAGACCTGACTCTGGACAGGTTTCTGCTCATTGTATTCTTTTCCTGTATGGTGTATTTGGCATCTGCACATTTCAATGTATTATACATGTTTTTGGTTTATCAATAAAGTTTAATCATTCAATTCTAATTGCTACTGGAGGATCCCTTTCTTGTGTAGGTTGCCTTTTATACCAGTTATTCCAGCAATTATTGAAAGTGTCTCTTACTTTTCATCATGCAGAAGCGACATATCACACAGAAACATTCCTTACTGTCTATTATGCTAGCATCAAAATACCACACAATAGTATAAAATGAAAATACAGGATCTATTCTTAGCATTGCATGTTATGGTCTGTGAGACTAAACTAGAAAAGTCCAGAGGTGACTCATGCAAACATGAAAGGAATATACAAATGCCATGCAAACTGTGACCTTGTCAGATCAAACCCATAGTCGAAGAGCAACAGACATACCAATGTACTGACGCAGCTCAGTTACAATTTGTGTATTAATAATCTTGCTAATATGAAGATTTGCATTGGTGATACCTTATATGATACATGCAGTAGCTACCGATAAGGAAGACAAGCACAGTTGAATAGTAAACCATCTGGAATGCCAGCAAGTGTGTGAAAAGCAAAAAGATACACCACAACAGAGTAGCTACACATACACAAATAGCTGCATATCCATCAAAGATTAGGAAACAAATAATTTATTGCAAGTAGTATAATAGAAACACATCCAAAAACTGCCGTGAGGCAAGTGGCTCACCTACCTGCCAAAAAGCTCCCTATATGCAAGAAAAAAAAAGTGTATTGTATGTAGGGACATTGAGAATGGATCAAGTTATTATTAGTATTATTTATTATTATTATAGCGCCATTTATTCCATGGCGCTTTACATGTGAGGAGGGGTATACATAGTACATACAAGTACAGTAATCTTAAACAATACAATTCACGACTGGTACAGGAGGAGAGAGGACCCTGCCCACTAGGGCTCACAATCTACAGGGGATGGGTGAGGATACAGTAGGCGAGGGTAGAGCTGGTCATGCAGCGGTTTGATGGATCGGTGGTTACTGCAGGTTGTAGGCTTGTCAAAAGAGGTAGGACTTCAGGTTCTTTTTGAAGGTTTCCATGGTAGGCAAGAGTCTGATATGTTGTGGTGGAGAGTTCCACAGTAGGGGGGATGCACGGGAGAAGTCTTGTATGCGATTGTAGGAAGAGGAGATAAGAGGGGAGTACAGGAGGAGATCTTGTGAGGATCAGAGGTTTCGTGCAGTTATGTACCAGAAGACAAGGTCACAGATGTATGGAGGACTCAGGTTGTGGATGGCTTTGTATGTCATGGTTAGGGTTTTGAACTATAGTCGGGAAAGTGGGCCATGTCTACAATTGTGTAGCATCCAATCTTTTTACAACAGTCTATAAGTGTCTGGGAAGTGAGGAGACCAATTGCGTTAGTTTTCGAAGATGAATGTTACCCCATTCTTGTCTGATGTAGGATTCTAGCTGTTCCACTGTCCGGGGTCTTTGCCGGATTTATCATTTCATAATACGACAAATATTTTCTATTGGTGAAAGGTCTGGACTGCAGGTGGCCAGTCCATCAGCAGAACTCTTCTTCTGCGAAGTAGTACAGTTGTGAAGGATACAGTATGGGGTGTACAAGTGTTTGGCTGAAATATGTAAGGCCTTCCCTGAAACAGACAATGCCTGGAGGGAGCATATGTTGTTCTAAAGCCTCTATGCTTTATTAGCATTGATAATGCCTGTCATGTAGAAACTGTCCATGCCATAGGCACTAATGTAACCCCATACCAGCAGAGATGCAGTTTCTGAACTGAGTGAACCTCTGACTATCTTTGCTTCTGAGAGACTCAGCCTCCCTAGTATGCTCTTTTCATACACAGTCAAATCACTTAGTTCAAAATTGAGCTTCCAACTATATTTCGCTAGATATGTTGCTGCCATCAATTTCTAAATTAGCTAATTTTTTTTTAAAGGAATGTCTAACATTCACCTTCTGATCTGTGTTCTATAACCTGCTGTGAATAAAATGCGGCTATAAGATGTCAGAATCATTGCATTCTTGTTTTCTTTACATTTTACACAGCGTTCAAACTTTTTTGGGAACTGCCATTGCAGATCAGTACGTGAAAAATAGTTAACACAGAAAAACCGTTACCAAACAATTTCCATACCTGATGTTACAAAGTGAATAACAATATAGAATATGCATCCTAATACCAGTATTTATTTATTTTACAAACATTATTGACACTGTCCCCATTGGGGCTCACAATCTAGATTCCTTATCAGTATGTCTTTGTAATGTGGGAGGAAAGCGGAGAACCCGGAGGAAACCCACGCAAACATGGGGAGAACATACAAACTCCTTGCAGATGTTGTCCTTGGTGGGATTTGAACCCAGGACTTCAGCGCTGCAGTGCTAACCAAGAGCCACAAGCATGGTGAAGAAGAAACCCCAGGCGGATCCATCATTCCAAATCGGCTTACTCAGGGTCTGTTGTGGTGTGCCTTAGCAGATATATGTTACCATGCAACTGATTTGATTCAGGCAAAATTATACGAGCACCTGTAATAACAAGACGCTGGAAGGAGCTCGCTGCAAATGTTCCATGTCAATGAAACTACACTCGGTGGATTCTTTGGCCTCCAGATGTCTATAATTGAATATATGTGCAAACATTAATGTTGTGAAGCTTCCACTGGGAGTCTCACTTGCCACAGTGGCAAGGTGTAAGCTGGAGAGAATCAAACTTGCTCAGCTGTACAAGAAGCAAGCAGCAAACAGACAATTGCTGCAGCGCACAGTAAGGGGAGCTGTTGGCACGCCAGAAAGACACGGCGCTTCTTCCCCTCATCTATAGGATTCAGGCCTAGATACAAGCGTCATGTTTCAACACCTCCGACTCCCAGATGCTGACAAGCTAAACAAGTTGTTTTGTCTCTGGGAGCTTTTCTGTGGTGATTAACTGCTTACAATGAATACTAATTAAATGAAGGACTCCCAGGTTCACAAAATTTGTGTTTTAAAGCTTTCGGGGGCTTTTTCAAAAAATTTTAAATTATTTATTCAGAGTCTAAATGATACAGAAGCTGCTTTATATTTTGTTGCCGGGGCACACAAATTGGTGTTTACAGCTTCTGTCGGTCAAACGTGTGTGATTTTAGGTCACTGTTTGAATATTCGATTCTACAGTTCGGAATAAATTTTTCATAATTTTTACAGCCTGTCTGAGCTAGAAACCACAAAAGAGAGAATGAAATCGCAGCTATTAAAACATAAGATATCTTAGGAAGGATTCCTACAGGTTACACTGGGAAAATATTAGAACAATTTCTAGCTGTAGAACTGACAAACGAGCACTTGTGAGAAGCTTGGAGGTTATTTGCCTATGTTTTTTGCATCTTTAGTGTCTGTCTTTTCAGAAGCTGATAAATACACAAGAATAGATACTAAAGTCTAAGATAGAAAAAAAAAAACTACGCTTATGAAAGACAAGTCGTAGGGTTTTTGCTGTATAAGTACCAGTGTGTCTTTATTGTGAGGGAATAAAGAAGCTCTACATTTTATAACACAGAAATAGTACAATTAGACACAATATGTATTCTTCTGTGCCCAAATAAAAGAGCACTTTTTCCACAAAGGCTGAGGTTCAACATAAATTACCATCAATACACTTTTCAGAATATTATGGAATGTGTGGTAATGTTCTACCACCAGGGTCAGACTTGCCAAACTAATATCCTAGTGTATTCTATGGTAGGCCTGGGGCAAAAAAACAGTTATGGACCCAACAGTAGAATAGACGGCAACCAAATTTAGAGATCACTTTGGAGCCTATTGCTGGCCTCTAGGGTCTATTCCTTATGGGTTAATCCACACATAAAAAAAAATAAGATTTTGAAAACATTCAGCTTGTTGAAAGGAGAGCCATTTTCTCGGGGTTGGCCTAAGGGACCCTGACTAGCGTATTTAAAAAAAGTTATAAAACTCATGAAGACAAGCCAATTCTAAAGTCTTTTCTTTAACGTGGATCCTTCTTTTTAGGAGCTGAAAATTTAAGTGGTTTTCCAATAATAGCAATTCTTAACCCCCATAAGGGCCCCACATAAAATTAAAAAAAACATACAAATTTTCAGGAAAGGCACTGCGCCTGTAATCTGGGTAATGGGAAGCCATTGGAAAATCTAGGGCCCCATGCAGCTCAATAACCAGAGCCCTTTGCAGCCATTCCAACATGGCCACTATTAACTCTATAACAGTAAATTCATACAATCGTAAGTTATGCCCACTTTATGTTTGCAATGCCTAACCATTGGTCTCTCCACCTGAACTAACTGCCGCATAAGCATGCATTAGGCTTCATGAGACACAAGCATGCGACTGGGATTAAAACAATAATAACACAGACATGGAATATAAAATACGATAGAAAATGCACCTTTATCCTGATGGTGAATAGAAATTCTAGGAAACGCAAATGATCTCTCACTACCTCCCCCCCCCCATTACGTAGCAATTTTCCAGAACGAGAACATCAAAACATTAACTCCACTCATGTTTAGTCGTTGGGTGAAGCCATTTATTGTAAAACTACTGTTTTCTCTTTTTAAATCATAATGACAACCCAAAACATCCATATGACCCTGATCAAAAGTTTACATACCCCACCACTTAATACCATGTATTTACCCCTCTAACATCAATACAGCTTGAAGTCTTTTATGGTAGTTGTGGATGAGGTTCTCTATTTTCTCAGATGATAAAGCTGCCCACTCTTCTTGGCAAAAAGCCTCCAGTTCCTGTAAATTCCT
Organism: Dendrobates tinctorius; assembly: GCF_039654945.1. Taxonomy (NCBI): domain Eukaryota; kingdom Metazoa; phylum Chordata; class Amphibia; order Anura; family Dendrobatidae; genus Dendrobates; species Dendrobates tinctorius. Next base: position 4,141,210 of record NW_027361671.1, on the reverse strand, counting down.
GGGCTTTCTAGCATGGATGTTTTGGGTTGTCATTATGATTTAAAAAGAGAAAACAGTAGTTTGACAATAAATGGCTTCACCCCACCAATAACCATCATTGAAGAAAAAGTTTTGGTATTATCATTCATGTTCTCTGAAAAAGGCCAAGAAAGCAAAAATTTTGCAGGGGTATATAAACTTTTGGGTACAACTGTACATAAAGAAACACAGCCACCAGCTTTCAATATCAGAGGTGGCACAAGTCTGGGGAAGATTTACGCTCATGAATCCAAAGCAAACTAGCACTCAATGCCACTAAATAAGTACCACAGTGCCGCACAAATTACCGCCACAGCAGCGCCAAACCATTGAGCACCGTACGTAAAATACTTCACTACTGCAACAAACAAATACCACAAGGTGAAATAAAATACCCCCGAATAAGAAGAATCCACTGAGATTTGCCAACAGTATTATACTGATGGATTTATTTATGCCAAAAATCATAGAATCATAGAATCATAGAATCATAGAATCGTAGAGTTGGAAGGGACCTCCTGGGCCATCTGGTCCAACCCCCTGCTCAAAGCAGGATTCGCTAAATCATCCCAGTCAGATGTCTGTCCAGCCTCTGTTTGAAGACTTCCATTGAAGGAGAACTCACCACTTCTCGTGGCAGCCTGTTCCACTCATTGATCACTCTAACTGTCAAAAAGTTTTTTCTAATATCTAATCTGTGTCTCCTCCCATTCAGTTTCATCCCATTGCTTCTAGTCTTTCCTTGTGCAAATGAGAATAAAGTTGATCCTTCTACAATGTGACAGCCCTTTAGATATTTGTAGACAGCAATTAAGTCTCCTCTCAGTCGTCTCTTTTGCAAACTAAACATTCCCAAATCCTGCAACCTTTCCTCATAAGACAGGGTTTGCAGACCGGTCACCATTCTGGTCGCTCTTTTCTGAACTTGCTCCAGTTTGTTGATGTCTTTTTTAAAATGTGGTGCCCAAAACTGGACACAATATTCCAGATGAGGTCTGACCAAAGAGGAGTAGAGGGAAATAATGACTTCACGTGATCTAGACTGTATGCTTCTGTTAATACATCCTAGAACTGCATTTGCCTTTTTTGCTGCTGCATCACACTGTTGACTCATATTCAGTCTGTGATCTATTAGTATACCCAAGTCTTTTTCACATGTGCTGTCACTTAGCCCTATTCCTCCCATTCTATATATGCTTTTTTCATTTTTATTGCCCAGATGTAGTACTTTGCATTTCTCCCTGTTAAAAACCATTCTGTTAGTTACTGCCCACTTCTCCAGTTTATTTAAATCTTTTTGAATCCTCTCTCTCTCTTCTCTAGTATTAGCTATCCCTCCTAGCTTTGTGTCATCAGCAAATTTAATCAGTTTACCCTCAATTCCTTCATCTAAATCGTTGATAAAGATGTTGAACAATACAGGGCCCAGGACAGAGCCCTGTGGTACCCCACTTGAGACATTCTTCCAACTGGATGTGCAGCCATTTACGACCACTCTTTGGGTCCGATCACTAAGCCAGCTATGAATCCACCTAACAGTTGCCTTGTCCATTCCATACTTAGTCATTTTTTCAATAAGGATTGTATGAGAGACTTTGTCAAATGCTTTGCTGAAGTCAAGATATACTATATCTACAGCATTTCCTTGATCCACCCAATCAGTGATACCGTCATAGAAGGAAATTAAGTTAGTCTGACATGACTTATTAGTTACAAACCCATGCTGACTCTGTTTGATCACTTCATTCTTATCCAGGTATTGACTTAAATGTTGTTTAATAATTTGTTCAAAGATCTTTCCTGGTATAGAAGTCAGACTCACCGGCCTATAGTTGCCTGGGTCCACCTTCTTCCCCTTTTTGAAGATAGGAACAACATTTGCTCTTCTCCAGTCTTCTGGCACTTCTCCTGTTCTCCAAGAATTTTCAAAGATTATGGAGAGTGGTTCAGAAATTTCTTCTGCTATCTCCTTCAGTACTCTGGGGTGTAATTCATCTTGCCCTGGAGACTTGAATTCATTTAGGTTAGCTAAGTGTTTCCTCACTATCTTTCTGTTTATAGATATCCTGGTTTCTTCTATTCCCTTAATAGGACAGTGAATAACAGTTGGTGTTACATTTCCTTTCTGAGAGAAAACAGATGCAAAATAGGAATTTAAAAGTTCAGCCTTCTCAACATCCTGTCTTACCATTTCATCATTTTCATCCTGTAAAAATCCTATAGCATCTTTGACTTTTCTTTTACTTTTGACATATCCCCAAAATCCTTTATTATTGCTTTTGACATCTCTTGCAAGCCTCAATTCATTTTCAGCTTTAGATAATCTGATTTGTGCCCTGCTGATTCTGCAGACAGCATTATATTCTTCTTTAGATATGCCTCCCTCTTTCCATTTTATAAACATTTTTTTCTTCCTTTTTAGCATGTGCTTAAGTTCTGTGTTCACCCATCCTGGTTTCCTTAAATGCTTCCTATTCTTCCCTCTTTTCGGAATTGTTAACAACTGTGCTTTGAGAATTTCATTTTTCAAGATTTCCCATCCTTCCTGGACATTTTTGTCTTTAAGGATATCCAGCCATTGGATCCCTCCAATTATCTTTCTGAATCCCTTAAAATCTGCCTTTCTGAAATCTAACCTTGACGTCTGTTTCCTTCACAGGTCTTCCGCCTCTAGTTATCCAAAATTCTAAAATAGCATGGTCGCTACCTCCTAGGGTTCCAGCCACTTTTACCTCCTCAACCATTTCCTCCCTGTTTATAAGGATTAGATCCAAGGTAGCAGTTCCCCTTGTTTTCTCCCCTACCTTTTGGAAGATAAAGTTGTCAGCAAGAGAGGATAAGAATTTCCTTGACCTGTTAGTTTTGCCTGAGAGAGATTCCCAACAAATGTCTGGATAGTTGAAATCTCCCATGACAACTATGTCATATTTTTTGGAGAACTTGGCCATTTGATGCATAAAGAGTTCATCCATATCTTCAGCTTGCACAGGCGGCCTGTAGTAAATGCCTACAATGGTGTCCTTTCCATTGTTCTGTCCTTGTATTCTTACCCAAACAGTTTCCACAGAACTCCCAGTCTCTGAAGCTTCAATCTCTGTGCAGATATACGCGTTTCTAACATACAATGCAACACCCCCTCCTCGTTTATCAAGTCTGTTTCTTGCAAATAAGTTGTATCCTTCTAGTCTTGTATTCCAATCATGTGTATTGTCCCACCAAGTTTCAGTGATTCCAATGACATCATATTTCTTTTCCTGTGTTAGTAGTTCCAATTCTCCTTGTTTGTTGCCCATGCTTTGTGCATTAGTATAGAAACATTTTAGTTTGTGATTGGTTTCTCTTTCTCCAATATTTTTATTAATTAGATTCTTTCGTCTTTGTTCTTCCTTTCCACTTCTATTAGCAGAGTTCTCAATAGCATTTGTCAGGTGTATGGCTTTTTCTGGTCTTTTGCTTCCCTTCCCATGTTGTTCTAGTTTAAAGCTCTCCTTACAAGTGTAGCAAGGCGACTTCCAAATACATGCTTTCCAGTCTTCGTAAGGTGCACCCCATCTCTAGCAAGTAGTCCATCGTATAAGTAGTTCACTCCGTGATCCAGAAATCCAAATCGTTGCTGACGTCACCATCAGTTGCCTACCCAAAATAAACCGTCCCCAGTAGCTTCGACTTTTAAAAATAACAAGCACAGTAATTCTTGCTGCCAGATATTTGCAGTCTGTGATTGGCTGCAACAATCATGTGACTGAGTAGAGAGTCATGACATACTTCCTAAAGACGCGCTATGCACCACTGGTCAAAATTTACTGTTATTGTGAACTGCTAGGCAAGCTGAAGATGAAATGATCTCTAAAAGGGCTAAAATTTAAACATGACAGACACATGTCCTTCATATTTTAAGCAAATATATATATATATATATATATATATATACACACTAGATGGAGGGCGGGCGGTAATGTCACAATGGGGGCAGGCTTTGCAGTGTTGAGAATCTCTTTCCCCCGTGTGCTCACCCACCTATCCACTCTCTCTTTCCTCATGTGCTCACTTCTCCCGTCTGTGCTCTCTTCTTTGACATGTCTACCCCATGTGCTATCCCCCTTGTCTGTTGTCTCTCTCCTTCCTGTGCTGTGTTCTCCCCTCATGTGCTGTCCCATTTCAGCTGTCTCCCCCCTTGCTCTGTGTCTCTCACCCCTGTGTCTGACCGTGTACAGAACATACCACAGCTCCTGGGCAGAGGAGGAAGCAAAAGAAAATACTGACATTACAGCAGGAGATCGCAGAGGATACATTTAGTGAGATAAAATATTGTTTAAAAACAGTCAGTGAAATATTTTGTCTCACAAAATGAATCTTCTGTGATCCCCTGCTGTAATGTCAGTATTGTCTTTTGCTTCCTCCCCTGCCCAGGAGATGTGGTATGCTCAGTACATGATCAGTCACAGGCAATTTTTGAAATGAACTTTCGTTCATGGGAAAACCCCTTTAATGTGACCGGCTTCCTCTGCCTGTAGACACGTCGCACATCTGCCACGAGGATCAGCCGAATGATTCACTGCGCCTTAGGGTGAGTGTGAGAGTTTGAGTTTGAATGAATGAGAGTGAGTCTGAGTGTGTGAGTCTGAGTGTGTGAGTGTGAATGTGAGTGTGTGAGTTTATGAGTGTGAGAGTGTGTGACTGTGAAAGTGTGTGTGAGTGTGTGTGTGTTGTGCGCACGGCATATAGAGTGAGAGTGTGTGTGTGTGTTTGGTGCGACGGTGTTCCGCTGGTGATACTGCGCAATAGGTTGGCACTAGCAGCAGTTTCCATATTGAGACACCCATCACTTGGTGTCCCAATATGGCGGTCAGTGAACTTCCTCCGCTTGGAATCCTGGGATACGGTGACATCTCTGGACAGAACAGGAAATGAAAACATTATAAGGCAATTAGATAGTCATTTTTTACATTTTAAAAATTACAAAAAGAAAAATGGTCAGAAGCAAAAATTTGGGCATCCTTGGAGATTTGTATGCGCGTTTTCAGACCTTAATTAGCGTTTTAGGGTTATGACTTGTTCACTATCACTGTTAGGAAAGGCCAGGTGATGCAAATTTCCAACTTTATAAAACCCAGCCTACTCTAACCTTGTGCCAAAAAACAGCAGCCAAGTTTTCTTCTAAGCAGCTGCCTGGCACTCTGAAAATAAAAATGTGGGGACCACAAAGCATAAGAAGACTATAAGAAGTTAGAAAAGCATGTTGAAATTGCCCTTTCCTCAGTTTGAAATGTAATTAAGAAATGTAAGTTAACAGAAACAGTGGAAGTCAAGATAAGTTCTGAAAGACCAATGGCACTGGGGACATTTCATAGGTAGAGGGAAAAATGGGCTCAGCTAAATTCTTGCTGCACCATATGTAAAAAAAATGAACTTGAAAAGAGAATGGTTTCTACAAATGGATAATGAGCCTAAACACACGTCAAAATCCATATTAGACTATCTCAAAAGGTGCAATCTGAAAGTTTTACAATGGCCTCGGAGTCCCCTGATCTGAACATCCTTGAAAATCTGTGGCTAGACATCAAAATAGTAGTGTAGGCAAGACGATCCAGGAATTTCACAGACCTGGAAGAATTTTTCCAAGGTAGTATGATGGATGAAAATCCCTCAAACAAGAATTGAAAGACTCTTGGCTATCTACAGAAAGTGTTTACAAGCTGTGATACTTTGAGGGTATGTTTCCATGGTCAGATTCACAGTATCCAAAATATTGTTTTATGAGATTAAATCAACAAATTCACAGCTATCTCATATATCCTGCTAAAATTATCAAACCTTTATTCATCACTTATGCAAAATATACACTAAAATTAGTAATGCATCATACAGAAAGAACAAAGAAATGAGCACCATAGGGAAGTGCCTTTCCCTATACTGACCTGTGTATCCCTACCTGTCAGCAGAGGTTGGAGCCCTAGGACCTGCGCATTGCCCCCCCCACTCCTCGACGGCTCTCCCTGCTACCCCTATAGGGCCCTATCGTGGCAGGGGTGTGATAAGGTGTTAATAGGTAGGTGAGAAATGTCTTGGATGGAATGTACTTGGTGTTCTTTCCGGTGTTCTTCTTAGTTAGGATGTCTATTATGATAGATGGACTCTATCTAAAGACACATATTTTCCAGAATCCTCATATTTCGACTGGTCTAATATGGATATGTAAGAATGTAAATTATAAATAGAGCCCCCCAGCAAACCCAGATAGAAGACTATTAAGTTACCAATACCATTAGAGATATATGACAAATTATGAATAATTTCTCCTTAACATAAATCCTCTTGCAGCTCCGTATTTTGTACACAGGTCACTAATATATAAGAAACAATGTCCCATAAAAAAAACCAAAAATAGGTGTGGTGCACCACATCAAAAAAACAAAAACATGTATAGTGCAAAAATGCACATCTATGTTTCAAAATTGATATAGAATTCAATAAAAGACACTGTACAAATAGGTTAATTAGCCCAGTTAGATCTAGCCATCTGGAAGAATATTTTCATAATGGTGAAAAAAGCATCATACTAGGAGAGGGGACCGTCCCTGACAATCTGGCCACATCCTGCACATTGCACTTTTAAGCTAAGTGTACTCCATTTTTTCAACCACACTCCTGATGAACCTCGGAAGAGGGGAAACGCGTCGAGTTTGTATTGGAGTCAGATCTGTTGGTTTGAAATTCTTATTGCATGGTCATGTGGACAGATTGATTGCAACTACACTGTCTATGAATGATGGTTTATATTGGATGTTTTACTTGGCGATTATTGAATTATGATGATTATGGAAAGAGGGGCTACGTAATCTCCCTCTTGTATATTGGTGCATGACCAGGATGAACAGTTTGTTTGTGTTGCGCAGTCCATGAATGAGTGGACTATTCGAACCCCTATATGATTCTTGTATCCAGTGCATTACGCAATATAATCCAGAGTGTTATGTCTGTTGATTGTTTCATCCTACAGACCATGAACAATTGAGCATTTTTTTCACCATTATGAGAATATTCTTCCAGATGGCTAGATCTAACTGGGCTAATTAACCTATTTGTTCTTTCTGTATGATGCATTACTAATTTTAGTGAATATTTTGCATAATTGATGAATAAAGGTTTGATAATTTTAGCAGGATATATGGGTTTCCATGGTCAGTAAACGCTGCGGATTGGACGATGCACACAGCCACAGCGTCCAACCCGCATCAGCCAGATGTTACAGCATAGTGGAGGGGATTTCATGAAATCCTATCTCCACTATGCATGCAGGGACGACTCCGGCTTCCCTTCGCAACCGGACATGCGCCGTGTCTTTCCAGACCGCATCATGTCTATTTATCTTGCGGACACGCTCCATCTCCGCAAGATAAAGTCACTCATACAATGTGTTCAATGAACACATGCAGAATCATCACGTGTACAAAAGCCGGCAGCTAGAGTTGAGCGAAACCGGTCCGTCAAATTCATAAGTCGCCGAATTTCGCTAAAGTCGGGTTTCATGAAACGAAACCCGACCATAGCGTGAGCTCGACCATGAGGTCGGCGACCAGAGCGCCAATGTCGCGTTTCAAATGATGCTTCCAGCGCCCTTTTTCAGCCAATGATGGAGGACGCACACTGTGGGCAACGCGATGACATGGGCAGCGGTCACCACCATCTTTGAGAAGGGCATGAAAGTGATTGGCTTGCTTTGTGTGGCGTCACAGGGGCTATAAAAGGGCGTGCACGCCGACCGCCATCTTACTTCTGCCGATCTTAGCATAGGGAGAGGTTGCTGCTGCTGATTCTGAATAAGGGAGAGTGTTAGGCAGGGAAGAAGAAAAAAAAACTGCCTCTGCTGTTAGCGATTTTCACTGTACAACACAACACTTTGTGTGCAGTGACAGGGGAGGATATATTTTTGTGCATCAGCTCTGTTGGTTATTAGGCTGCTTTATAAGGCTCCCTGAGAGCTGCATTGCTGGTTGCACACTGCTGTGCAAACTGCTTTTTTAAAAGCAAAAATACTTTTCTTCCTCTTTTCTGCACAGCTACCAAGCGTTCATTTTTCCACACTTTTGAGTGCAGCAGTCCTGCTTATTAGGCTGCCTGCTGCCATACCTGGACTGAGAGCATCATTGTCAGCCTCCTAAAATCTCTAGGGAACTTCCAATTCTCCCCAATACTATATACACCTTGTACCTTGTCATACACCAGACAATTTCTGCCTGTTAAATTGAGGTGTAATCTATAGTGGGCCTGAGATAATTATTCAGCCTCCTAAAATCTCTAGGGAGATTCAAATTCTCCCCAATACTATATACACCTTGTACCTTGTCATACACCAGACAATTTCTGCCTGTTAAATTGAGGTGTAATCTATAGTGGGCCTGAGATAATAGTTCAGCCTCCTAAAATCTATAGGGAGATTCAAATTCTCCCCAGTACTATATACACCTTGTACCTTGTCATACACCAGCCAATTTCAGCCTGTTCAATTGAGGTGTAATCTATAGTGGGCCTGAGATAATTGTTCAGCCTCCTAAAATCTATAGGGAGATTCAAATTCTCCCCAATACTATATACACCTTGTACCTTGTCATACACCAGCCAATTTCTGCCTGTTAAATTGAGGTGTAATCTATAGAGGGCCTGAGATAATTGTTCAGCCTCCTAAAATCTCTAGGGAGATTCAAATTCTCCTCAATACTATATACACCTTGTACCTTGTTTTACAGTACCATATAGCTGGTGGTATTTTGGGTACATTTTCCCAAAAATGAGGAAGTATGGTGGTGTCACGGGGGCTTAGTTCAACTAAGGCTGAAATACCCGGGGCCCCTGTGGTGTCCCTTTACTAGGGGAAACCCTGTCTGACCCTCAACCCAGGGTTTTTGCTGAAGGTGCAAATACCTGAGCCTCCGACCTTTCCTTATCTCCTGCTCAGCCCTGCACTTAACCCTCCACCCTCCACCCAGTGAGAAGTCACCACCAAAGCTCCCACACAAATAATGACAGACAGGGAGAACTTAAACTGCACTGCGCCGCACACACACAGGAATAAACAGTAATGTGAACAGGGCACAACTAAACACAAATATGGGAAGGAGAAAGGATAACGACGGATCATACGACACCAGATATGAATCTCTCTCTCTTGAACACCTCCACTCCAGACCGGAACCACTTGGTATGAAACACAAGCTATAATCGGCGACGCCCATAGGCCAGCATGACTATTTAAAGACCGTGGGCGTGACTAACCATCCAACCTGGTCTCCAGCAGGATTAACCCCCGAGAGCCTGAAGATCAGGCCGGCGCCACTGAGGCTATAGTGGCTGGAGGTGGAACTACCTCTGCCTGCCGGATGCTGTGGTGTGAACAGCGTCTGACATGACAGTACCCCGTCTTCTACGAGGGACCCCAGGGCCCTCAAGACTCATAGGACCCGGCTTGTCCGGATGACGACGGTGAAAAGAACTGACCAGCCGATCCGCATGTATGTCTGAGGCTGGAACCCAAGACCTCTCCTCTGGACCATACCCCCGCCAGTGCACCAAATACTGAAGAGTACGGCGTACTACTCGAGAGTCCACTACCTTGGCGACCTCGAACTCTAACTCGCCATCCACCATGACTGGAGGTGGCATCGGCGTCGTGTCCACCAAGCCTACCACCTTTTTCAATAAAGCCCTGTGAAACACGTTGTGTATCTTGTACACCGTGGGAAGTTCCAACCGATAAGCTACTGGGTTAATGATGGCAGAAATCCTAAAAGGCCCAATAAACCTTGGACCCAGTTTTAAAGAAGGGATTTTGAGTTTTATGTTCTTCGTAGCTAACCACACCCATTCACCCACACACAGGTCCGGACCTGGCACGCGTCTACTGTCAGCCACCCGTTTGTACCTGGCACTCATGCTCAACAAACGCTGTTTCACCCGCCTCCAGACTGATGACAATTGGGCTCCTAGCTGATCCTCCTCCGGGACACCCCCGGAGTCACCCTGACGTAAGGTACAAAACTGAGGATGTTGACCGTACACACAAAAGAATGGAGACTCTCCTGATGACTCTTGGCGGTGATTATTTAATGCGAATTCGGCCAGAGGAAGGAAAGTAGACCACTCCTCCTGGTTGTCGGACACAAAGCATCGTAAATACTGTTCTAGATTTTGGTTCATGCGCTCAGTTTGTCCATTAGACTGTGGATGAAACGCCGATGAATGTGACAACTTGATCCCCAACCTTGAGCAAAAAGCTTTCCAAAACCTCGCCACAAATTGCGTACCCCTATCAGATACTATGTCAGACGGTACTCCGTGGAGTCTGACCACCTCCTTCACAAATACCTGAGCCAACGTCTTAGCATTGGGCAAAGAGGACAACGCCACAAAATGCGCCATCTTTGAAAAACGGTCAACCACCACCAGGATGACCGTGTTCCCTGCCGAGGCTGGCAAGTCAGTGATAAAATCCATGGAGATTTCTGTCCATGGCCTATTGGGTACCCCCACAGGCTGTAGCGTGCCAGCAGGACGGGTTCGGGGTGACTTAGCCCTAGCGCACGTGATGCAAGCTGCCACGTACGAGACCACGTCCTGCCGGATTTTGGGCCACCAGAAACGACGCGATACCAGCTCTAAGGTGCCCTTCACCCCTGGGTGACCAGCCAGTACCGAATCGTGGTGTTCCTTCAACACCTTAGGCCGAAGATGCAGGGGTACAAATGATTTGTTGGCGGGAAGTCCTGGTGGTACCTCCTCTTGGGCCTCGGCAATCTCCGCCTCTACCTCAGTCGTGAGAGCCGAGACCACTACCCCTTTCTGGAGGATGGGTACCGGCTCTTCCCGAGGTTCTCTCCCCGGAAAACACCTAGACAAAGCATCCGCCTTGGTGTTTTTAGCCCCGGGACGGTACGTCACAAGAAAATTGAAACGAGTAAAAAACAATGCCCAGCGAGCCTGCCTAGGAGACAGACGCTTGGCCGACTCCAGGTAGAGCAGATTCTTATGGTCGGTGATAACTGTGACCTGGTGAGCCGCCCCCTCCAAGAAGTGTCGCCATTCCTCAAAAGCCAGTTTGATGGCCAACAACTCCCTGTTGCCGATATCATAATTCCGTTCGGCCGGCGACAACTTCTTGGAGAAGTAGGCGCATGGATGCATCTCGCTCAAGGACGAGCCTTGAGACAGTACTGCCCCCACTCCCACCTCCGACGCATCAACCTCTACCACAAAAGGTTTAGACACGTCTGGTTGCACAAGAATGGGGGCTGAAGCAAAACTATTCTTCAGACGCTCAAATGCACGTATAGCCACCTCAGGCCAGTTCGCCAGATCGGCACCCTTTTTTGTCATGTCCGTGAGCGGTTTGGCGACAGTCGAAAAGTGTTTTATAAATTTCCTATAATAATTCGCAAACCCAAGGAACCGCTGGAGTGCTTTCAGACTCTCCGGCCTCTCCCATTGCAACACCGCTTGCACCTTAGCGGTGTCCATTTTAAAACCAGCTGCGGACACAATATATCCCAAAAAGGGCAACTCCTGGACAAAAAATAAACATTTTTCCAGCTTAGCATAGAGCTGGTTCTCCCGGAGCAACTGTAACACCTGCCTAACATGCTGCAAATGAGTGTCCCGATCGCTAGAAAAAATGAGGATATCATCCAGGTATACAATCACAAATCTCCCCAGGACATGAGCAAAGACATCATTAATAAAATGTTGGAAAACGGCAGGCGCGGTGGTCAACCCAAACGGCATAACCAGACTCTCAAAATGACCCTCAGGAGTGTTAAACGCCGTCTTCCACTCATCCCCCTGACGGACCCTTATGAGGTTATACGCCCCCCTGAGGTCCAGCTTGGAAAACCATTTTGCCCCCGCTACCTGGTTGAACAAATCCGGGATCAACGGCATTGGGTAGGGATCACGGATAGTAATCTGGTTTAACTCTCGGAAATCCAGACACGGGCGTAACCCCCCATCTTTCTTCTTAATGAAGAAAAACCCCGCGGCTACAGGCGAGGACGAAGGCCGGATGTGACCTTTGCTCAGACTCTCCGCGATGTAGTCTTTCAGAGCTTGTCTCTCAGGACCAGAAATATTAAACATCCTGGCCTTAGGTAATTTGGCCCCGGGTTTTAACCTAATAGCACAGTCATAGGCTCTATGTGGAGGCAGTTCTGAGCAACCCTTCTCAGAGAAAACATCCGCGAAATCCTGCAAAGCCTCCGGCAGGCTGGGCGTCACGGCGGACACACATGTGGCCAAGCAATTGTCTTGGCAGAAACCACTCCATTGTACTATGTCCTGAGTTTTCCAATCAATTACCGGGTTGTGCCTGGACAGCCATGGAAAACCCAGGACCATTTGAGCTGGGAGATTACGGAGGACCCTACATGTAACCGACTCAGAATGTAGGACCCCAATGTGGAGTTTCACCTCTGCCACAAACTCAGTAATCTCCCCTTGAGGGAGGGGAACAGCATTAATGGTCACCACCTGTATGGGGTGAGGAAGTTTTTCAATCTTAAACCCGGCGGTGTGTGCAAACTCCTCATCTATGAGATTGGTGGCGGAACCGCTATCCACAAACACTGATATAGGTAGCTCTCTGCCGGCGACAATAACCTTGGCAGGGAGCATACATTGAGATACCATCATGGAGGATATGCATACGCTCAGTTGGGTCTCCTCCATACCCTCTGAGCTTAACAGTTTTCCGCCGGTGTGACCCTCTTAGGTAGTACCGGGCAAACGTTAACATAATGACCTCCTTTACCACAGTAGAAACATGCTCCGGGCTTCCGGAATCCCGGAGCGCGAGGCTGAACCTGTGCCACGCCAGCAATCTGCATAGGTTCAGGGGACTCATCTACTTCAACCACACCTGCACCTCTGTTTTCCCCCAGAGGTAGCGTCTCCTGTGCCCCCTGACGAAAACGGCGATCAATACGTATCACCAAACTCATGGCAGACTCCAATGATGCCGGAGTCTCATACATCAGGAGGGCTTGTTTCACCCTCCCTGATACCCCATGAATAAACTGGCTCCGCAGTGCTGGGTCATTCCACTGTGTGTCTACAGCCCAGCGGCGAAATTCCGAACAATAGTCTTCTGCCAAGCGCTCCCCCTGGCGGAGGGCGCGGATTTTAGATTCCGCTAGAGCCAGTCGGTCAGGGTCATCGTAAATGAGCCCGAGGGCAGAAAAAACATTATCGACCGAATGAAATGTAGCAGAGTCAGGTGGTAAGGAAAATGCCCATGCTTGGGGGTCACCACTCAGTAATGACAACACCAGCCCTACTTGCTGGGCCTCATTACCTGAGGATATTGGCCGCATGCGGAAGTATAACTTGCAGGCCTCCCGAAATACGACAAATTTGCTGCGATCGCCTGAAAATCGTTCTGGCAGCGGAAACTTCGGCTCTGCACCGATACCTGCAGATGCCGTTTGCACCTTTGCTACTACCAGGCCCTGCTGCTGAACTGCCCCATTCAACTCGGAGACCTGTATGGACAGCGCCGCCAACTGGCGGGTTATGGAATCTAATGGATCCATGGACTCCTGAAAAAATGTGGGCCGATTATAATGTCACGGGGGCTTAGTTCAACTAAGGCTGAAATACCCGGGGCCCCTGTGGTGTCCCTTTACTAGGGGAAACCCTGTCTGACCCTCAACCCAGGGTTTTTGCTGAAGGTGCAAATGCCTGAGCCTCCGACCTTTCCTTATCTCCTGCTCAGCCCTGCACTTAACCCTCCACCCTCCACCCAGTGAGAAGTCACCACCAAAGCTCCCACACAAATAATGACAGACAGGGAGAACTTAAACTGCACTGCGCCGCACACACACAGGAATAAACAGTAATGTGAACAGGGCACAACTAAACACAAATATGGGAAGGAGAAAGGATAACGACGGATCATACGACACCAGATATGAATCTCTCTCTCTTGAACACCTCCACTCCAGACCGGAACCACTTGGTATGAAACACAAGCTATAATCGGCGACGCCCATAGGCCAGCATGACTATTTAAAGACCGTGGGCATGACTAACCATCCAACCTGGTCTCCAGCAGGATTAACCCCCGAGAGCCTGAAGATCAGGCCGGCGCCACTGAGGCTATAGTGGCTGGAGGTGGAACTACCTCTGCCTGCCGGATGCTGTGGTGTGAACAGCGTCCGACATGACAGGTGGAAGAGGCCGTGGAAGTGGGCGGGGGTTGCCAGCTGGTACTGATGGTGGTTGTGCTGCATCTGCTGGTAGTGGCAAAAGCACAACAGCAGCTAAGGCAGGAGGTGTTGAGCCTGTGTCATGGTCTGGCTCCGGAAAGCCTGGAAGGCTAACTTTTCTGGGAGTAGGTTAACCGCTTTTAAATCCGGAGCATCAGGAACTGGTTTTGGCTTACATTGCCGAAACAGACTCCAGCTAATATGACCTCCTCTTCTGAAGTTTCAAACAATGCAAGCACTGAGTCGCCAAGTGCTGGCTCCTGGTCAGGAAGAACCCCTTTCCTTGTGTCCTTCACCCCCACCAAAAGTGAATGATGCAGCAGGCCACACTTCACATTAGTCCATGTAGTTCTTTCTCACATACCATGCCTGGGTTATCAAGTCAAATCGTGAATTCCCCAGTCCAAGATGAATCTGACATGGAGTGTGGGTTGCCAGCCAGGGCAGTGGGGTTAATCGGTACCGGGCCGGTGTCTCAGAGGGATGTGTCACGGTGGTGGTGACCCAGTCCGTGGCCCTGGGCGTCCATGCAAAGGGGTGAATAATGTTTATAGGTGAATGATACGTGACGCCACCTGTGGTTTCTGATCAGATTGACGAGCACTGCAGTGTCGCTTCTCTGGGACAGATGTTGTGGTGCAGCTAAGATGTAGAAGCCCTGCACAGGTAGGGCCGTAGTCGCAGGGCAGATGAAAGAAGTGGTAGATGGTGTGCAGTGCAGGATGTAGCAGAGCCGTGCGCCAGGCGCAGGAGAAAGATGACAGACACAGTCGTGCAGTTCCTTTACCTGTACTTGGTAAGTGCAGTCCAGGACCCAGAGTACAGATGGAGAAGGAGTTGGTCAGCCTGGAAGCAAACTAGGAATTCTCTCTCTGCAGATAGGTAGTGTGGCCTCCGTTCTAGCGCTTATCTGAGGTACTCGCAGTACTGAGTTCACTGAAATTTCCCCTGTTGACTCTCTTTTGGAACTTTCTCGTATGGCAGGCAGCCGTAGCCTTTTCCTTCTGGCTCACACACGTCGCTGCTGGGACCTCCGAGCCTTAGTTGGGAACAGAGCATTTACAGCTGCTACTTCCTCCGGTTTCTGCTGCAGGATCGTCAGTGTCCATTAGGGTGACCGGATCTCATATGGGGGGGGGAAATGTCAGAATCTTGTTCGTCTGGACCCCACAAAACGATTCCCCTTTCCAGATATTGAGAGAGCCAAAATTTGAGCTCGATCAAACGACGTTAACCCGTGCCGCTCGTCGCTCAAAGTTTGAAAAAATCCAAATTGAGGTATTTTAAGATTTAGGTATTTTGCATAGTCTGTTAGACTATAAAGAATGTGACAACAACATTGCAGAAATAGCCCTGACCAAATTTTCGAACCATTTGTGGTATTTGAATGCAGAGTTGGTGGGATTATCGTTTTTTGATCCCACCATTACAGACAATGAAAAGTTGTTAATGGCTAATAAATTGCTCAGTAGCACAGATGAACCATCAGAGCACGCTAACCTACATGGGTTGATAATTTTACATAGTTATCTAATCTATTCTAGAGCTTTTGTTAAAGTAGTTTTTGAAACGTCAGAATATAATGCTCGGCATTTGCTTACAACTTGCAGGACATATTGCTTTTGTTCTTCATCTTTTGTCAGAAGGTCGTTAAAGTCGGTTACTTCCTACCTCTTTTCATTTTTCTTTCCTAACTTTTGGATTTACAACCCTAGCGTGCTCTGATGGTTCATCTGTGCTACTGAGCAATTTATTAGCCATTAACAACTTTTCATTGTCTGTAATGGTGGGATCAAAAAACGATAATCCCACCAACTCTGCATTCAAATACCACAAATGGTTCGAAAATTTGGTCAGGGCTATTTCTGCAATGTTGTTGTCACATTCTTTATAGTCTAACAGACTATGCAAAATACCTAAATCTTAAAATACCTCAATTTGGATTTTTTCAAACTTTGAGCGACGAGCGGCACGGGTTAACACCGTTTGATCGAGCTCAAATTTTGGCTATCTCAATATCTGGAAAGGGGAATCATTTTGTGGGGTCCAGACGGACAAAATTCCGACATCGATTTTTTGCGGTCACCCTAGTGTCCATACAAACTCGGAGACCCGAATCCGGACCATGCGCTCCAGCTAGGAGTGAGCCTTAACTCTGCTCATCCTCCAGCTCCCCTTCTCATGCCACATACTTCCCCTTCCCTTCACAGACTGCCCTAACTTTCCTCCTCCCGACCACAGAGAGCAACTCCTCAGCAGTCAGGTTCAGAGCTCTCCCTGCTGGCCTGGAGAGGGAACTGTGTTGTGTTGGTTTAACTGCTAGAGAGATCCTTCGTTGCTCCCAAGCATGACATCACACTCCCTAGGAAGAAGGTAATGGCACTGAGGCGACCATACTCCTGGGGGCGCCAAAGTGCACTGATGCCCAGCCACTGCTACATGATTCTGCTGGTACATTGACCCAGACCACTACATTCCCCTCGCACTCTACACAGCCAGAATCTGACCCTGATGAAACTCAGGTTCCCCTTCCCGCATACTATACCTTATACGGTGACAAAGAGGAAGGTCCAGATGAGTGCAGGTTCCTTGAGCAGGTGGGGGGGGCATACTCATGGGCGACGGTACTGGCAGATAGTATGCAAAAGTGGGCTGTCAGACACACCGCCGTACTATGAGGGGCCTTGTGCCAGTGCCGTCGCCAACGAGTGGGCCCCCCTGCTTGCTCAGGATCACAGCACTTGCAAAGTTGAAATACTTACCTCTCCCTGCTCCACCGCCGTGACGTCTTCTGCGTTTCCTGACAGTGGCATTCTGGTCAGAGAGCGCAATGACATCATGTCTGTACGCCCTCTGCCTAAACAGTCCAAGTGCAGAGAGATGGAAGATGGGGACGACGAGGAGTCCAGAGTACAGGGATTCCCTAGCGAGGAGACTTATTTGTTTTAAAGGTTGGGAGCAATTTTTGGGGAGCACTATACTCTGGAGAATGATATATGGGGCCCACCATACACTGGAGCATTCCAAAAGTGGACATCAGACACTGGAGCAGCATTTACAGGGCCCATTATACACTGGAGCATTAGAAATAGGGCCCATTATATATGGAGCATTATTTGGGCCCATAAGACACTGAAGCATCATCCATGGGGCCCATCATATACTGGAGCATTGTAAATGGGGCAGATTATATATGGAGCATTATTTGGACCAATCGTACACTAGAGCATCATCCATGAGGCCCATCATATGCTGGAGCTTTCCAAATGGGAGACATCAGACACTGGAGCAGCATTTACAGGGCCCATTATACACTGGAGCATTAGAAATGGGGCCCATTATATATGGAGCATTATTTGGGCCCATAAGACAGTGGAGCTTCATCCATGGGGACCAACATACTGTATACTGTAGCATTATGTGGAGCTCATCATATACTGTATCGAACATTATATGGGTCCAATGATTCTGTATGGAAAAATATATGGGCCTCATTACTCTATATGGCGCACTATGCGGTGGCAATAATACTGTATGTAGTAATATACTGTCCGTTTTTGAAGCTATTGGAGAATTTAAAATGGATATCAGTCATGTGATGTAAGAAGTGAAGTATTTTTCATTGTACTATACCGCTATTTCTCTGCCGTATCAGAGGATCATGAATTGTAGCATGTGTTAAAGGAGCCCAGTGACACTCTTTGGCCCTGGGCCCACGAAAATCTGGAGCCAGCCCTACCCCCCCCCCACAACTTTAGCCAAATAACCCCCAGTTCCCAATGCCTAACTGTTATTATAAAGTAAATTAAGGTTGACAAGCTTAAGTAATAAGAATTGATGTTTTTGGCATTAAAATGAGCACTGTAGGTGTGTTTCCTGTCCTCCACTCACTGCCGACTTTTCTTCCCCATTGACTTGCATTGGGTTTCGTGTTTCAGTCGGCCTTCGACTTTTCACGATAATCGGCAGATTGCGTTCGACCCGACTTTTGCGAAAGTCGGGTTTCATGAAACCCGACTCGACCCGAAAAAAGGCAAAGTCGCTCATCTCTACCGGCAGCTCTTCGGACAAAGTGGACATGTGCTGCATCAAAGCGCTGCCAATACTGACCGTGAAAACATACCCTTAAAAGGGGGTGATACTAGGTACTAATCGAAGCATGCAGGTGCCCAAACTTTTGCTTTGCCCATTTTCCTTTTTGTAATTCTTCAAATGTAAAAGATGAAAATATAATATTTTTACCTAAAATACCAAGGAAATAGGTCATCTTTAACTTTAGGCCTTTTAGAGATCATTTCATCTTCAACTTGCTAAACTGTTCACAATAACAGTAATTTGTACCAGGGGTGCCCAAAAATTTCACATACCGCTGTATACATAAGATAACGAACACAAAGGAATGTTTCCTTTACAACTCTAAGCATTTTCCACAGTTTGCTTCCTTCCTTTACTCTTTCTACTGGTCCTCTGCTTCCACTATTTCACACTACTTCACCACAATCTAGCTTTAACTTTAACCCCTTTGCGACATGCGCCATAATAGTACTGCACATGTCGCTTCTCGCCCTTTGAGTTTTGAACAGCTGACATGTGCCCAGGAATAGCTGCGGGTGGAATCACGATCCTCCCGTGACTATTAACCCGTTAAATGGCGCTGTCAAACTCTGACAGCGGCATTTAACGCGCGCTTCCGGCCATCGGGACGGATATCCGCCCATTGGTGACCCCCGTCACGTGATTGCTGGTCACCGATGCGTTGCCATGACAACCAGAGGCAAGTTGTCAATGCCGGATTGCTATTATTAGCGCCACTCGGTGGTCGGCGGTCATAGCAAGTGAGTAATTCTGTTACATAAAAGCGATATGATCATCGCCTATATGTAGCAGAGCCGATCAGGTTATGGCAGCTTCTAATCTCCCATGGAGACTCTTGAAGCATGCCAAAAATAAAAAAAAAAAGTTTTTAAAAATATTTTTTTAAAAAATACAAAAAATACAAAAGTTCAAATCACCCCACTTTCGCCCCATTCAAAATAAAATAAAGAAAAAAAATTAAACATACACATATTTGGTATCGTCACATTCAGAATCACCCAATCTATCAATAAAAAAAAGGATTAACCTGATCGGTAAGTGGCGTAGAGAGAAAAAAGTCAAAATGCCAGAATTACTTTTTTTGGTCACCAAGATATTGCATTAAATTCCAATAACGAGTGATGAAGAGAAAGTACCTGCACCAAAATGGTATAATTAAAAACGTTAGCTCAGCGCGCAAAAAATAAGCCCAAACCTGAACCTAGATCACGAAAAATGGAGACGCTACGAGTATCAGAAAATGGCGCTTTTTTTTTTTCTTTTTTTTAAACAAACTTTGGAATTTTTTTCACCACTTAGATAAAAAAGAATATAGACATGTTTGGTGTCTATGAACTCATAATGTCGTGGAGAATCATAATGGCAGGTCAGTTTTAGCATTTAGTGAACATGATGAAAAAAAAAAAAAACTAAAAAAAACAAGAGTCCTTTACTCGTCTCACGGTTCTGAGTCTTCTTTCCACTTAGGATACCAGTATGGCTGGACTTAGCTTCCAGCCACTTGATGCTCTGAAACTCCCGCCCTGGACAATCTATGCGTCTCTTGTACTCAGTCCTGTCCAGGCCTGTTTTGTTACCTGGCGGATTGTAACCTCTAAGCCTTAGATCATTTTGTCTCCTAGTCACTTCTGCTAAGGATCTCAATATCTCTTTCCTTTGGTCTCCTCTCACTTACGGTCACCCCAAAATGCGGCACTGCTCACATTAGACCTTTAGGTCCCCTTGCTATGCACTCCAGGCCCTATCTGACAGGAAATTGTCACTTTCTCTACAACTCAGCCAATCCCATTTTAGGCTAATCCCAACCATTAGCTCTTACTAGCTCTTTTCTCAAACTGCACACACTATCAGTATTGCTAACATTTTTAATGAACGTTACATGTCACACTATAAATCACAGTTCACATTGCATCACGTAACATTTTACATTAACTTGTTTCTTCAAGAGGGAAACATGGGCAGCACGACCATATCCTTACAGCTGCATGAAATGGGTGTGGGTGCCCCCGTGTCTCCCTTTCTTTCCTGTATCACCCACATCTGCAAGCAGGAGGTGATGGATGAAGCACATGTGTTTATGGCATTAGAGATGTAAAGAAAGTCAAGTGCAGATCATATATCCAAACTGGTATACCTCTGGTATACACCTTTAAAGGCAGCTTGTCTGTCACTTTAGGGTTATCATACAAATTAAATTAATGGGTAGGTCAGTTAAATATTGATTAAAACACACCGTCCTGCCTGCAAATGGACATTAATTTGCAAAGAAAATCACTTAATTTTTTAGTAAATGCATGTGCAAATGCAACAAGGGCGGATCAATTTATAGCCCATGGATTCTATGCATTACTCAGCGCTGCTGTCAACACTGGCATAGTTACTTGGCACCCAGAGTAGATGAAATTAAATAATTTAATAAGCATATTCCTTGCTAACCGTTACACCGATGCCTCTGCCCTATGCCAGTAGTTGCACTGGTTGCCCATCTGCTACAGAGTTCAATATAAACTTATCACTCTCACTCAAAAAGCACTCCATGCTTCGGCACCACCCTACATCTCCTCACTCGTCTCAGTCTACCACCCTACCCATGCCCTCCATTCTGCTAATGATTTAAGATTTACATCCTCAATAATCAGAACATTCTCACGTGCTGCGCGAATTCTTTGGAATGCACTACCAAGGACACTTCGATTAAGTCCCAATACTCACAGATTTAAGCGTGCCATATATAGGCATTTCCTCAGACTGGCGTATCGCCTTAACATATTTATCTAACAATCCCTGTTTTGCCCATACAAAATTTTCCTCAAAACCAGGACCCTCGTATCATCTGTCCTCACACGCTTCATGCAATTAATAGCCCTCTGTGTATGTACTTCTACACACACTGCTCGGTTACCGTTTCATGCAGCGTTACGTGAACACCTTATTATATTGATGTCTAATCCCTACAATGAAAGCAATTGTTACCATCCACCTTTTGTGTCTCCCCTATTTCCTCATCGATAGTTAGATTACGAGAAGGGCGCTCATTCCTCTTGGTATCTGTTGTTTTATGCGATTATTGTTATACTGTAATGTATTTGTCTGTACAAGTCCCATCTAAAATGTAAAGTGCTGCGGAATATGTTGGCGCTATAGAAATAAAATATATTATTATTATCATGATCATTATTAATAATATGCAATCCAAAAATAAAGGATCACAAACGTTTCGGTCTACATTAACCTTCCTCAGCGTGCCTATTTTCCAATCGAAAAGATATCAGATTGAGTTTAATTCCCCGAGTCTGCTAGGAACGAGATGTCCAACGTTGGTTCAAACAGACACCACTGACATATTGGCACAAAACATACATTAATCAAGTCGGGAATGATGCAGAATGTTGGTGCAATAGTTTGGAATTGGACCAGCCTCAGTGCATTTGCAGCCTCAAGGATTTAAAGTTTATTTTTTCAATGACGGAATATCCATTTAGGTCCACGATTGTAGGCGTAAACTTTTTGCTACCCAATCCAGCAATATAATTAGTGTGATGACCCTATAACTCCTTCCCTTTTAGGTTCCCTTTAAGTATCTATCACATTACTATAACTTCTAATCATATTTACTGCATTGAGCGAGACATGGGGCGACACTTTAGAAAAAGCAATTTATCACTTAGTTTTTATTTCCATAAGAACTGCATACGATAAGCCTCTTTGTGTCTCCAGGAGCTCTCATCTAAAAGACGGTCATCTTTTGTGTCGCCTCACACAACTCCTGCCAGCGGAAAGTTAAGACTTTGAAAAGAACACTAACTTTAGCATTATAATGCCAAAGGAGGTAATCTGAATAGTGATGGCGACCTCCACTGTCATTGAAAGCAAGCTGCTTTTTAAGGGCAAGTACTGGGGAATGTATTACTAGGATATAGCATATGGCTGCTGGAAAAAGGCGATGTATTAAGAATAAGAACGACTCCGATAGGAGGAGGGTAACGTGTTTTTACTGATGTATCATTGTGCTTTACGTAATTGCCTGAAACCCAGTTCAAATATGAACTCCAGTCGAATAATTACATTTTACCCTGGACACTCTAATTTTCCTCCATCATAATGCCGAAACGCCCCACTACCCAAGACCAACCAAAAACTTAGAAGCAAACATCCAAGTTTCTTATTCGATAAAAATCAAATAGAGATCTCTAATGAATGAAGAAAAAATGTTAGGAAATCACATAATAATACTTCATTACACAATGAATAAGGTTCAGTTGGAAAAAAAAAAGTAACATCACAAACTACTGGTTATTACCTCTCCTCAAACAGCTAAATACCGTATCCCATAATAATTAGTGAACCACTGCTTCATTGCTAGTTTAGATAGCTTACCCAAGAAGCTCGCTCTAAAGTACAGCACCGGGGCCTGGTAGCTAATGGAGTACAGAACATGATATTCATAGCGAATCACTTCCGACTGCAGAGCTCCCTGTGGTAGAACACAGTTATCTTCTTCTTCTTCATGACTATCCTACAAAAAACACAAAGAACATACAAGAACTTTGAAATGTTGAGTGTTCACGGACTCTTTATCCCATTTCAATGTCAACTTAAATTATTATACTACATATTTTCTCTATATAGAGTTAATAAATAATAATGTGAATTTTCTAAACTACTCCTTTGTTTTTAAAGAGTAATGTTGGATTTTTTTCCATAAATCAACAATACACATGAAAATAGAACAATGTGTACTATAACTTAACAGGGATATCTGCTTCTTTCTCCACCTGGACTGATTACACTGGTCAACAGCATTTTTGGTGCCAAAGATATTTCATCGAATTTAGGGTATTTTTGGGGTGCTGATTCTGAATATGTCATCAGTTTTGCCAGATTGGCTCAAGTTTTTGAGATTTTTGGTATCTTATTTATAGCACTTGTTGGTAAATGCGACGCATCATCTCATTAATTTCTTTGGATTAGTACTTGAACTGAGCAGTTCTCAATATAGTTTTGTGTTAATTAGTGTTCTAAAAGTTTGTTCATAGCTTGATTTTTGCACTAACTTTATGTTGTTGTCTGTTTTCCAGTGAAAAGCATGAACTCATCATGAAGAAGTTGTCTTAACGATCCAGACTCATTCTGTTACATTTGTGGTGAATATACACTGCCAAAACATAGAAGAAACATAACAGACTTCGTAAAAAAAGTGTATTTTGCCTATTTTGGGGTTATGCTTGGGGACCAAGACAAGTTTTGGGCACCACACATAGTGTGCAAAGCATGTATCGAATTATTACGAAAATGGAGCAAAGGACAAAGAAAAAGCTTCAAATTTGGTGTTCCAATGGTGTGGAGAGAGCCAAAAAATCATCATGATGACTGTTATTTATGGTAAACACAGGTACAGGCACATCTTCACAATGAGGGACAGGCCTTCTTGCAGATTCCATGTTACTCCCATTTTCGTTTCTTATGCTTATTGAATCCTTGCACTTGCACTGCACAGAAATAACAGTCATCATGATGATTTTTTGGCTCTCTCCACACCATTGGAACACCAAATTTGAAGCTTTTTCTTTGTCCTTTGCTCCATTTTCGTAATAATTCGATACATGCTTTGCACACTATGTGTGGTGCCCAAAACTTGTCTTGGTCCCCAAGCATAACCCCAAAATAGGCAAAATACACTTTTTTTACGAAGTGTGTTATGTTTCTTCTATGTTTTGGCAGTGTATATTCACCACAAATGTAACAGAATGAGTCTGGATCGTTAAGACAACTTCTTCATGATGAGTTCATGCTTTTCACTGGAAAACAGACAACAACATAAAGTTAGTGCAAAAATCAAGCTATGAACAAACTTTTAGAACACTAATTAACACAAAACTATATTGAGAACTGCTCAGTTCAAGTACTAATCCAAAGAAATTAATGAGATGATGCGTCGCATTTACCAACAAGTGCTATAAATAAGATACCAAAAATCTCAAAAACTTGAGCCAATCTGGCAAAACTGATGACATATTCAGAATCAGCACCCCAAAAATACCCCAAATTCATTAAAATATTTTGGACACCAGAAAAAAAATTTTTTTTCGTTGACCTGTGTTATGTATCGTCAAAATTCTCAATTCATGAGTAAAATCTGTCTTCAGTGACTATATATTTTCCCATTACTGAGATAGGAGAGGACAGTTGGTGCTCATTAAGTTCTATGGAAAACTAACTTTTTCAGGAGAACTTGCAGTAGAATGTCTGTGTTTGCCTCCTGCTTCTCCTTCCTTTACAGAGAACTTTAAAAACACCAACTGCAATCTAGTATTTAGTAATTGGAAAGTCTATCTTCACAGAATACAGATTTTACCCGAGAATTGAGAGTGAATGATCAGTTTAAATGGAGAACGAAGCAGATATCTCTGATAAAATATGTTGTGAAGTTGCTTATTTTCATGTGTAATATTGATTTATGAAATAGATATTAAATAAATATGAAGGATCATTGTATTCCACTTCCAATGACCTACATGCCGACATGGAAGGCTTAGGAGGGTCAATCTCATTCTGTGCAAGCGACATCTCCAGTGGTCATCTTTCTGAAGTCTTTCTGTTAGAGGGGGCAATACACGGTATTAAGAAATGGGGTATGTAAACTTTTGATCAGGGTCATTTGGATGCTTTGGGTTGTCATTATGATTTAAAAAGAGAAAACACAGTAGTTTGACAATAAATGGCTTCACCCAACCACTAACCCAGTGTGGACAAAATTTTTTGGTGTTATTCATATTCTCTAAAAAAAAAAAAAAAAAAAAAAAGGCCAAGAAAGCAAAAATTCTGCCGGTGTATGTAAACTTTTGAGTACAACTGTATATACACACACACCAGGATAGATATATACCGTATTTTCCGCTTTGTAAAACGCACTTTTTTCCCCCCAAAATTTGGGGGGAAAACAGGGGTGCGTCTTACAAAGCGGACATGCCTTACCTAGGCTGTGATCGGGGGCGTCCGGCGGTTGCTGGCCGCTGCTGCGGGTGTGTCCGGTGCCGCGTTGTGTGCCCGTCGATGCCCGGGGCTCTGCCAACATTGAGCGACAGGCCAGAGCCCCGGCATTTCCTCAGTTCCCTGTGTGCCGGTAAAAAGATGGCCGCCGGCGCGTGCGCAGATGGGATCTCGGGACCCAGTTCTCGAGAGATGAGATTTGAAATCTCATCTCTCGAGAGGTGGGTCCCGAGATCCCATCTGCGCACGCGCCGGCGGCCATTTTCCCTGGGTTCCCTGTGTGCGCGCGGTGGTGCCTGCAAAAAAATGGCCGCCGCGCGTGCGCAGATGGGATCTCGGGATCCAGCTCTCGAGAGATGAGATTTCAGATCTCATCTCTCGAGAACTGGTCCCGAGATCCCATCTGCGCACGCGCCGGCGGCCATTTTTTTTTTACCGGCACTTCAGCGCACAATGTCGGCAGAGCCCCGGGCATCGATGGGCACACAACGCCGCACCGGAGCACCCGCAGCACCGGCTTCCAACCGCCGGACAAGTGGAGAAACCTGACACCAGCACAAGACTCTGCAGCAGCAACAGCACACATCGGAGCCCCCCTCATCCCTGAATGCGGCCTGCAGCATCACTCCACGCCTGCCTCCTCCAGCAGCGAGCCTGGGATCCCTCTACACCGCAGCCACCAACCCCGGTAAGCAATAAGATGCAAGGATTATAAGAGGCACCACCATTTTATTAAAAAATATTTTTTTCTTATTTTTCTCCTCAAAAATTGTGGTGCGTCTTATAATCCGGAGCGTCTTATAAAGCGAAAAATACGGTACATATATCTTTACAAGTTATCTTGGAAGACTCAGAGCAGAACAACTTATTTATCCATGCTTTTCACTTTATATTTGATTTACTTAATTCTAGAGAGACATACTAAGCCTGGAAATGAATGTTACAAGTACATGGAGATAATCTAGCCCCCAGAGTATGCCGGTATGCAGGATTTTTCTTGAATTCTTGAAACAGTCTTGTAAAAATCATTATCAGCCATTATAATTTTCTCAATTTTACTTGCAATTTAAGACAAAATAGCATAAAAACCAAAAATATGAAAATATGAAGGAATAGTTGGGCTTTTTTTCTGTACTTTTTATAGCCAGATCACTAAAATACAAATAATGGTAATAAAAGTGATTTGTTTTTATAGCAAGCAACATGCTTTCTAACCTTCATATTCAAAATTGTGGATAGAATTTCAATTATTTCTATAGGAAACACCACTATTTTACCACTAAGTCTCTGAAAAAACAATACCTTTTACCTCGCTCATAATTAGTAGTGACTTGAGTACCTATGATATAGAGAAAACATATGTGTATGTAGACTTTAATCTTATCCACCAAGCTTTCACCATCAAAACTGATTCTACTAGTCGCTTCTGTTATCAGTCATAACATTAGAGCCACCTGCCTAATCATACAGTTGTGCTCAAAAGTTTACATACCCTGGCAAAATTTTTGCTTTCTTGACCTTTTTTCAGAGAATATGAATGATAACACCAAAACTTTCTCCAGTGGTTGGGTGAAGCCATTTATTGTCAAATTACTGTGTTTTCTCTTTTTAAATCATAATGACAATCCAACACATCCAAATGACCCTGATCAAAAGTTTACATACCCTGGTGATTTTGGCCTGATAACATGCACAGAAGTTGATACAAATGGGTTTGAAAGGCTAATAAAGGTAACATTCTCACCAGTGACCTGTGACAAATGCCAGAAAAATTGTTCGGAATGCAAAGAAAAACCCACAAATAACATCAACTGGAATACTGGACTCTCTGAAAACTAGCGGTGTGGCTGTTTGAAGATGAACAATAAGGATGCACGTGAAGAAAAATGGGCTGCATGGTCGAGTTGCCAGAAGAAAGCCAAATGACCCTGATCAAAAGCTCACATACCCCATTTCTTAATACCGTGTATTGCTCCCTCTAACATCAATGACAACTTGAAGTCTTTTATGGTAGTTATGAAGTGCTTTATTTTCTTAGACGGTAAAGCTGCCCACTCTTCTTGGCAAAAACCCTCCAGTTCCTGTAAATTCCTTGGCTGTCTAGCATGAACTGCGCACTTGAGATCTCCCCAGAGTGGCTCAATGATATTAAGGTCAGGAGACTGAGATGGCCACTACAAAAATTTCACTTTGTTCTGCTGTAGCCAATGACAGGTCGACTTGGCCTTGTGTTTTTGATTATTGTCGTGTTGGAACGTCCAAGTACGTCCCATGCACAGCTTCCAGGCTGATGATTGCAAATTTGCCTCCAGTATTTGCTGATAACATGCTGCATTCATCTTACCTTCAACTTTGACCAAGTTTCCCATGCCTTTGTAGCTCACACATCACCAAAACATCAGCGATCCACCTCCGTGCTTTACAGTAGGCATGATGTTCCTTTCCTTGTTGACCCCTCTCCAAATGTAACACTTATGGTTGTGGCAAAAAGTTCGATTTTGTTCTCATATCTCCAAATTATCTTGTTCCAGAAGTTTTGAGGCTTGTCTCTGTGCGGTTTTTGCGTATTGTAGGCGAGATACTTTGTGGCATTTGCGCGGTAATGGCTTTCTTCTGGCGACTCGACCATGCAGCCCATTTTTCTTCAAGTACCTCCTTTTTGTGCATCTTAAAAACAGCCACACCGCTAGTTTTCAGAGAGTCCAGTATTTCAGCTGATACTATTTGTGGGTTTTTCTATGCAACCCAAACAATTTTCCTGGCATTTATCACAGGTCCCAGGTGAGAATGTTGCCTGTAGTAGCCATTCAAACCCATTTGTGTTACCTTCTGTGCATGTTGTCAGGCCAAAATCACCAAGCTATGTAAACTTTTGATCAGGGTCATTTGGATGTTTTGGGTTGTCTTTATAATTTAAAAAGAGAAAGCACAGTAGTTTGACAATAAATGGCTTCATCCAACCACTAACCATAAGTGGAGAAAAAGTTTTGGTGTTATCATTCATATTCTCTGAAAAAAGGCCAAGAAAGCAAAAGTTCTGCTGGGGTATGTAAACTTTTGAGCACAACTGTATATACATTCACATCTTGCCCCAACACCAGCTATAACTCATGGAGACATTTTGAAGAAGTCCTGTGGTTGGTATTTGGCACCAAGATGTTGGCAGCAACCTGTAAATTGTGAAGTGTGGCCTTCATAGAAAAGACTTGTTTTTTCAGACCACCCCACAGATGATTGATTAGATTCAGACCTGGAGAATGAGAAGGCCAAGTCAACAGATTAAATTCCTATAGGCCATCTCACTGTTAATACTTTTGACTTGTAAGTTCCCTATTAAAGTAAGATTTGTTGGATGGTGTTACTTTGCCTTGAACTCTTATTTGCTGGTTAATGGTCAGGTGTTCTGTTGGCCCTAAATGACAGGGTGTCCCTCTTGCTCTTTGAACTTCTTGACAGATGGAATTAGGCTAGCCCATTGTCAAGGTACGACACCGGAGAAATCACTCAGGATCCCACTGCTGCCAACAATTTTTCAAAGATCGCAGCCAGGGGAGTCATATCTCAAATCCACCAGCTGTTATCTTTGGAGTGAAGAGCTCTCTGCTGCCCCCCATCATCCGGACAATTGCACGTTTGATCGATGATCAATGGAGAAGGCTGCAGGCTGTTTCCAATAATAGGCTAGTTATTGGAAAACTAACAATAAATGTATGGTATATACGTCTCGAATTCCAACGCATGGAATATATCTATATACCCTGTGATATAGACACTGCGAACTCCACGATAACCCAAAAAAGATTATTAGCTACCACCACCAGTCGTTTTTTACACACTGATTGGACGCCTGATTTCTGGTAGCGTATGGCTTCGAGGAGCGTCTTACAGAACAAAAGAAAAATAACTGTTACATTTTATATTTAATCCAAAACAAG
Source organism: Dendrobates tinctorius (assembly GCF_039654945.1). Classification (NCBI taxonomy): domain Eukaryota; kingdom Metazoa; phylum Chordata; class Amphibia; order Anura; family Dendrobatidae; genus Dendrobates; species Dendrobates tinctorius. The sequence goes on along the minus strand of NW_027361671.1, from coordinate 4,111,920 downwards.
GCAGTGTTTATAAAAAAAATATACAAAAGATTTTGCAAAGTGGACAAAACAATAAAATATGCATATTATTCCCCTATTTGCACTGAAGCTAAAAATGTATGTTCCATCACTATCGGATTTATCCAAAAGTCATAATTTTCTTTGGGAGACATAGATCTGGGCTGGCTATTGTAACATTTCTCTTGCAGTAAACCACAGTGTCACTTGTATTCAAAATAGATTTCCTTGGGATAAATACCCTTCCACTTTGCTATTTATGTGTAAACACAGGTATTGCTGTCCTGCCCTCTGAAGAGTTTTCCTGTCTCAATTACCTGTCCAAACTATAACTCTTTGTCTATGCACAAAATACATCCTCATTTGCACTGCCATGGTCTTTTGTCCTAAAAGGAGCTCCTGCATGTTAATTAATATTTCCTACTCCTTTAAGCCCATTGTACTAATCCGATACTAGGAGAATTCAAACCCTCAGCTTTTTTGCCAGCTCTTGTCCTACTGCCAAGAGAGAGGGAAGAAAGGAAGGGGGCAAGGGGCCCCTTCACTAGGGGCTTAGAGACATTAATATTTTCTATAACGCCCATGATTTACGTACACTCCACATATCTTGAGTTTTGTCATGTTCATCTTTTAACTTGGTTATTATTTTATAATTCTTATGTTATTTCTTGTCATCCTAGATGTCACAGCTGATGATATGTGTAAATAAACATCACCTGGCTAAACATGCTAGCCATGCATGTATTTATATGCACGTTTGGTGACTTAAACCCACTTTTCCTATATTTTTGATCATTGTTTGTCTTACCATGTAAATACGATATAAAGCGAATTTGAGACGTTTTCTGGTGACAGTAGTATCTGTCATGTTCTTCAAACTATTCCTGAAAAATTGTTGCAGCATGCAGGGTACACTATTCTGCTCAAAGAGGTCACTATCTTTAGGCAATACCACTTCCATGAAAGGCTCCAACAATGGCGGGTGTTCAGTAATCTTTATGTGTCACAACTGCATCCACATACATGTCTAAACCCAAATTTGCTAGAAGAATATTACCTAAGCATCACACTTGCCTGATGTAACAGAAAACATCAATCATCAGACCACATAATGCAACATGGTGCAGAGCTGATGCTCATGTTCCCATTACAGATGCCTTTGAGATTGAACAGGGAATGGCATGGGCAATATTTTCAAGAAATTTGTGCTTTAGCAGTGTGGGTCCAGTCGGGCTAGTCATCACACTCATGAAACAATGATTCTTGGATGTGTTGACCCTATTGCTAGACCTTACAAAGAAAACTTTTGAGTAGTAATGACCACTGCATATCAGGAACCGACCAAATGACTTGCTGTTTTGCAGAAGCTCTAATCAAGTTGTCTATTTATCACAAATTTGGTGCGGAGAAGAAAGGCCATGTATGGTAAATGTTTTATTTTGCCATGATCATTTTCCGATGCTGTGTAAACACAATGGTAATTTAAGGATTTCACTGTATTACCTCCATAATTTGTTGATTCCTCACCATAGAAATTAAATGTTAATCGTGCAAATTAAGTATTTTCCTAGAATTGTCTTCAGCAGAAAATGGGCTGTACAGCCTCTGTTTATCTGTCAAGCATGCTCGCACACTAGACGAATCCAAGGTCAACCGTGATCACTCACTGCAGCAATGGCCTCCCACACACGCAACAATTTTCTTCTTTCTCACAGTTAAGAGCTCTCTTAAATCAGTTCACAATGGTATCGAGATTATTTGAATTGTATCCAAGAAAAACAAAACACATTTATTCTCCTTCTTGAAAATGCCAATTGAAAGAAGACAGTTTTAGAAGATTGGATGGGGTCACCTTAGGGTAAATTTAATCATAAACTGAAGTGATGATTACTATGGACCTTTATTATACTGCTTTACAAAAGTCAAGATTTCTAAAGTTGCTGCAGAAGCAGCCAGCACATTTGTAATTGCAAAAAATAAAAAAGAACTGTTTTGGGGAATTTTGTTTTTTAATGTAAGATGCATTGTGCATAAAGAGGAGCAAACTGCTTTGCACAACCCAGGTCCCAGTCCTAGCTCAGTACTCTGCGGCCGCAGAGAAGAGCTGAGCAAAGTTCCTGAGCTTCTGGTTTCCTCGACGTGGCATCAGATTCACCAACCTGGTGTGACAAATTTGTGCGGCGTATGGTGCACTTGCGACATCTTGCCAGCCCGCCTAATTGTCAGCTGAGCCGGAGATCTCAGTGGAAATGGAAAGTTGCACAATCCCTCTCAATAACCAGAGAAAATTTACCTAAACTGTGAACCAGGATTGTGTGAAGCGATCTGCTCATCTCTAAGTATGTAGGGGATTCGTTTTATACAGTTGTATTCAAAAGTTTACATACCCCGGCAGAATTTTTGCTTTCTTGGCCTTTTTTTCCAGAGACTATGAATGATAACACCAAAACTTTTTCTCCACTCATGGTTAGCGGTTGGGTGAAGCCATATTGTCAAACTACTGTATTTTCTCTTTTTAAATCATGACGACCCAAAACATCCAATGACCCTGATCAAAAGTTTACATACCCTGGTTATTTTGTCCTGATAACACGCACAGAAGTTGACACAAATGGATTTGACTGGCTACTACAGGCAACATCCTCACCTGTCACCTGTTTGCTTGTATTCAGTGTGTGTGCATAAAAGCTGTGTGAGTTTCTGGGATCCAGACAGATACTTGCATCTTTCATCCAGCCACTGACGTTTCTTAATTGTGAGTCATGGGGAAATCAAAATAATTGTCACCAAAATGACAGCAGTTAGTGTCATACATGCGAAAGCGGGGTACACCTAACCCTTCCTATACATATCAGTGTCATTTCATATTGTAGCAGCAGCCTAACTAACCATATGAAATTTCCATCCAGCTACAGAATATAACAAAACTCACATAACACTCACATAACACAGAGCATCTATTAGTCTTAGCACTATGATATAAAACATGACGAATGTTTACATTTTTAGTAGATTAAGAAAAAACAATAAGTCTCCAAGCAAATAAAGATGCAAGAACATGAAATTCTGGGAAACTCCAAAAGGCATATCCAACCAATTCATCTTAAATCAGCTGCCATGTACTATTTCAGCCAAGTGATATAACTCATGCAGCAAAGAACAATACACTGACGCCTTGACTTTATGCGCTGGATCTTTGCAAAGTTAAGAGCAAAATAATAAGGAGGTGTTCTGCAAAAAGCTCCAGCAGTCACACAATATGTAGCTGCACATCCTCTATAACAAGGAACTTAAAGCAAACCTGTCAGCAGGGTTGTGCTGAGTAACCTACAGACGGTGTCAGGTTGCCGCCGTTATACCGATTACAATGATACCTTGGTTGATGAAATCCATATTGTGGTGGTTGTTTAATCTTTACTTTCAGTTAATGATATGCTCGTGCTCCAGGGCGGCCTGTGGGGGGGGTCTTCAAGTAATGCTCTGATTAGGATTCATATGTATGGCTTCTGACAGGTCACTGATCTCTCAGAGACCAGCCCCCTATTTTACATACTGTGCTTGCGCAGTTCATTTTGTGTGATTTTTTTTTTTTAAATTTAACTACAGCAAAATGGCAGTGGCGGCGCAGCAGCATCAACCGCTTGCTGCCACCGGCGCCATTTTTTGCTGCAGACAATTTTAATTTTTTCTCCAACAAAATGGCGCAGGTGCAGTAGCATCTATCGCCAATAGATGTTAATGCACAAGCGCTGCCATTTTGCTGCTGCCAATTTTTTTTCCCTGCAACAAAATTGCACCGCCAGCAGCGCTTGTGCAGTAGTATCTATCAGCAAGTAGTATTTAAAATAGGAGCCAGGTCATGGAAGGATCAGTGACCTGTCTTAAACCCATACATATGAATATGTAAGCAGAGAACCACAAAGTCCTGCTGACAGGCTGTCCCGAAGAACAAGAATCTAATTAACTGAAAACTATAAATACAGATTAAACAACAACCACAAGACGCATTTCAGCAACCAAGGTATCATTTTAATCAGTATAACAGCGCCAACCTGACATTGTCTGTAGTTTACTTAACAAATTCCTGATGACAGGTTCACTTTAACCCCTTTACTACCTATGACGTATACGTACGTCATAGGTGTCCTCCCCCTGTTTGATGCAGGCGCCGGCGCTCATAGCAGATGAGCATTTTTGCTACACATAGTAGGACTGAAGCCCTGCTGTGCATAGCTCAGGCAATGGGATGAACGCAGCTTCTAGTCTCCCATGGAGACAACTGAAACTTGTAAATAGTAAAAAAAAAATTTACAAATATAAAAAATATAAAAGTTCAAATCACCCCCCTTTTGTCCATTCAAAATAAAACAATTTAAAAAAAAATAAAAAAACACACATTTGGTATGGCCCGATAAAACAATATATAAAAAGAATTTGTCCAATTGGTAAACAACATAACGAGAAAAAAAATCAAACCGCCAGAATTAAGTTTTTCTAGTCACTGGAATATTGCATTGAAATGCAATAATGGGAGATCAAAACACTGTATCTACCCCAAAATAGTATCAGTAAAAACTTCAGCTCAGTGTGCAAAAAAATGAGCCCTCACCTAGCCCTAGATAACGAAAAATGAAAGGTGATCAAAAGAACGTATTTGCACCAAGATGGTATAATTAAAAAAGTCTGCTCGGGGCGCAAAAATTAAGCCCAAACCTGACCCAAGAGAACGAAAAATGGAGACGCTATGGGTATCGGAAAATGGCGCTTTTTTGTTTTTTTAACAAACTTTGGAATTTTTTTTCACCACTTAAATAAAAAAGAATCTAGACATGTTTGGCGTCTACAAACTCGTAATGACCTGGAGAATCAATCATAATGATGGGTCAGTTTTAGCATTTAGTGAACATGATAAAAAAAGACTTTTATGGAATTGCACTTTTTATGCAATTTCACCGCACTTTGAATTTTTTCTCGTTTTCCAGTACAGTAAAACCAATGGTGTCGTTCAAAATTACAACTCGTCCCACAAAAAAACAAGCCCTCACATGGTCATATTGACAGAAAAATAAAAAAGTTATGGCTCTGGGGAGAAGGGGAGCAAAAATCAAAAATGGAAAAACCCAAAGTGGTAAAGGGGTTTTCAAGTGAAGCTAAGTTATTATCTATATCCATAGGTGTGTATGGAGATATATCGTTGTGGGTCTGACCACTTGGACCCTCAAATATTGGATGAATGGGACACTTTCATCACTGGTATCCCTATTCAGAAGAGAGTGGCAGTGTGTATACCCGGCAGCTGCTCCATTCATTCTCTCTATAGAAAAAGCCTTTGTATCATTCTATCATCACAGACAATAATTCATTATTAATTCAAAATGTCATTACATTTTTATTAAATATTAAAATTCAGGGAAAAATACATGATGAGGAATAAAGGATCTGGTGGCATTCTGTAATACATAGGTATATACACTAACGTTCAAAAGTTTAGGGTCTCTTAGATATGTCCTTATTTTTTAAAGAAAAGCACACTTTTTTACAATGAAGAATTAAATGATTCCGAAATACACTCTATACATTGTGGTAAATGACTATTCTAGCTGCAAACGTCTGGTTTGTAATGCAATATCATCATAAGTGTATAGAGGCCCATTTCCAGCAACCATCACTCCAGTGTTCTTATGGTACTTTGTGTTCGCTAACTGTGTAAGAAGGCTAATGGATGGTTAGAATACCCTTGAAAACCTTTGTGCAAGTATGTTAGCACAGCTGAAAACAGTTTGGCTGATTAGAGAAGCTATAAACCTGACCTTCCTTTGAGCTAATTGAGAATCTGGAGCATTACATTTGTTGGTTCCATTAAACTCTCAAAATTGCCAGAAAAAAGAACTTTCATGTGTAACTTGACAGTCTATTCTTGTTCTTAGAAATGAAGGCTATTACATGTGAGAAATTGCCAAGAAACTGAAGATTTCCTACAACGGTGTGTACTACTCCCTTCAGAGGAGAGCACAAACAGGCTCTAACCAGAGTAGAAAGAAAAGTGGGAGGCCCCGCTGCACAACTGAGCAACAAGACAAGTACATTAGAGTCTGTAGTTTGAGAAATTGACGCCTCACAGGTCCTCAAGTGGCAGCTTTATTAAATAGTACACGCAAAATGCCAGTGTCAACATCTACAGTGAAGAGGCGACTCCGGGATACTGGCCTTCAGGGCAGAGTGGCAAAGAAAAAGCCATATCTGAGACTGGCTAATAAAAGGAAAATATTAATATGGGCAAAAGAACACAGACATTGAACAGAGGAAGATTGGTAAAAAGTGTTATGACAGACAAATCCAACTTTGAGGTGTTTGGATCACATAGAAGAACATTTGTGAGACGCAGAACTGAAAAGATGCTGGAAGAGTGCCTGACGACATCTGTCAAGCATGGTGGAGGTAATGTGATGGTCTGGGGTCGATGACCACTGATCTCCCGACGGTTGCCGCGGGTCATCTTCTGCAGTTGTATTAAGTTCTATGAGCAATAACATTTAATGATAATGTATATATTTTACCTGGAAAATCCTGTGTATTCATTGCATTATTCTTAAATCTTCATAAATGAACTACATACATATTCTAGAATACCAATGCGTTAGAATAGGGCCACCATCTAGTAGATAAATAATAGCGTAGCAGTTAGGTATGTGTAATGCTGTTCCATTACATCTGGAATAAAAGTGCATCGTGCTCCGGGCCCCAGCAGTCGGACACCCACAATCTATAAGTTATCACCTATTTAATGGATAGGTGATAACTTATTTTCACTACAGTGTAAATGCCTTTACTTAGGTAGATAAACATGGTCTTGTTGCCAATAGCCCTCACAATAGGGCAATTCACAAAAACAGCATGGTGGCTCAGTGGTTAGCACTGTTGCTTTGCAGAGATGGGGCCCTGGGTTCGGTGACGGTGATAACTGTAAAGTGCTGTGGAATAATGGAGCTATAAGTGAGTACAATAAATAAAGACGTGTGAAGTTCAGCGTAAAGTGCCATAATGTCTAAACTTGTAATTAGAGAAAACTCATTAACTACAAGTTCCTAAACTTCTCACACCACATAATACAGGGGATTCTTCTGACAACCTCTAGTAAATATAACTGCTGTGTCAAAAATAGTTTTATTATGTGATTCCAAGAATCGGCTAGTATTCCAAGGAAGATGCTGGATTTATGCAGTTGATCTCCATTTACCCCCTTCACGCCGCAGCATATTTTCATTTTTGCATTTCCATTTTTTCCTCCCTTTCTTGCCAGAGCCATAACACTTTTATTTTTCTGTCCACATTGACATTTGAGGGCTTCTTTTTGTGGGATGAGGTGTACTTTTGAATGACACCATTCATTTTACAACAGTGATCTGGAAAAAGAGAAATAATTCCAAGTGTGGTGAAATTGGGGAAAAACACAATTCTGAGATTGTCTTTTGGGAATTGTTTTCACGGTGTACATTTTGTGGTATAAAATGACTTTGCAGTTTGATTCTCCTCATCAATATGATTACGGCGATACCCAACATGTCCAGTTTTTTTGTATTATTTTAGTGGTGAAAAAAAAAAATCAGAAGTTTGCCCCCCAAAAATGTTGGGTGGTTGTGTCACCATTTTCTGAGACCTATAAGATTTTTACTTTTTGGGTGACGGTGATGTGTAATGGCTTATCTTTTGCAGAGCAAGACAACATTTTTATTTGTACCATTTTGGTATAGATGTGACTGTTTCTTTGCTTGTTACAGCCTATTTTGTGGAATTGCCGCAACCAAAACAACGTAATTTTGACGTTTTTGAATTTTTTCGTTTACGATGTTCACTGATCGGATTAATTGTATTCGTATTTTGATAGATCGGACTTTTCTGAACGGGCCATACCACATGTGTGTATTTTTTTATTTTTTTTAATATCTATTTTCAATGGGGGAAAAGGAGGCTGATTTGAATTTATGGGGGTTTTTTTTCATTTTTTTATTTTTTTTTTTTTTACTGTTATTGTTAGCCCCCTTAGGGGACTTTAAGATGTGATCATCTGTGCTATATACAGTGATGCGACAGCATCGCTACTTATAGCATAAATCACTGTCTCCTTTGAAGCCGGCCACAGGCAGGGTTTCAAAGGAGCTCCATAATGACAGGGATGGGGGTCATCAACTCATCCCCGGCTGTCATTACAACCCATTGGTTAAACTCGATCACGTCACGGGCGCATCGATGGGTGGAAATGATGCGCGTGCACTTCGGCACGTGTGAAATGCCCCTGTTGTCAGTGTATGGTCAGTTTAATCACGGTTAGTTACCATTCAAGATTACAAAATTTGTCATAAGTCGAAAATTATGATTAATAATGTTTTTGTCATGTCACAGTTTCAAAGATTTTGGTTTAGTATCATTATGTCTATGTCCAGTACGCCATTAACATTCGAGTGATCCTTACTCACTGAACTGCCCATTGTCTAGTGAGGAGCCAGAGTTGCTGCCGCCTCTTGTCCTACATGAACTAATGTACACGGCGCATACAAAGCTTTAGCCTAGGAAGGAGCTGATACATTGGCTATTTACTGATTTTTCAGTTTGATATCATTTTAATTGATGGAAATGTACATTGAAGTTACAGCTTGGGCATATGGTCCACTCCCACATGTCCACAAATCTGATAAATACGTTAGAAAGAAACTTGCTGGAAGCTAAACTGAAAGTGGGAGAAAAAGGAAATGATTAGTGATGGTGTGAAGATCTTTCAAGGATTTGTTCACGTCACATGCAGATTTGTTGCAGACGTAAAGGGTGAAACTCATCATGAAAATCCGCAATATAAGTCGCAATAGTACAGATTTACAATCAGCCTCACAGATCAATTTCCGTTACAGATTTTTTTCTGCAGCGTGTGAATGAGATTTAGTAAAGTCTCACCCACTTTGTTGCTACTATAATACACTGCAGATTTCCATCACAAATACGGAAGGATAATCTGCAGCTAATCCGTCACGTTTGAACGTCCCTCAAGATGCTCCAACTTTTTAAAGAAAAATGTACTGTATACTGTGGGGACTAGGTGCTACAATTGGAGTCATGACCTCATGTGCACGTTTCCAATTCTTCCTTAGATTTACAGTACATGGAGAGGAGACATGCAAAGAAAAGCCTTTGCATCATACAACTTCTTTCTACCATATGGCTGTTCACAAACACTGTTCATTCTAAATTTTGTGGGGATATTAATAATCAAATCACAAATGGTATAACCTTTATCACCTACCAATGACATATACGGTAAATGTTTCCAGTGGAAAAAAAAACCTTTAAAGAGAACCTGTCGCAGAAGTAAAAGCTGCAGGAATATTGCTTGTACCTCTGTAACACATTCTCTGTGCATTGGTATCCACACTGTGCAGTGATGAGGCACTGAGCCAGCAAACTTCAAAGCAAAGTTTAATTTAATGTTCAGCGTACTCACAAACAAAGTAAATATGATCTTCCAGATCGCAGCCGGGAACAAGACAGTCCACCTCCGGATTGCAGCCGGGAACAAGACAGTCCACCTACGGATTGCAGCCAGGAACAAGACAGTCCACCTCTGGATCACAGCCAGGGGCGACTACTCTGCCGTGCACACAGAGGTGTCACGGAGTGACTGGCCCTGTGTGACACGACCCAACAATCGGTCGGTCACTAAACGGTAAAACAAGCAAGGGAACACGGGGGACACAATTAAAACGCGATAGTGAGCAGGGAAATGGACATCTGCACTCTCCTGAGGATGTGCCCTGCTCTTGCTCTTGGAAGAGTGCCTGACGCCATCTGTCAAGCACGGTGGAGGTAATGTGATGGTCTGGGGTTACTTTGGTGCTGGTAATGTGGGAGATTTGTACAAGGTAAAAGGGATTTTGAATAAGGAAGGCTATCACTCCATTTTGAAACGCCATGCCATACCCTGTGGACAGAGCTTGAGTGGAGTCAATTACATGCTTCAACAGAACAATGACCCAAAGCACACCTCCAAATTATGCAAGAACTATTTAGGCAAGAAGCAGGCAGCTGTTATTCTACCTGTAATGGAGTGGCCAGTGCAGTCACCAGATCTCAACTCTATTGATTTGTTGTGGGAGCAGCTTGACCGTATGGTACGCAAAAAGTGCCCATCAAGCCAAACCAACTTGTGGGAGGGGCTTCTGGAAGCATGGGGTGAAATTTCTCCAGATTACCTAAGCAAATTAACTGCTAGAATGCCAAAGGTCTGCAATGCTGTAAATGCTGCAAAGGGAGCATTCTTTGACGAAAGCAAAGTTTGAAGGGGAAAATTATTACTTCAAATAAGACTCTTGCACTTTTCTGGACAGAGAGCTCAGATGTTGCTCCTGGGATCTGTTGTAGCCATTCTTCCAACTTAGGGGTCACTGCTCCAAATGCTCATATCACCACTGGAATCACTGTTGCCTTCACCTTGCACATCGTTTCCAGTTCTCCTTTGAGGCCCTGGTATTTCTCCAGCTTCTCATATTCCTTCTTCCTGATGTTACTGTCACTTGGCATTGCCACATCTATTATCATTGCTGTCTTCTGATCCTTGTCTACTATGACAATGTCTGGTTGGTTAGCCAACACCTGCTTATCTGTCTGGAACTTGAAGTCCCACAGGATTTTAGCCCTTTCATTTTCCACCACTTTTTCTGGGGTCTCCCACCTGGACTTAGTTGGGTTTAGCCCATATGCTGCACAGACGTTCCTGTATACAATTCCTGCTATTTGGTAGTGGCGTTCAGTATACGCTGCTCCTGCCTGCATTTTGCATCCTGCCACTATGTGTTGGACTGTTTCTGAGGTTTCTTTGCATAGTCTGCACCTTGGGTCGTGTCTTGTGTGGTAGATTCCTGCTTCTATGGATCTTGTACTTAGTGCTAGCTCTTGTGCAGCTATGATTAGTGCCTCTGTGCTGGCTCGGAGTCCAGCTTTCTCCAGCCATTGGTAGGCTTTCTCCATGTCTGTCACTTCGATTATCTGTCGGTGGGACATCCCATGCAGCGGCTTGTCTTGCCATGGCGCATGTTCCTGTTCTTCCTTCCATATCTGTTGTTGCTGCTGCCTAAGGCTTTCTCTCAGCATCTCATCTTCTTCTCATTCCTTTGATGTATTCCTGGATACTACTTGTTTCATCCATGATGGTGACTTGGATGCTTATCAAGCCTCGATCACCGTCCTTTCTGTTGTTATACAATCTTTGGATGCTAGACTTAGGGTGGAGTTCTCCATGCATTGAGAGTAGCTTTTGTGTCTTCACATCTGCAGCTTCCATCTCTTCTTTTGGCCAGCACACCATGCCAACAGGGTATCTGATAACTGGCAGGGCATATGTATTGATGGTGCAGATTTTATTCTTCACATTGAGGTGGCTCTTCAGAATCTGTCTCTTACCCTTTGATGATATTTGGAAGTTGCTGCTTTCCTTGTCTCCTCGTCATGGTTACCGTATCCCTGTGGGATGCCAAGGTACTTGTAGCATGTCTGTATATCTGCTATATGCCCTGCTGGTAATTCCACTCCATTGGTCTTGACTACCTTGCCTCTCTTTATTACGAACTGGCCGCAGTTCTCCAGTCCGAAGGACATCCCGATGTCTTCACTGGAGATCCTTGTCAGGTGGATCAGTGAATCGATGTCTCGCTCGTTTTTCGCATACAGCTTGATATCCATATAGAGGAGGATGCTGAGGGTGCTTCCACCCTTAAACTTGTATCCATAGCCAGACTCTGTAATTATCTGACTGAGGGGGTTCAAGCCTATGCAGAACATTGAGTTTCTGAGGAAGGTTCTTAATTTCCTGTTGACATTGCAGAGAACCAAGCATTCACAGATCCATGTGTGTGGCATTGAGTCATAGGTTTTCCTGTAGTCAATCCAGGCTGTGCTGAGTTTCGTCTGTCTGGATCTTGAGTCTTGAGCGACTGATCTATCTACTAGGAGCTGGTGCTTAGAGCCTCTGGGGTCAGTCCTGATGCCCTTCTGAGCTGGATTCATGTACTCGTTCATATGGTTCTGTAGCTTGGTGGCTATGATGCCTGACAGGAGTGTCCATGTTGTTGTAAGGCAGGTTATTGGGCGGTAGATGGATGGAACTGTTCCTTTATGAGGATCCTTCAAGATCAGCATTGTTCTACTTTGTTAGCCAAGCTGGATGGTGGCCTTCTTCTAGCAGTTGGTTCATCTGCTTTGCCATGCGTTCATGCACCGCAGTTAATTTCTTTAGCCAGTAGGTGTGGATCATGTCTGGGCCAGGTGCTGTCCAGCTCATCATGTTCTTGACCCGATGTTGGATTTCTGCTTCTGTAATGGTGACTGGTTCTTGCTCTAGGTGGTTGTTGTGTTTCATGCTCAGATCTTGCAGTCACATTGCACTGCTGTTGTGTTTTTTCCTTCTCCCATATGTCCCTCCAGTGTTGTTCAGTCTGTGCTATTGGTGGAGTTGCTGCCTTTGTGCTGTTGTTCTGTAGTTGGTAGTACATTTTGGATGGTTCTTTTGAGAACAGGGCATTTATCTACTTGGCCTCAGCTTCTCTAGTGTATCCCTCTAGTTTTGCAGCGAGTGCTGTGAGCCTTTGCTTAGCAGTCTCTAGGCCTTCAGCTGGGGTCATGTCTTTGTACGTCTCCAGCTTGGTCATATTTTTGATCTTTACACCTTTCTGTATTTCAGTTAGGCCTCTTTCACACTTTAGTTCTTTCGCGTCAGTCATAATCCGCCAATCTTTGAAAAAAACGGATCCGCCAAAAAAGGGGTGGATCCGTTTTTACCCCATAGACTTACATTATTGGCGGAAATTTTCCTGGCTCCCGGGCGGATGAGACGGACACTGCAACGTTTTTTCTTCTTGACGGACCGCTATTTTCATGTGCGCATGCCCGGAAGCTTTGCTCCGGGATCATTTTTAACCCAGTAATGCTGTTCCGGGATCGTAAAATTCTCTCTCTTCCGGGCAGGGTTCCTTTAAATTTCAACCTTCGCAGGTCCCGTCAAAACGGTCTGGTGCCACACGTTACTGTCAATCCGCCGACGGATCCGTTTTCCGCCATTTTCACGGATTACAACTGATCTGAAAAACGAACGTGTGAAACAGGCCTTAGTTGGCTGACTTCCCTTCGTGTCACCTTGATTTTTGTCTCCAGCCTTCTTTTCCAAGGGGGGCACATACTTCTGTTGTTCTTGTTGGTTGTATAGCCAAGCATTTCCATGATTGCTGACTGAGGCAGTAGCATAGATCAGTTTATTAGTTTGAGCTATAGTGGAGGTAGATATTGATGCAAGTGCTCTATTGGCATCTTCTAGCATACTGTCTGGTGGTGTTTCTTTGCTGGGCCTTGGCATTCGCATTCTGGTATTGATGGTATTTAGTTTATCTAAGATCTTCTGCTTCAGATCAGCTGCAGTGCTCTCTAGTTGCAGGATTGCATCAGGATCTTCAGGGGGTTGCACATGTTGTTCTTCCAGGTCTTCATGTGAGGTGGTTCTGCAGTGCAGTTGAGCCATCTCAAGTTATGATAATAGCTTTCTCTTTATATTGAAACGTTGGGTGACTAGTTGTTTCTCAGTAAGTGGACATGCAGGTCTTATATCCAGAGTTTCCTCATACGCTTCATATATCCTCTCTCATTCGGTCTGCTATTATAGTAGCATTTCATCAGATCAAGGTTCTCTTGCCTTGTCCATGAATGGTTAACTCATAGTGGTTAAGTGCACAGCCTATGACATGGGAGACTGGGATTCAAATCCCGGCTCTGACCTGTGAAAATAAATTGAAAATAAATTATATACTAAGGCTCCTGACACTATAATACTACCTTAGGTGGCTGTTATAGCTGTTAAAAAGTGCATAACTGCCAACGTGGGAGTCTGTGGGGTTCATACATAATATACCAGTAGTGGTCCTTGGGCAAGACTACTAACACTATAGTGCCTACCGCAATAAACATGAGGGTGTCACGAACTAAGAGAGTCATGCCAGCTCGGTCGTCACCCGGGTTAACAAAGTCCGTGTCAGATGTCGAGGAACCAGGACAATCTGATATATATCTGATATACATACCTACAATAGTCATTGTGAAAACTGATAAAGGGAACAATCTATTGCAAAATGTTCAATCCACCTTTCAAATTCCTCCCAGATACAGCACAGTATGATTTCAATAAGTAAAGGGCAGGAAGTCATTGCACATTCACTTACTTTATTTCAGCTTTCTCATAGACTTTAAAATCACGTTATCGGCTTAAGTTACTTTCGGACACATGTCGCCCTCAACAACAGTTTCAAAGCAGAGAAGTATGCCTGCAAGAATTAATATTGCCAAAATCATGAACATGTGAAGCACAGCGACGCATGTCCAATGCCTGGCAGCTTTCTTCACCTTTGTGCAGCAGACTTTATGACAGATCAAAGTTTATGGTAAAAGATACAATCAAATGGCACATCTACTAATGAACAAGAGCTAATTCTCTCTATGCACACCAACTAATTTTTCTTTTAGGCGTGTAACTAGTGTGTCATGTACCAGCACAATATGTATAAAGAAATATAAAAAGTATTTGAAAAACAGTTTGCATCTGTTTTTCTTAAAGACAAAATCAGGAGTCGAAGCAGAAGAACAGAAGAATTATACGTTTTCATTATATTTTTTCAAAGATCCACTTCTTGATTTTGGCTTTAAAAATTGGAATCAGATCCTAGAGCCCCATTCAAGTGAATTGTATGTAGGGTAGGCCCATAAACACCACTTATCATACATACAGGATAGATGATAAATGTACAAAATCAATGAGAGTACCACCACCTGCACCCAAAAAAAAAAAAACATGAGATCTTGTGATCTGCGTGATTCCCTGTAATTGGGGACATAACGAGAGGGAGTTACAGCGGTGGGACTCCAAGCAATAATATACACTCCTCAACACTGAAATTGCAACACCAAGAAGGAAAAGTTGGGGAGTTATGGAAATGATGAAAAAATGGAAACTATATTTTAAAAACATCTCAATTTATTCAGTATTAAGTATGAGCGCCATGCGCAACAATACTCACCCTGGTAGGTCATCAGTGAGGTTATTAATGGACGTTCTGCCGTAATGAATGCACTTAGGCACGCAAATTATCGAAATCTCCCTTTACAATTGCCGACCAATGACATCTCTGATGTGCTCAACTGAAAACGCTACAGGCCATGATAGCACGTGAGGAAATAATGAAAATGAGTCACTGTCCTCAACTAATACTACCAGTGCTTCACTCCAGAGATTCAGAAGGTCCCAGTGATTAGATGCCACCAACCAGTAAGTGACAGGATATCCTATGTTGTCACTGTAATGGGAAAACCTCTCAGCTCTAAGGGTATATTGTGTATATTGGACATTAAGGCAAACCTTGGACTATGAGAACTATCTGGACTACAATGGAAGTAATCAAATAGTAAGAAAAACTTTTCATTTTAAAATATTAAACTTATGGTTACACTTTCCCCTTTAGGGCTAGATCTGTATGGCTACATGGGGCAATGCTGAGACATAATAACCTTGCAGTCTGAGATGGAGTACAAGCAATACAAACTTCCCATACATAAAACTAACCCTAAGTAATTACAGCAAGGGTGATATATTTATATAATTCTCATGTGACAAAACAAAGCATTTCCTCTTTATTGCTATCCTAGAGGCATTCCATAAGAGAAAGTCACAGAGAGGGAGAGAAGTGCAGAATAATCCTGAATGGATGTGTTGAAAGACACTTGTATTGCTTCCAAACATTTGCTGAAAGAGTCTTTTCTTCCTCTGCTTGTCAATACATGTCTCCGACACTAGTGTGAATTCTTTATCATATGGCAAGGCTCTGCGTTCTGTTTAGAACTTTGGCGAAAATGATAAAAAGACATCAGGATGCAAAAAAAATGACAATTTTCATATATGATATATGAAGGTTAAAGGGTTTTTATCAACACTATAAATGGTAAAAATTGCCAAGTGCTTGTAAAAACAAGCAACTTTGCAATTTACTTGATCTTAAAAATCCTCTCCGTTATCAACAACAGGGGAATTTAGAATTTTGTTGTGTACTGCTTGTTGTGTAGGATACTGACCACTAACGCAGTACATCAGAGGTGGCTGGGAGTGTGGCGCTTACAAGCTCTCTTAAATAGGGCTTTCAAGCGCAGCACTGACGCTGGCCAGATCATTGAATATGGTCAGATTCTGTATTCCTGTGCAGTAATCATACAGGTAGGTGGCACACCCAGTTAAGTAGAGTCATAGTGAGAAAGTTGCTAATTCTTTTAGAACAAACCACTGAGCTCCTGTAGACCTATAGTAGACAGAGAGAAGGAGCTGCACACCTAAAATCACTTGGAAATGCTTCAAATAGGATTTATTGTGAGTATTCCATATCCATTGGTTACACTGCGGTAAGTACAGTATTACTTTCAGGTTTAACGTTTCGGGTGAAGACCCTTCATCAGACACAAAGACTATGTTCAATGTATATACTGTAGGTCAAAGGAGTCCAGGCTGTGATAACATTTTGGGCAAAGACCCTTCATCAGACACAAAGGCTATGTTCAATGTATATAGGTCAAAGGAGTTCACGCTGCGAAGTAAGTATAACGTTTCGGGTGAAGACCCTTCATCAGACATAAAGGCTATGTTCAATGTATATACTGTAGGTCAAAGGAGTCCAGGTTGCGAGGTTAAGTATAACGCTTCGGGTGAAGACCCTTCATCAGACACAAAGTCTATGTTCAATGTATATACTGTAGGTCAAAGGAGTCCAGGTTGCGAGGTTAAGTATAACGCTTCGGGTGAAGACCCTTCATCAGACACAAAGTCTATGTTCAATGTATATAGGTCAAGAGAGTTCAAGCTGCGAGGTAAGTATAACGTTTCGGGTGAAGACCCTTCATCAGACACAAAGGCTATGTTCAATGTATATACTGTAGGTCAAAGGAGTCCAGGTTGCGAGGTTAAGTATAACGTTTTGGGTGAAGACCCTTCATCAGACACAAAGGCTATGTTCAATGTATATAGGTCAAAGAAGTCCAGGCTGCGAGGTGGGATATCCCCAAACAAGGACAACCAGGATCCAGCTGTATCAAGGCCTGCGGTGTGTGACTGCAAATTTGTAGACTTAGACCAGACAACCCCTTTAAACATAATACAGGAGGAATTGTTATTATTATTTTGCTTTGCATATATAGCGCTATCTTATTACGAAGCACTTTACAGACATTATCATCATTGTCTCCAATGGGGCTCACAATCTAAATTCCCTATCAGGATGTCTTTGGAGTGTGGGAGGAAATC
Source organism: Dendrobates tinctorius (assembly GCF_039654945.1). Lineage (NCBI taxonomy): Eukaryota > Metazoa > Chordata > Amphibia > Anura > Dendrobatidae > Dendrobates > Dendrobates tinctorius. The sequence continues at coordinate 4,094,561 of NW_027361671.1, read as the reverse complement.
GGAGAACCCGGAGGAAACCCATGCAAACACAGTGAGAACATACAAACTCCTTGCAGATGTTGTCCTTGGTGGGATTTAAACCCAGGACTTGCGTTGGAAGGCTACAATGCTAACCACTGGGCCACTGTGCTGCCCTATGCATGTGATGGCGTGTAAATGCAAAATGAGACTATCCAGAGTTTGTTTGCAGTCACCATGGAAATATATAGGTCTACATAGGAGCTGTGGATACAAACATTTTTAATGACAATTTACTGCAAAATCGCTTATATGTTTATTTGAGATACATTGCGATAATTAAAAAATGGAAGTGCAAAGGTGAACCTTCCTGTGAAAAGGAAAAAGCTTTTTTAAACATACAATGAGGACATTACATGGCCTAAAAAAAAAGATACGGTAAGCCAACAAGAGGCCTCTGAACCGTCCTCCCTATAAAATGAACAAATGTTCACTAAGCCTCGCCGCCATGCTGATTATGTTAATTACAGGTAAAAGTAACAAACTGAAACGAGCAACACGAGCCGGATTTTTGCAAGGAGTCCAGTGTGAGATATACATTTTTCTTCTGCCTTTCCTCGCATGAAAATGTCACAGAGAATGACTCACAGTCTCCAGGGGAAAAAATGTAACCGTAGAAATCCTTACAGTCTAAAACTGATGTGGGAAAATGTATTTGCATTTTCAAGAAAGGAAAGCCAGTGATATGATACACTCATGAATATGGTCTCCGCATTTAATTTTTTTTTGACATTTTTAGATTTGGTATTTGAATGCCCTCTTGTTGTTACCCACAGATTGGTAATTATGCCGTTATTTGTTTTGTGTCCGTTCAATGATAATCATGAATATACAGCTCTGGCAAAAAATTAAGAGACCACTGCACAGTTTTATAAAGATCAGCTTCTCTACATGTCTGACAGCCATTCCATTCCAGTGTCAGTTGAATTCCAACCAGAGTACACCTCATTCTACTTAATGTGCTTCTGATTAGGTGATCACCTGAACCAAATCTTATTTAACGAAGGAAAGTATAAAAAAAACTCTGCTGTGGTGTTCACAATCCTCTTGCCATAGGACAAGCTGGATGACAAAACAAGTGCTAGTAATATCCCAAAAGTAATAGGATGCAAAAGTAACTTTTAACCATGCCAAAGAAGTTGAAAAGAAAAGTTTTGAGTGAGGAAAAGAAGGGCTCAATTCTGGCTTTACTAACAGAGGGATACAGTTAGCGTCATGTTGCTTCCATCCTTAAAATTTCTAAGACAGCAGTCCATTACAACAAGGTCAACAGAAGACATTGGGGACAACAAAGCTACAGACCGGCAGTGGGCGAAAACAACTGTCCACTGACCAGGATGACTGTCATCTTATTCGAATGTCACCGCAACCGCAGGATGACATCAAGTGACCTATAAAAGGAATGGCAAATGGCAGCTGGGGTGAAGTGTACGGCAAGAACAGTTCGTAACAGGCTCCTAAAGGCAGGGCTCAAGTCATGTAAAGCTAGAAAACAGCCTTTCATCAGTGAGAAGCAAAGGAGAGCCAAGCTGAATTTTGCCAAATACCATAAGGATTGGACCATAGAGGACTGGAGTAAGGTAATCTTCTCTGATGAGTCTAATTTTCAGCTTTGCCCAACACCTGGTCACCCACTGTGAAATTTGGTGGAGGATCGGTGATGATCTGGGCAGGGCTGTGGAGTCGGTAAGCCAAACCTGCGACTCCGACTCCTCAATTTCCCTTACACCGACTCCAACTCCGACTCCGACTCCACGACTCCGACTCCCACACATATTGCTTATATTTAAGTGAAAAATTTATTGTAGTACAATGTGAACCTCAGACATTTAATCATTTTTATGATCCAATAATCAAGATGTTTAGATAGAACAGAATATATATTGGTGTACTACCCGGTTTTCATTCTTTTTGGTACAGATACGATATGGATAGACAGATATGGATAAATGGATATATAGATAGAGCAGATTTCTAATCTGCTTTTGCTATTGAAAACATTATCTATGAGCTCAAAAACCTTTCAGGTGATGCAGTTTTTTAAAAAGATGATCAGCTTTTGCAGCTGAAAAACGTATCCTCAAAAAACACAGGAAAAACGTTGTGTGTGAATGTAGCCTTAGATCAGGAATATAACAGCCATTTATAGGACATTTCATAACTTTCCCAAACTCCTATGAAAAAATATTCAGCACATCCTGCATTGAATTACTGTACCCAATTTATTATATATTTTAGGAGTCGGAGTCGGTCCATTTTATACCGACTCCAACTCCGACTCCACCAAAATGAGCACCGACTCCGACTCCACGACTCCGACTCCGACTCCACAGCCCTGGATCTGGGGATGCTTCAGCAAGACTGGAATTGGGCAGGTTAATCTTTGCGAAGGATGTATGAATCAAGCCACATACAAGGTTATCCAGGAAAAACAGTTGATTCGTTCTACTCAGGCAATGTTCCGCAACTCTGAGGACTGGTTTTTGAAGCAGGACAATGTGCCATGCCACCCAGCTAGGTCAATCAATGTGCGGATGAAGGACCACCACATGAAATCCCTGTCATGGTCAGCCCAATCTCCAGACCTGAACCCCATTGAAAACCTCTGGAATGTAATCAAGAGGAAGATGGATGGTCACAAGCCATCAAACAAAGAAGAACAGCTTAAATTTTTGCACCAGGAGTGGCATAAGTTCACCCAAAAGCAGTGTGAAAGACTGGTGGAAAGCATGCCAAGATGCATGAAATCTGTGATTAAAAATAATGGTTATTCCACAAAATATTGATTTCTGAACTCTTCCTGAGTTAAAACATTAGTATTGTTGTTTCTAAATGATTATGAACTTGTTTTCTTTGCATTACTTGATGTCTGCATGCACTACATTTTTTTGTTCTTTTGACCATTTCTCATTTTGTGAAAATAAATACAAAATTTAGTGCTTGGAAATTCAAAGACATGTTGGCAGTAGTTTATAGAATAAAACAGCAATTTAAATTTTACTCAAAAATATAGAGAAAAATCAGACACACTGAAAACTCTTAATTTTTGCCAGAGCTGTATACTGTGGAAACACGCGGGGTGGGCAGGCGCCCAGTTCCGCTAGACGGAGCTGCATGGACCAGGAATCGCCCCGCCAAACCCCTGCTCTCCTTTTAACATGGACGTAACACAACGCTACTTAAACAACACAGGGTGAGTGTAAAACAGTGTGGCAATGCTTTATTGAACCACAAAACAGGCATAACACGTAGAACAGTCCCAGCAAAATACCCCAAAATGGTGCACATTACAGTCTTACCCTTCCGCTGACTCACTAGGCTAAGAGTAGCCGTTTCTTCAGAGCTCCAAGGGTCACCTACCCCACCTGTGGCACATACACGGGCGCCAGGCGACCAGCGGGTCCCACTCCTGGCTTTCTCCAAACATATCCATGGTTCATCGATGGTCAATGGAGCAGATCTGTATTCTTTCAACCGGAGCCGAAATCCCCTACATTGTTTCCTGTAGAATTACAGATCCATGTCCCTTCATGATGGTGCCATGATATTGGCTGCCGTCTTGTTTCTGGTCCTTTAAATGTACCGTATATGTCTTGGCAGAATCTCTGGCTGTCTTTCTCACTCTCTGTCTCTGAGTTTCTTTATACAGAGGCATGCAACCTATTTTTACATTTAGCAAGAGTCCTTCAGTCCAGTCTCACAGATAAGGGGAGCAATGGTGATGAGATCAAGTAGCATTACTTGACTATTTATCTATTTGCATAGTTTTTCCCTTTCTGCTTTTGGAGTCAACAAACTTGCTCCATAATACAATGCATTACTAGCATATCAGCAAACATCACTAGTCATCAAAGATAAGAGCACACTATATTATATGAAATATCTGATTACAAGTCAATATTACAGGCTTACACAAGCAAAAGTATAGATAACAGCATATTCTTCTTGGTTTGCTAAAAATAGTCGTCTGGGTAATTAAGATACAATCCAGTTTCTTCACATTTACTGAGAACACAAGAGTGAAAAAGAATGTTGCTACATTGCGCAAAAAAAGATCAGATCCCACACAGACAAACAGTATAGCATCCAATATACTTAGGAAACTGAATTTGGTCTGAAGTAAAAATGGATGTCATGTGGACCACTATGCTAAAGAACGTCTGACCAGGTTTCTGAATGAAAATCTGAGAATTGTTTATATGCTTGTGTGAGTGGACCCTAGGCTCCTGCTGTCTGGCTTCATGTCATCAGGTTGTGTATGACGTTCCCAGACCAGAATACAATTTAGATCCTCAATGACATTATGTGTCAACACATCCTATGCAGCCAAATAGCTCCGCAGCCTGTCCGGCGCCTCACTGATGCCCAAATCCAGTTATGGGGAGCTGTGCACATTACTCAGATATGTTATTGGTTGTTATGGTGAAATTAATGCAAATTGCATTTGCTTATAATTTAAAATTTTACTATAATTGTCATAATAAGTTTGAATCCAGTGTTAAAGGGAATCTGTCAGTAGGTTTTTGCTATTTAATCTGAGAGCAGCATAATTTAGGGGCAGAGATCCTGATTCCAGTGATCAGTCACTTACTGGGCTGTGTGCTATAGTTTAAACATAATCAGTGTTTTATCAGCAGGAGATTATCACTGTTGGACTAGATGCTATGTGCAAACGAGTCCAGTTAATGTGTTGCCTGCAGCCTTTACAGGTTGGCAAGTTGCGGACAATGCACGGCGTACGTAAGAAGTTGCCAATCAGGGGTTTAGGCGGTGTTATACACAACTCAGAAATCTGACCAGTGCTATATCTAAGGGCTCATTCAAACGTCTGATTTTTGCGTACGAGTGCCACCCATGATTTTCACATATAGTACTTACGCCGTTTACATGTCTATGATTTACATGTAGAGACATGTCCAACTTTGATCTGAGGGTAAGATCAGAATCTGCAGTGCAAGTCAATGAGACCAAGAGAAAATGGGACTGCACTCAGATTATATCTGAGTGCAGTCCGATTTTCACAGACAGTCAGAATGGAGAACTTGAGCAATTTTTCTATTTCTCCAAGTAAGCGAAAATCAGATGACACGGACCACACTCTGATCAAACTCTGATCAGAATAATAGGTCTGATTTTTTTGTTCACAAGAAAATAGGACAGTTAAATGAGCCATTAAGCAGAGAAAACAGAGATTCTATCAAAGCTGCAACAAGCAGTCCAGTAAGTGATACATCTTTAAAATCAGGCTCTCTGCCCCTAGTGTAAAAGGTACATTGTCAGCAAGCTGACAATCAGTGGTGGGGGTGGAGTTACACAGATTAGCCTGACTGGCCTGCATGTGAGATCTAGTCTTCTAGTGATAATCTCCTGATAAAACACTAATTGTTTTGAAACTACAGCACACAGACTAATAAGTGAAACACCGATGGAATCAGGGTCTCTGCTCCTACATCATGTTGCTCTCAGATTAAATAGCATCCTTTAAGGGTGCATGGGGTCTTAATTGTACCTCATATGCTTTACAATTTCATACATACATTTCCGTTTGATTCTGATATAAGCCCAACAGACTACAAACTTTGGCATGAGCCTTCTAAGTCCAAGTGTTCAGAAGTGTTCTCCTCCATCTCATTACATACTGCAAGTGAAGGAGTCCGTCCAGCAGCACAGAAAGACCGTGCAGCTCTCTACTGCGGGGGCATTACAGGTGAATGACAAATATATGACTGCTTATCCATGTCAATACTCAAATAACCCATCCAGCGACAGACAAAGTCTTGGTCCGGACATCTTGGCCACATCCCACAGAACATTCTGTAATAATTCACCTTCCATCTCCCAGCCTCAGCAGACAGGCCTCCGCTTCTCTATTTCACGCATCTGTCCAGCACATCATCATGGATTCATCCTCTGAGGACTGGCTGTACAGTCATTACCCTATCTCATTCAGTAAAAAAGAAAACAATTTTAGATTGAACATTACGGCAAGATACTGATGAAGAAACATGACTCATGTCCTCATAGTCTTATTGATTGACTGTCACTGCCGAGAACTGCTCGTGTCTCACTCCGAGTTAATCTAAGAAACATCAATAGAAAATGTGAAAGGAACAGATATATGTCTGCAGTTTTCCATCAGGTTATGCTCTGTTGCGCTTGCTACAAACATGTCTTGTCCAGAAGTAAAACAATAAGTCATTATTCACTGTATGATGGGTTACATTAGCTTACTATGTGCATCAACACTTAGGATAATGGTTTCCATCAAAAACGGTGATGTACAAGGCATTGAATAAGATCTACCCTTCATAAAGTCCCTAAGTTTTGTAAATGTCTGAATCCAGTTTCTCTAGTCATTTATACTTTGCATCAGTAACTTTCATGGAAAATTACAACATGTTGGAAACGTAACGAAGAAAACAGAAGATAAAATATGTAATCAATATGGACTCATGTCTCATAAAGGGACTCTATCAGCAGGATTTTCCCCCTTCCCCGCCAACTATTTATATGTGCAAGACGCTCTTTCAAGACCAGCAGTACCTTTGCATTGCCAGTCCATTGCTTCGCTACTAAGATATCAGTGTTTGAATTCATATGAAAATGAGGTTGAGAAGCTTTTTGTAAATCTGAAGCCTCTGTCACTCCAGCTCTATTCCCCGCTCAGCACCGCCTCCTGCTTGACTGACAGTCTCAATGCTGTGTGATTTCTTAAACTACATGTTAGGCCCTGATAAAATAAAAAAAACCTACACTCACCTCCCTTGCTGGCAGCACTCCAGCGGTGGCAGCACTCGCGGTGGTCCCAGGGGTTTTCCTTTGGTGATGTGACACGCAGTGCCCAATCAGTACTGGTGTCACTGCACTGGCGTCTTTGCCTTTGTATGGATTGAACATTGTTTTACCACGACAAAGTGACAGGGTGGGTACGCCCTTACTTACGTAATGCTCACTAATATACAAATTAGGCACATTGAATACAGTTTTATGGTAAAACAATAATGTAACAATTTATTAAGATTACATCAGGACAATGCGGAATTATGGAATGGCAGATATAATATTACCCTGTTTTGATAATTCATTTCATGTGAATCATACAATTAATATGAATTACAGTACATCGAGAAATAAGCATCAATACATTACCAAGTATTGTAACATCACTTCTCCACTGGAGGGACCACAGTGTCAGCGAGAAGGAAATACTCTGGTCTTGTCATCACAGAAACCGTGCGTCCACGATACCTTCTGGAATGTCCCTACCTCACTAAACCAGGTCCCCTTTTTATACACAGCTCCCACATCCTCCCCTATTACATCTGTGTAGTATGTTTAGGCTGAATCATCAGTATCATGCCATTGCGCAATAGGTTGTTTGTTACTAATTATAACCCAAGATTTGCTTGCCACTGGCATGTCATCCAACAATAGCACAATGCTTCAAGGTTGTCTGTCACTGTTCAAAGTTCCCCCCATATGTTGCTTGTCACAAAGTTAACTCTTCATGATCATAGCATAACGCTCTAAGATGGTAGCATATGGGCAGCATGACTTCCATAATCACCTATTCTGAAAACTGGATACCTATCGTAACCCAGGCACACACTCATACTCGTCTCATTTGTATCACAAACATGAAGAGTAAGTCCAGGCTGCAGCTCACCCCTGACTTCCACTTCATGTTCAATCCGTAAAAAGGAGGGCATTGAGACACAAGGGCTGATTGGGTGCCGGGCACCACGTGCCACAACACTGCAGGAGAGCCCCGAGACTGAGTGCAAACACCGCTGAAACGGCACCGGAACAGGAGGTGAATATAAGCTATTTTTATTTTATCAGTGTCAAATAGATCAAGAACAGGATGCCCTAGTAGTCGATAAGCCCTTTAAGGCAAAATATCTGTCAGTCAAGCAAGAGGTGGCACAGGGAGGTAAATCGAGCTGAAGTGACAGAAGCTTCAGCTCTACAATACCTCTTCAGCATCATTTGCATATCAATTCAAACGTCGATTTTTCAGTAATGAAGGAACGGACTGACCATGAAAAAATATTGCTGGACATGTATTTGAAAAAACTACATGCTCATACAGTTTGGGGAATGAATTCCGGCTGATAGAATCCCTCAATCACAAGTACTTGATGAAATCTTGGCGTGGCCAAATGGGTCAGTGAACCTTATCACCTCCTTGATTTCCATCTAAGTCCACCTTTCCCTCGCACCAGTAAAACGAGAGCTGACTATCAAGGAAGAGAAGAATAGAGACAGAAGAAGGTGGAAAGGTGCACTGAACTGCTCGGACACATGAAGGGGGCTTGGCCGAACAGTAATTTTGTGCTGTTAAAAAAACCTCGTACAAAGACAAAAAAAATCTGGCTGTATCCTTCCCATACAGACCCACTTTTGTCCATGGATTCTCTGTTATTCCAGCTTTGGCCTATCCAATGAAGAAGAGAGGTGCTGGCTTTGAAATAAGGATGTTTTTCTAATCTCTTTGCCACTCTCCTGACAAGTCTGTTTTGGTCACTACTTGTATTCCCAATGTAATAATTCCGGGGCATACTTCCTCATAAGTCTATATTGTACAGCACCTCTGCTTGACGAGGGGAATGGTAACACTAAATTATCACTCTTTTTCATAAATATTTCTGAAGACTAACAGAGGAATAGTACAATGTTATGAAAAAATTACTCCAGGACTATTTCAAGAGGAATGCAGGTAGAGTGTGAAATCGGCAGGTTGTCTTTTGTATCCCTCGGGTTCATCACGGACCCCAACCTGCCACCATTATCCTTCAGCGCACTATTCCTGCAGTGTTATTAAGTCCTTGTTCTTCCAAAACTCACTAACTTTGTGCAGAGAAAACACTTTTATATTACCGCTAGTGATGTGCAAATTAGCCAAGACTAGTTCATCAGGGCGTCTATGCCCACAGACCAGTCTGACCTCAGGTGCTGTAATCACGTCCCCTCCCAGTGATTCACACCATTCCCCCAGTGCCATTCATAGCTTCAGTGCAGGAAATCTCCTGCATGAGGACAATGTGGCCAAAACCCAGTCCAATAACAGCAGGAAGGTGTGGGTTTTAAATAAGAGTACTTTTTATTTTAGAGTATTTGCACTTCTTTTTTTTTAATACACGCAGGAACGCATTTGTTTTTCTTCACTTCACTCTGCCATCTATATTTTTTCTTTACTTTGATGTCTGCATACCTTTGTGAAACCTTGTTTACCTATTGTCAATACTAGTTGTAACATTTTCTGGAAGCTGAAGTTTAATTTATTTAAAATTTTAACATGATGGAAGGCATGAAAAATACAATTCTACCATAGTTTCAAAGTGGATCTGTCACCAGATTTCACAATAGAAACTGCCCACATTACTAAATTTACCTTAGACCTGAAGAAGTATGCAAATAGCATACAGTGGTTTGCGAAAGGATTTACCCCCTTGGCTTTTTACCCATTTTGTTACATAACAACCTGTGTTTAAATATTTTTAGAATCCAATTTGTGTGTAATGCATCCTCACTAAATAGTGTAAGTTTGTGAAGTGAGAAAAATATAGGCATTATTTTTGGGGGGACCAAATAACTAGAAATTGGCATGTACATATGTGTTCACCCCTTTTGCAGTGAATCCCCTAAACATTTCTGGTGCGAGCAATTACCTTCATAAGTCACAGGCTTAGTGACAGGTCGTCCCCCTTTGTGCAATGTAAGTGTCACATGTCTGTCAGTATACACACATCTTTTCTGAAAGGCCACAGAGGCTGCAGCACCATTAACAAGAGACACCACTAACCAAACACCATGAAGACCAAGGAGATCTCCAAACAAGTCAGGGACAAAGTTGTTGAGAAGTACAAGTCAGGGTTGGGTTATAAAAAAATAAAAATATCCCAATCTCTGATGATCCCCTGGAGCGACATCAAATATCATTATCCTCAAATGCAAAGAACATAGTACCACAAGAAAGCTGCCAAGAGAGAGCTGTCCACCAAAACACTCAGCCCAGGCAAGGAGGGCATTAATCTCAGAGGCAGCACAGAGACCAAGGGTAACCCTGAAGGAGCTGCAAAGTTTCCAAGCAGAGACTGTAGTATCTGTCTATACGACCACAATAAGCCATGCATTCCATAGAGGTGGTCTTTATGGAAGACTGGTCAGGAAAAAGCCTTTACTTACAAAAAAAATTGTAAGAATCGTTTTGAGTTTGCCAAACTACGTGTGACACTCCCCAAATGTATGGAGGAAGGTGCTGTGGCCCGATGAGACCAAAATTGAACTTTTTGGCCACCAAAGTAAATGTTGTGTCTGGCGCCAAACCAACACAGCTCATCACCCCAAGAGCACCATCCCCACAGTTAAACATGATGGTGGCAGCATCATGCTATGGTGATGCTTTTCAACAGCAGGGACAGGGAAAATGGTTGGTGATAAATATAGGCATATTCTTGAGCAAAACCGGTTTCAGTCTGTCAGTGATTTGAGACTGGGACAGAGGTTCATCTTCCAACAAGACAATGACCCAAAGCATACTGCTAAAGCAATACTCGAGAGGTTTAATGAAAAATGTGTAAATGTTTTCTCGTGACTTAGTCAAAGCAAAGACCTTAATCCAATAAAGAATATGTAGTTAGACTTGAAGATTGCTATTTTCCAGAGGAAACCACCTAACTTGAAGGAGCTGGAGCAGTTTTGTCTTAAGGAATGGGCAAAATCCCAATGGCAAGATGTGGATAACTCAGAGACTTATTGAAAGTGACTTGCAGCTGTAATTGCCGCAAAAGTTGACTCTACAAAATGCTGAATTTAGTTTGGTGAATAGTTATGGAAACTGAAGTTTTTAGTTATTCTGTCCTATTTGTTGTTTGGTTCACAAGAAAAAGAAAAACAAATTTTTACAGTTGTAGGCATGTTCTTTACATAAACTGATGCAAGCCCTCCAAAGAAAATCAGTGAAATTCCAGGTTGTGAGGCAAAACACGAAAAAAAATACCAAGGGGGTGAATAAATTCGCAAGCCACTGTAGTTGCAGTCAGATTGCCACCCGCTCCTGCTCATATAGCTCCTCCCTGATGGGTGTCCATTAGTCAGGGCCACAGTCGCTCTTCTGGGCCTTATTCGCATTTACGTCATTAGACACATGGTAAGCTTTTAATACTAAAGGTTAGGACAATCCCGAAAAGGGTCAGAGTGACATGGTATGATGGCTCTTACATTTTTATTTATCAAAATCATGTTAACCAAGTACCCTATATTATTTTCATGCAAAATAGTTAATAAATAACATTTCCCACATGTCTTCTTTACATCTGCATCATTTTTGAAACTTTTTTTTTGTTGTTAGGAAGTTATAAGGGTTAAAAGTTGATCAACATTTTCTCATTCTTCCAACAAATTTTACAAAATCATTTTTCTAAAGACCACCTCACATTTAAAGTGACTTTACACGACAGAAAATACCCAAGAGTGACACCATTCTAAAAACTGCACCCCTCAAAGTCCTCAAAACCACATTCAAGAAGTTTAGTAACCCTTCAGGTGCTTCACAGGAATTAATGCAATGTGAAAGGAAAAAAATGAACATTTCACTTTGGAGTGGTGTAAGGGGATCAGTGGTGTGCCATTTGGGTTGGTATTAAGCAAAATGCATGGACTATTATGACTGTGTGATCATGATTCATTGTGGCTGGTATTCATTTGTATATCACCTAGTAATTTTTTAGTCTCTTATTCATTATATTATACGGTATATTTTCCACTTGGATATTATTTAAATATATGTATAATGAGGATGATTGCACAATCCACTTTTTTATGAATTAATGAATCATATTACTGTATTTTTGGGACTATAAGACGTGCTTTTTCCCCCAAAAAAAATTGTGGGGAAAATGGGGGGGTGAGTCTTATAGGGCGAACGCAAGCTTACCGAGGGGTTGCGGCAGTGGTATAGCGGCCGCAGAAGTGCGGCAATGTTGAGGCTTGGTGTGGGCGGTGCAGAGTGCACTTAAGTAGGGTCTGTTTCTCAGGATGCCAGCTACAGAAATGTGGCGAAACCGTGGCCTGGTGTCCACGACGGGCAGAGCCGCGTGTCATCCGGTTTCCCTGCGGCCATCTTCCTGAAGCTGTGAGCCGCAGATTGAAATTTTAGCGGCCCAGGGCTTCAGGAAAATGGCCGCCGGAGGCCACGCTTGCGCAGAATGAGATCTCAGCAGCCATTTACCTGAAGCCGAGATCTGCTGAAATCTCAGTCTGCGCATGCGCGGCCTCAGGAAGATGGCCGCCATGAAACCAGTGATACTGTCAGCTCTGCCTGCTGAGGACGCCGGGCTGTAGCATTGCCACATTTCTGCCACCGGTATCCTAAGAAACGGACCATGCTCAGGTGCACTCCAGAGTGCCCTCCGCCTACATTGAGCCTCAGCATCCCGCACCTCTGTAGCCGCACTTCTGCCTCACCGCCAATACCAGTCCTGCAGCATCGCACCCCGGGACTGCAGCATTGCCTCACTTCTGCCCCTGCTGGCATCCTGAGGGAGGGAACAATAAGACGAACCCCCATGTTATAAAAATCTTTTTTCTGCTATTTTCCACCCCAAAATTTGGGGTGCATCTTATGGTCCAGTGCGTCTTATAGTCCGAAAAATACGGTAATTATATTTTGAGTCACTTCACAGTACTTGGCACCTTTTTCAGCTTGCTGATACTGAATATTTTGATTGACAATTAGGTATCCTGATCTCTCTGTGATGCATATTACTTTATATTGAATATAGAATTCCCCTTTTATGTCATCTCATTTTGCAAACCGTTCACCTCATTTTTATATTTCATATTTATAATTGTTTTTTATGCATTCATGTTTTTAGATGATTTATTAATAAAGTAATTACGGTACATTATATTTGCCTTGTTTGAATACATTTTTTGGTACAATTGCTAAATGAGAGCCGAGCCTTACTGCGTTTGGGAGGCAGAATGAACAAACCAAGAGCAGGTGAAGAATTGGTTTCATTAATTTTTTACACCTTTCCTCGTGCAGTATAAGTGATTAGACGACTTTATTCTTCGGGTCTAGATGACTTTTTCAGCAATACCATTTTTATTTACATCCGTCTTTTTGATTGCGCTTTTTTCCACTTTTTGTTCAGCGGTATGATGACTGAGCATAGTTTTTTCCTCTATTTTTATTTACTTATTTATTTGTTTGTTATGGTGTTCACTGAAGGGGTTATCTAGTGTAACAGTTTTATAGATCGGGTCGTCCAGGAAGCAGCGATACCAAATGTGTACTTTTTTTTGCTTTTTTCTTATTCATAATAATACTTATTTATAAGTCTAATATATTATATTTATGGTGTATATATATATATATATATATATATATATATATATATATATTATTATTATTATTTTGGAATTTGAAAAAAAAAAGACTTTACAATTTTTTTACTTCATTACTTAGTCCCTTTACGCAGTGCTTTATAACCGTCAATGCTGAACTGATACAAGCTTGTTAGACTGATATCAGCGCAAAAGTTCTAACAAACTTGCTAGCCCAGGTGACCTGAATGACGCCATGACGACGTTGGGTTACCATAGCAACATATGGATGCATCTAAGTTAGTGAAGGGGTTAAGCTCAATTTTCAAATTATCTAGCCTGATTGACAGCTCCTCAGTGTCCCGCCTCCCTACTGCTGAGATCTCAAACTGTTACAAGCTGCAGCTGTCAGTCAGACTGGGTGGGCAGAGATTGAATACACTTGGACTTGAAAGCCATTTCATTCTGTACTGAAACCTAAATGGATCATCCTTAATGTATGACATGGATGTTCAAAGAACGTTAAAGTCTCATTTGGTCAAAGTAGTCTATATATATACAGCTTAAATTGTAAACTCTGGTGACAGATGCCAAGTAGCAATAGGAGGTGTAATGGCTTTCAAAGGGAACCTGTCAGCACGTTTTTACATATGGAAGTAATGCTTGGATGTGCAAGCACTTGTTCCCCGATAAGATATCAAACAAAAAATTGTAGAGATATGAAGCGACAATCAACGAGATTTCTAAGATTAGAAATTATACTCAAATCAGTCTGGAAGTGCATTAGGGGTGTGCCAAAGTATTTGAACTGCTTCTTCAAAAAATCTACCCCAGTGCACTTCCAGCCAGATTGGCCTATAAGCTTCCATGAAAGATTTCGCATGACTAACACAACTGATCTCTAGAAAAAAAGTGCTGCCAGGTTTCCTTTATGCATATTATATATATTATGTACATGGATTTGGTAAATATGTATTTAAAATCCAAAAGGTAATGAATTACACATAAACAGAAAATATTCCCAAAGAATGCTGTGTGCAATCATTTTTCTTAATAATCTCGCAGCACAGACCACATGTCGGCTCTTTACATTTGCTAATAGAACATGTACTCTGGGCTGCAAAGCCATAATTTCTTGTTTCATGTTCAGCCTCAGCTAGTAAATAGGTTTTGGTATGGATTGCTAACAAATAAACTATTTCACTGACACAGATAATCAGCTCTGTAAGGTCACAACGCTACAAAATGTGGATAAAGAAAAGGAGGTCAGAAAAGTCAACATTTTAAGCTCTCCCTCCAGCTCCCTTGTAAATATGCTTTGATTTACTTATTGTTGTCTCTGTCACTCAAGCATATTCTTTTGGGGGAATCTAACAGAATTTGAAGGAGAGATCAAAGTCTGAGTCAAAGGAAGATCATTGCTTCCAACCTCAGAGGACAAACTGAAGAGTAGGGAGGGAAATGACGGCACGTTCACAATGCAGCTCCAAACTAATGTTTAGCCAACAGAACACGGAAAAGCACAAGCTACGAGCAATTAGGGGCATTTCTGAAAAGTGATGAAAAAAAGAGAAAGGGAAAACATCAAGCAAGCAATTTGCCATTTATTGTAGGACTCCTACAAAGTAAGCAGTAAAGTCAAATATCAATAGAGATTTAAAGGTAAACTCAAAGGGGTATTCCCATCTGCAAGATCCTATCCCAATATGTAGTAGGTGTAATAATAATAATATTAGCAAATACTTCCAATTAGAAAGGTAGTATAGATGTTCTGATTCGCTTGGTCTCTTTCCTCATGTGCAGGCATTGCAGGACCTTAGGCAGTTAGCTAGTTGCTAGTGCTCATAACTAAGAATACCTAAGGTCCTGCAATGCCTGCACATGAGGAAAGAGACAGAGAATCAGAAAATCTATACACCTTTAACAGAACAATTAAAGGGGTATTGAAAGTTTATAAATGTGTAAAAACTGAAAAAACAAGCAACTTGGTAATTTACAATTTATTAAAACTTCTCTCTGTATTTTGTCAAACACAGTTCGTTTCCTATATTCCTGGCCACCCTGCAATATCCAATCCTACACAATTATCTAGGCTTGAAGCATGTGGTACAAGCAGGCTCTATGGTTTACCACGCTGATCTGCACTGGGCCAGCTGCAATCTTCCTGTGCTGCTCCCACACTGCAGATGCAAGACTTTCTGATAGCAGATTGTGAGCGAGCACAGTTCAGACCAGCAGCACAACCTTGCCACCGGTCTGAACTGTCTATCTTCAGGAGAACACCGCCACAGTGACAAAGCAGGAAGCAAGGGCGGAGAGTTGTATGCTCCTGAAGCTGCAACTTGAGAAAACCCTTTTAGCTAACAAAAAACTGCATATTTCTAACATTTACTACAATAAAAAATTATTTTGTCTTCACCATTATACAATCTATAATAAGTAAAATCATATATATTAGGTAGGGATGAGCGAAAGTGGTCGGTGATACTCGGCTATCATTGGAGTATCACGGTGCTCGAATGTGCTAGTTACATGGCGAGTAATGGGTGGTGCTCAATGTAAAACTCGAATCCATGCCCCACATCATTGGCGCCTGTTACACAGCCAATAAGCATGTAGAGACTGCCTGTGAATCACTGTAATGCCATAGCCATCTTGGTTGTGGCATTACTCTGATTGGCTGGCCGTGTGACAACATCAGGGGTTACAAAAGGACAAATGCCAACTGGCAAGGCAAACTGACACCATTGTACAGCACTGTGACACTTCATATTGGAGAGAGAGAGTGCTTGTTAAGGTCTGTGCACACAGCATAACGAATCAGAGGCCTGTATAGTGTTAATACTGGTGATGAAGCTGAACCATCATACTAACAGCCATTCTTAGGGCCAATCGTTTGCAGCACATACAATCTCCATTTCTTGGACATACAGTGTTCTGTCATCTGTGAACATTTCTGTGATCTGTAAAACTGAAAAAAAGCTTTTTAAAAATGTGTAGACCTCTATTTCTCAGACATACTGGGTAACGTGGTCTGTGAACATTTGTGTGACCTCTAAAACTGAGAAAAAGCATGGAAACATTTTTCTGGATTGAATTTCATTGTCATCCATACAATTTTTCATTCTGTTACATCACAGTGGAGTAAACTCACAAAAAATGCTTTTATTGTGGCAGGTGACCAATTTTTCTTTTCTTTTATTAAAAATAAACTTGGTTTCAAGAGACCTAGCCATTACAAAATGCGTAAGGCATGCAATTAAGGGATGGGAAAGTGGAAGTGTTGATGATGTGGCACGAAGATGCTGAGAATGTGGGGCAGGTGTGACAATGCCTATTGCTGGAGCACAATAAACACGCACATCACGACACAAAGGTACCTGTCCCACTTTACAGGCAGGCATGGTACACCACTTCTGAAGCCAGAGCAGTTCAAATAGGTGGTCGAAGCAGATAATGCTTCCGGCAGGCATGGCAGCAATACACTGTCTTCCATGCGGTCCAGTCTCACCAGCCTAAAGTCTGAATTACTTAATCCTCACCCTGATCCTTCTTCCTCCCACCATGATGAGTCCAAAGAGACTAGTCATCCCACACTAGGACACTCCAAGGAGCTGTTTACCACATTTCTTTATTGTGACCTCTCAACCTGCATGTTCCAAGAGGGACAGGACGACATACTGTTTAATGATGCCCAAAACTTGATGCAGCCACAGCCACAAAAAAACATGACGGTGTGGACTGCCAAGTTGGGATCAGGAGGAAGATGATGATGAAAAATAGTTGCCGCCAAGTCTTGTTGTTAAGTCACGAAGTCAGGAGAACAAGGGTGCGGTGGTGGAAGACAAAGTAACTGACCTAACCTTGGAAACTGGCAGAGCGAAGAAAGCAGCGCTGAGAGAGAGACTGGCTGCACCGAAACAGACAGGAAGAGGCAGTGGGGTGACTAGAGGGAGAAGGCAGACAGTCCTGAAATTCTCTGTCAAAGAGTTAGGTGTTTCCCATTCTGTGACTTTTTTAAAAATCAAAAAATAGTTCTGAGACAAAAAATGGCCATGCAAAGATCAGCAGGGGCCTGACCACTTAGAACAGGGGTGGGACACCTCAGGCCCCCGGGCCATGTACGTCCCTCGATGACTTTTTATCCGGCCCCAAGGCAGATTTTCAGGAACTGCAGTGCTTTGGCAGGGAGCTGTATTTTGATTGCCACCAGCTCGTTAATTTCTTCTTGCTCTGTGAGCACATGCACGCAGTGTTCAATACTGAACACTGAAGGGCATGCAATGAAAGATTACGTCCTGACACCAGCGAAAGAGTCAGGATGAACTTTGTGGGCGGAGTTTGTACAGCCTCCGAAGGATGGCATATATATCCAAATGGCCCTTGGCAGAAAAAAAATTCCCCATCCCTGACTTAGAACCTAACCACCACCAGCATGATCAGGCACATCATCTAAGCACCCAGTTTGGTGAACCAAATGCCTGGATCCATTATTGTTGCCATCTGGTGACACCACTGCCTCTTCCCCTGTGCTAGGTGGTTCCCAATCCCCTGTCCAAAACACTGGATCAGATGTCCCCTGCCCTGCGCCTATCTTTGCACATTCTGACTTCCCATCATCAGTGAAATCCTTGTCCAAGCCCAGCATTTAGCTGTCCTTACCCCAGGCCTTGGAAAGAAAAAGAAAATTCTCAGCCATCCACCCACAGGCCCAAATGCTAAACTGGCAGATTTCTAGGCTGCTTACCGTGGAAATGCCATTTTGACTTGTTAACACAGAGGATTTACGCTGACTCATGGCGGCAGCTGTCCCTCGGTATTCGGTCCCCAGCCGCCACTTTTTCTGTCGATGTGGCGTCTCTGCCTTGTACCAGCGCGTGTCCAGGAACATCACTTGTGCCCTTACCAATGCACTTACTGGCATTGTCCACTTAATGACCGACACGTGGACAAGCGCTGGTGGCCAAGGATGCTACATTTCCCTGAGAGCACACTGGGTGAACATTGTAGAGGCTGGGGCTGAGTCACACCCTGGCACGGCGCATGTGCTCCCAACACAGAGTTGCTGGCCCTAATTCTATCATGGTTTCCGCCACCTCCTACACCAGTTGATGCACCCCCCTCCTACCCCTCCTCATACTCTATTTCTGATGTGCTATCTCAGAGCACATCATCCCCATCAGCTGGAAGATCTGCAGCCCTGCCTCAGTGAAGGCACAACAGGCTCTGCTGAAGCTACTGTATATACTCATGTATAAGCCGAGTTTTCCAGCACATTTTTTTGTGCTGACAACGCTCCCCTCGGCTTATAAATGAATCATTGTCCCAGAAAGACATCAAGGGAGGGATAGCGGCAGAGCAGCGGGTGACAGGAGGCAGAAGGCGACGGCTGCGCCTGTAACTGTGCCCGCTGTCTACTTAAACAGCTCACAATTAAACACGAAGCTTTGAATGCGGACCAGGTGGGGATTGAGGAAGACATAACACAGAGATTGTAGCCAGTCCAGTCTCATTTCACTTGTTTAAAAAGGATTGGGCAACAATGAGGAGGTGGAAGCTGAGGAGGACGAACAGCAGCTGGTGCTTAGTACCCACTCAACCTTGATGGGCTGAGGATGTTTATGAGGATAAAGAGAGGGAGGAGGAGGAGATGGAGAGTTGACATCATGGTGGAGACAGGGAATTGTTAGTTGTATGGAGCGTGGCACATATGGCCGATTTTATATACAGCTGCCTTTCCTGTGACCCGCACGTTACACTCATCTTGGCAAGAAAAGAGTACTGGTTGATCACTCTGCTAGACCCATGCTACAAGGATAAGTTTGAAACTCTTCTTTCTGAGGTGGAGCGGTCTTATAAAATGGTGCTATACTAGAAGGCCATTGTGGAAAGAATGTTGAAAAAATTCCCATCAGACAACGCTAGCGGCAGTAGGCAAGCTTCCTTGCCCTACCAAGGAGAGGCCAGGCAGACACACAGCAGAGGCAGGGGTATACTGTCAAAGTCCTGGGCCAATTTCATGACAACAGCCCAGCGACCAGGCCCTGATGACGGTATTTTTGACAAGGAGGGAAAAGTTTTTAATGATGGTCAAGCAATACCTGGCCAACCAAACCAGCATACTCTCTAATTCCCCTGCGAATTTCAACTATTGGGTCTCAAAGCTGGACACCTGGTATGAGCTGTCCATCTTGGAGATGTTGCTGTGCCATGCCGCTAGCATCTTGTTTGAGTGGGTTTTAGTGCCGCCGGGGGTGTCATGACAGACAGGCTCTTTTGCCTGTCAAAAGAGAATGCAGATAGGCTCACTCTCCACTCTCATAAAAATGAACAATGCCTGGATTAGTCCACACTTTTTCACATGACCAGATGACAGCATTACATAAAGTGTTCGTTATATTCAATATTTTAATGAGGCCCGCCAGTTGTTGCCTTTCAGGGGTCTATGGATGACCCTAATCATATTTTCTGTCTGGCTTTGCACTTTTTGCAAAGTCTTTATTACTGTATAAGTACATCAACTACACTTTCAAAATATTTTAGTTTAAAATGTTGCTATGGTTTCAATGACTCATCCATACAGTTTAACACGGTTATTGTTGCATTACGGTGGTATGTAAATTGGACAAAAAATGTAGAAATATAGCTCAGGATTAGATTACTTCTCCATACAGTATTACATGCTTTATGTCACACAGAAAAAAGCATTTGGAAATTTTGTTTGTTTCTTCACATTCCTTACCCATACACTATTGCGTGTTCTGGGGGTACATTTTTGGAATATATAAAACTTCAAAAAAAAGTTAAAAAAATTTTCCTTAGTCTAAAGTATATTTCATTGCTATATAAGTCTCAGAAAACTTGTTCATAATTTATTGGTATTATAATGCTCACCCATAGGGTATTACATGTTCTTGGGTACATTTTGTTGGTATATAACGCTCAAAAACTTGTTCAAAAAATTTTCGGAATTAAACACTGCTCACCTATAGACTATTCCATGGTCTGAGGTCCATTTTTTTAGTGTGTAAACCTCAAAAAAAAGTGTTAAAAAATGTATCGGTATTAGGTTTTGCGCAAGTTATAGATTTGGTGCTTTTTTGTCATGTTTTTTTCTGTGCAGATTTGTGACAAAACCCGAAGCAAAACCTGATGTCTGCAAAAGTGAATGAGAAACCTGACACGTTGAGTATTTTTGACTTCCAGATTTGGCACAGAAAATAATCTGTTGCATGTCAATTTTCTGAGCGTTTTTGCCCTGCGTTTTTCACCACTGACTTAACTCCAAATCAATAAAAAATGCAGGCAAAAACAAGGTAAAAACGTGCATTTTGCAGCTCAGTTTTTCTGCAAGAGATGCAAAAATCATGCAGAAATTTTACTCTACGTGTGCACATTCCCTTATCGGTATTACATTGCTCACCTATAGACTATTCCATAGTCTGGAGTACATTTCGTTGGTATATAATCCTAAAATAAACTTGTTCAAAAATGTATCGGTATTATTTTGCTCATCCACAGACTATTCCATGGTCTGGAGTACATTTCCTAGAAGTACCAATACATGACAATTTGAACAAAATGTGTATGAGGCGCTCCTTTATGTCCAACACAGGGTATATCTGAGTCCCTCTGAGTTCCTAATTTTTGTCAGTTCTTGCTTCCTTCATAAATTCAATTGAAACTTCCTATTTTTTAATTTAAAAAAAAAAATCAGTTTTGGTTTACTGGAATTATCATTTTTTTAAATCCTTTTTAAATTTTGCCTTAAATACAAGTCATTATGCAAAAAAAAAACATTTGTTAACAATTTTTTTCCTGTAAAATGCAATTTCTCGTCGGTTTGGAATGTTTTATTATCACTCAATAAAGTGGAGTTAAAGTGTGACAACATTGTTGTCAGCAGCAATCTGGGGGTGAGAGATGCTTCCAGGGGTCTTCCCCAAGTTGTCTCCTTTCATTCAGCACTTTTCCCACGCATTTGAACATTTTTACTGTCCCCAGACCTCTTTGTAGGGTATGCTGGAAAAAAGCTTGGATTTCCCATTGAGTCCGATTATACTCGTTACTCGAAACGAGCATGCGAGCATTAGGAATTGCTCAGTTCGAACAAAAATCACCCAAGCATTTTAGTGCTGGCTCGTCTCTAGTATTAGGGAGAAGCATTCTAGAGGATGCATTAAAAGGGTCATTCAGGAAAAAAACCTTTTTCTCTTTTAGCAATGGTGCTGCTAAAAGCGATCATCTGTGTCTGGAGTTGTAGCTCAATCTAATTTACAAAGAACGAGCGATCACTAATCAATATGATGAAACACTGGTGTTGCAGTCCATCACATTGTTTACATCCCGTTGTTGCTAGAGTTGGTAACAACATATTGTGAGGGTGCCAGATGTCAACCCCCTACCAATTTGACATTGATGATCTCTCCTAAGGATAGGCCAACAATATCAGAACAGTCGAAAACTGCTTTAACATCCATAGTGACAGAGCCATTTTGCAGCTTAATGACCAGGCCAATCTTTACAATTCTGACCACTGTCACTTTATGAGGTTACTAGCTGAAGAGCCCGGCGTTGCCTGGGCATAGTAACCAACTGTGGTTAGTTATAACAAATTATAATGATTATATTGCATATAAAAACCGTGCATCTAATCCTATCCTGTGTGATACTGACTGCTGAGCTGTGTATCTAATCCTATCTGTGTGATACTGACTGTTGAGCTGTGTATCTAATCCTATCCTGTGTGACACTGACTGCTGAGCTGTGTATCTAATCCTATACTGTGTGACACAGTCTGCTCAGCTGTGTATCTAATCCTATCCTGTGTGATAGTCTGCTGAACCGTGTATCTAATCCTATCCTGTGTGATACTGTTTGCTGAGCTGTGTATCTAATCCTATACTGTGTGATACAGTCTGCTCAGCTG
Source organism: Dendrobates tinctorius (assembly GCF_039654945.1). Lineage (NCBI taxonomy): Eukaryota > Metazoa > Chordata > Amphibia > Anura > Dendrobatidae > Dendrobates > Dendrobates tinctorius. The sequence goes on along the minus strand of NW_027361671.1, from coordinate 4,072,282 downwards.
TGTATCTAATCCTATACTGTGTGATACAGTCTGCTGAACCGTGTATCTAATCCTATCCTGTGTGATACTGACTGCTGAGCTGTGTATCTAATCCTATCCAGTGTTATACTGCCTGCTGAGCCATGTGTCTAATCCTATCCCGTGTGATACTGACTGCTGAGCCATGTATCTAATCCTATCCTGTGTGATACTGGCTGCTGAGCTGTGTATCTAATCCTATCCTGTGTGATACTGACTGCTGAGCCGTGTATCTAATCCTATTCTGTGTGATACTGTGTGCTGAGCTGCGTATCTAATCCTATCCTGTGTTACTGTCTGCTGAGCCGTGTATCTATTCCTATCTGTGTGATACTGACTGTTGAGCTGTGCATCTAATCCTATCCTGTGTGATACTAACTGATGAGCTGTGTATCTAATCCTATTCTGTGTGATACTGACTGCTGAGCCATGTGTCTAATCCTCTCCTGTGTGATACTGTATGCTGAGCTATGTATCTAATCCTATCCTGTGGGATACTGACTGCTGAACCGTGTATCTAATCCTATCCTGTGTGATACTGCCTGCTGAGCCGTGTATCTATTCCTATCCTGTGTGATACTGGGCTCCCCCTGCAGTCTGTGTCAGAGGGTGGTCTGTGTTGGCACGGTAATAAATTGTGTTATTTCCAGCTTTACAGGATGATAACACCGTAGAAATTATAAGAATAATAGGCCTCAGATACCACAACTGTCTACAAAGAAAACTGTTGCTGATAGCAACCAATCACAGCTCATTTTTCATCTTTTAAACAGCTCTGGGACAGCGTGGCGAGTTTTGAGTGGCGACTTTTGTGTTTTGTCTTTTATGTGGCGAGGTTGGTGTATGTGTGGTGAAATGTGTGCTGAGGGTGGTATATGTGTTGAAGCACGTGGTAGTGTGTGGCACATTTTGTGTGTGTTTTCATATCCCTGTGTGTGGTGAGTATCCCATGTCAGGGCTCCACCTTAGCAATTGTACGGTATACAATCTTTGGTGCCATCGCTCTCATTGTTTAAGTCCCCCTTGTTCACATCTGGCAGCTGTCAATTTGCCTCCAACACTTTTCCTTTCACTTTTTCCCCATTATGTAGATGGGGGCAAAATTGTTTGGTGAATTGGAACGCGCAGGGTTAAAATTTCGCCTCACAACATAGACTATGACGATCTCGGGGTCCAGACGTGTGACTGTGCCAAATTTTGTGGCTGTAGCTGCGACGGTGCGGATGCCAATCCCGGACATACACACATACATACACACATTGAGCTTTATATATTAGATAACTCTGGAACGCTTTAACGGATCCCGCTGATTCTGAGATTGCTTTTTCGTGACATGTTGTACTTCATGTTAGTGGTAAAATTCTTCTTTATGACTTGTGTTTAGTTATGAAAAAATCAGAAATATGGCGAAAATTTAGAAAATATTGCAATTTTCAAACTTTAAATTTTTATGCCCATAAATCAGAGAGATATAGCACACAAATTTCTTAATAAATAACATTGCCCACATGTCGTATACTTTACATCAGCACCATTTTGGAAACAAAATTTTTTCTTTCTTAGGAAGTTATAAGGGATAAAAGTTGACCAGCGATTTCTCATTTTTACAACAAAATTTACAAAACCATTTTTTTAAGGGACCACATCAGATTTAAAGTCATTTTGAGGGGTGTACATGACAGAAAATACCCAAAAGTGACACCATTCTAAAAACTGGACCCTTCAAGGTGCTCAAAAACCACATTCAAGAAGTGTATTGACTCTTTACGTGCTTCACAGGAACTGAAGCAATGTGGAAGGAAAAAATTAACATTTAACTTTTTTTTGCAAAAATTTACTTCAGAACCATTTTTTTATTTTCACAAGTGTTAAAAGAGAGAAATAACCACAAAATTTGTTGTGCAATTTCTCCTGAATACGCCGATACCCCATATGTGGGGGTAAACCACTTTTTGGGCGCACGGCAGAGCTCCCAAGGGAAGGAGCGCCGTTTGACTTTTTCAACACAGAATTGGCTGGAATTGAGATCGGACGCCATGCTGCGTTTGGAGAGCCCCTGATGTGCATAAACAGTGGAAACCCCCAACAAGTGACCCCATTTTGGAAACTAGACCCCTTAAGGAACTTATCTAGATGTGTGGTGAGCACTTTGAACCTCCAAGTGCTTCACAAAATTTTATAACATAGAGCCATGAAAATAAAAAATCTTTTTTTTTCCACAAAAATGATCTTTTCGCCCCCAAATTTTTATTTTTACAAGGGTAACAGGAGAAATTAGACACCCAAAGTTATTGTGCAGTTTGTCCTGAGTACGCCCATACCCCATATGTGGGGGTAAACCACTGTTTGTGCGCACGGCAGCGCTTAGAAGTGAAGGAGCACAATTTGACTTTTTCAATGCATAATTGGCTGGAATTGAGATTGGACACCATGTCGCGTTTGGAGAGCCCCTGATGTGCCTAAACAGTGAAAAAAACTACAAGTAACACCATTTTGGAAACTAGACCCCTTAAGGAACTTATCTAGATGTGTGGTGAGAACTTAGAACCCCCAAGTGCTTCACAGAAGTTTATAACGCAGAGCAGTGAAAATAAATCATTTTTTTCCTCAAAAATGATTTTTTAGCCTCCTATTTTTTAATTTCACAAGGCTAACAGGAGAAATTGGACCACAAAAGTTGTTGTGCAATTTGATTTGTCCTGAGTACACGGATACCCCAGATGTGGGGGAGAACCACTGTTTGGGTGCATGGGAGAGCTCCATTTTGGAATGCAGACTTTGATATAATGTTCTGCGGGCATCATGTTGTGTTTGCCAAGGTTAACAGGAGAAATTAGACCCCCAAAGTTGGTAAATAGTGGAAACCCCTCAATTCTAGCTCCAACCCTAACCCCAACACACCCCTAATCCCTAACGCTAACCCTAATCCCAACCCTAATTCCAACCCTAATTCTAACCCTAACCCTAATTCCAACCATAACCCTAATTCCAACCTTAACCCTAATTCTAACCCTAACGGAAAAATGAAAATAAATATATTCTTTTTATTTCATATTTACCTAACTAAGGGGGGTGATAAAGGGGGACTTATTTACTATTCTACAGTTTATCACAGTGATCAAAATGCACGTTGAGTGAATGAATGGAATCTGCCGGCTGGCAGATTCGGCAGGCACACTGCGCATGCGCCCGCCATTTTCGTCACAGACCAAGATGGCAGCGTCCGCCGGAGGAGGCAAGAGGGCCCTAGGACCACGATGACCACAGGGAGGTACCGGGGGGGGAATCGGGGACCCTATTTCTCCCTCCTCTGATGTGCGATCACTTCAGAGGAGAGAAATTAAAAAGAAGATCGCTGCTTTTTTTTTAGTTGTCGTTATACGGTTAATAACGGCGATCGCAAAAGCGGGGTCGGTAAAAAATGACCCAAATCATGATCTCTGGGGTCTCGGCTACCCCCGGCAGCTGAGACCCCATAGAAAATCCGACTCTGGGGGGCGCTATTTACTTTCTCCACAGCACCGTGAATTAACAATGCTGTGGTTTAAGTACCCTAAACTACCGCCGTAAAAAGGCATATCGGCAGTCGTTAAGGGGTTAAGTACCAGACACACGTCAATGGCACAGCTTCTGTCTATCGATGCTAGAAATATGGGTATATTTTACCTCTGCAGTTTCTCTTTTGTTCTCAAAAACTCTATATCAGTCTGTGCCACAGAGACTTTGTGCGCCTCCATAAAGTCTTCAGTACAAGGTTCTATTGTGCACATGAAGCCTTGGATACACATTAATTATAGTGCTCAGCTACTTAGGAGACCCCTCTTTTTGCAAATCTCTAAATCTTCTGTCCACACTGTCTGCCTTACCAATACAAGTGTTATGATCCAGACCGGGTTTTGGGTCTAGTCTCTCCTTTCCCGGTCTGGTCATGTCAGGGGTTAACTCTTTCTGCTGTTCTGCTGTCGGTCATTAATCTGGAGGACTGTCACAATCCATTTTTGGATTAATAGCAGCTCTGGCACCACTAAATTAAAACCTTTTTCCTTTCAGGCCTTCGGGGGTTAATGTAATTTTTTTTCCCAGATGGCAACCTGGTGTTAATGCAGTGCTGCTGGGTCAGCTGATGTGGGTGGCGACCACTCCCTACATCCTGTTGGTTATACTGGTCCTTTTTGGAGACCAGCTAGCACAAGCAGCTCTCTGGTGCCTGCCACGTTTGGTGTTAAAGAGTCCTGTTGCTGTTGATATCTGTGGTGAGGAGCTTTGCCGCGCTGCATATTAGCTAAATGTGGTGTTTTTTCTCCTAGTCCCATTTGGTGTTTGTCTCTTTCCCCTGTGTGTACTATCTGCAGTGGCAAAGGCTAGTGCTTCTTGCCGGCCAGTGCCTTAGCCAGAGTAGAGACAAATGACATCTCTCATTCTCTATTGCTAGGGCCTTCCTTTCGAATTTTCCATCCCGTTGGGTGTGAGTTGTGCTGTACTTTGACCTACCACCCATTGGGGTCGAGTCACACCGTGACAAGGGTATTCCGAAGTACCTGAAAGATTTTAAGGATGTGCTTTCTGAAAAAGAGGCTGTGGTCTTGCCACCACATCGCCCCTATGATTGTACTATTAATCTTATTCCGGGTACTAAATTGCCCAAGGCCCGTTTCTACAATCTTTCCAGAACATACAGCTATGAAATATATCTCTGAAAAATTACACAAAGGTCACATCCGTCCCTCTGTCTCTCCTGTGGCTGCTGGATTCTTTTTTGTCAAAAAGAAAGATGGTGGTTTACGCTCTTGCCTCGATTTTCGGACACTAAATAAAATTATGGTGAGAAACACCTGCCGCTTATTCCAGATCTTTATAACCAATTATCTGGGGCCAAGTGGTTTTCCAAGTTGGATCTCAGGGGAGCGTATAATCTTATCCGTATTTGGGAGGGGGAAGAGTGGAAAACAGCCTCTCACCTCTGACGGTTTGTTTGAAAATTTGGTCATGCCCTATGATCTCACGAACGCGCCAGCAGTTTTTCAAAATTTCATTAATGATGTATTTTCTGACTTCATTGGGCGCTTTATGGTGGTATATCTAGATGACATTCTTGTATTTTCATCTTACAAAGAATCGCACATTGGTCATTTACATGCAGTTCTTCATAGGTTATGGGAGAACTCACTGTTCTCTAAACCTGAGAAGTGTTTATTTTGAATCCAAGAGCTGTCCTTTCTGCCAATGGATTTCGTATGGACCCTGGAAAGGTACAGGGCATGTTGATTGGGTGCAACCCAGAGACCTCAAGGGTCTTCAGCGTTTTTTGGGCTTTGCCAATTATTATCCCAAATTTATTAAGGGTTTTTCTCAGGCGGTCAAGCCTCTCATGGATATCACTCGTAAGGGGGCTGATCTTAAAAACTGGTCGTTTCCGGCAGTTGAAGCCTTTTCTAAATTGAAAAAATGTTTTATGTCTGCTCCTGTGTTGGTCCAGCCTGACCTGTCTGAACCATTCATTGTAGAGTTAGACGCATTGGAGGTGGGAGTGGGGGCGGTGCTGTCTCAGGGACCCATCACTTTGACTAACTTAAGATCTTGTGCCTTTTTCTCCAAGAAATTTTCTCCTGCAGAGAGAAATTACAGTGTTGGGAACCGGGAGTTATTTGCCATAAAATAAGCTTTTGAAGAATGGAGGCATTGTTTTGAGAAGGCTGTTCGTAGGATCACGGTGATTACGGACCACAAGAACCTGTCTTACTTTGAGTCTGCTAAACGTTTGACTCCTAGACAGGCGAGGTGGTCACTTTTTTTCACATTTTCATTTTTCTGTCACCTTTTGGCCTGGTTCCAAGAATGCTAAGGCTGATGCCTTATATCATATCATTATTGGAGCCGATAGCACCTCCCGATCCTCCTTCCTCCATTCTTCAGCACGGGGTGGTCATGGTTGGGGTGTCCTCCGAATTGAAACTTGAAATTCGTGAGGCTCAGTCTTTGGCTCTTCTGTCATTGCCTGATAATGAGCACTTTGTCCCACTCAGTTGAGTATCGGTTGAGGGTGCTCAGTCCATGCTGATTGGCTGACTCGAGCTTTTCATGCACGTTATCCTGGGAAACCTAGGGATCCGGTGGCCTTCCTTGAGGAGGGTACTGTTATGATCCAGACCTGGTTTTGGGTCTTGTCTCTCCTTTCCCGGTCTGGTCATGTCAGGGGTTAGCTTTCTCTGCCTCATTCCGGTGTCAGGTCTGCTATTTCTCTGCGCTGCATTCTGCAGGCAGTGCCAGTTATATTTCCTGCCTACGGCGCGTGTAGCTGGCTCTGGTGAAACCCTGATTTGTCCTGCTGTGTTTAGCTGATGTTGCCCTTGTCCGTGCACTCCGATCCTACCAGTCCCGACTCTGTTTGTTCCTGTGTGTTTGGACTCCCCGGTACTCGACTCTGCTTTGGCCCTAACCTGATTCTGTTTCTTCCTTCTGGTACTTCTGTTACGGACCAGGACTGACCTTTTGGCGCTACTCTGACTGTTTGGGATTCCCCCTCAGTACTACGCTACTCTCTGGTATCGACCCGGCTTGTCTGACTATTCTGCTGCCAACTGGTGGCAACCTCGCTGCCGTTCTGCTGGTCTGCTTTGAGCAGGATTTTCGCCCTCTCTCCACTCTGCTGCCATCTAGTGGTTTTTGCATTACTCTGCATTTACCTGCAGTGTGACAACAAGTACCTTTCACGCTCAGAGCTATAAATAACATTTATATCTCTCTGATATGGCTGTAGTCACACTAGTGGAAATTCATTGCATGCAATCACTTCTAAATACCAACTGATAATAAATAATGACTCACCTCAAAAATAGTGGTGGAGGACTTCTCACCTTCCTGCTCATGCATCCGCTCAAGATGTGATTCAATAGCTCTTGTTTGATAGCAAATCTTAGTCAGATAACCTTCCTCACCTCCCTGCATCCAAAAGACGGAGAACAAGCACCGCAAAAATTGGTTATTCTTTGTTGTCTGGTGGCATGCACATATTTTATGCAACAAACAGAACTCATGAAATTTTAGAGTTGCATATAAAATATATAAGGAAGGGGTGTATATATCATACTGGCTGTCCATTGAAATGGTGCCACTGTGTAAAGGTAGCCTGGAATGAAGACTAGAGGGGTTCAAATACCGTATATTATGAGACCTCACTTCATAAGTGATGGAGTAGGAACTGTCTGATGTTCACTTGTGAAGGTGTTCCAATGACCTCAGGCCATTGATCTTGCTATTATGGTCCATAGCGAGCCAGCAATAGATGCTGGAATAGAGGTCTAACCTTTTCTTTAATGAGTCCCGATTTTGTCTTTGATTCTATGGTACTCAAAGATTCATTTGAAGATGAAGTGGCAATGCCATGAAGAGGCCTTTGTGAGGGAACGTCACACAAGTTCTCCTCCTGGGATTATGGTGTGGGGTGTCATAATGTACGGTAGCCGGACCACTCTAATCTTCATTCCAGGTACTCTAACAGCTCAGCGTTACATTGACTGGGTTGTGGAAGCAGTGATACGTCCATTTATCCAATGTGTCACAGGATCCAGTTTTGAACAAGATGATGTCAGACTGGGAGTAGCCCAATTGTCCTTAAAGTACTACCATGGCCTGCTAGGTTTATGGAAGCACAGAGCACATCAGGAATGTCATTGGTCTCCAATTGCAAAGGGAGCTGCCAGCATAAGATCTTGATGATTTGTGTGTACAAGCAAAGTGGCAGAACATTCCTCAAGGAGCCATTAATAACCTCATTCATAGCATGCCAAGGTGTATAAGTGCATGTACTGTGTACTGTAGTCGATACTGAATAAATTGAGATGGTTCGAAAATCTTGTTTACATTTTTTCATAATTTGCATATCATTAACACTTCTATTCTTGCTGTGATGTCAACGATTACACAACTTCCTTCTTGGTGTTGAAAGTTCAATGTTAAGGAGTCTAAGTAATTGTAATAAGTAATTGTGTATAAGTATAGTTCTTTATAATGCAGCAACTAATGTAGGTTTGCTATGTAAGGTGATAATTCAGAGACCAAACCAATCCCTGATGATGAAAACAATGTTTACGAAACGCGTAGGACTGCTTTTTGGTTAGTGCCTGAACACATAGAGCCACTTAGACATCACGCAACACTGCATCTGGAACTCCAGTGTGAAGTGCAAAGACAACTTTTTCTGAGAGAGCGCTGCCAGCTGGTGCACTTCTCATAAAGTACCAAGGACCTGTTAGGACACTTTTTAGCTCACTTGGATTTCGGTATATAGCAGACAGAAGATACTTTCTTGAAAATTGAACACTTGACTACAGCAATTAGAAATGAAAGTACAAGTTAGATACAATTTTGAGGTCAGTGTACATGGTTTTATAAATGTGTATGGAAATTCAACCCCTTTCGACATGCGCCGTACTAGTATAGCGCATGTCGTGCCTCCTCCTTTGAAGTGGGCTCACATCTTTCCAGGCACATGTCAACTGTTTTGAACACCTGACATGTGCCTCTAACAGTGGTGGGTGGAATTGCAATCCACCCGCGGCTGTTAATCTGTTAAATGCCGCTGCCAATCTCTGACAGTGGCATTTAACTCGCGCTTACCGGAAGCGCACTAGAAATCCCGCCCATCGGTGACCCTGTCATGTGATCGCAGATCACTGATAGTTTGTCATGACAACCAGAGGTCTCCAGCAGACCTCTATGGCTGTCATAGCCGAATTGCTTGGTCGGCGCTCATAGCAAGTAATCGTTTCTGCTACACATGGGCGATCTGATCATCGCCTGTGTGTAGCAGAGGTGATCGGACAACTGCAGCTTCGAGTCTCCCAGTTTTTAAAAATCTTAAAAAAATTTTTTTTAAAAGTTCAAATCACCACTCTTTCGCCCCATTCAAAATAAAAGATTAAAAAAACAAACAAACATACACATATTTGGTATCGCCGCATTCAGACTCGCCCGATCTATCAAGCTATAAAAAGAATTAATCCAATCGGTAAACCCCAGAATTACTTTTTTTTGGTCGCTGCAACATTGCATTAAAATGCAATAAAGGGCATCAAAAGATCGTATCTACACCAAAATGGTATCAATAAAAATGGTAGCTAGGCAAACAAGAAATAAGCACTCAACCAGTCCCAGATCCTGAAAAATGGAGATGCTACTGGTCATGGAAAATGACACTTTTTTTTCTTTTTTAAAAACAAACTTCGGATTTTTTTTCATTTTGTGACTAAATTATAGAAGTGCCAGTTGTGGATTTATCATGAAATATGTTTTACAGAAAAATATACATAAAAGTACAGTAAATTTTCTATTGACATTTCAGTAAATATATATACAGTATAAACATCACATACTGTTATCAGGGCCGGAAAAAGACAAATGTCGCTAAGTGGAAACGATATTGCAGTGCCAATTCCATTTCATAATAATGGAAGTTCAGCAATATTCTTCCCAGCAGAGACAAAGACAGAAACTCCTGATGGACCCACCAACACAGATATGAACTGAGCCTCATACCGTACTACAGTGGGTACAGAAAGTATTCAAACCTCTTTAAATTTGTCACTCTTTGTTTCATTGCAGCCATTTGGTAAATTCAAAAAAGTTAATTTTTTTTCTCATTAATGTACACTCTACACTCCATCTTGACTGAAAAAAAACAAATGGAAATTTTTGCAAATTTATTAAAAAAGAAAAATTGAAATATCACATGGTCATAAGTATGCAGACCCTTTGCTCAGTATTGAGTAAATGCACCCTTTAGAGCTAGAACAGCCATGAGTCTTCTTGGGAATTATGCAACAAGTTTTTCACACTTGTAGAAGAAGAAAGGATCCAGCTTCGACCAATAAAATTAAAAAAAACTTTGTCAATCCTATAAAAGAATTGCTGCTATGACATACAGTACAGACCAAAAGTTTGGACACACCTTCTCATTCAAAGAGTTTTCTTTATTTTCATGACTATGAAAATTGTAGATTCACTCTGAAAGCATCAAAACTATGAATTAACACATGTGGAATTATATAATTAACAAAAAAGTGTGAAACAACTGAAAACACTGTATGTCTTATATTCTAGGTTTTTCAAAGTAGCCACCTTTTGCTTTGATTACTGCTTTGCATTCTCTTGATGAGCTTCAAAAGGTAGTCACCGGAAATGGTCTTCCAACAGTCTTGAAGGAGTTCCCAGAGATACTTAGCACTTGTTGGCCCTTTTGCCTTCACTCTGCGGTCCAGCTCACCCCAAACCATCTCGATTGGGTTCAGGTCTGGTGACTGTGGAGGCCAGGTCATCTGGCGTAGCACCCCATCACTCCTTCTTGGTCAAATAGCCCTTACACAGCCTGGAGGTGTGTTTGGGGTCATTGTCCTGTTGAAAAATAAATGATGGTCCAACTAAACAGAAACCGGATGGAATAGCATGCCGCTGCAAGATTCTGTGGTAGCCATGCTGGTTCAGTATGCCTTCAATTTTGAATAAATCCCCAACAGTGTCACCAGCAAAGCACCCCCACACCATCACACCTTCTCCTCCATGCTTCACGGTGGAAACCAGGCATGTAGAGTCCATCCGTTCACCTTTTCTGCGTCGAAATAGAAATCAACAAAAAGATGATTGCAAGGCAATAATTATATCTCAAAAAATCAATTTTTATTAGAAAAAGACATTAAAATACCATAATACCAAAATATGGAGAAGTGGGAAGGACAATATACTTGCTGTCTATAGTAACTCATAATATTTTCATGGAAAACCACCCCATTAATGTATAGTGAAACAAGTACACATATGTATAGTATTACCAAACAAATGGGTATATATATATTATATATATATATATATATATATATATATATATATATATATATATATATATATATATATATATATATATATATATGGACATAGAGGACCATCGCAAAAGATTATATAAAATATATATGGGAGAAAAAATAGCGAAAAAAGGGTCCAATGCAAAATTTACAAATTTATTGACAATAATATTGTTCAAGTATATCAGGATTATAAAGAAAAGGTGAAACAGAATCAATGATGATCATAGCAGGTACATGGGCAAAAAACAATAGGGCACACAAAGGTACATGGACACGGGAATGTACATAGTTTTATGAATATACAGCACAAAGTTTAAATATTCCACATAGTCCCATAATTAGAAAATAACCAGTCACAGTATCCCAATCAAAACCGGATAGCAATACCACAGTTGGTGGAACCAGCCACCACTCATGGCATGTACTAAACCCAGAGTTAACTACAGATAATTTCACAACATAATATTACCTTCAGACTGGTATGTAATAAGAGTCCACCCAGGTGTACCCTCCCCAACACACGTTTTGGCTAGATGGCCTTCATCAAGGGGTATGGTTATTTTCTAATTATGGGACTATGTGGAATATTTAAACTTTGTGCTGTATATTCATAAAATTATGTACATTCCCGTGTCCATGTACCTGTGTGCCCTATTGTTTTTTGCCCATTTACCTGCTATGATCATCATTGATTCTGTTTCACCTTTTCTTTATAATCCTGATATACTTGAATAATATTACTGTCAATAAATTTGCAAATTTTGTATTGGACCCTTTTTTTCGCTATTTTTTCTCCCATATATATTCTATAGTAACTCATGTATGCACAGAAAAAGGACGACAGCAGCTACAATAACATTAGAGGCGCTGGGGGGGCTCATAATGCCTATAATTATCTGAGAGAGCGGACCTGATGTATAGTATCCGACGTGAAAGCGGCAACTACCGCCAATATATGCACAATAACCCGCCCTACCAAAGTATTACCACACCAAGCTGTAATTACAGCGTCACCTCACAAATACCAGCCTCTGCACCCATCACATTCTATTTCCATAGGACAATGTCCACATAAAAAAGGTACAATTACCTCCGGGTATCCAGAGAGATGCTGCCGTCGCCTAGAGCCGTGCGTCTTGCCCCGACGCTCGTTTCGGTCTCCTTGATAAATATGCATATATGTAATATACGCAAACACACAGCACCATGACCCAGTTGATCTTTGTAAGAAGTACCTAAGTTATATCTAATGATATGAACAAACAGGCATAGTACTGTGTAGTTAGAAATGCCAGCAAGATCTTCTAATATTCTTAGAATTCACAGCAATATTATCTCATATGCAATGAGATAGGGCAGCAAGGTGGCTCAGTGGTTAGCACTGCATCGTTGCAAGAAGATTGTGTGTTCTTCCCGTGTTAGAGTGGGTTTCCTTCGGGTTCCTCCCACCAGGGCTGTGGAGTCGGTAAGCCAAACCTGCGACTCCGACTCCTCAATTTCTCTTACACCGACTCCGACTCCAACTCAGACTCCGACTCCCACACATATTGCTTATATTTAAGTGAAAAATTTATTGTAGTACAATGTGAACCTCAGACATTTAATCATTTTTATGATCCAATAATCAAGATATTTAGATAGAACAGAATATATATTGGTGTACTACCCGGTTTTCATTCTTTTTGGTATAGATACGATATGGATAGACAGATATGGATAGATAGAGCAGATTTCTAATCTGCTTTTGCTATTGAAAACATTATCTATGAGCTCAAAAACCTTTCAGGTGATGCAGTTTTTTAAAAAGATGATCAGCTTTTGCAGCTGAAAAACGTATCCTCAAAAAACACAGGAAAAACGCTGTGTGTGAATGTAGCCTTAGATCAGGAATATAACAGCCATTTATAGGACATTTCATAACTTTACCAAACTCCTATGAAAAAATATTCAGCACATCCTGCATTGAATTACTGTACCCAATTTATTATATATTTTAGGAGTAGGAGTCGGTCCATTTTATACCGACTCCAACTCCACCAAAATGAGCACCGACTCCGACTCCACGACTCCGACTCCACAGCCCTGCCTCCCACATTCCAAAAACATACTGATAGGGAATTTAGATTTTGAGCCCCGATGGGGACAGTGATATTAATGTATTGGTATTAATGGTACTATATAAGGGAGTAAATAAAGTAAATAAATAAATTCATATTCCAGTAATATTTTATAAGAGCTAAACTTTTGGCATTCACCTTGTTCTGTATCACCGAAAGTGTACAAAGCAAACTGTAGTTTTGGTAAAATATGAGCAAACCACATTTCTTTTATCAGAAACCATGTAAATCAAATTGTTACATGCAAAAATATTATTTTCCACAGATTAGCGATTCATATAGTAAGATAATATTTTCTGAAACAAAGGTCACAAAAAGCCACTGATGATAAAAACTGCAAGATATCTTCTTGACTGGAGCCAATATGTTCCAAAACAACCTAAGAAAATAATACAAATACAGCATTGTTTACAAGCCTACAAAATTCCTTTATTGGCTAAATATATTGTTCTAATTTTTTTTCTATTAAAGGGGTATTCTGTCTACAGATTACGTACATTTTCCATAGATGGGGATTCCACTGACCCGGATTCATACTCCAAAGTGTATATGACAATACAGTGAACAGTTTCAAAAAGGCTGTAATTTTATCAAGCCAAGGATTTTCTGAAACAACGTTTCTGCTCCATAGTATATAATAGCCATCTATTTGAGAGAATCATCTCCAGAAGACAATTTTTAATGCAAATCAAGGTGCAGCTTATATGATGTTACTCAGGTGTCATGCATGTTTCCTTCTCCTATGGCCTATTTCCTTTGTACTAGTCCTTGCAGAGTTGCTGTGTTAACTCGATAAAAGCCCAGGTGCGCCGAACGTCTGTGGAGAAAATCCAATCTACACTTAGATTTCATCCATTATAAGTTTATACTTAGGACATACAACACTGCCCTTCACCTCTCCAAACAAACCTATTTCAACACCCTCATCACCTCACTGTCCAATAACCCGAAACGTCTCTTTGACACTTTTCATTCTCTACTCAACCCAAGAGTACAGGCCCCAACCACAGAGCTCCGAGCTGACGATCTGGCCAAATACTTCAAAGAAAAAATTGACCAGATTCAACAGGAAATTATCTCCCAATCACCTCATACCATGCACTGTCCTCCCTCCCCCACTGCATCTAGCTCACTCTCTGATTTTGAGCCAGTCACAGAAAAAGAAGTAAGCAGGCTCCTTGCATCTTCTCGCCCAACCACTTGCATCAGTGACCCATTTCCGTCACATCTCCTCCAGTCCCTTTCCCCTGCTGTCACCCCTCACCTAACTAAAATATTTAACCTCTCTCTCTCTTCTGGTATCTTTCCCTCCTCATTTAAGCATGCCATCATACATCCACTACTTAAAAAACCATCTCTCGTCCAAAACTGTGCCACTAACTATAGACCTGTCTCTAATCTTCCCTTCATCTCTAAACTCCTGGAACGCCTGGTCCACTCCCGTCTTATCCGCTATCTCTCTGATAACTCTCTTCTCGACCCTGTCCAATCCGGTTTCCGCTCTTTACACTCTACTGAAACTGCCCTCACTAAAGTCTAATGATCTACTAACAGCTAAATCAAATGGTCATTACTCCATGCTAATTCTCTTGGATCTCCTTGCAGCATTCGACACTGTGGATCATCAGCTACTCCTCACTATGCTCCGTTCCATTGGCCTCAAGGACACCGTTCTCTTCTGGTTCTCCTCCTATCTCTCTGACCGCTCCTTTACTGTATCTTTTGCCGGTTCCTCCTCCTCTCACCTTCCCCTTACTGTTGGAGTTCCTCAAGGATCGGTTCTAGGCCCCCTCCTCTTCTCCTTGTACACTGCCCCTATTGGTCAAACAATCAGTAGATTTGGTTTCCAGTACCATCTCTATGCTGATGACACCCAATTATACGCTTCTTCTCCTGACATCACGCCAGCCTTTCTAGAAAACACCGGCGATTGTCTAAACGCTGTGACTAACATCAAGTCCTCACTATATCTGAAACTGAACCTGTCAAAGACTGAACTCCTTGTGTTTCCTCCCTCTACTAATGTACCTATACCCGACATTGCCATTTCTGTGTGTGGTTCCACTATTACTCCCCAGCAACATGCCTGCTGTCTTGGGGTCATACTCGACTCCGAGCTTTTCTTTGCCCCCCACATTCGATCACTGGCTCGCTCTTGTCATCTGCACCTCAAAAACAATTCTAGAATTCGACCTTTTCTTACTTTTGTCTCTGCAAAAACTCTTGCTGTTTCTTTTATTCATTCTCGTCTCGACTATTATAACTCTCTTCTAATTGGTCTCCCTCTTACCAAACTCTCTCCTCTCCAATCTGTCTTGAATGCTGCAGCCAGGATCATATTCCTCACCAATCGTTCCACCGATGCATCTACCTTGTGCCAGTCATTACACTGGCTGCCCATCCACTCCAGAATTCAGTATAAACTTATTACCCTCACCCACAAAGCCCTCTATGGCTCAGCACCACTCTGGCTTAGTGATCGGACCCAAAGAGTGGTCGTAAATGGCTGCACATCCAGTTGGAAGAATGTCTCAAGTGGGGTACCACAGGGCTCTGTCCTGGGCCCTGTATTGTTCAACATCTTTATCAACGATTTAGATTAAGGAATTGAGGGTAAACTGATTAAATTTGCTGATGACACAAAGCTAGGAGGGATAGCTAATACTAGAGAAGAGAGAGAGAGGATTCAAAAAGATATAAATAAACTGGAGAAGTGGGCAGCAACTAACAGAATGGTTTTTAACAGGGAAAAATGCAAAGTACTACATCTGGGCAATAAAAATGAAAAAAGCATATACAGAATGGGAGGAATAGGGCTAAGCAACAGCACATGTGAAAAAGACTTGGGTATACTAATAGATCACAGACTGAATATGAGTCAACAGTGTGATGCAGCAGCAAAAAAGGCAAATGCAATTCTAGGATGTATTAACAGAAGCATACAATCTAGATCACATGAAGTCATTATTTCCCTCTACTCCGCTTTGGTCAGACCTCATCTGGAATATTGTGTCCAGTTTTGGGCACCACATTTTAAAAAAGTCTTCAACAAACTGGAGCAAGTTCAGAAAAGAGCAACCAGAATGGTGACCGGTCTCCAAACCCTGTCTTATGAGGAAAGGTTGCAGGATTTGGGATTGTTTAGTTTGCAAAAGAGAAGACTGAGAGGAGACTTAATAGCTGTCTACAAATATCTAAAGGGCTGTCACATTGTAGAAGGATCAACTTTATTCTCATTTGCTCAAGGAAAGACTAGAAGCAATGGGATGAAACTGAATGGGAGGAGGCACAGATTAGATATTAGAAAAAACTTTTTGACAGTTAGAGTGATCAATGAGTGGAACAAGCTGCCACGAGAAGTGGTGAGTTCTCCTTCAATGGAAGTCTTCAAGACAGACATCTGACTGGGATGATTTAGCGAATCCTGCTTTGAGCAGGGGGTTGGACCAGATGGCCCAGGAGGTCCCTTCCAACTCTACGATTCTATGATTCTATGATTCTACAACTCCTCCCTTGTTTCAGTATACCACCCTACCCGCGCCCTCCGTTCTGCTGATGACCTGAGGTTAGCATCCTCAATAATTAGAACCTCTCACTCCCGTCTCCAAGACTTTACACGTGCTATGCCAAATCTTTGGAATGCACTTCCCAGGTCAATACGATTAGTCCCCAATCCCCACAATTTTAAGTATGCCCTGAAAATGCATTTATTCAGACTGGCCTATTGCCTCAACACATTAACCTAATCTATCCCTGTGTGGCACAGCCAAAAGTTTTACCATAACCAGGTTCCCCTCATCATGTTCCCACATGCTTTATGCATCCATTAGCCCTCTGTGTCTGTACTGTTACACACTTAACATTATGGCTGGTCCATACAATCAGGGCAACTGTTACCACCCAACCTTTCGTGTCTACCTCTTTCCTCATAGACTGTAAGCTTGCGAGCAGGGCCCTCATTCCTCTTGGTATTTGTTATAATCTATGTGATTATTGTTATGCTGTAATGTCTATTGTCTGTACAAATCCCCTCTGAAATGTAAAGTGCTGCGGAATATGTCGGCGCTATAGAAATAAAATGTATTATTATTATTATTATTATTATTATTATTATTATTATTATTATTAAAAGCCCGACACCATCACCCAAGACCTTTTAAAGGTCTGCTTAGACCAGGGGTGAGCAATCTTTTTTCTGCCAAGGGCCACTTGGATATTTATACCATCCTTTGGGGGCCGTACAAACTCCGCCCACAAAGTACATCCTGACTCTGGCACTGGTTTCATGACTTAATCTTTCATTGCATGCGCTTCAGTGTTCAGTAGTGAACACTGCATGTGTGTGCTAACAGAGCAAGAAGAAATTAATGAGCTTGTGGCAATCAAAATACAGCTCCCTGCACAAGAATGCGGTCCCTGAGAATCTGCTCGGGGGCCTGATAAAAGGTCATCGAGGGCCGTAAATGGCCCTGGGGCCTGAGGTTCCCTACCCCTGGCTTAGACAGTCATGCACTGTCTGAGCATTGAGATCACATGGATCTCCACAACCTTGATGTAATTCTTGACAAGTACATCTTCCACATAGCTCAAGCTCTAGGCAGGTGCCTAATTATCATTTGCTCAGTCCTCACTCTCAACTTCACTGCCAGAAGTGCCTGATTACCATTCCTCTCTAGTATTCCTGCCTGTAATATCATCACTGCAACCATTAAACAGTTTTCCAATTCATCACTGTTGTCCTGCAGATAACTACTATTCTGCTGCAAGCATACACTCTGCCATTAACCATTTTTCTCCTACAAGCTTACATTCCTGCCAATAATAATCTGTTTGTTGCTAGTTCCAGATCGTCTATACATCTACTGTTCCCATGTGTTCCCACCTCTGGCTCTGCTTCATTTGGAGATTAGTGTTCAGCTTGTCTGACTGACATCCTGCATGCCCTGTTGTCCTTGTCCTCGCCAACTGTCATGCCATCTAACAAAACCCAATTTGCTGCTCTATTGTCTCCAGTCTGTGCTGCTCTACCTGATGTACCGTTTAGGGAATCTCCCTCACTCTGTGACCCTTAAACACATGTAGTACAGGTAGAGAACAGTCAAACTGATGCAGCACTTTAGAAACACTGGGTTCACATCGCGTTATGTGCCATCCAATTAACGAATCCGTTACTAAGCGGCACTAACGCTATGTAACGGATGCGTTGAAGCACCCATTGCCAGGCATTATCGTAACGCATCCTAATGCATGTCAAATTCGGCATGCGTTAGTGATGTTCTGTTACTTTGTGACACACCCTCGAACGCAGTCTACACGATCGCTGTGCATAGACCTCTATTGCTAACGCATGCTAACACAATGCTACCATGCGTTAGCGCAATCGGTCCAAAAAAGCCAAAAAAGGACATCAGCGTTAGCGCATCCGTTTAACGCATACGTTAAACGGATGGCACTAACGCGATGTGAACCTAGCCTTAAGATAGGTGCATCTACTTCAGTAATACAGTGTATTTGGCTCTATTTTACCTCATTGTAATGAACTGATTAAAGAGGAATTTGTCAGTATATTCCCCAAGTCAATAGGCTGGATTCTCTGGTGCAAGTCGGAACAAGTTACAGTCTATATTCTGTGATTACAAGTTATATTCCACACATTGGAACACTGTTGGTCAGCATATTTTTTTTTCACCGTCTAAAAACTTTTCTCTACTACGTAGGGTACGGTAAATATATACCATTAGGAGAAGATAGTGGCAGGAAGTGTCATGGGTTGTGCAGACGAAAACGTATCTGTGTCTACAGTGCAACTACTTTGCTTTTATCTAGGTTTCTGGCAGTATACTAGAACTGTTTTAAGTTGCTCATCCTACAATGACAGCGAGATAACTCTGCACATCTTACCCTAATATATACAGCAATGATAACACATAAGCTGCAGAAAACAAATATATGTCCATAATATATACCAATTTAAGTATTACATAAATTTCCATTGATCCATTCTCTACATATCTATTTTAATACAATCTTTACTGTAAACATGAGGAACTATCATCAATTATGTGGAAAAAAGCTAATTTATGGAGGAACCTAGGCTGCAAGCAAAAGTGATTAACATATTTCTGCTCTGAATACTGGTGGATGGTGAGATGTCAAAACACATAGATATTATGGCAAAACTTAGAAGATGGACCGCTTTAAAAGGTTTCAAAATATTCCCATAATGATATTTTACAGAAAGCACACTACATGCTAATAATAACATCTCATAAACAGCAATACAAGCAATTCTGGCGCATTAAGATGCAGTGACATGGATATCTGTCCTGGCATTTTACACTTTTAGACCAAAAAATTCATGTACTTTAGCCTCTAACTGGCTATTTCAGACAATATTTGCGGCAAGGACTGGTCAAGTCATCCTTGCCATGGCAGCCAGTTTTCTAGGGCCTTACGGCAAAATGTTTAAACAGAAAATCTAATTTTAAGGCTATGTGCACACGCTAGCGTTTTTAAATGCTCAGGAAAAGGATCCCCTTCCCAGATTTTGACGCGTTTTTGACGCGTTTTTTGATACGCGATTTCTGGGATCATTGGGGATGGCTAAAAACGCTCAGCAATGCGGAAATTAATGAGCATGCTGCGTTTTTAGCCGCTAAGCGATTCCTGATCGGTTAAAAACGCATGCATTGGCACAGAAAGCCAAAAACGCATGCAAATTAATTTGATGCATCTTTTAAGCGTTTCTGCAGCGTCTGAGCCGGCTCAAACGCTGCGGAAACGCTTAAAAAAATGCATCGTGTGCACACAGCCTTAGAGTAACAAGTATTAGTTTTTTCATTTTCACTGACTTGCTATGCAATCAAATAATTTCATATATTACATACCCTATATACTCGTGTATAAGCCAAGATTTTCAGCACAATTTTTTGTTCTGAAAACGCCCCCCCCCCCCCTCGGCTTATACACAAGACATTGTCCCAGAAAGACGGCGGGGGAAGGAGAGTCACAGAGTCAAGAGCAGGCGGCTGCGGCTAAAGCCTGTGCCGCTGCTAAAGAGAAATTAATATTCACTGCGCCGGCTGTGAATATTAATTTCTCTTATAGAGCGCACAGTTACAGCCGCAGGCTTTCAGCAGCGGCCGGGCTATCACAGGTGCCCGCTCATTAAGGTAATGAATATTCACCTCTCTCCACTCCCATAGGTGTGGAGTGAATATTCATTACTTTAATGAGCGGGCACCCGTGATCACTTGGTCGGAAGAGCTGCTGCCACGGGAACGAGATACAGTGAGGGCGCACATGGAAGGTAAGTAGGATGTGGTTTTTTTTTATAGGAACCATGCATACAAGGATAGGAACTGGGAGCCATGTATACAAGGATAGGGGATAAAGAGCCATGCATACAAGAACGGGGATAAGGAGCCATGCATACAATAACAGGGACAGAGAGCCATGCATACAAGGAAGGGGAACCATGCATACAAGGCTGGGGAGCCATGCATACAAGGACAGGGATGGGGAGCCATGCATACAAGGATAGGAGATAAGGAGCCATGCATACAGGGACAGGGAGCCATGCATAGAAGGACAGGGATGGGGAGCCATGCATACAAGGATAGGGGATAAGGAGCCATGCATGTAAGAACATGAATAAGGAGACGTGCATACAGGGAACCATGCATACAAGGACAGAGACAGAGGGCAATGCATACAAAGACGGGGACAGGGAGCTATGCATATAAGGACAGTGACGGGGAGCAATGCATATGTAAAGAGGAAGACTGGGCTGCGGATACCTGCTTTGAACCGGGTCCAGAACTGTCGAGGCTGCGTCCTATGTTGCACGGGGGAAGGAATAGGGGACTGGACAAGCCCCATGACTCAGGAAGAGGCGGCGTGTCTATGGGTAAGACAGAGCTGAAAGCTTGCAAAGCGAGGGGCAGTTTCCAGCAGACAGGGAGAGTGCAGGAGAGTGAGCAGAGTGCTCAACGTACTGCGGCCGACAACTCCTGAGCGCTTCAGCGGGACAGTGACTGTGGGAAGCACCGTGCGCCCGGCCAAAAGCGGAACCACGCTCGTGCAGAGAAGGGTGGGCCATTTGCTGGCTAGCACGCATCAGCCCACGCTTGGTATGGAAACTTCTGCAGCTTTTCCGGCTTTGATTGCGCGGGCTTATGGACTGGGGGCTCAGCTAGTAAAACCGGAGACCGCTCGCTGCCGCCAGAAGACGGTTTGCTAATCTTGGACCCTAACGAAGGACCCCATACCGGCCATTGCCGGTACTACTACTCCCGTCAGACTGCGGACTAAGGAACACCAGCAGGAGCTACAATAAGTGTTATTTGAAACTCAGACTGTCGCACTCATTCTGCTTATTCCATTTATTTCTCGTTGTTCTACTAACCGTTTTCTTCACTGCTCATTAAAGCCCTGCGAGGAAAAAAACCTTTACCTTTACTGTTAAAATAAATAATACTGTTATACCATACTCCTCTGCAATCCCTGTGTACTGCATCTCAGCACCTGCTTACATACACAAGGACAGAGATGGGGAGTCATGCATACCAGGACAGGGATGAGGGGACAATGCATACCCAATAAGTTTTCGCTGTTTTTCGTGGCAAAATTAGGTGCCTCGGCTTATACTCGGGTCGACTTGTGCATGAGTATATACGGTAAATCATATTTATAAAACAATATACAATAAACCAATACCTGATAATCTAGTCATTCTGATAATCCAATGATTGTTTACAAGACAGAAGCAATTAAATAGGAGCTGATCTTTCAATAAACATTGCATTTATCATTAGTACACACCAATATAAGAATCTTTGAAACATTTTTTATCAGAGAATTCTGCTTCTTTCTTCACTTATGTGCCACTTCTTCCATTTCCCCACATGATCGCTTAACAGCTCAAATCCAGCATAATGAGGTGTCAGGTTACAAAGCATATTGAAGTTTATGGATAGGGGAGTGAAAAAAGGAAAGCGGAACGGAGCATGAGGAAAGCCCAGAAGCAATTAAAGTATATTAGCTTATTCCAGCGCTGGATTCACATCTACACTGATCAGTAGGGCTCCATTTCTCTGTTGCTTGTATCTTTCCACTACCTATAGAAAGAAGAGTAGGAATCCCTCTGTGTGCAGTGTATGGGAGACATTATAATTGATGGTCTCCATCCATTAACTCAGAGTCAATTACACATTAGAGATAGGGATTGCAGAGATAAAAACTAGTGAAAAAGCAGGATAGAAGTTATATAATGGACAGAAATAGTGTTAATTCTGTGTACACACAAGACCGTTTATTCTGAAAAATTACTTGAAAATATAGTTGTGCAACTGGTAACTGACAATGTGGTCTTAATAACAAAATACATGTGAGCAAACACTGGCAAACATATCTGTGACCAGATGGTTAAGCGCCGCGAATGAGAGGATCGCATGTCGTACGTGGCCACCAGTCCTCAGGTCGGGTAAGCATATTACACAGGATCTTTTAAATTAATATAGACCTTTGAACACTATATTGTGTTGTGAATTCGCTTTCTGGCCTACCTCTGGTTACTGCTGAAGGTGGTGGGGCTGGTCAGGTTGACGGAGGAGTTGCGAGTTCTCTTTCTGGACTCCCTCTGGTGGTTACTGTAGGTAATGGAGCTGATCTGATTAACAGAGGCTTGACACATGATAATGAGGACAACGATTGGATATCTGGGGTTTCAGACTGGATTTAAGACAGCCGACTCCCTCTATTCCTGCTGGTGATTTTTCCTGCCTCCTGAGGTCTTAGTTTCCAGCTCAGTCTCTGCATTTTCAGCTAAGTGTTCATTTGCTATTCTGTTCACATTTGATCTGGTGTTGTCTATTTCAGTTTTGTGTGGTCAGCCAGCTCCTGCTGGGGCTGTGCTGAATCACTATCCATATGTTACTGCTTGTGCTAGTTTGTTTTTGTCCCTTATTAGATTGGCCTCTTTTTGTTCTGCTTTCAGAATATAGCAGAGTGCTGATATAGTGGGCGAAGTCGTGCGACATCAGTATTTGTGCATCAGACGTGTTGGGACATTTTGCAGGGTTTTTCGCGTGATTGCAGACAGTGTCTTTCCTTTCCTGTCCTGTCTAGTCAGTGTGGGCCCCATCGTTTGCTCAGTCTATTTTCCTACCTGCGTTTGTGTTTTAATCTTGTGTCACTGACAATATATGTTTGGGGGCTATCTATTCCTTTGGGGTCTGCTCTGGGGCAGTTTAGATTTCCCCTTTCTTGCTTTAGGCTTTGTTAGCTCCCCGGCTGTGCCGAGGCGTCTAAGATCATCGTAGGCATGCTCCACAGCTACTGCTAGTTGTGTGGATAGGATCAGGGGTCTGCAATCCACTTAGTTACCAACCTCTCTGGTTTTCTGTGGCTTAGCTTGGGCTTGCTCTCCTCCTCAGTGACCCAATCATAACAATATTGTTTTAGGTCCAACATATTGCAATATGTCTTTCCAAGGAATAGAGCCTGAATAGCCACGGAGTTAAATTCTGCATGCCTGCAGTCATTCCAGTAGCTTTTTTTATTGCTTCTCTCCACTGGCCATCTTTAATGTATGTACAGTATATGTGATAGAATACTTGACCATCACGGTCTTCTGCCGTTTTCAGCGCTACTCCGCTCCTCTCCTGCATCATGTGACCACAACTGTGACTAGAAGACTCACACAACACCTTCTGTTTAGAAAGGAAGTTACATTGAAAAAGTAAGTCTATAAAACTCAGAACAGGGCTCTAATGGGCTTACATTAGGAAAGGAACTAATTGTCCACAATGTGATGTGGCAAGAAAGCGCTGCGGTCACATGATGCAGGATAGGACCGGAGCGGTGCTGCAAACGCCAAAAGACAGCTATGGTAAGTGTTATAATGTAAGAAACGTAACAAATCGTTGATGGCCGACGAAGGCAGCAGTGAAAGGAAACTGCATCTTTAAAGGAATTTGGCTACGAAATAAATTTCATAAAATCACAAAAGAGCCATTACTTAAGTGATAAAACCCCTGCCTCCCCAGTGCACTGGGTTTCATGCCATTTACTTACTATACCCTAGTTTTTGCACTTGCACATGTATAATGTTTCTTTAGTAACATGGTCCCACCACGTCTTACAGGGCAGGAGCCATTCTCCGCAGCAGATGCCTGCTTTAGCCCATAACAGAAGGGCGTACGAGCAGGGATTGTCACTCTCACGTCTATACGCCATCATACCATTAGTAATGGCAGCACTTTGGTAATAGGCATGTATAAGAACATTGCTGAACCAAAAGTGTGCTAATAAGAAATGTGAAGAGCGCAAATTGTAGACGTTTCAGAAATGTAACCATGGAGACATGGAAAGTAACATCAAAAATCCACTGCGGGAACACGAAGTCTATGGCTGCTGCTCACCACTCACATTAGAAAGCTCATGAAACAGAAAAAAAAAAGCTGCTTGTGAAGAGGGAGGATTATATGATATTTTATAGCCACATTTTCACATATAAATTGTCATTATACACAAGCTTTCTAGATCAGCCTAAATTCTCCCCTTTATACCGATGGATCTCCAAATAAAATATGAGCAATTCCAGTTCCCTTCCTTGACCTCCTTTGGGTGTGAGGAGAGGATGAAGTGCAGCGGTTTTTGGCTGATCTGGGGGTTTTCATGTCCGTTATATCATTGTCTTCATAAGCTCACATGAGCGGTCGAAAAACTGTCTGTATTTCATCCAGAAAAAGCTGACGATTTTTCATCCTTGTGTTCTGTTTTCACATCTGTATATCATCCGCCACAATTCATATGTCACATGTTTAAAAAATATATTCTTTGCAATGGCTCCATTAAATACAGATACGATCTGGAAGGTGTCCGGATTGCATGTGGGGTTTTTTATTCAGGTGACTCTGGCGCAAGCAGTGATTTTTTTTTAACACAGAGACTGTTAGTCCGTGTGGAAATACATTTGTGGGAATTAATACATTGATTAATATTGTGCTGTCCATGTGCTCTCCGCTTTACACACAAACAACACGCAGACCGCGTCGTGTGCACACAGCCTGAATGGCGTAAAAACTACAGAAGTTATTGCTTTACCTTTAACACCTTACCAACCAGGCAATTTTCTGTTTTTGCGCTTTTTGTTTTTTTATGTTATTCTTCCAAGAGCCATAGATTTTTTATTTTCTATCGACCTAGCCCTATGAGGCCTTGTTTTTTGCAGGACGAGATGTACTTTTGAAACACAGCATCCATTTTATCAAGTGATGTACTAAAAACCGGGGAAAAAATGCAATTCCACAAATGTATTTTTGGGGGTTTTTTGACAGCCTTCAATACACAGTAAAAATGACATGCCAATATGATTCTCCAGGTTAATATTAGAATTGAGCGAATTTCTTCAGTTCCCCTCTTATTCAGCAAGCTATATCGCTCGCTTGCCGAATAAGATACAGCCTGAACCCGGCTTCCTGGATCGCACCGACTGAACGATTGATCGCCGCCGCAGCTGAGTGACAGTCAGAGCACAGGCATGGACAAGCTGTCTGTTTTGCTCTCCATGCATGTGCTGTGACTGTCACACAGCCGCGACACATGCAGTTGCGGCGCTGATCAGCTGTTCAGCCGATGCGATCCAGGAAGCCGGGTTCCCTCTGTGGCTTATTCGGCAAGTGCTATAGCTATATGCTCAGCTCTAGTTAGTATGATTACGGCGATACCAAACATGTCTTCTTTTTTTTTGTGATGGAAAAAAAATTCAGAAATCCTAAAACAATTATTTTTCTTTGCAATTTTCCGAGATCTGCAACGTTTTCAGCCAATGGATATGTGTGACACAATTTTTTTTGCGCCTTGAGATGTTTCATCATGCTACCTCATAATAGAAATATACTTCATGGCCAACGTACGAACTATGACTAATACCACCGTCTAAATGCCTTTATCCTGCCCTAATTATTATATACTGCATACATTCGAGTATGAGCCGATTTTTTCAGCACATTTGTTTGTTCTGAAAACGCCCCCCTCGGCTCATACTCAAGTCATTATCCCAGAAGATGGTGGGGGAGTGGCGGAGCAGCATGTGACAGGAGGCAGGAGCCGGCTGCTGCAGCTAACTACTGTGTCCGCCGCTAAAGAGAAATGAATATTCACTGCGCTGACAGTGAATATTCAATTCTCTTATAGCGCGCACAGTGTCAGCCACAGCCGCCGGCTTCCAGGGGCTGTCGGGCTATCAAGGGTGTGCGCTACTTAAGAGTTATGAATAATCACCTCTCTACACTCCCATAGACGTGGAGAGAGGTGAAAATTCATTCCCTTAATGAGTGGGGACACGTGATCACTTGGCTACAGGAGCTGCCGGCACCCAAACAATATGCTGCAGGGGCGCGCAGGGAAGGTAAGTAGGATTTTTTTAATTTTTTTTAAGCATTAATCATGGGGGCCATGCATACAAGGATGGGAATGAGGAACCATGCATACAAGGATAGGGATGAGGAAAAATGCATACCAGGATAGGGATGAGATGGCCATGCAGACAAGGATAGGAATGAGAAGGCCATGCATACAAGGATGGGGATGAGGGGACCATACATACCAAGATAGGGATGTGATGGCCATACATACAAGGATAGGGATGAAGGGACCATGCATACAAGGATGGGGGTGGGGAACCATGCATACCAAGATAGGGATGAGGAACCATGCACACCAGGATAGGGATGAGGGGGCTGTGCATACCAGGATAGGGATCGGCAGACAATGCATACCCAGCTTGATACTTAAGTCAATAAGTTTTCCCAGTTTTTTGTGGAAAAATTAGGTGCCTCGGCTTATACTCGGGTCGGCTAATACACGAGTATATACAGTACCTTATTCTAACGTGACCATTATATGAATTGTATGAACAGTAATACACTATCTATTGCTACATAAGTATCAAAATTCCCCATAAACAGAATTGATAAATATAAACTCACCCGTCCCAACGCTAAAAAATTTAAATGTGCACCCCTCTTTGCCCCCCCAAAAATAAATCTTTTGCCCCAAATTATGTATGCCTATCACCAAAGCTCTAAGTTTTGTGTCTAGACAGATGTTACAGAGAATTACTTTGCAAAAGAGAAAAATACGAGGACATTAAAAAAAATCATTTTTGGAATGTGATATGAACACAAAGACATAGTTCTGAGCAGCTATTATCCTTTGTGCAGCCAAGCAAACAAAAATTATGTAAAACAAAGAGAAAAATCAGCTTTGCATAGTTATTTCACTGACATTATACCATACATTTAATATTAAAATTTTGTGTAGCAGGCTGACATTACCTGAACATTTCTCCACTGCCAGCCGTCCCCAATAGCTTGAGAGTGATTCAAAAATTCAAAGCAGAAGTATCTAAATTTGTCTTCTCCCAGGATCAAGTTATTTCTGCTTTTGGTCACCATTTTGGAGAAATCTATGCACACAAAATGGATAAAGGAAATCAAATGTAGGTATTAGGTATAGTAGATTCTGGTCACAAAACATTTTTCCTGCTTTTATTCTTTTTCAAAAATCCACAGAAAGATTTTCCAATATGGAATTCGCTATGTCAAACGTTTAAATTGAAACATCTGGAGTCAGGTTTTAAGAAAGAGAAAAACACAATTATCATCACAGAACTAAATGGACAAAAAAATTTCCTTTTGCTAAAGGAACAACAGAAAATACCTGAATGTGCATCAATATGACAGTCTTTGATCAGGTCATCATACAATAATAGCAAAGTCAAAAGAAAAAGTAATGCAACATTACGAGGCCACCTAGTAGTAAAGTCTATGACCTCAATTCATCAAAGTAATTTCACAGAATTCTGAAGGAAATTGTTTTGAAAATTTGCTAAATTTTGGCGCAACTTTTGGTGTTTTCACACCAGTTTCTCCCAGCTCCGCTAAAAGAATGTTTCACGCCAAGCATGTAAAGTTAATAAAGTTTCCTATTTACTTCATCAGCCATTTTTATCTGTTCAAAAGTGGCCACTAAAGCCATTTTTTTAATTGTCTGTCTTCAGTTGTTCTTATTCAATATTCGTACTTGGTCTCTATGTGCTTGAAGTACAGGTTCGGTACTTTATGAGTGTACTTACTCTGAAGTTAGTAGTCTCTAATATCTAGAACTTTTTTTTGCGTTGGTGGTTCTCACTGCTCCTATGGTGTCGCAAGAGAGGAGCACTGTCTAAACATAAGAAATATCACACCGCAATTAGAGATGAGCGCTGAAACCAGGTTTCTGCACTCAGTACAGGTAGGGGTTTGACCACCCTTTCTTTGGAGCTGGACTTAACGTTTCCATAGCTCCCATTTTCTGGGTATCTATTCGGGAGTCGACCCTACTCTGCCCTTATTCACACTGACATCACTTTGACACATAGTAAAGTTTTAATACTAGAGGTTAGGACCATCCCGACTGTGGTACACCTTGATGCTGGTGAGATGGCTTTCACACTTTCTTTTAAAGGGAATCTGTCACCCATTTTTTTGAGATATCATATAATGATATCATTCAATTGTGTGTCACATAAGGATTCTCTTAGCACTTTTGCTTCCCCCTGACCCCGCACCTTTCATGCATAAATACCTTGTTTATATCGGTTCAGAAGTATGTAAACTGCCGCTGTCCGGTCAGCTGGGCGGGGCTTATTCACCTGCTCCCCCCCCCCCTGCCTTGCTCTACGCATTTCTTCTTGTGTAGAGCAAGACAGGGAGGGGGGAGCAGTTGAATAAGCCCCGCCCATCGGACCGGACAGCGGCAGTTTACATACATCTGAACCGATATAAAAAAGGTATTTATGTATGAAAGGTGCGGGGTCAGGAGGAAGCAAAAGTACTAAGAGAATCCTTATATGACACACAATTGAATGATATCATTATATGATATCTCAAAAACGGGGTGACAGATTCCCTTTAAAAGAGATTTTCACATCTTTTAAATAATTACGCAGCACGGTCTAATAAAATAAAGAGCGTACTCACCTACTGGTTCCCTGCTAATTCCCTACAAGTGCTCTCCCTATCCTTTGCGAGTCTCTGTACTTCCTGTCCTGGTCGAATGGATAAGTTAGTCATTGCAGCAGCCAGTGATTTGCTGCAACAGTCAAATGACTTTCCTGGCTGAAAGAGGAACTGTGCACATAGGTTAGGAACCCAACCAGCTTTATTAGGCGGGGGCCTGGGATGGTAGGTGAGCATGCCAGGTAAGTTATTGCAGGTTTGACTTGATTGTGCAATCAGCAATATTATAGCGGTAATTTTTACACCAATCTTAAAGACGGTATATTTTCACTTTGCAATGACAGATCTGGAACAATGTACTGTATATACTCGTGTATAAGCCAACCCGTGTATAAGCCGACCCCCCCCTAATTTTGCCACAAAAAACTGGGAAAACTTATTGACTCGCGTATAAGGGTGGAAAATTCAGCAGCTACTGGTAAATTTTAAAAAAAAAATAGATACCAATAAAAGTAAAATTAATTGAGATATCAGTAGGTTAAATGTTTTTGAATATCCATATTGAACCAGGAGCCCCATAAAATGCTCCATACAGTTCATGAAGGGCCCCATAAGATGCTCCATACAAAATACACCCCATATAATGCTCCATAAAGGTTAATAATGGCCCCATAAGATGCTCCATAGAATGCCCCATAAGATGTTCCATACATTATGCCCCCATAAGATGCTCCACAGAATATGCCCCATAAGATGCTCCATAGAATAGGACCCCATAAGATGCTCCATAGAATATGCCCCCATAAGTTGCTCCACAGAATAGGCCCCATAAGAAGCTCCACAGAAAATGCCCCCATAAGATGCTCCATAGAATATACCCCCATAAGATGCCCCATAGAATAATCCCCATATGCTGCTGCTGCTACAAATAAAAAAAATGACATACTTACCGCTCCGTCGCTGGGGGCCAGGTGCCGGTGTCGCTGCATCTCTCAGTGACGTTCAGGCAGCAGAGGGCGCGGCGCGCACTAACAAAGTCACTGCGCCCTCTGACCTGAACATCACTGACAGGAGGACGCGGCAGACAGCGGCGAGCAGTGTGGGAACGGGGACAGTTGAATATCGCATAAACTCACCCCCTCCTGACGTTGCCTCTGCAGCCCCGTTCTCCCACGGTCTCCGGTGCCTGCCTTCAGCGGTCACGTGATACCGCTCATTAACCCCTTCATGACCCAGCCTATTTTGACCTTAATGACCTGGCCATTTTTTGCAATTCTGACCAGCGTCCCTTTATGAGGTAATAACTCAGGAACTCTTCAACGGATCCTAGCGATTCTGAGAATGTTATTTCATGACATATTGGGCTTCATGTTAGTGGTAAATTTAGGTCGATAATTTTTGCGTTTATTTGTGAAAAAATCAGAAATTTGGTAAAAATTTAGAAAATTTCGCAATTTTCATATTTTGAATTTTTATTCTGTTAAACCAGAGAGTTATGTGACACAAAGTGGTTACTAAATAACATTTCCCACATGTCTACTTTACATCAGCACAATTTTGGAAACAAATTTTTTTTTGTTAGGAAGTTATAAGGGTTAAAAGTTGACCAGCGATTTTTCATTTTTACAACAAAATTTACAAAACCATTTTTTTTAGGGACCACCTCACATTTGAAGTCACTTTGAGGGGTCTATATGGCAGAAAATACCCAAAAGTGACACCATTCTAAAAACTGCACCCCTCAAGCTACTCAAAACTACATTCTAGAAGATTATTAACCCTTCAGGTGTTTCGCAGGAACTAAAGCAACGTGGAAAGAAAAAATGGACATTTTAATTTTTACAACAAAAATTTTCTTTTAGCATCAATTTTTTCATTTTCACATGGGCAACAGGATAAAATGGATCCTAAAATTTGTTGGGCAATTTCTCCTGAGTACATCGATACCTCATATGTGGTCATAAACCACTGTTTGGGCGCACGGCAGGGCTCAGAAGGGAAGGAGCGCCATTTGACTTTTGAATGAAAAACATGCTGGAATATTTAGCGGACACCATGTCCCGTTTGGAGAGCCCCTGTGTGCCTAAACATTGGAGATCCCCCACAAGTGACCCCATTTTGGAAACTAGACCCCCCAAGTAACTTATCTACATGCATAGTGATCACTTTGAACCCCCAGGTGCTTCACAAATTGATTGGTAAAAAAAAAAATACTTTTTTTTCACAAAAATTTTCTTTTAGCCTCAGTTTTTTCATTTTCACATATGGGCAACAGGATAAAATGGATCCTAAAATTTGTTGGGCAATTTCTCCTGAATACATCGATACCTCATATGTCGTCATAAACCACTGTTTGGGCGCACGACAGGGTCCGTAAGTGAAGGAGCGCTATTTGACTTTTTGAATGGAAAATTAGCTCCAATCGTTATCGGACACCAAGTCGGGTTTGGAGAGCCCCTGTGTGCCTTAACAGTAAAAACCCCCACAAGTGACCTCATTTTGGAAACTAGACCCCTTATGGATCTTACCTAGATGTGTAGTGAGCACTTTGAACCTCCAGGTGCTTCACAGAAGTTTATAACACAGAGCAGTGAAAATAAAAAAATCATTTTTTTTCCTCAAAAATGATTTTTTAGCACGCTATTTTTTATTTTCGCAAGGGTAACAGGAGAAACTGGACCACAAAAGTTGTTGTGCAATGTGTTCTGAGTACACCGATACCCCATATGTGGGGAGGAACCACTGTTTGGGCGCACGGCAGGGCTCAGAAGGGAAGGAGCGCCATTTGACTTTTTGAAGTTAAAATTACCTCTAATCGTTAGCGGACACCATGTCGTGTTTGGAGAGCACATGTGTGCCTAAACATTGGAGCTCCCCCACAAATAACCCCATTTTGGAAACTAGACCCCCTAAGGAACTTTTCTAGATGCATAGTGAGCACTTTGAACACCCAAGTGCTTCACAAAAGTTTATAACACAGTGCCGTGAAAATAAAAAATATTTTTTTTAACTCAAAAAATTAATTTTTAGTGCACAATTTTTTATTTTCACAAGGGTACCAGGAGAAACTGGACCCCAAAAGTTGTTGATCAGTTTGTCCTGAGTACGCTGGTACCCCATATGTGGGTGGGGACCACTGTTTGGGCACACGTCGGGGCTCGGAAGGGAAGTAGTGACATTATGAAATGCTGACTTTGATGGAATGGTCTGCGGGCGTCATGTTACATTTTCAGAGCCCCTGATGTACCTAAACTGTGGAACCCCCCCACAAGTGACCCCATTTTGGAAATTAGACCCCCCAAGGAACTTATCTAGATGTGTGGTGAGCACTTTGAACCCCCAAGTGCTTCACAGAAGTTTATAACGCAAAGCTGTGAAAATAAAAAATCATTTTTTTTCCTCAAAAAAAAAAAGATTTTTAGCTCACATTGTTTTTTTCACAAGGGTAACAGGATAAATTGGACCCCAAAAGTTCTTGTCCAGTTTGTCCTGAGTACGCTGATACCCCATATGTGGGTGGGGACCACTGTTTGGGTACACGTCGTGGCTCGGAAGGGAAGTAGTGACATTATGAAATGCTGACTTTGATGGAATGGTCTGCGGGCGTCATGTTACATTTTCAGAGCCCCTGATGTACCTAAACTGTGGAACCCCCCCACAAGTGACCCCATTTTGGAAATTAGACCCCCCAAGGAACTTATCTAGATGTGTGGTGAGCACTTTGAACCCCCAAGTGCTTCACAGAAGTTTATAACGCAAAGCTGTGAAAATAAAAAATCATTTTTTTTCCTCAAAAAATGATTTTTTTAGCTCGCAAATTTTTATTTTCCCAAGGGTAACAGGAGAAATTGGACCCCAAAAGTTGTTGTCCAGTTTGTCCTGAGTACGCTGATACCCCATATGTGGGGAGGAACCATTGTTTGGGCGCACGTAAGGGCTGAGAATGGAAGTAGTGACATTTTGAAATGCAGACTTTGATGGAAAGGTCTGCGGTCGTCGTTACGTTTGCAGAGCCCCTGATGTGCCTAAACAGTAGAAACCCCCACAAGTGACCCTATTTTGGAAACTAGACCTTCCAAGGAACTTATCTAGATGTCTGGTGAGCACTTGGAACCCCCAAGTGCTTCACAGATGTTTATAATGCAGAGACGTGAAAATAAAAAAATCATTTCTTTTCCAAAAAAATAATTTTTTAGCCCCCAATTTTTTATTTTCCCAAGGGTAACAGGAGAAATTAGACCACCAAAGTTGTTGTGCAATTTTTCCTGAGTACGCCGATACCCCATATGTTGGGGTAAACCACTGTTTGGGTACACGTCGGGGCTTGGAAAGGAGGGAGCACCGTTTGACTTTTTGAACGCAAAATTGGCTGGTATCAATGGTTGCACCATGCCGCGTTTAGAGACCCCCTGATGTGCCTAAACAGTGGAAACCCCTCAATTCTAACTCCAACCCTAACCCCAACACACCCCTAACCACAACCCTAACCCCAACACATCCCTAACCCTAATCTCAACCCTAACCATAACCCTAACCCCAACACACCCCTAACCCTATCCGTAACCCTAATTCCAACCCTAACCCCAATTCCAACCCTAACTCTAATTCCAACCCTAATTCCAACCCTAACCCTAATTCCACTCTAACCCTAATTCCATCCCTAACCCAAATTCCAACCCTAACCCTATTTCCAACCCTAACCCTATTTCCAACCCTAACCCTCTTTCCAACCCTAACCCTCTTTCCAACCCTAACCCTCTTTCCAACCCTAACCCTATTTCCAACCCTAACCCTATTTCCAACCCTAACCCTAACCCTCTTTCCAACCCTAACCCTCTTTCCAACCCTAACCCTAATGGAAAAATAAAAATAAAAACAATTTCTTTATTTTATTAGTTGATCCTGCCTATGGGGGTGATAAACAGGGGGGGGGGTATTTACTTTTCATTCTATTTTGATCACTGTGAGAGTTTATTACAGTGATCAAAGTAGAATGAAGGGAAATTGCAGCCGGCGGGCGGACTGCGCATGCGCCCACCATTTTCAAGATGGCGGCGCCCATGGTCCGGGACCGTGGGACATCGGGAGGCGGAGAGGGACATCAGAGGTACCGGGGGTGGGGTCGGAAGGTGGGGGGAGCACAGAGAAGGGGGAGGGGAGCCGATGATGACGGCGGCGGCACATTGCCGCCGTCAGTCGGTATCGGGGGCCGATCGGCCCCGTGAGCCGGTGGGGGGGTTGGATCACGGTCTCCAGCCATGTCCGATGCCACTGCAGCATCGACCATGGATGGATTGTAATATTTCATCAATTTTCATTGATGAAATATTACTATCGCTCTGATTGGCTGTTAAAAGTGAAACAGCCAATCAGAGCGACCGTAGCCACGTGGGGGCGAAGCCACGCCCCCTGTGGTGAAGAACAAAGCCCCCTGTATCTGCGGGTCGGGTGACCTTTCACCCGACCCACAGGGGGGCTTTAAAGTCATGACGCCACATAGGCGTCATGGGTCGTTCTGGCACGGCTTTTCATGACGCCTACGTGGCGTCAAAGGTCATGAAGGGGTTAAAGACATGAATATGTGCATATTCATGTCTTTAATGAGCGGTATCACGTGACCGCTGAAGCAGATGCTGGAGACCGTGGGACAAGAGTTTAGAGATAAAGGGGAGAATGGAGACTGGTCTGTAGTTGTTTATGCAGGATGGGTTGAGAGCGGGTTTCTTTAATAATGGAGTAATGTTAGTGTTTGAAGGAGGAGGGTAAAATACCCGAGAAGAGGGAGAGATTAAAGATTGTAGTTAGGTGAGTTGTGATAACTGGAGAGACTGGTGGCGATGTGAGGGAATGGGGTCAGTAGTGCATGTAGTCGGACGAGAAGAAGAGAGGAGCCTAGAGACGTCTTTTTCTGTGATGGGATCAAATGTGGAGAGTGAGCCACGGGAAATGCAGGGAGAGATGGGAGTCACAGCAGCTGGTGGCTGGGAGATTTCCTGGCGGATATTATCTATGTTCTCTATAAAGTGGGAGGCCAGGTAATCAGCACAAATGTCTGTGATGAGGGCTTGTGCTTTGGCCTGAGGAGAAAGTGAAAGGTGTCAAAAAGTTTTTTGGGGTTGTTGGATAGTGAGATCAGGGTGGTAAAGTAGGTCTTTTTGGCGAGGTGAAGGGCTTAGTTAAAGGTTCTTAACATAAATTTGAAGTGGATCAAGTCTTCTGGTGTGCGAGTTTTCCTCCATAAGCGTTCAGCACTCCTAGAGCATCGCTGGAGAAATCGAGTTTGCGATGTGAGCCAGGGCTGTTTTACTGTGTGTTTGGAGGTTCTGAGGGTGATGGGAGCTACTTGGTCAAGGGTGCTTCTAAGAGTGTCGTAGTGATATACAGCAAGATCAGGAGAGGAAAAAGAGGAGATTGGGGACAGTGATGAGAGTAGGGAGTTTGAAAGTGTATGAGGGTTAATGATTTGTTGATTTCTGAATGTGTGGTAGGTAGGCGTGTGCTGGGGTGGCCGAAGATTTGAGAGCGTGAAGGAGAGAATGTTGTGGTTAGAGAGGGGAAGCGGTGAGTTATCTAGGTAGGAGATTGAACAGACCAGGTCAAGGGTGTTACCGTCTTTGTGTGTTTCAGATTTTGAGAGCTGTGAGGCTGAGAGAAGTGGTTAATGATAGAAGCTGGCATGCAAATGTGGAAGAGGGGCTGTTAATGGGCATGTTGAAGACTCCCAAGATAGGTGTTGGAGTTCTGAGGACATGAAGAGTGGCAGCCAGGAAGAGAAACGGTCAAGGAAGTGGGTGCGTGAGCCTGGGGGCCGGTATTTGACTGCTACTCTGAGGGAGAGGGGACGGAAGAGCTTGATGGTGTGGACCTCAAAAGAAGGGAAAATGAGAGTGCTGGAACTGGGGGGATGACCGGGAAAGTGCACGGTCGGGACAGGAGTATGCCGACTCCACCATCAAGTCTGTTTGTGGGTCTCGGGGAATGGGAGAATTGTAAGCCACCATCGGAAATGGCAGCAGGGGAGACTGTAAGAATCCTGAATCCAGGTTTCAGTGAGGGCCAACAGATTAAGAAAGTTGTTCAGAAAGTAATTGTGCAGGAAAAGAAGTTTGTTACGTACAGACAATGGATTCCAGAGGGCAAAATTAAAAGAAGGAGATGAAGGAGTAAAACTAATATTAATAAGGTTTGTAAGGTTTCGATGTGAGGTAGGGTAGGGGTTAAGAGATGGTGGACCAGGGTTGGGGGAGATGTCCCCCGAAATCAGTAGGAGTAGAAAGATAAAGAGCAAGTAGTTATTGGAATTGTAAGAAATTTTGTGTGCGATGTGTTTGGGCAAGATGGGCTGAGGTTTTTAAGGAAGGTGAGAAGTGCATGGGAGCTGTATATGGAGAGAGGGAAGTATAGAGGGGCTGATGTGTATGAGTCGTGAAGGAGGGGGATGGGGCGGTGAATTTGGATGGCAAGGGAACACAGGAGGATAGAAATAAAGCACAAGGATAAGAGTGAGAGCAAAGTGTGGGCTACCTGTCTCCTGCCCTGACTTACCGCCATGGATTAACTGCTTTTTCTAGATGCTTAACTGCTGGGATGCTTTGCTGAGGGGATGCGTGCCCCCCCTTAGAATGATTCAAAATTTATAGGCCACACTACAGGGTCAGGAGAGAGATATTGTGGGAGCTGGTTTGGGATAATTTAGCAGCTGCTCTAACACACCAGGGGTGGATAGATGATCAAAGACACTAGTCCTAGCTCCATCTTTATGCTATAAAACCTGTCCCAAGATGATACAGTGACCCCAGCCATGGATATACAGCAATGAGTATTAAGTACAATGCAACAGGTGAATTATAGCAATGATTCAGCAAGCAACCAGAGTTCTATGTTCTATACCATTAAAATATATTCCAGGGTGATAGGCAGCAGATGAGACAGCAAGCAGAGGTGTAGAGTTGTACCATTAAAATATATTGCAGAGTGATAGGCAGCAGATGAGACAGCAAGCAGAGGTGTAGAGTTGTACCATTAAAATATATTGCAGGGTGATAGGCAGCAGATGAGAGAGCAATCAGAGGTGTAGCATTGTACCTGTGAAGAGAGAAGATGGATGTTAATTCCTTGCAATGGATTAACTGCTTTTTATAGATGCTTAGCTGCTAGGATGCTTTGCTGAGGGGATGTGTGCATCCATACTGCTTATTAAGTGACAGATGATAGTTCTTATTTATTTGACAAGGAGATACAGGTCACAAAGGGCATAAAAGGCATATATACATCCAGAAGATAAGTACAAGGCAGTCAGACACTATCACACTGCAAAACAAAGTCAATTATCCTAACATATCTACAACAGATCCCCTCAAATCCAAAAGGCTACAAGTTTAAGCTTTTGAGAGTGAGAAAAGCTTAACAAAGTACACCTTACATTCAGAAGAGCTTAGTGAGCACTGGGTGTATCTAGCATTCAACATTTCAAACTTAATTGAATTATTTTGATCATTTTCCTTAACAATGTGATAATCTTAAACACTTCTCAAACCTTTGGCTGTCATGTTTAATTTTACATTCTGTGCTTCTGGTAGCAAGGACAATTTTCCTACTCTTAATCTAAAAATAAATTCTAAATTACAAAAAATAATAGTAAATGCCATAGTAAATCCACATACCTATATTTTTTACATTAACTATGTGGCATAAGTGACAAATTAACTTTTTTTTTATTCTGCGAGACATAGTCCTTTTATTTATTCTGTTGTTAGAACCACATGAATGCACATTTTTTGAAGGACGAATTTTAGTTTTTATTGAAAGTGACTTTTTAATCACTTTTTATTCCTTCTTTAGTGAGACGTGACGTAAAACAGTGATTACATTGTTTTTTGGGGTGTTTTTTATTTTGCTCACTGAATTTGATAAATAACATGCACATTTTATAGTTTGGGTCTTTTACAAAAAGACTTTGAGTCTTCTTTAGTGGCTTTGCTATTTAGTTCAGTGTAGGGACCCGTAAGCGTGGGGACCTTTGGCGCAGGTTACTGGCTCACGCATTTTGGCCAAAATATCAGCTAATACCTAACTAAATTTGTATTTTTTGCACTATATTTTTCGGGGTGCAGCAGAGCCCAGACACGTCTGGTCTCGTATGAGGGGTGTTCACACTGGGATGCATTGAGGGTATGCTGGCCAGCCCGCTTAATCGAATAGTAGGGGCTTAAATAATAGGCTGTGAACCAGACACTATGCAGTTCCGTTGTGTGAACAACACCCGATGCGGGCCTTTATTGTGCAATTGTGTACTGGGCAGTCACCCCCTCCAGGAATGGGTAGGTGGAGAGTGGTTGTTAATCTAGTATTTGGCACCTGTGTTGCTAACATCTTGCTTTATGGTCTGGCTGCACCCTGCAGTGCATTTGTTCCTAGATCTGGGCAGGTAAGTGTTGCTGCCTTTTTGTCTGCTGTTTAAAAAAAAGAAAAAAAATCTTTTACAAACACAAATAATTTATTTAGATTTTAGCAATTTTTTGAGATTATAAATATTGATGTAAAACACTGACCAAATACTGAACGTGTGAATGTGGCCTTAAAGTGAGAGTTGGGAATGCAAGCTGTCACACACATCCAACTTTCACTTTAGCCCCTGATATTCAAAGCACCATTCCAGTGGGCTTTTTTTATCACACCTCTTGAGTGTTGCTGAAAATCCAAGTCTCCTGCCCCCTGTCTGGTACTCACCTTCCGGCGTTTACATCTGTTTTTGCCACCGCTCTGGTCCATCTCCTGCAGCTTGTGACCTGTCAGCTGCTCCAGTGTTTGAAGGTGGGACAAAGGTCACTAATCAATGTAAGTCTATGAGAGCCTCGATCTGGCCTCATTCTGGCTCTCATATACTTGCACTGAGAGCTTATGACGTAGCTTCTAAGTTTCGGCTAGTCAGAAGATGCACTCACAAGACGGTGCCGGGGGATCGGAGCGGCGCCGCACTGAAAACCAGTGAAGACGCCGGAGGGTGAGTATATGACCGGACGCAGGTGACTTACATTTAAAGCACGACTCCAACGATGGGGGCAGGCTTTGCAGCGTTGAGAATATCTCCTCCATGTGCTCACCCACCTATCCACTCTCTCTTTCCCCATGTGCTGACTTCTCCCATCTGTGCTCTCTTCTTTGACCTGTCTACCACATGTGGTATCCCCTTGTCTGCTGTCTCTCTCCTTCCTGTGCTGTGTTCTCCCCTCATGTGCTGTCCGGTTTGTGCTGTCTTCCCCGTGTCTGACTGTGTACAGAACATACCTTAGCTCCTGGGCAGGGGAGGAAGAAAAAGACAATACCGACATTACAGCAGGAGATCGCAGAGGATACATTTTGTGAGGTAAAATATTGTTTAAAAACAGTCAGTGAAATATTTTACCTCACAAAATGAATCTTCTGTGATTCACTGCTGTAATGTCAGTATTGTCTTTTTCTTCCTCCCCTGCCCAAGAGATGTGGTATGCGCTGTACTCTGTCAGACAAAGACAATTTTTAAAATAAACCTTCATTCGTGGGAAAACCCCTTTAATGCCTGTAGACATGTTGTGCATCTGCCGCCGGTGATCATCTGAATGATTCACTGCGCCTGTGCGGAAATCGTGCAGGCGCAGTGCGACGGTGTTCCGCTGGTTGTATCGAGTGTGTGTGTGTGATGCGTACGGCGTATAGAGTGTGTGTGGCGTTCGGCGTATACAGTGTGTGTTGGGTGTTTTTAGCTGTGTGTTTTGGGTCAATATCCTGTTGCAAGACCCATGACCTGCAACTGACACCAAGCTTTCTGACACTGGGCAGCACATTTCTCTCTAGAATCCCTTGATGGTCTTGAGATTTCATTGTACCCTGCACAGATTTTAGACACCTTGTGCCACATGCAGCAAATCTGCCCCAGAACATAACATAGTCTCCTCTCCTCCATGTTTCACAGTAGGGACAGTTTTCTTTTATTGATATGCTTCATTTTTCCGTCTGTGATGTGCCTTGCCAAAAAGTTCCATTTTTGTCTCATCTGTCCATAGGAAATTCTCCCAAAAGCTTTGTGGCTTGTCAACATGTAGTTTGGCAAATTCCAATCTGGCTTTTTTATAATTTTTTTTTCAACAATGGTGTCCTCCTTGGTCGTCTCCCATGAAGTCCACTTTGGCTCATACAATGACGGAAGGTGTGATCTGACACTGACGTTCCTTGAGCTTGAAGTTCACTTTTAATCTGTTTAGAAGTTTTTCTGGGCTCTTTTGCTACCATTCGTATTATCCGTCTCTGATTTGTCATCAATTTTCCTCCTGCGGCCATGTCCAGGAAGGTTGGCTACAGTCCCATGGATCTTAAATTTCTGAATAATATCTGCAACTGTAGTCACAGGAACATCAAGCTGCTTGGAGATGGTCTTATAACTTTTACCATGTTTGTCTATAGTTTTCTTTCTAATTTTCTGAGACAATGCTTTCCTTCGTTTCCTCTGGTCCATGTTGAGTGTGATACACACCGTGTCACCAAACAGCACAATAAGTATCTATAGCCCTATATACAGGCCTACGCACTGATTCCAAGATTGTAGACACCTGTGATACTAATTAGTGGACACAACTTGATTTAACATGTCCCTTTTGTCACATTATTTTCAGGGGTAACATCATTTCTGTCCAGGTCTATTTAATGAGTTTTATTTTTTTTTTTTAAATTCCGTGGAAGCTTGATTGAAGAACAATTTCTGGCTTTCATTTGTTCATTTTCAGAGATTTTTTATTTACCGTATATACTCGTGTATAAGCATAGATTTTCAGCCCATTTTTTGGGGCTGAAAGTCCCCCTCTCGGCTTATACACGAGTCATATACCGGGGGTCGGCCGGGGAAGGGGGAGCGGGGGTGTCAGATCATACTCACCCTTCCCTGCAGCTCCTCTGCTTGTTCCATGTATGTCGGCGCTGCTCTCTTCCTGCTTCAGCTGTCAAATGGCACCCGCTCATTAAATATGCGCATATTTAATGAGCGGGTACCACGTGACCGCTGAACCAGGAAGAGAGCATCGCTGACAATATGGAACAAGCAGAGGAGCTGCAGAGACAAGCGCCAGGACCCGGTGAGTATGAAGGGGGGGTTGGGAGGCATAGTCACCTGTCCCTGCGCTCTGCTGTCTTGCGTCCTCTGCAGTGACATTCAGGTCAGAGAGCGCTATCGCTCTCTGCCTGCACAGTCACTGCAGAGCGCAACGCTGATGAGCAGGGGCAGCGACGGAGGTGAGTATACAGGTTTTTTGTTTTTTTTTGTAAGGGAGTCAGGGGCAGCAGCAGCATAACAGGGGCCACACACTGTGCAGCATAACAGGGGCCACTCACTGTGCAGCGTAACAGGGGCCACTCACTGTGCAGCATAACAGGGGCCACATACTGTTTAGATAACTGAGGCCACTCACTGTGCACCCTCGGCTTATACACGAGTCAATAAGTTTTCCCAGTTTTTTGTGGCAAAATTAGGGGGGTCGGCTTATACTCGGGTCAGCTTATACTCGAGTATATACGGTAGTATTAACTTTGTCAGATTCAAGTTATTTCTGTGACCATTGTGGGTATTTCTGTCATTAAACAAGGGGTACCAACAATTTTGTAGACAGATAGATAGATAGATAGATAGATAGATAGATAGATAGATAGATAGATTTTGGTGTCAGCATAATCGTACTGACCTGTAAATGGAAAAAAAAAATTCACGCTTGATTTTTTATTCCCGCTTTCGAGTGCAACACAAAATAAAGT
This sequence comes from Dendrobates tinctorius, assembly GCF_039654945.1. Taxonomy (NCBI): domain Eukaryota; kingdom Metazoa; phylum Chordata; class Amphibia; order Anura; family Dendrobatidae; genus Dendrobates; species Dendrobates tinctorius. The sequence continues at coordinate 4,030,507 of NW_027361671.1, read as the reverse complement.
GAACGATGTCATTCAATATATACATACATATACAGTATATACATTTTTTTTTTTAAATTTACTTGGTGAAAACAATTCTGAAGTTTGTAAAAAAAAGAAAAAAACAAACAAACACCTTTACATGTGTCTCCACATTCTGAGACCTGTAATGTTTCAATTTTTCAAGATATGGGGCAGTGTGAGTACTTATTTTTTGCGTCCTGGGCTGACGTTTTTACTGATGCCATTTTGAAATAGATGTGATGTTTTGATTGTCTCTTATTGCTTTTTTATTGCAGTTATTGTGGCAGGCCAAATAATGTAATTCTGGTGCTTTCATTTATTTTCTCATTACGCTGTTTTCTGAACGCTTTGATATACTTTTTTTAACTGTTTAATTTTTAATGGAGTATAAGGGGGGTGATTTGAACTTGAGCTTTTTTTAATTTTTCACATTTTGAAAAACTTTTTTCTAACTTTTTATTGTATTCAATACCCCTTGACTTGAAGTTGCGATTGTCTGATCACTTGTACTGTACATAGCAGTGCATCAGCATTGCTATGTATAGTGAAAATCATGGTCTCCTATGAATGCCAGCTAAACATTGGCTTCACAGAAGAATCATCATGACAAACACCGTTTAAAGGATATGGACACTTTTGCATTTTTGCAAATGTATTTCATTGCATCACATGAAAATTAAACTGAATTTTGGTAATAAATAATATGAGACAAGTTTAGAATACAGAAGATGAGAGTTTCAATAATCAGAATAAGCTGATTGACATGTTCCCAGTTAACTTATTTTGCAGCAAGCAATAGACAACGTGTGTACATAGCCTTACACCTCATTCACACATCAGTATTTTTGATCAGTATTTCATCAGCATATGTTTTCGAAAACCAGGAGTGTCAAACTCGTCATTACAATCAGCAGCAGATTTTTATGGTGAAATACCTGATCACCTGCAAAATCAAGTGATTGTCTAAAGATATGACCAGATGGTGGTGTTGGGGTGCAATACCAAAATTGCCGAGGCTGTGCCAACCTGTGCAGTTGTGCAACAAAATCATGCAGCAATTGACCATTGTGGAGGCTGGAGTTTCGGCTGCATGGAGGTAGCTGCACTGTCACTGTCTGACTATACCCTAACAAGCAATAAAAAAAACAGAATGGCGACACAATTGTCTCTATATTTGGCCTTGCCGATTCCTCTGGCAGTGGCTTATCTAAGCACATAACAAAAGGATTGGCTGTTGACATTAAACAGGCTGGATCCTGCTCTCTTCAAACATCATCTATCGGAGGAAATTCGGGAGGCTCCCATACATACAATGAGGAAAAAAGTATTTAGTCAGCTACCAATTGTGCAAGTTCTCCCACTTAAAAAGATGAGAGGCCTGTAATTGACATCATAGGTAGACCACAACTATGAGAGTCAAAATGAGAAAACAAATCCAGAAAATCACCTTGTCTGATTTGACAAGATTATAGTGGAAAATAAATATTTGATCATTAACAAAAGTTCATCTCAATATTTTGTTATACATACTTTGCTGGCAATAACAGAGATCAAACGTTTTCTGTAAGGCTAGTTTCACACTAGCGTTTCACTGACCTGCGTCGGTCTGCGCACGGCCGCCGCTAAGCTCCGTCCCCTGCCGAGCCTCCTCCTGTTAGCTCCGCTTATGGGCGCATGACGCTGCATGCGACCTGCGTGCCCTATCTTTAGCATTGGGTAAGCAGGCCGTGCGCAGGTATGCGTTTGCCAGTGCATGCGTCCTTTTGACGGTGAGCCGAGCGCACCAAAATGCAACACGATGCGTTTGGCGAAGGTCGGTGCACCGTCCAGCCAAGACTTTGGGACCACCAGAAGTCTTCCTAGACCTGGCCGTCCAGCCAAACTGAGCAATCGTGGGAGAAGAGCCTTGGTGAGTGAGGTAAAGAAGAACCCCAAGTTCACTGTGGATGAGCTCCACAGATGCAGTAGGGAGATGGGAGAAAGTTCCAACAAAGTCAACTATCACTGCAGCCCTCCACCAGTCGGGCCTTTATGGCAGAGTGGCCCAACGGAAGCTTCTCCTCAGTGCAAGATATATGAAAGCCCGCACAGAGTTTGCTAAAAACGCAAGAAGGACTCCCAAACTATGAGAAATAAGATTCTCTGGTCTGATGAGACAAAGATAGAACTTTTTGGTGATAATTCTAAGCGGTATGTGTGGAGAAAACCAGGCACTGCTCATCACCTGCCCAATACAATCCCAACAGTCAAACATAGTGGTGGTAGCATGATGCTATGAGGGTATTTTTGAGCTGCAGAGTTCAGGACGACTGGTTGCAATTGAAGGAAACATGAATGCGACCAAGTACAGAGATATCCTGGATGAAAACCTCTTCCAGAGTGCTCTGGACCTCAGACTTGGCCAAAAGTTCACCTTCCAACAAGACAATGACCCTAAGCACACAGCTAAAAAAAACAAAGGAGTGGCTTCAGAACAACTCTGTGACCATTCTTGACTGGCCCAGCCAGAGCCCTGACCTAAACCCAATTGAGCATCTCTGGAGAGACCTGAAAATTACTGACCACCAACATTCAAATCCAGGTGTGAAAAACCTGTTGCATCATTCCCAAGAAGACTCATGGCTGTACTAGCTCAAAAGGGTGCTTCTACTCAATACTGATCAAAGTGTCTGACTACGTATGACCATGTGATATTTCACTTTGGTTTTTTTTTAATAAATTTGCCAAAATTTCTACATTTCATTTTTCAAGATGGGGTGCAGAGTGCACATTAATGAGAACAAAATTAACATTTTTGAATTTATCAAATGGCTGCAATAAAACAGAGTGAAAAATTTAAAGGAGTCTGAATACCTTCTGTACCCACTGTATATATATATATATATATATATATATATATATATATTTAGAAAAATAGGCTATGCATATATGTTTCATACTTAGTCTATAAAATCTTCATTCGCTACCCAGTGCATTTCCTTGAGGTATTCTTGGTTTTTATATTTGTGTATATATGTAATTTTTCTATTTTAGAAAAAAACTAATAAAAAGTGATTTTATTTAAAACTGTGGCTTAGCATTTACACCAAATGTTCCATCTCTTTAACCTTGGTCAAAGAGTTAGTTGTTTTATAATAGCACAGACAGACAAAGCAATTCAATCTCAAACTTTCTTATTTTTTAAGCTGAGTAAATAAAGCAATTAAATAACATGGGAATACTCCTTTGAGCTACGGACAGACACCCCTGCAGGAGGCTCATCTTCCTTGGGGTTCGCTCACACTGCCGTATGTTCTCTCATGAGAGGGAATCGGAACGATTATGCTAATGAGACACGGCTCGATCTGTGTCAGTTTGATCTGAGTGTCATCTGAGTGTGTACTGATTCTCTTCTGCGAACACAGGTGCCATGAGGATGGAGAACTAACTTCTCCATCTTCTCCATTGTTTCTGTGAACTTACGTCGGACTAAACTTGAATGACATCCGAGCGCAGTCTGATGTTTCACACACACCCATAGACTTGTATGGTTGCGTGCGATCCGAACAGCGGAGCCACTTGCTGCTTGTTTTCTCATGCTGAATCGACGTGAGAAAATAATTGCACATCTGCACTGCCACATAGAATAACACTGGGCAGAGTGCTATCCGACAACACATCGGATAGCACTCGACCATATTATACGCTAGTGTGAGTGTAGGCCAATTCTCAAGCTGTTTCTTGAGCAGGTCAGAATCATGCAGTGTTCTGACAGTTTCCTTTCTTTCTGTTTTTTGGCAGAGCAAGTGCTTGAGTGACAGCGCTAATGAGCAGCACAGTTGTAGTATTAACAGAATTATAAAGCTCAGCTCAAGTACTGCTGTAACACATTCAACCCACAGTGCTTTGTTCTGTAGCCTCTACTAATATCAATATATTTACACATAGAGATATCAAGACATTTGAACAGCTCATAGAGCAGAGACCTGTGATTAGGAGACCAGCTCTGAAAGCTGTGGGATAAGAGATTTTGCAGAAGTTTATAATAGCAGCATGTCAGAAAAGGTTAACAGATAACTACAGTATTGAAATCAATGGGCTGGAAAGAGGTGGCTGGAATATTAGGAGTTAACCCCTATCCTGGAATATAACTACTGTTCACATTCAGTCTGGGCAGGCTGTAATGGCCAAGCTCCATGGCAACCAGCTGTACGCTATGAAAAATAATAGCTTTCAATAAAGAATGACAGCAAGTAGAAAAAGCAAGTCAACTGCATACTTGCTTATGTCCATGCTGTCTAACTAAAGAATTTTAATAATTTGAGAATATCCTTATAAGAACCAAAAGATCAGGCACATTGAAATTCAATATGCCTCTCCCTTCAATACCCTGACACCAAGGCAGAATAACGGTAAGAATACCAAGCTAAAATTGAGAAGAGCAAAATATCACCCCATGAACACACTTAACCCCTGCTTAAGCAATTCAGATTATAGGTAAGGACACAATGTCTGTAATACATCTTTAGGTGCCCATAGGTCATAGAGAGCTGTCAGCCAAGTGTTCATTCAGAAGACAGCGCTCTCTCTTCTGTCTTCCTTCTGTCTAAATGTTCGGCTACACCGAATATTCATTTGTTTTCAATAGCTAGAGGAAAGAGCATGACAATGCTCGAATTGAAACTGTCTGGTCTTCCTCTCTCCCAACATTATCTTGCCCCCATATACATTAGATGGTCAGCTGAATCTGTGGATTACAATTTTATTTAAAATGTTTGGGGGCCTTTAATATCCAAATATATCCAAAGTAGTTATTTTACTTTGATGCACCCCTCTCTTGTTTCTTTAGAACTAAAAAGGCATCAGTAATAACTACAAACCTAAAAATGACTATTTAGGTCATCGCCACTCGGGTCATTTGTGATTCCAGGAGAACGTCTTTTTTGTTCCTCCTTACAGCTCTGACGCTGGGGTTGTGCACAGCCAGTGTCTGTTGTTACGAGCTCATCTGCTGCCTGCAGTGCAGCTTACATGAACATCAGAGAGGTGCAGTCACTGGGTTTTATAAGTGGTATTCCCGGCGGGGCATTCACACACTGTTGACAGCTGCATCACTCGTGTGAACAAGCACGAAGGCTGTCACAAAACAAAATTTCTTTCAATTCTTTCAATAGTAACAGCAATTCTTTAATAACATTGGAGCAGAGGCCTAAACCCAGAGGACAAGAAAAGATTTATGTGGCATTTACAATACTTCCATCTTCCGTCACTTTAACAAGGCCGTTAACTGTCCTAGAAGAGCAAACAAAAAACCGAACGCTAAAAGGCTTCAAGGAGCTGCTCACAAAATTGGATCGGTTAACAATGGCTAGCAATAATATTGAAGAACACATAATGAACATCAGTTAATCATTGTTTCTTGCTACATGGGCTCACTCCAGCTTTTTGATTGCTATGACTTTGCAGTTCTGTGACGGATCTGCCAAGTCAGCGTATAGCATAGTAAATGCAAAACACTGGTCCTTTGTCAAATAGCAAAATTCTGCCACCAAAGCAAAAGATGCAGCTTCGTAATACAGACAAGTCAGTTCTCGCATAACAAAAACACTGCAGCAAAAAATATGTACATGTAATTTTAACAGCACTAAATTGATATATAAATGCATAATAAATTTCTGTGAAATATCGCAAAAACTAACAATTACAAAACTGTCAGGATTAGGCTACACAGAACCACATTAGTGATACAGTATGTTCCCACCAGACAGGGAAATCTGCAGCAAAGAAAAATCATCTCTGTAATCGTCCCATGGGAAAGTACCATAAAATTAAATCTGCAGCAAAAACTCTTCTCGGTAAAAGTCCCATGGGAACATACCCTCAAATTAAAATTAGTTGCCATGGTTTTGAAATAATTCACAACAAAAACTAAGATGCAGAAAGAAATGTAATATGTGTTCACAGAGACCTATAGAAGATGGAAAAAATCCATGAGGGTAGAGCAGATGGGGCTCTTTAACTACAAATATTTCTAACATGGTCAAAAGTGTTGGCCCTTTTGACATTGTTCCCGAAAATGAAGTACCGTATTTTTCGGATTATAAGGCTGTGTACCCACGTAAGTGTTTTTTTTCACTATTTTAAGCGTTTTTACGGGCAAAAACGCTTAAAGAAGCATCCCATTAATTTTAATGAATTCCACACTTTTTGTGCACATTGATGCGTTTTTTTTCCTGAGAAAAAAACGCAATGCGGTAAAAAATGCAGCATGCTCATTAATTTCGTGGAAAAATCTGCATTTCTAATTATATTCTATGAGCAGGAGGATGCTCCTATAAAAAAACGTGCAAAAAAAGCGTGTTTTTCCTGGGAAGGAGTCCGTTTTTTCTGCATACGTGGGTACATAGCCTAAGCGCACTTTTGTTCCTCAAAATTTTGGAGGAAAGTGGGGGGTGCGTGTTATAATCCGAATGTGTGCTGTAGAGGAGGGGTGGCGGCTCTGGAGTAGTGTCAGGGGGCTGGGGTGGGCTGGCTGCTCCCACTCATTAGGCTCATGTAATATTATTCACTGCACTCGCTGTCCATCACCTTGGTGCTGAAACCGCACCGAGTTGGTGGACAGGAGAGCAGTGCATATTGCATGTGCCTGCACTCTCCTCCCACTGCCCCATCACTATAGTCACTTCTGATGATGGCTCCATGCTCCCAGCTCTCCCCTGGCTCTTCCTGTGACTGTGCAAATAGGACCTGCGGTCACGTGACTCAGTGTGCAGCACTGCGGTCATGTGATGGAAGGTCCTGCAGCTACAATCAAATGCCTGTATGAGCAGCTCCTGGATGTCAGCACAGACACAGGAAGAGCCATGGGGGAGCAGGGAGCACGGAGCCATCATCGGAAGGTGAGTTAACTGTTTATTATTTTATCATGTGCATGCCAGCAGCACAGGGGGGCATATCCAGGATGGGATGGGGGGGCCATGTGCATGCCAGCAGCACAGGGGGGCATATCAAGGATGGGATGGGGAGGCCATGTGCGTGCCAGCAGCACAGGGGGCATATCCAGGATGGGGTGGGTGAGCCATGTGCATGCCAGCAGCACAGTGGGGCAATGTGCCTGCAGCACAGGGGGGCAATGTGCCAGTGTAGCAGCACAAGGGGCAATGTGCCAGCAGCACAAAGAGGCCATGTGACAGCACAAGGGGGCCATATGCCAGGATGGAGGTTTAATAGATACAAGATGAAGGACATATATATGATTTGTAAGACGGACACTGGCATTATAAGACAGACCCCCATTTAACATAAAAAAAATTTTTGCTTTTCTTCAACAAATTTGGGGGTGCGTCTTATAATCAGGTGCGTCTTATAAAGCAAAAAATACGGTATTTCTCCCAGAAAATTATTGCAACTACACATGATTTTTTATAAACATCTTGATTTCCTTTGTATTTGAAATTAAAAAAAACAGAAAAAAGGCAAATTGGACAGTATTTCATGCAACAAAAAATGGGCCAAACAAAATTGTTGGTAAACAACTTTGTTTCAATCATGTGATGCTCGGTCAAACTCACCTGTGGCAAGTAAGACATGGGCAATATGAAAAACACACTTGAGACCAGAAAAAAAGGGGAGAAGTTGACTCAATCTTTGCATTGTGTGTCTGTGTATTCCTCACTAAGCATAGAGAACAGTAAGAGGAGAAGAGAACTGTCTGAGGACTTGAGAACCAAAATGGTTTTGTCCATGATACCCAACATAAATGAAGTTTATAACCCATAACAGAGTAGCTAATCTCCCTGGACATGGACAGCAAAGAAAATTGATGAAATGTTGAAACGCGGGATAGTTAAGATGTCAGCTAAATAGTCCCTGTCACACCCACAGGGTGTGATGATGTATAGTGAACTCACTAGACCACTGATGGTGCAATGGTAGCTGTATACCCGATAGTCAAGAGACAAGAGAATGAGCTTTATAAAACCAAAGATATTTATTAAAGTTTAACAAAAGGGAAAAAGTGCCTGAGAGGAGAACCCTCTGGATGATGACCATGTACCACGTAGTGGAGCACCGGGAAAAGGTATACCATGTGAGACAAGTGACCGGCGTTGTTGTGAATGGCCGGTATGTGTCACAGAGGCGGATGTTCTCTGCACTACAAGCCTGGAATGTTGCTCTGGGAAGTGTAGTTCCATGAGCTTTGTTTAGCTTATAAGGGGCTGGGCCTGGGCTTGCAGGTTGGCCGGAGAACTGGGCGGGTCTGGCCAACCACCTACCTCCCATAAAGGGGTGGGTCTCATAGGATATGAGATTGCTGTTTGGTCACATGGCTTCTGTGTTGGAAGGTCCTGCAAAAGGACAGGTTTTCCTGAATAGCACATGGTGAGGCCATGTACTTGCAGAGCCTGTGATGGCTAATTGCAATGGGGAAGCTACCGATCTTCTGAGGGTCTGGAACTGTTGTTTTTTTTTTTTTATTTCCAAAAAATGGATTTATTTGGGGGAATATTTTTTTTTTTTTCTAATTTATTTGGCGATTTTTTTTAATTTATTTTAACACTTTTTTTATTTTTTTTTTAACTTTATTAAATAGTCCCAGGTGGGACATCACTGTCCTGTGACAGATCGCTGATCTGTCACATCACAGATCACTGTGACAGATCAGTGATCTGTCACAGGCAGTGCAGAAGGCTTCCTCATGCCTGCGCTTTGCAGGCACTGAGGAAGCCAGCTTCCTGCAGGCCCCCGAAGGCCCCCGTCGACATCTTGGATTCGGGGGCCTGCAGGAAAGGAGCCCCCCGCAGCAGCGCTGCACATAGCGCTGCCGTGGGGGGCTCAGGGAAGCACGGAGGGAGCCCCCTCCCTGCCGATGCTTCCCTTTAACCCCCGGTACACCGCGATCATGTTTGATCGCGGTGTGCAAGGGGTTAACGTGTCCGCCCCTGACACATTGTGCCGGGTGTCAGCTGTGATAATCAGCTGACACCCAGCCGCGATCAGCGGCGCTCACCACGTGGGCGCCGCTGATCGCGGTAGACATACTATCCCGTCCATGGGCATAGGGGCCCGGGTCCCATGGACGGGATAGTACGTCGGATGTCAGAAAGGGGTTAAGGACCACATCACATTTGAAGTCACTTTGAGGGGTCTATATGATAGAAAATACAAAGTGACACCATTCTAAAAACTGCACCCCGAAGGTGCTCAAAATCACATTCAACAAGTTTATTAACCATTCAGGTGCTTCACAGGAATTTTTGGAATGTTTTTAAAAAAAAAATGAACATTTAACTTTTTTTCACAAAAAATTTACTTTTGATCCAATTTGTTTTATTTTACCAAATTGAACCCCAAACGTTATTGTACAATTTGTCCTCAGTACGCCGATACCCCATATATGCAGGTAAACCACTGTTTGGGCGCATGGCAGAGCTTGGAAGGGATGGAGCGCCGTTTAACTTTTCAATGCAAAATGGGCTGGAATTGAGATCAGACGCCATGTCGCATTTGGAGAGCCCCTGATGTGCCTAAACAGTAGAAACCCCCCAATTCTAGCTCCAACCCTAACCCCAACACACCCCTAACCCTAATCCCAACCCTAACCATAACCTAACCACAAACCTAACCCTAATTTTAGCCTCAACCCTAACCCTAACGTTAGCCACAACACCAACCCTAACTTTAGCGCCAACCCTAACCCTAATGAGAAAATGGAAATAAATACATTATTTTAATTTTATTATATCTCCCTAACTAAGGGGGTGGTAAAGGAGGGTTTGATTTACTTTTTATAGAGGGTTTTTATGTTTGGGAGCTGTCACACACTAAAAGACACTTTTTATTGCAAAAAAAAGTTTTTGCATCACCAAATTTTGAGAGCTATAATTTTTCCATATTTTAGCCCACAGAGTCATGTGAGGTCTTGTTTTTTGCGGGACAAGTTGACTTTTTATTGGTATCATATTAGGGCACATTTTTGATTGCTTTTTATTCCGATTTTTGGGAGGCAGTTATACCGTTCTGCGTGTGGTAAAATTGATAAAGTAGTTTTATTCTTTGGGTTAGTACGATTACAGCGATACCTCATTTATATCATTTTTTTATATTTTTAAGCTTTTGTACAGTAAAAACTATTTTATATAAAAAATAATTATTTTTGCATCGCTTTATTCTGAGAGCTATAACTTTTTTTATTTTTCCGGTGATGGAGCTATATGGCAGCTTGATTTTTGTGGGACAAGATGACGTTTTCAGCAGTACCACATTTATTTATATCTGTCTTTTTCATCACGTGTTATTCCACTTTTTGCTCGGCGGTATGATGATAAAGTATTGTTTTTTTGCCTTGATTTTTTTTTTTCCTTTTTAATGGTGTTCACTAAAGGGGTTAACTAGTGGGACAGTTTTATAGGTTATGTCATTAAGGATGTAGCGATACTAAATATGTTTAGTTTTTTTATTTAAATATATATTGCTGGATAAATTTTGATTTTTTTATTATTATTTTTTAATTTAAAAAATGGTTTTATTGAAATTTATGATGTTAAAGAACAAAATTCTTAGAAACATATTCCCTCAGGGGAATTTTTAACTTATCATGACTTACATATAACCTACAGGGGTAGAGACAAGACAACTACAACAAGAGGGTAAAACAGTAGGGAAGGGGAACATTAAATCCACAGTGTACATTAAAGTAACTTTAGTACTTTTTCAATAGCCTATTTGTAAAGGGCGTTTCATTCCAACCTCGTCTGCACCACGAGTCCAGGACAAACATATAATGTCTAGATTATTATTTTTTAAAATATTTTTACAATTATTTAAAAAAAAATGTTTTATTTAATACTTACTTTTACACCTTGTCCCACTATGGGACACTCATTTTGTGCAGCCTGATCGCTTCTATAGCATGCAGAGCTGCATGTTATAGAAGCTGTCAGAGCCGTAGCATCTTTGCACTGATCTGTGAGACTTCCTGACATGCACTGTGCATGACAGGAAGTCTCTCAGGCCTGGAGACCCGGATGTCATCATGACAACATCGGGTCTCCATGGCAGTGTTTAGGACCCTTCGATCCAAAGGCAGAGAGACTGTCACAGCTGACAGCCCCTCTGCCTGCTCCTGGAACGCTGCGATCATGTTTGATCACAGTGTTCCAGGGGTAAAGTGAGCGTGGCTGATCGGTTATGATGTACTATCCCGTCCATGGGCATTAAAGGCCCAGGGCACATGGACGGGATAGTACGTCAGATGTCTGAAAGGGGTTAATAAAATAGTGGTGCTTCTTATAATCCGTGCGTCTTCTTGCTTAACAGGGGGTGGTGGCTGCGGTGGAGCGGGGTCCCAGGGTTGCTGCTGGCGGAGGCAGGAGATGGGCGATGCTGTGGTTCCCGAGCTGGGAGAAACGGGTGTTCATAGGTGCAACGCTGCTGGTGTTCAGTAGGGGGGCTCCGCCCACATGGTTTATATTGTGGTGGACTTCAGGAAAAAGGCTGCCAGGGGCAGCGCATGCGCAGATGGAGATCGTATGCGCCGCCCCAGGCAATCATTTTCCTGGAGTTCACCACAATGTAAACCATGGAAGTGTAGAGGCTCCTGGCTTTCACAAAAGGTCGGCAGAGCCCCCACACCACCAAACACCCACAGTGTCGCAACTCTGAACACACCCTCCTCCTAGACTGAGGCCCGCAGAATCGCCCCTCTCTTGCCTCCGCCACTAGCAACCCTAGGTCCCCGCTCCACCGCAGCAGGTAAGATATTGTCAAGTTATAATTACACACCTCTATTTTCCATACAAATTTTGGGAAAAAAAGTGAGTCTTATAATCCGAAAAATACGCTTCATTCTCTACAACAATTTCAAGGGTGCCAACACTTTTGGCCGTGACTGTATGTGAAAAATGGACATTTGACTGAGGCGTTAGTTCGCATTTTCAATGTCTACATGGGATGCTGGAACAAGGTAATACATGGGCCATACAAACAAAAATATCTTTCATGTTGAAATATTTTTTTATAAATTACCCTTTATTAGGTTCTTGATGCACCTTGGGTATGGCCAAGATGGCCAAGTGGTTCAGTGCACCTCCCCATGTATAGGTCTTCAAGCTCTCTCTGCCCTCGTCTTCCTTGAATGAAAGTGCTGTCTCCATTTAAATCTCACATATGCGCTGCTCATAAGAGTAATGCTGCAGAACTGTATCAGAATTAACCCCTTCACTTTCTTTAACGTACAAGTACGTCCCTGTGTGAGCCCACATCTTTAATCAGCTATTAAGTGCCTCTAACACCCAATTGGCGGAGCGGTGCATCAACCGCGGCAGTTAACCAGTTAAATCCCGCTGTCAGTCACGGAAGTGTCTCTCTGTCACATGATCGAGGGGCGCCGATGAATTGTCATGACAGCCGTAGGTCTGCTGATGGCCACCGTGCCTGTCATTATGAGCCTTCTGTAAAAATAAACATACCGTATTTGGTATTGCTGGGTTTAGAAATGTACGATCTATCAAAATATAAAATAGATTAATCTGATCAGAAAACAAAAAAACACCAGAATTACGGTTTTTAGCAACCACAACATTGCAATGAAGTGCAATAAGAGGCGATCAAAACATCAAATCTACCCCAAAATGGTATACCGTATTTTTCGGATTATAAGACGGACTTTTATGATCCCCAAAATTAGGGGGAAAATGGGGGTGTGTCTTATAAACCGAACACTGTTCTTACCGAGGGTTCAATGCTGCGGGCCCGGAGATGGGGATGTTGCGGTGGTGGTGCGGTGGTTGTACGGCGGCAAGCGGTGGTCCTGCAGTGGTGGTACAGCAGCAAATGGTAGCCCTGCGGCGGTGGCATATGGTGGCCGCCATTCTTCTTCTGGGATCCAGCGTCCGGCTTCTCAATCTGCGCAGGCGCAGATGGAGAAAAGCCGAGATCCCCATCCGCGCCTGCCTCTACGCGATGTCTCCAGGAAAATGTCACAGATGCGATGCAGGCACAGATGGAGATCTCGGCACCAAGATCTCAGGAGATGAGATCTCAGCGCCAAGATCTCCATCTGAGCATGCGCCGCCCCGGCAGCCATTTTCCTGAAGTCCATCGCATAGTAAACAGTGCGAAGGCTCTGGGCTTTCACAAAATGTCGACAGAGCACCCACAGCGCCACTCTTGCATCCCCCTGATGCAACCCTAGGACTCTGCTCTACTGCGGCCTGCACCACTGAACACCCACAGCACCACTCTTGCCTCCTCCAGGTGCGACCCTGGGACCCTCCTCCACAGCAGCCTGCACCACCCAACACCCCTTTCTCCCAGTTTGGGGTCCGCAGCATCGCCCCACTCCTGCCTCCGCCAGAAGCAACTTTGGGACCCCGCTTCACAGCAGCCACCGCTCCTGGTAAGCAATAAGATGCCTGGATTGAAGAAACACCATTTTATTAAAACAAAAAAAAGTTTTTTTTCCTATTTTTAGCCTCAAAATTTGGAGTGCGTCTTATAATCCAGTGCATCTTATAAACCGCAAAATATGATAATTAAAAACATCAGCTCAGGGCACAAAAAGTAAGCCCTTACCCAACCCAAGATACCTTAAAAAAAAAAATAAAAAGCTACAATTCTCTGAAAATGGTGTCAAAAACAAAAATTTTTTTTTTTTTACAAATTTCTGAATTTTTGTTCACCACCTAAATAAAAACAAAACTACACGTTAGGTATCGGCGTACACATACTGACCTGGGGAATTATAATGGCAGGTCAGTTTTGCCATATGGTGAATATGGTGAATAAAAAAATTGAGTTTGCAACTGCTATTTCCCCAGATATGGAATTTTTATTCCTGTTTTCCAGTACACTATGTGGTAAAACGACTGGTGTTTTGTTCAAAACTACAACTCGTCCCACAAAAAACAAGCTCTCGTATGGATGTATTAAAGGAAAAGTAAAAAAAAGTTATGGTTCTTAGAAGATGGGGAGCAAAAGACGAAAACAAAAAAAAAATGGAAAATCGCCGGGAAGTGAAGGGGTTAAGGCTGCTCTGCACAAGCACCCATAGTATTATGAAAGGCGCATGTATAATATTTTAATGAAGAAAGCCCATTTAGGTGTCATTTTCTCAAAGTAGTTGCCACAAAAAACTGTCAAAAATCACTGACAAAAAAATTGGGGGGTAATGTGACACTGATCAGAAATGTTGAAGCTCCACCCATCAAATTCTTCAACACTAAGGCTATGTTCCCATAATGAGCTTGTGGCACCATTTCTGCACCTGTTAGATAAATTAGGTTACTTGTGCTTTTTCATTGCATTTTTCTACTAGCGTTTTTATCACGTTTTTTACGCTGCGGTTTGTGTCTCTTCTTAATGTCTCCCGTTTTAAACAAATCTGCTTTATTTTTGATACTTTCTAGTATTTGGTTTTGACAAAACTTTATTAATATACTACATATCCAAGACTATTTGGGTTTGGGTGGGTTTGGTCTCTGAATTATGACCTTACATAGCATACCTCCATTATTGTAGATGCTGCATAATAAGGAACTATACTTATATACAATTACTTACACTCCTTAATATTGAACTTGCAACACCAAGAAGTAAAAGTTGTGAAATCATGGAAATCACAGGATGAATAGAAGTGTTAATGCTATGCAAATTATGAAAAAATGTCACCCCTTTCCGACGTTGGGTGTAATAGTACGCCCATGTTGGAATGCCTCCCTTTGATGTGGGTTCTGGCGCTGAGCCCACATCTTTCCCAGCACATTTCAGCTGTATTGAACAGCTGACATGTGCCTCTGACAGTCGCGGGTGGAATCACGATCCACCCGCGGCTGTTAACCCGTTAAATGCCGCTGTCAAACTCTTGACACTGGCATTTAACTCGAACTTCCGGAAAGCGTGCAGGAAATCCCGCCCATCGGTGACCCCGTCACGTGATCGCAGTTACCAATGGGTCTCCTGGTGGTCGCCGCTCATAGCAAGTGAGCAATTCTGCTACATACAGGCGATCTGATCATCGGCTGTATGAAGCAGAGTCGATCGGCATATGGCACCTTCTAGTCTCCTATGGAGACTATTGAAGCATGCCAAAAGTTAAAGTTTTAAAAAATATTAAAAAAAATAAAAAATATAAAAGTTCAAATCATCCCCCTTTCACCCCATTCAAAATGAAACAATAAAAAATATCAAACATACACATATTTGGTATTGACGCATTTAGAATCGCCCGATCAATATAAAAAAATAATTAATCCGATCACTAAATGGCGTAACAAAAAAAAAGTAAAAACGCCAGAATTAGTTTTTTTGGTAGCCGCAACACTGCATTAATATGCAATAACGGGCGATAAAAAGAAGGTATCTACACCAAAATGCTATCATTAAAACATCAGCTTGGCGCACAAAAAATAAGCCCTCATCCAATCCGAGATCACAAAATTTTGAGACGTTACAGGTATCATAAAATGGCAATATATCTTTTTTATTTTGGAACTTTGGAATTTTTTTCACCACTTCAATAAAAAAGAACATAGAGACATGTTTGGTGTCTATGAACTCGTAATTACCTGGATAATCATAATGGCAGGCCCGAAGCCTGCGCACTGCAGTACTCTGCTCTGTCCTCAACAGGGCGGAGCAGTGCGCCTGCACAGGAGCCGCGACGGGAAGCAAAGAAGAGGACGTCATCGCTAAAAGATGGGAGGAGCCGGACCAGACCACGACACCCTACGGACCCGGACCGCCCCTGGGTGAGTATAATCTAACTCATTTTGCTTCTCTTTTAGGTTACATCGGGGGCTTATCTACAGCATTCTGTAATGCTGTAGATAAGCCCCTGATGGCGGTGGCCGCAGCTTATAGTCGAAAAAATAGGTGACAGATTCCCTTTAATATTGAGCCATGTTTCCGAATGGACCAAAAATACGATCACTTGAATGTACCCCAACAGTGGCTTCACCCACTTCCAACATCTCCTATACTACCAACTAGTAATAGATCGTTCATCACTGGTGACGGGTGCACCCAAACAGTAAAGTTTGGGGTCCGAACCAAACACCTAGTGTTTTCACAGACCTCAAACATGGACTTCTCCAGGAAGTCCGTGTTACTGCTCGGGTTCGCCACCATGAACATAGGGTCTTTCCCATGCTGTCATCTATATGATAGAGTGAGAAACACTTGTGGCTCTGATCGGCAGAAAGATTATCACTGGTCAGAAAGCTGCAGCTCTTCCATTTTTGATAACCACCACTGGCAAAACTGACAGCTGTCAGCGTTATCATGGCTGGTTATCAAGAACAAGAGGGGTCCCCACACCATTTAAATATATAATTAAAAAATTGTGTGGGTTCCCCCCCTTTTTCACAACCAGGCCAGCTAAAGAAGACAGCTGTGGGTTGGTATTCTCAGGCTGGTAAGGGGCCATGGATATTGCTCCTACCCCTCCAAGCCTAAAAATAGCATCCCGCAGCCAAGCTAGAAAAGACACATCTATTAGATGTGCCAATTCTGGCACTTTTCCTCGCTCTTCCCACTTGCCCTGGTGCGAAGTGGGGTAATATTTGTGGGGTTGATGTCAGTTGTTTTAGGACCGCTGACATCAAGCCCACAGCTTAGTAATGGAGAGTACCTAAATGTGTAGTGAGCACCTTGAACCCACAGGTGCTTCACAGAATTTTACCTTGATCTGTGAAAATGAAAAATAATTATGTTTCCTACAAAAATATTGATTTAGCCCCAATTGTTTCAATTTTTCACAAGGATAGCAGGAAGTAATGGACCCAAAATTTGTTATGCAATTTCTCCTGAGTACACCAATACCCCATACAGTATGTGGTTAAAACTACTTTTGAGGCGCAGTGCAAAGCTCAAAAGGGAAGAAGCGTACTTATAAGGTGCATGTCGTGAAGGGGTTAAAGCACTCTCATACACATTGTTACCCAGAAAATTCTCCCATTTTCCGTTAAGTCTATGACATCACGTGATTAAAAAATGACTATCTGAATCCTTCTAAAATCTATGCAAAAACATGAAGTGAATTTTCCATCTATGAGCCACTGCAAAAGTCCATGGCAGATGGAGAAGGGAGCAGCTGGATCAGGAGATGAAGAGGGGAATGATAAATACAGGGACAAAAGACTCCCTGCTTTTACACAGAGCAAAGAAGAGAAGAATTAGCTGGAAAGGCAAAATGAGCAATTGTAAGGATTGGTGGGTAGCAGCAAACCATCAAACACCCACCAACCATCAAGTTGTAACATATGGATAGGTGCAATAGCGCGGGAGCGAACAGAAGAAGAGACTGATTGGCGTGCTGATCCTCTGGGCATGGTGGGCAGCTCATTGAGAATTAGTACAGGTTTTTAGATGCGACCACGCATGCACTGCCATTTTGTGTGAGACCTAATTTATTTTTCGGGGAAGACAAAATAAAGTACTGTGCAGATGCAATATACAAAATAGGAGGCGGGTCACTGACAGATCTGTGACCTGTCATTCAAACAGGAGGCAAACGGAGGAGACAGAGCAACAAGAAAAGAGACTGCCCATAGCACGCCCCAATGCACGGAGACATGATTACAACAAAACTTTAAACACTCATTACACAAGAATCACAAAACAGATTTCTTCAGGTATCATTTCAATCAATATTAGCCCCTTAATGACCGCCAATAAATAAGCATTGAAAAATGAAAAAAATGAAAATTTTCAATAAGACGACCTAATGTTATCAAATTCTGTGTAGTACTTGTGGGTTCAAAATGCTCACTATACCCCTGGATAAAATCCTTAAGAGGTGTGTTTTCTAAAATTGGTTAACTTTTGTTTTTTTTCCACTGTTTAGGCACATCAGGGGCTATCCAAAAGGGACATGACACATGCAGAACATTCCATCAAAATCTGCATTCTAAAACATCACTCCTTCCTTTCCGAGCCATGAGGTGTGCTCAAACAGTCATCTTCCTCCACATATGGGGTATCGGCATACTCAGGAGAAATTGCACAACAAATGTTGGAATCCGTTTTCTCCTGTTGCTCTTGTGGAAATAAAAAAGTTTGTGCTAAAAGTACATTTTTGTGAGTAAAATGTCATTTTTTTTATTTTCAGAGCTCCATGTTATAAACTTCTGTGAAGCACCTGGGGGTTCAAGGTGCTCACCACACATCTAGATACATTCCTTAGGCTGTGTGCCCACGATGTGATTTTTAAATGTTTTTGCCGCGATTTTTAGCGCGAAAACGTTTAAAAATCGTGTACAGAACGCCCCCCATGCATTCCTATGGCATTCCGCACATGCTGTGCTAATGCTGCGCTTTTTTCCGTGGCGGAATTGCATCGCGGAAAAAAATTGCAGCATGATCATTCTTTTGTGCGGAATCGCAAAGAATTGCCGCGATTCCGCACCCATAGGAATGCATGAGTACCGCTTACTTCCCGCATGTGGCTATGCCCACCATGCGGGAAGTTAAGCGTCTCATGTGCGGTTAGTACCCACATTGTGGAGGAGAGGAGACTGTCCTCCAGGCCCTGGGTACCATACCCCTGTAAAAAAAAGAATAAAAAATATTTACCTTCCGACGTCCCGCGCTGCATGCCCGGCCTAAGCGTTCCCAGTAATGCCTTGCGGCAAGGTCCTGTGATGACGTGGTCTCGCGAGATCGCTATAGTAACGCGAGACCAACGTCATCACAGGTCTCGCACGGCATCGCTGGGAACGCTGAGGCCCGGGATGGCAGCGCGGGACGTCGGAAGGTAAATATACCCCAATTTTTTACTTTTTTATCATTTTTAACATTTTATCTTTTACTATTGAGGCCACATAGGCGGCCTCAATAGTAAAAACCTGCTCACACTTGTCAAACACTATGTTTGACGAGTGTGACCAACCTGTCAATCACTTTCCAAGCGATGCTTCAAATCGCTTGGAAAGTGCTTGAGAAAATCGCGGCAAAATCATGAACAGAATCGTGGTAAAATCGCGGTGAAATCGCGCGGAAAAAAACGCGCGATTTCTGGGAAGGAGTCCGGTTTTCAGTGTGCACGCAACGTGGGCACATAGCCTTAAGGGTCTAGTTTATAAAAAGGGGTTACTTGTTGGGGTTTTCCACAGTTTAGACACATCAGGGGCTCTTCAAACGTGACATGGAATCCACTCTTGATTCTAGCCATTTTTGTGTTCAAAAAGTCAAACAGTGCTCCTTCCCTTCCGAGACCTACAGTGCACCCAAACAGTAGTATTCCTGCAAATATTGGGTATCGGCATACTCAGGATAAATTGTACAACAAATGTTAGGGTCCATTTTCTCCTGTTCCCCTTGTGAAAATAACAAATTTGAAGCTGAAGTAACATTTTTGTCAAAAAAAGCTACAGGTGCTTCTCACAAAATTAGAACATCATCAAAAAGTTAATTTATTTTAGTTCTTCAATACAAAACAAAAACTGAAACTCATATACTGTAATAGTAAGATATGGCTTCGCTGGAACATTCCAGAATCTCCCAGTGTTACACTACAGATGAGACACTGCTTGTCACTTAGCTGCAACCCCCTCCTTTTCCCTCACACACAAAACAGTCTAACCTGAATCCCCAGTGGGAGCTTTTTCCTGCCTCACGGCGGGGGGTCTCTTTGTCTCTGAACCATGTGCTCAGCTACTCCCATACAAAATAATGGAGATCTAATCATTCGGTCAGAGCGTTTATGATAAAAACATGAAAATTACATTTCTGCAAAATGCACGAAACCAGCGTTCTGGCCCATAATTTGCACGGTTCTAGCACCCCCAGAAACTGAGAACTGTATCTCTCCTAAACGGTGGGACATAATTACTGCATGTTTGGTCTTTAATTATTGTCTGCAATAGGCTAAAAAGAATGATACCATGTTCGTGTTTATACAAGGTACCCTCTGCGAGATATAGTCATTATAAGATTTGTAGTCAGAATTGTACTCCTAGAGCAGGGGGAACATCCCCAGACCGTCTCTTTCATGATGTCACAAACCAAAAGCTATAAGGCATTGCCCTCCAAAAATCAGTCATTCGAACTGCGGAGTCCGTTCTGAAAGGACCCCAGATGCAGGGCGATGTATGGCCCCGCCTCCTCCCCACATTGCTAGCCTAAAGACCATTACGCAACTGTAAGTGTTGATTTTCTATGTTAATCCCATTTATTTTATATTTGCATTGTACATACTGTACCTAATGTCTCAACTTTGTAACATCTTTTATCTGTGTAATCACTGCCCCCTCCTTTTGGGGAATACATTATAACTTTATTAGTCTGTCTTCATGCTCTAAGATGAATTTTACGTGCCTTTATGATAATTATGCTACTAATTTGGGGGTTTGCTACGGACCTTCCTAATAAACTCATTGATTAAGAGAATCATAGCTGGTGGCGGCGATGTGTGGTCTGGGTCCCAGTTACTGCTGACGGTGACAGAAAGGGATTTTATAAGCTAAATTGGGGTGGCTGCGGCCAGAGCGTTTTATAATTCCCTCACTGCAGCGTGTTGGGTGGCCAGACCTCATTCAGGCAGCCGACCGGCGACCAATTATCCCAGGTGTAGTTCCCTGACTGACCTGAGGATAAGGGGGCGCCGGAGAGCTGCGAGTTCCAAAGTGTGACTGAAAAAGTGGGATAAACATAAATCCCTGCAGTTCATGGAAGATTGTTAGCAGTGGTGGGACGTCCAAAATAACCCCACTGCGATAAATTGTTAAGGCAAGACTAGCTTGCTGTTTTTTATCACATGGTGCCAGCGGTGGGATAACCAAGATAAGCCCCCTTGTGCCTGTGATAGCCGTGTGTCGGCAGAGCGTCGTATCCCTCCGTCCGTGACATACCGGTGCCAGCGGCGGGTCTATGACAGATTGGTGTTCGCGGTGGGATCGTGACATATTGGTGGGATAATCATAGAGCATTAGTGATCTGGTTTGAGCAATCATTCCTCGCACTAAAAATCTGCACGGTTCCTGCGGGACCCTGCGTCATATGTTTTGGAGAACAGACTCAGTGTTTACTAGTCCTTAAACAACTTTGTGTACTTGTAAGTATCCCCTCCCTTCTCTTTGTTTTTCTATCCTATCTTTTATTTGGCAACCATGGCTACAATGGGAGCAGAGTGGTATAAGCAGCAGAGAATGAAAACTCTTGCAAGAATATGCACATACCGGGGTCTTGTTACAACGAACAAGAACAACGACCAACTGATCGTGGCTCTGGTGAAGCTGGACAATGTCCAGAGCCCAGCGGGCGCAGAAGCCTGCCCCAGCCGAGGTGGCGCTGCAGCTGAGGTCCCACCACCATATGCTAGCAGGCCAGGTTGGATCCCAACCTGCAAGCGGCCTTGGACGAACTCTCTGCCGAAGACGATGATGGACATCTGAAGCTGATCCAGCAAGCTCAGGAGAAAGCGCAGCAGCGAGCCAAGCGAGAGGCCCAGGTACAGAGAGCCAAGCGGGAGGCCGAGAGAGCCCATGAACTTGAGATGCTCCGGCAGGGGGGGGGAACACCCTCCATAGCCCAAAGCAGTGAGCCCAGCAGCGTCCAGAGTCCTAAACCCCGGCCAGAGCATTTTCCCGTGATGGAAAAGGACGGGGACTTGGACACATTTCTGCAAGTCTTTGAGAAAGCCTGCAGACAGTACCGGCTGGATAAGGACCAATGGGCCAGGTATCTGACCTCACGGCAAAAAGGCAAAGCCCTGGAGGTGTTTGCTTCTCTGCGGCCAGAAGACGATGACTATAAAGCCATCAAGCAGGCCCTGATCGCCAAATACCGGCTGACCCCTGAGGTATACCGAAAAAAGTTCCAGAACCTCCAACGTGGCCCACACGATAGTTATAGCAATGTGGTGCAAGGACTCAGGACCCACTTTGACCAGTGGATCTATGGACTATCAGTTGATTCCTTTGAGCTGCTAAGGGACCTGATGATCAAAGACCAGTTCCTGCATCTCTTCCCAGCTGAGGTCCGACAGCTCATCCTGGACCGAGAACCAACGATTGCGGACAAAGCCGCGCAGATCGCCGACAACTATGAGGCCAACCGGAAGCCAGAGACACGGAGGCCAGTCACCGCCAGCAGGAGAGAGGGTGAGCCTGCAACCAACCCCAGTGCCCCTACCAGCCGTCTCTCTGGAGGCCCATTCCCTGTTGCCAACACCAGGCCTACTATTGACAGTCGCCAGCATCACAACTGCAGACGGACTGGTCATATCAGTGCCACCTGTCCGGAAAGGCAGAAAAAAACCCCAGCCAAGACCTCTGGGCCCAACACCTCTGTTCTTTTGGTGGGAGGTGTGGTTGGAAGGATTGACGACAACGTTCAACACGTCCAGGTGGGGGCCCATTTTGCTACAGGCCTCAAGGACACCGGGGCTGAACGAACCCTCATCTGTCCTGGACTGGCGGCCCCTGAAGAGATATTGAGGGGAAAACCCTGTCACCGGGATCGGAGGCACCCGCTGTCCCTTGCCAGTGGCCCGGGTGTTTCTTGATTGGGGTGCTGGGAGCGGGGTGAGGGAAGTGGGAGTGTCCGAGAATCTGTCCAGTGTTTTATTGGGGACTGATTTGGGGAGGATGGTTGCCTACTACATCCCTGACACCCCTCCCCAATCTGATAATAAGGGTAACGTTAACCCTGATGATGCTGATAAGGATGATGATGGGAAACTGAAAGTGTTACCTGCTAATGTCTTGATGAGTAATGATGCAATTAATAACCATTCTCTCCCCAGAAATGATGCTGATGGTGATGTACCAAAAAAATCTGATAATCCTTCTTTTCCTAGGAATGATGCTGATGATGATGATGCATCTGTACCGACTGAACCTGTTAACCATTTCTTTGAAACAGTAATGTGTCCGCAGGTACCAAAGTGCTCAGCCCCGTCACTCTGCGGAGTTAGATGGCTGAGGAACCCCTAACAGGAGCAATCGTCGGTGCTCAAGAAAATGGGGAGGTGCATGGGAACCGTGAGAGAGGTGATGCCATGCAACTGACCAGTGCCACCGAGAAAGGTAACTGGCCCAGTAGCACTGCTCCTGAAGTGTTGGGGGTGGATGGGGAGGTAGAGCCCATATCAGCGCCGACTGGTGGGTCTGTAGAAATCTCTGCGGAAACAGCAT
Source organism: Dendrobates tinctorius (assembly GCF_039654945.1). NCBI lineage: Eukaryota > Metazoa > Chordata > Amphibia > Anura > Dendrobatidae > Dendrobates > Dendrobates tinctorius. Next base: position 4,007,390 of record NW_027361671.1, on the reverse strand, counting down.
ACATAGCAGCTCTCACACGCAGTCAGAGTGCCCAGATAGCAGGTAGCACCCTGCTTTCTGGACCCTCTTCTGCTACGAGAGACTGAACCAGAGGTGAACCCAGAGCAGGTTACAGAGGGTCCCAGTGAGGAAGGGACCCTGACATCACTTCTGGCTGCCTCCAGCCAGGAGTTCCAGGCCGCTCTGCACTCAGATGCAAAGATGCAAGCCTGGAGAAATTGAGAGACCTCGCCAAGACGCCCACCTCCGAGTCTGATAAGGAGAGGGTGTTCTGGGAACGAGGAAGGTTGTATCGGGAGACAGTATCCGGAGAATCCCAAAAGGAGTGGTTGAGGGAAAGACAGCTGGTCGTCCCATATCAGTTCAGATCTGAGTTGTTGGGGATTCCACTCGCTGGACACTTGGGGGTCAGCAAAACTAAGGCACGGCTGTCTCAACACTTCTATTGGCCCAAGATGGGGATAGATGTAACAAAATACTGCCCTTCCTGTGCCACCTGTCAAAGAGTGGGTAAGGCGGGCCTGCTCTTAAGGCTCCCCTTATCCCTTTGCCAGTGATAGAGGAGCCTTTACAGAGAATCGCGGTGGACATTGTAGGCCCGCTGGCCATCCCCAGCAGCTCTGGAAAGCAATACATTCTCACCGTGGTAGACTACGCTACCCGGTACCGAGAGGCAGTAGCTCTGTCTTCAACCAGGGCGGATAAGGCAGCTGATGCACTGGTGACCATCTTTTCAAGGGTAGGATTTCCCAGGGAGATGCTTACCGATCAAGGTATCCAATTCATGTCTCGCCTAATGGAGGCTCTCTGTGAGAAAATGCAGGTGAAGCACCTGGTATCGAGTGCGTATCACCCACAGTCCAATGGCTTGTGTGAACGCTTCAACGGTACCCTCAAACAGATGCTCCGCATGCTGGTTGAGACCCAAGGGTGCGACTGGGAGTGGTACCTCCCACACCTGCTATTCGCTTACAGAGAAGTTCCGCAGGCCTCAACAGGGTTCTCCCCCTTCGAGCTCCTGTATGGCAGGCAAGTCCGGGGACCCCTTGGGTTGATAAGAGAATCCTGGGAAGATGAGCCAAACCCCACAGAAGTGTCCATTGTGGATTATGCCATGCGCTTACGTGACAAGATGCAGACCTTGACGCAGTTGGTGCATGACAACATGACGCAGGCTCAGGCTGACCAGAAGCACTGGTACGACCAGAACACCCGGGAGCGGACTTACCAGGTGGGTCAAAAGGTGTGGGTGCTGGTCCCCGTACCAACGGATAAGCTTCAGGCAGCCTGGGAAGGCCCATACATCATCCACCAACAGCTCAACCCGGTCACCTACATGGTCACGCTTCACCAGGCTCGGGGTAGGCGCAATGTTAGGCGTCAGGTTTCTGCGTTTGCTCTGCAGGAATCCAGAGCCTCACATTCTGCGGTCTCCTGCTGTCGATCTACTGCAGAGAAGATTTCTTTACAGCAGACCATTCCAGAAGTTCCTCTGTGCTCCTACTGGGCATGCTCACGAGACGATCTCCCATTGGAGATCGGGAGTCATGTGCCCAGGTCCCGCTCCAGAGCTCATTGGTCCATCTCGGAGATCTGGTAAGTCCTGCACGGCTATAAAAAGCGCGCATGACCGTTCGGCCATGCGCTAGTATAGTCTCTAGTTGTTACTGTGTGAATGATGATGGATGTATGATTCTGGTGACTGACTTATTAAGATCCCCTCCCTCTGATATTACGAATGTGTACAGGGACTTAGCTTAGAGTCAGCGCCAGCATGTGGCAAGCCTCAAGCCACTATTACATCATCCACAGTGCTAGCGTCTGACATTGCGCGTGCTTCCTTGCTTTGTCGACTAGCGGCAGTGTCCTACGCCGCGCTGCAGTTGCAGCCCTCTTTGGCGTCCGCAGTAGCGATGCCGCACGCACGGTAGGTCTAGACGGACGCAGTTCCTCTGCTTTGGGTCCCGCTCCTGTGACCAGATACCGTGTGTGCAGTTACCGGAGACCTGTGACAATAACAGGCTCAGCCTTTTGTGTTTACCTCTGCTGGCATCTCTGTGAGCAAACAGAGATTGCTTAGCGCACCTGGATGACTTATAACCCGTGCGCGTTATACCGCCATATTGCTCGTCTGTCACTACTTAGCAGCAGTGATATCACCTTCTGCACAGTGGACCCTGAGCGGCGAATGCACTTTATTATTTATTTTATTTAGTGCGTTCCGCCGTTCCTAACACGCAAGGCCTTTCACATCAACATGGTGAAGGCTCACCACGAACGGGAAGCCTGCGTCCTACCGGTCTGCAACCTGCCCGAGGACGGGGAGGAAGATCTCCTCCTGGACATGCTGGCCAAAGCCAAGGTCAATGGGTCCATTGAGGACATGGAGGTAAGAGCCTCCTTAACCGTACCCCAGCGGTCTCAGTTATTTGACACCCTGGAACCCTTCCGGGCCGTGTTCACCAACCGACCTGGGAAGACGGAGTTAGCGGTTCATGAGGTGGACACCGGGAATCACGCCCCACTATGGCGAACACCTTATCGGATCTCTGAGGAGGTGCAGCAGGTTATGCGTCAAGAGATCGATGAGATGTTACAGCTTGGGGTGATTCGCTGAGTCGGGGATACTGGCAGATTCCCCTGAGGCGCAGGAGAGATCCGCCTTTATCACCCCATTTGGACTGTACGAGTCCACAGTCATGCCCTTCGGCATGAAAAATGCCCCTGCCACTTTCCAGCGGATGGTCAACCACCTGCTCCGGGGACTGGAGGAGTACGCGGTGGCGTACCTGGATGACATTGCCCTCTTCAGTGCCACCTGGGAGGAACACCTTCAGCATCTCCAGTCAGTGCTCAAGCCTCTTCACCAGGCAGCCCTGACCATCAAGCCAAGAAAGTGCCAGATGGGCATGAGCGAGGCCAACTACCTGGGGCACCGGGTAGGCAGGGGTTGCATGAGTCCTGAGCCAGAGAAAGTGGACGCAATCGTGTCCTGGCCCACCCCCAGGACCAAGAAACAGGTGAAGTCCTTCTTGGGCACTGCAGGGTACTATAGGCGGTTCGTACAGGACTATAGCGCCCTTGCAAAACCCTTGACCGACCTCACCAAGCAGAGACTACCCCAAACAGTTAACTGGCCAGCCGGCTGCGAGGCGGCCTTCCAAGCGTTGAAAACAGCCCTGTGTAACTCTCCAGTGTTGAAAGCAGTTGACAGCAGTCACCCGTTCCTGGTACAGACCGACACCAGCGAGTTTGGCCTCGGTGCTGTGCTCAGCCAGGTTGACTTGGGGAACCAGGAGCACCCCGTGTTGTACCTGAGCCGGAAAATTTTGCTGAAGGAAGTGGCATACTCCACCATCGAGAAGGAGTGCCTGGCCATGGTGTGGGCACTGCAACGTTTGCAGCCCTACCTGTACGGGCGCACCTTCACGGTGGTAACCGACCACAACCCTCTGAGCTAGCTGCACACATTGTCCAGAACCAATGGAAGGTTGGTACGCTGGAGCCTTGCCCTTCAGCAATACGACTTTACCGTACAACACAAAAAGGGCAGCGAGCATGGAAATTCCGATGGGTTGTCCCGCCGGGACAAACCCGCTGAGGTACGCATGGCGGATTACCAACAGGTTATGCCTCCGTAGCGCACTCTAAAAGGGGGAGGTGTAATGGTAAGTAAGATATGGCTTTGATGGAACATTCCAGAATCTCCCATTGTTACACTACAGATGAGACCCTGCCTGTCACGTAGCTGCAACCCCGTCCTTATTTTCCCTCACACACAAAACCAGTCTAACCTGAATCCCCAGTGTGAGCTCCTTCCTGCCTCATGGCGGGAGGTCTCTTTGTCTCTGAACCATGTGCTCAACTACTCCCATACATAATAATGGAGATCTAATCATTCGGTCATAAAACGCAGAGCGTTTATGATAAAAACATGAAAATTACATTTCTGCAAATGCAGAAAACCAACGTTATGGCCAATAATTTGCACGGTTCTAGCACCCCCAGAAACCGAGAACTGGATTTCTCCTAAACGGTGGGACATAATTACTGCATGTTTGGTATTTAATAAATCACTTATGAAATTGCCTCTATAATCAAAAAGTAAATACCATATCCAATAATATAAATCACAATGTCCCCCTGAAGAAATAAATAGACCAGGGTTGAGGACCAGATGGTATAAAAATATATATTTTTTATTAACAAAGAATTAAAAATATACAACTAGAGAGATGCACATATCAATGAAGGGACATTTAAACCCATTAATTTTTCAATTGTATCAACCACCCAATTAATTCACCATTATCAAAAATAGTAACATGTAAAAATTGCTGTACCTCCCTTATCTTATAAGAACATCCACATAAATGCGAATACTGTGCAATGTGTAATGATAAATATCCATAAATCAATTTATAAGAAAAGGGCTCCCAAAAATATATGACCACTGCAAATTGCCAAAAGCCGCCAGTAATTTGGATTATGTCGATTCTCATAAATATGTATCAGTTTAGGCAAGTTTAGTAACTATCTATATGGCAATTTGTTCTTTTATTCGCGGTATATTAAACCGCTCTCCCCATATGAAAGGTGATTACCACCCTCTTAAGCGGTGTGAGCAGCATACAATGAGAACAACGGCCAAAATCCGCCTATAAGGCATAGTGACTGGCATGACTTGTAAGCCCATACACCGGCATACTTGCAGTAATCATATAACAATGGAACAAATGATAGTATAAAGCAAGGCAGCCATTACCAGTGATAATAATAATAATAAATTTTATTTTTATAGCGCCGACATATTCCGCAGCACTTTACATTTCAGAGGGGATTTGTACAGACAATAGACATTACAGCATAACAATAATCACATACAGTAGATTATAACAAATAACAAGAGGAGTGAGGGCCCTGCTCGCAAGCTTACAGTCTATGAGGAAAGAGGTAGACACGAAAGGTGGGTGGTACAACAAGAAGTCTCCTCGGGCGTCCCTCTGCCCCTGTTTGGTATTTAATTATTGTCTGCGACAGGCTAAAAAGAATGATACCATATGCGTGTTTATACGAGGTACCCTCTGCGAGATATAGTCATTATAAGTTTTGTAGTCAGAATTGTACTCCTAGAGCAGGGGGAGGAACATCCCCAGACCGTCCCTTTCGTGATGTCACAAACCCAAAGCTATAAGGCATTTCCCTCCAAAAATCAGTCATTCGAACTGCAGAGTCCATGCTGACAGGACCCCAGATGCAGGGCGACGTGTGACCCCCGCCCCCTCTCCACATGGCTAGCCTAAAGACCATTAAGCAACTGTAAGTGTTGATTTTCTATGTTAATCCCATTTATTTTATATTTGCATTGTACATACCTAATGTCTCAACTTTGTAACATCTTTTATCTGTGTAATCACTGCCCCCTCCTTTTGAGGAATAAATTATAACTTTATTAGTCTGTGTTCATGCTCGAAGACAAATTTTACATGCCTTTAAGATAATTACGCTACTAATTTGGGGGTTTGCTACGGACCTTCTTAATTAACTCATTGATTAAGAGAATCATAGCTGGTGGCGGCGATATGTGGTCTGGGTCCCAGGTACTGCTGACGGTGACAGAAAGGGATTTTATAAGCTAAATTGGGGTGGCTGCGGCCAGAGCGTTTTATAATTCCCTCACTGCAGCGTGTTGGGTGGCCAGACCTCATTGAGGCAGCCAACCGGCGACCAATTATCCCAGGTGTAGTTCCCTGACTGACCTGAGGATAAGGGGGCGCCGGAGAGCTGCGAATTCCAAAGTGGAACTGAAAAAGTGGGATATACATAAATCCCCGCAGTTCGTGGAAGATTGTTAGCAGTGGTGGGACATCCAAAATAACCCCCCTGTGATAAATTGTTAGGGCAAGAATAGCTTGCTGTTTTTTATCACATGGTGCCAGCAGTGGGTTAACGAAGATAAGCCCCCTTGTGCCTGTGATAGCCGTGTGTCGGCAGTGCGTCGCATCCCTCCGTCCATGACATACCGATGTCAGCGGCGGGTCTGTGACATATTGGTGTTCACGTTGGGATCGTGACATATACTATATAGAGTCATTACAAACAGAGTGATCTATTTCAAAAGTAATTATCTGGCTATGTGCCCACGTAAGCAGAAAATTTTTGCTTCAAAACCGGACACCTTCCCAGAAAACACGCGTTTTATTTCCGTTTTTGATGAGTTTTTTTCCGCGCGTTTTCTGACTCATAGGAAATAGCAAAAACGCTGACTTTTCCGCGAAATTAATGAGCATGCTGCGTTTTTGGCCGCTAAGCGTTTTTTGAGCGGAAAAAAAACGCATAAATGTGCACAAAAAGTGCGGAATTCATTTAAAATGAATGGGATGCTTCTTGTATGCGTTTTTGAAGCGTTTTGACCAGGACAAACGCTTCAAAAACGCTTACGTGGGCACACAGCCTCTCAGTAAATTAAAATAATTAACAAAAAACACCTGCAAAGGCTTTCTAAGCATTTAAAATGGTCCCTTAGTCTGTTTCAGTAGCTCCACAATCATGGGGAAGACTGCTGACTTGACAGATGTCCAGAAAGCAGTCATCGACACATTCCACAAGGAGGGTAAGCCAAAAAAGATCATTGCTAAAGAAGCATATTAATAGAAAGTTGAGAGGAAGGAAACATTGTGATAGAAAAAGGTGCACAAGCAACTGGGATAAACGCTGCCTTGAAAGGATTGTTAAGAACTGGCCATTCAAAACTTTGGGGGAGATTCACAAGGAGTGGACTGGTGCTCGAGTCATTGCTTCAAGAGCCACCACACACAGACATATCCAGGACATGGGCTACAAGTGTCGCATTCCTTGTGTCAAGCCACTCATGACCAATAGACAACGCCAGAAGCGTCTTAGGCCGGTTTCACATTTGCGTTTCAGGGTGCAGCGACGGCCTGCGCACGGCCGCCGCTAAGCCCCGCCCCTGCTGCGCCTCCACCAGTAGCTCCGCCTCCAGGCGCATGACACTGCATGCGTCATGCGTCCCCTATCTTTATCACTGAGGACGCAGGCCGCGCGCAGTATGCGTTTGGCGGCGCCTGCGTCCTTTTGACGGTGCGCCGAGCGCAACCAAATTGCAACAGGTTGCGTTTGGCGCTGGTCGGCGTACCGTCATAAGGACGCAGGCGCCGCCAAAACGCATACTGCGCACGGCCTGTGTCCTCAGTGATAAAGAAAGTGGACGCATGACGCATGCAGCGTCATGCGCCCGGAGGCGGAGCTACCGGCGGAGGCACGGCATGGGCTGGGCTTAGCGGCGGCCGTGCGCAGGCCGTCGCTGAGCCTTGAAACGCAAATGTGAAACCGGCCTTACCTAGTCAAGGAGAAAGAGAACTAGACTGTTGCTCAGTGGTCCAAGGTGTTGTTTTCATATTAAAGTAAATTTTGCATTTCATTTGGAAATCAAGGTCCCAGAGTCTGAAGAGTGGAGAGGGACACAATCCAAGCTGCTTGAGGTCTAGTGTGAAGTTTCCACAATCCATGATGGTTTTGGGAACCATGTCATCTGCTGGTGTAGGTTCGCTGTGTTTTATCAAGACCAACGTCAGTGCAGTCGTCTACCAAATTTTAGAGCACTTCATGCTTCCCTCTGCCGACAAGCTTTTTGGAGATGGAAATTTAATTCTCCAGCAGGACTTGGCACCTGTCCACACTGCCAAAAGTACCAATACCTCGTTTAAAAACAACAGTCTCACTGTGCTTGATTGGTCAGCAAACTCGTCTGACCTTAACCCCATAGAGAATCTATGGGGTATTGTCAAGAGGAAGATAGAGACACCAGACCCAACAATGCAGGCAAGCTGAAGGCTGCTATCAAAGCAACCTGGGCTTCCTCAACACCTCAGCAGTGCCACAGGCTGATCAGCTCCATGACACGCCGCATTGATGCAGTAATTGATGCAAAAGGAGCCCCGACCAAGTACTGAATGCATTTCAGTAAGCCAACATTTCAGATTTTAAAAGCATTTTTTAAACTTATAAAGTATTCTAATTTACTGAGATATTGACTTTTGGCTTTTCATTGGCTGTAGGCCTTAATCCTCATCATTAACAGAAATAAACATTTGAAATAGATCGCTCTGTTTGTAATGACTCTATATGAGTTTCACTTTATGTATTGAAGAACTGAAATTAATGTTTTGAAGATACTCTAATTTTGTGAGAAGCACCTGTAAGGCCAAGTTCACACGTAGCGGAACTCCCGTGGAAGTTACGGCGGGAATTCCATTCCGCGGGAAAATCGCAATTTAAATTCCCACGATTTTCCCGTGGAAAAACTAGCGATTTGCAAGCGTAATTAGCTTGCAAAATGCTAGCGTTTTCCAAGCGATCTGTAGCATCACTTGGAGAACTGATTGACAGGTTGGTCACACTCGTCAAACATAGTGTTTGACGAGTGTGACCAACTTTTTACTATTGAGGCTGCCTATGCAGCATCAGTAGTAAAAAGATCTAATGTTAAAAATAATTTTTTAAAAATCGGGTTATATTCACCTTCCGGCGTCCCGCGCATCATCCCCAGGCCTCCGCGATGCTCTGGCAGGTCCCGTTCCCAGTGATGCATTGCAGCAATGACCTTTGATAATGCGAGCAGGGCTGTGGAGTCAGAGTCGTGGAGTCAGAGTCGGTGCTCATTTTGATGGAGTTGGAGTCGGTATAAAATGGACCGACTCCTAAAATATATAATAAATTTTGTACAGTAGTTCAATGCAGAATGTGCTGGATATTTTTTCATAGGAATTTGGGAAAGTTATGAAATCTCTATATATAAAACTGAATGTATGTATGTATGTGTGTATCACCAACAAATCACGGAGCTGTTCAAAAGAAGCTGAGCTGTGATTGGTTGCTATGAGCAACAGTTTTCCTTGCAACCAATCACTAAGCATCTCTCATTTCACCAGAGCTGGTTAAAAGAAGGCGAGCTGTTATTGGTTGCTATGAGCAAGTTTTCCCACTTGACAACACCTCAGCAGACACTGACATGGTGGGAGAAATCTAGCATCCCCAGGAACGTAAGCTCCCAGCCATTGTCTGCTGCCCTGAAAGGAGCAGAGAGCACATGACAGAGATGAATCCCCCTCCCGTTCCCATATACCCATCACACATCCTCCTCCCCATAGGCACATATTCCCTCTTAAAGGGATCATTGGTATGGAAGTCAGATCAAATCCCTCAGCGCTCTGGTTCTGACCCCAGGCCTCTCTTAAAGGGATCATTGGTATGGAAGTTAGCGCAATTCTACTAAGCGCTCTGGTTCTGACCCCAGGCCTCTCTTAAAGGGATCCCCGTAATGGAAGTCAGGACCGTTCCACTCAGCTGTGTGGTTCTGACCCCAGGGTCTCTTAAAGGGATCATTGGTATGGAAGTTAGGACAAATCCACACTGCGCTTTGGTACTGACCCAAGGCCTTTCTTAAAGGGATCTCCGGTATCGAAGTCAGGGCAATTGCCTTCAAATGCTCTGGTACTGACCCCAGGCTCTCTTAAAGGGATCTCCGGTATGGAAGTTAGGGTAAATCCCTCAGAGCTCTGATTCTCACCCCAGGCTTCTATTAAAGGGATCATTGGTATGGAAGTCAGGGCAAATTCACTCAGCGCTCTGGTTCTGACACCAGGCCTCTCTTAAAGGGATCCCCGGTATGGAAGTTAGGACCGTTCCACTCAGCGCTCTGGTTCTGACCCCAGGCTCACGGGATGATGTGGGATATTATGGGTAGTAGTCCGGTGGCTCTGGCTGAGGGGATGATGTGGCATATTAGGGGGAGTAGTCCGGTGGCTCTGGCTCTCTGGCTGACGGGATGATGTGGGATATTATGGGTAGTAATCCGGTGGCTTTGGCTGACGGGATGATGTGGCATATTAAGGGGAGTAGTCCGGTGGCTCTGGCTGACGGGATGATGTGGGATATTAGGGGTAGTAGTCCGGTTGCTCTGGCTGATGGAATGATGTGAGATATTAGGGGTAGTAGTCTGGCGGCTGTGACGGGATGATGTGGGATATTAGTGGTAGTTGTCCTGTGGCTCTGGCTAACGGAATGATGTTGGATATTAGCTATAGTAGTCCGGCGGCTGTGACTGGATGATGTGGGACATTAGTGGTAGTTGTCCGGTGGCTCTGGCAGACGGGATGATGTGGGATATTGGGGGTAGTAGTCCAGTGGCTTTGACGGGATGATGTGGGATAATAGAGGTAGTAGTCCAGTGGCTCTGGCTGAACGGATGATGTGGGATATTATAGTGAATGTGGCTATGCGGAGTGGGCGGGGCTCTGCACTCAGCTTTATATATAGATATCATTATAATTTGTTATAACTAACCGTAGTTAGTTACTATGCCCGGGCAGCGCCGGGCTCTTCAGCTAGTGTCCTATAAATAGCTGTTCTATTCCTGATCTAAGGCTACATTCTCACACACATTGTTTTTGCTGCATTTTTTGAGGATATGTTTTTCAGCTGCAAAAGCACATCAACTTTTTAAAAAACCGCATCGCCTGAAAGGTTTTTGAGCTCATAGATAATGTTTTCAATAGCAAAAGCAGATTAGAAATCTGCTCTATCCATTTATCCATATATGTCTATCCATATCTTATCTGTACCAAAAAGAATGAAAGCTGGGTAGCACACAAACTAACACTCCTTTTTTTTTCAGCACCAGTCAGGTACACCTCATAGCTGCCCAAAAGGACGCCCAGGACAGGCATTGCTCGTCTTCAGTAACACATCAACATCAACTGATAGTTGGAATAAATAAACTGCATTCATCACATCTTCTTAAGGTGCAGCCTTTATTTTCAAGTGTAGGGGTGTGCAGTATGAGGTTCTGCAGCAGCTGAGGTGTGCAGTATGAGGTTCTGGAGAATAGTATGAGATTCTGCCCCACCCCCTAGGTTTGATCATGGCTATGCCCATGGTGTGAATGTAGCCTGAGGATCTTGGCTTTGTCTTAAGCCCCCGTTACACACTGCGATATCGCTAGCAATATCGCTGTAAAGTCACCGATTTTGTGACGTTGCAGCGATATTGCTAGCGATATCGCTGCATGTGATACTTACCTCCGCCCGGCTCCCCCGCTGCTTATCGCTGATCGCGCGAGAAACTCCTGGACCATTTCTCGTCGGCCACTTCCTGCGGCGCCTCCTGTTGTGACGACGAGCGACGCGTGGAGCCGGGCGGGAGGACGCAGGATCGCCTCGTCTGACAGGTAAGTAGCGACCCCCATCCCCAGCGATGTCGCTAGTGAGATCTGCCTGTGTGGCAGCTCACTAGCGACCATCTAGCGATGCACCAGCGATCCTGACCGCATCATATCGCTAGTCGGGATCGCTGGTGCATCGCTAGGTGTAACGGTACCCTTAGCTGAGATAAGTCTGTGCTGCACTCCAGCACCAGTGAAGCTCCTCCTCTACAGACATGGGTACAAAGTAAATATGTTCTATCTAAATATCTTGATTATTGTATCATAAAAATGATTAAATGTCTGATGTTCACATTGAACTACAATACATTTTTCACTTAAATATAAGCAATATATGTGGGAGCCGGAGTCGGAGTTGGAGTCGGTGTAAGGGAAATTGAGGAGTCGGAGTTGCAGGTTTGGCTTACTGACTCCACAGCCCTGATCGCGAGACAGCGATGACAGCCAAGGTCATTGCCGCAATGCATCACTGGGAACGGGACCTGCCGTGTGTATCGCTGAAGCCTGGGGACGCTGCGCGGGACGCCGGAAGATGGATATAACCCGATTTTTTTATTTTAATTCTATTTTATACAGAGATATGGTACCCAGAGCCCGGAGGACAGTCTCCTCTCCTCCGGACCGTGGGTACCATCCGCAAATGTTCTGCTTACTTTTCGCATGGTAGGCTCAGCCACATGCGGAAAGTAAGCAGAACAATACATTCCTATGTGGGCGGAATTGCCGCGATTCCGCAAAATAATGAGCATGCTGCGGGTTTTTCCGCTATGCGATTCCACTGCGGGAAAATCCGCAGCATTAGCACAGCATTGCGGAATCCTATAGGACTGCATGGGATGCTGTTTTTTTGCGGCAAAATCGAGTGTTAAAAACCCCCGCGAAAAAAAAGCGACATGTGAACGCAGCCTAAATGTTTTTTTCCTTCCACATTCCTTTAGTTCCTGTGAAGCACCTGAAGGGTTAATAAACTTCTTTAACCCCTTCACCCCCAAGTGTGGTTTGCACGTTCATGACCGGGCCAATTTTTACAATTCTGACCACTGTACCTTTACGAGGTCATAACTCTGGAACGCTTCCATGGATCCCGGTGATTCTGACATTGTTTTCTCGTGACATATTGTACTTCTTGTTAGTGGTAAAATTTCATTCAAATAACTTGCGTTTATTTGTGAGAAAAACGGAAATTTGGCGAAAATTTTGAAAATTTCGCAATTTTCCAACTTTGAATTTTTATGCCCTTAAATCACAGAGATACGGCACACAAAAAACTTGATAACTAACATTTCCCACATGTTTACTTTACATCAGCACAATTTTGGAACCAAAATTTTTTTTGTTAGGAAGTTATAAGGGTTAAAAGTTGACCAGCGATTTCTCATTTTTACAACACCAATTTATTTTTAGGACCACATCACATTTGAGGTCACTTTGAGGGGTCTATATGATAGAAAATACCCAAAAGTGACACCATTCTAAAAACTGAACCCCTTAAGGTGCTCAAAACCACATTCACGAAGTTTATTAACCCTTTAGGTGCGTCACAGGAATTTTTTTGAATATTTAAAAAAAAAATGAACATCTAACTTTTTTTCACAAAAAAAATACTTCAGGTTCAATTTTTTTTTATTTTACCAAGGGTAACAGGAGAAATTGGACTGCAAAAGTTATTGTGCAATTTGTCCTGAGTACGCTGATACCTGATATGTGGGGGGGACGACTGTTTCGGCGCATGGTAGAGCTCAGAATGAAAGGAGCGCCGTTTGACTTTTTCAATGCAAAATTGGCTGGAATTCAGATCGGACGTCATTTCACGTTTGGAGAGTCCCTGATGTACCTAAACAGTGGAAACCCCCCACAAGTGACCCCGTTTTGGAAACTAGACTCCCCAAGGAACTTATCTAGATATGTGGTGAGAACTTTGAACCCACAAGGGCTTTACAGAAGTTTATAACATACAATTAAAAAATCATATTTTTTCCACAAAAATGATCTTTTCACCCTCAATTCTTATTTTTCCAAGGGTAACAGGACCCTAAAAGTTATTGTGCAATTTGTCCTGAGTACGCTGATACCCCACATGTGGGGGTAAATCACTATTTGGGCGCATGGCAGAGCTCGGAAGGGAAGCAGCGCCATTTGACGTTTTTGGCTGGAATTGAGATCGGACATCATGTCGGGATTGGAAAACCCCTGATGTACCAAAACAGTGGAAACCCCTGACAAATGACACCATTTTGGAAACTAGATCCCCTAAGGAACTTATCTAGATGTGTGGTGTGAGAACTTTGAACCCCCAAGAGCTTCACAGAAGTTTATAACATAAAGCCGTACAATTAAAAAAATCATATTTTTTCCACAAAAATGATCTTTTCACCCTCAATTCTTATTTTTCCAAGGGTAACAGGACCCTAAAAGTTATTGTGCAATTTGTCCTGAGTACGCTGATACCCCACATGTGGGGGTAAATCACTATTTGGGCGCATGGCAGACCTCGGAAGGGAAGCAGCGCCATTTCACGTTTTTGGTTGGAATTGAGATCGGACACCATGTCGCGATTGGAAAACCCCTGATGTACCTAAACAGTGGAAACCCCCCACAAATGACACCATTTTGTAAACTAGACCCCCCAAGGAACTTATCTAGATGTGTGGTGAGCACTTTGAACCCCCCAGTGCTTCACAGAAGTTTATAACGCCCGGGCGTGAAAATAAAAAATTCGTATTTTTTCCACAAACATGATCTTTTAGTCACCATTTTTTTATTTTCCCAAGGTTACCAGGAGAAATTGGACCCCAAAAGTTGTTGTCCAATTTGTCCTGAGTATGCTGATACTCCATATGTGGGAGAAAACTACTGTATGGGCACACGTCGGGGCTCGGAAGGGAAGTCGTGACGTTTTGGAATGCAGACTTTGATGGAATGGTCTGCGGGTGTCATGTTGCCTTTGGAGAGCCCCTAATGTACCTAAACAGTGGAAACCCCCCACAAATGACCCCATTTTGAAAACTAGACCCCCTAAGGAACTTATCTAGATGTGAGGTGAGCACTTTGAACCCCCCAAAGGCTTCACAGAAGTTTATAATGCCAGGGCATGAAAATAAAAAAATCGTATTTTTTCCACAAACATGATCAATTAGTCTCCAATTTTTTTATTTTCCCAAGGGTAACAGGAGAAATTGAACCCCAAAAGTTGTTGTCAAATTTGTCCTGAGTACGCTGAAGCCCCATATGTTGGAGAAAACTACTGTATGGACACACGTCGGGGCTCGGAAGGGAAGCAGTGACATTTTGGAATGCAGACTTTGATGGAATGGTCTGCGGGTGTCATGTGCGTTTGGAGAGCCCCTGATGTACTTGAACTATTGAAACTCCCCACAAGTGACCCCATTTTGGACACTAGGCCCCCCACGGAACTTATCTAGATGTGTGGTGAGCACTTTGAACCCCCAAGTGCTTCACAGAAGTTTATAACGCTCGGACGTGAAAATAAAAAAATCCTTTTTTTTCCACAAAAATGATATTTTTGCCCCCAATTTTTTATTTTCCTAAGGGTAACAGGAGAAATTGGACCCCAAAAATTGTTTTGCAATTTGACCTGAGTAGGCTGATACCCTACATGTGGGGGTAAAACACTGTTTGGGCGCATGGCAGAGCTTGGAAGGGAAGGAGCACCATTTGACTTTTTCAACTCAGAATTGGCTGGAATTGAGATCAGACTCCATGTTGCATTTGGAGAGCACCTGATGTGCCCAAACAGTGGAAACCCCCAATTCTAACTCCAGCCCGAACCCCAACACACCCCTAACCCTAATCTCAGCCCTAACCCTAATGGAAAAATGGAAATAAATACATTTTTTTAATTTTATTATTTTTCCCTAACTAAGGGGGTGATAACGGGGGGTTTGATTTACTATTTATGGCGGTTTTTATATTTGGCAGCTGTCACACGCTAAAAGACGCTTTTTATTGTAAAAATAGTTTTTGCATCACCACATATTGAGAGCTATAATTTTTCCGTATTTTGACCCACCAAGTCATGTGAGGTCTTATTTTTTGCGGGACGAGTTGACGTTTTTTATTGGTACCATTTTCGGGCACGTGATGTTTTTTCATCGCTTTTTATTCCGATTTTTGGGACGCAGAATGGACAAAAACCAGCGTTTCATGAATTTCTTTTGGGGGGGTGCGTTTACACCGTTCCGCGTGCGATAAAATTGATAAAGCAGTTTTATTCTTCGGGTCAGTACGGTTACAGCGATACCTCATTTAGGTCTTTTTTTATGTTTTGTCGGTTTTATGCAATGAAAACTATTTTATATAAAAAATAATTATTTTTGCATCGCTTTATTCTGCGAGCTATAACTTTTTTATTTTTTCGCTGATGATGCTTTGTGGCGGCTCGTTTTTTGCGGGACAAGATGACGTTTTCAGCGGTACCATGGATATTTATATGTGTCTTTTTGATCGCGCGCTATTACACTTTTTGTTTGGCGGTATGATAATAAATAATTTTTTGCTTCGTTTTTTATTTTTATTTTTTAAGGGGTTCGCTAAAGGGGTTAACTAATGGGACAGTTTTATAGGGCGGGTCGTTACAGAGGCGGCGATACCTAATATGTGTACTTTTATTGTTTGTTTTTTTTAATTTCCAAAAAATGGATTTATTTGGGGGAATATTTTGTTTTTTTTCTAATGTGGCGATTTTTTTTAATTTATTTTAACACTTTTTTTTATTTTTTTTTAACTTTATTAAATAGTCCCAGGTGGGACATCACTGTCCTGTGACAGATCGCTGATCTGTCACATCACAGATCACTGTGACAGATCAGCGATCTGTCACAGGCAGTGCAGAAGGCTTCCTAATGCCTGCGCTTTGCAGGCACTGAGGAAGCCAGCTTCCTGCAGGCCCCCGAAGGCCCCCGTCGCCATCTTGGATTCGGGGGCCTGCAGGAAAGGAGCCCCCCGCAGCAGCGCTGCACATTGCGCTGCCGTGGGGGGCTCAGGGAAGCACGGAGGGAGCCCCCTCCCTGCCGATGCTTCCCTTTAACCCCCGGTACACCGCGATCATGTTTGATCGCAGTGTGCAAGGGGTTAACGTGTCGGGGGCGGTCCGTGACCGCCCCTGACACATTGTGCCGGGTGTCAGCTGTGATAATCAGCTGACACATGGCCGCAATCAGCGGCGCTCACCACGTGGGCGCCGCTGATCGCGGTAGACGTACTATCCCGTCCATGGGCATAGGGGCCCGGGTCCCATGGACGGGATAGTACATCTGATGTCAGAAAGGGGTTAATGTGGTTTTGAGTTTAAAGAATGGTGCCACTTTTGGGTATTTTCTGTCATTGTAGGCCCCTTAAATTCACTTCAAATGAGGTCCCTAAAAAAATTGTTTTGTACAAAATTTGCATGGTCATTAAGGAGTTAGGTCACGCTCACACATTCAATACTTGTTCAGTCTGAAGATATGATGTTATGGGTTATAAAAATCACCTAGGCAGGACAATGCAACTATTTTTATTCCATACATCCATGGTAGTACAACAAATCCAGGTAGATGGCTAAAGGGCCTGTCACACTAAGCGATATCGCTAGCAATATCGCTATAATGTCATTGGTTTTTGTGACGTTATAGCGATATTGCTAGCGATATCGCTATGTCTGATACTTACCACCGACTCGCTCCCCCGCTGGTTATCGCTGATCGCGCGAGAACGTCCTGGATCATTTCTCGTCGTCAGCTTCCTGCTGTGGAGACGAGCGACGCATGGACTCGGGCGGGAGGACGTCAGGATCGCCTCCTCTGACAGGTAAGTAGTGACCCCCGACCCCTGCGATGTTGCTGGTGAGATCTGCCTGTGTGGCAGCTCACTAGCGACCACTTAGCGATGTACCAGCGATCCTGACCGCGTCATATCGCTGGTCGGGATCGCTGGTGCATCGCTAAGTGTGACAGTACCTTGAGATACAATGTCCTCAGTCCACAAGTTCCCAATCTGAGATCGGTAGTTCCACTGGCCCCGTACCAGGCGATACCCACTGTCTCCCAACTTCTGGTTGGCCCACAGCTTTTGGTATCTCCAGCAGGTATAGTGTGCAGTCACAGCCTATATTCCTCCACACGATGCATATCACAACCGCAGCTCATGTATATCCTTCCAGCCAATAATTAATCTCCAAAACTCCATAGATCATCAATCCATCCCAGCTTGGATCCTCTCCCTTCAAAGTCACTCCAATAGCTGTCTGATTCATCCCATGTCTCTTTTTCTCCCTCCCCTTAAGCATTTTTCTTTAGCTCACAGAATGAATCATATTCCATAACCTGGGACTGCATGTGAGAAACCCCAAGATGACGGCTCCCTGGGTCTACCATCTCCATCCACACAATGGGCCTAGGCTGCTAGAATAATGGATTGATAGGATGATTGCTTTACATGTACCTTTAGCAATTTACTGTCTGGCCTTAGGTATACATAAGATCCAGCCTGCTCGTCTTCCTCTGCTTACTGTCACTGAATGTAAAAAACTGATTCCTGAGGATGAACTGATGAGCAAGAAAATCACTAATAAAATACAGCAAGAAAATGTCTAACAAAACACAACAATATTGACGCAACCAGTGCTCCGTGCTGGAAAAGTCTCTGTTAGAGCTGTGGACGCCACCTCTACGGCCATTCGTCCTATAGTCTTTAGCAAGTGACCAGCTCCTCAGTCAGTATTTTACCTCAGTATTTGTAAGCCAAAACCAGGAGAGGAACAATCAGAGGAAAAGTATAATAGAAACACGTCACCACTTCTGGATTTATCACCCACTCCTGGTCTGGTTTTGGCTTACAAATACTGAGGTAAAATACTGACCGTGTGAATGCGGCTTTAATAATAATAATAATCTTTATTTTTATATAGCGCTAACATATTCCGCAGTGCTTTACAGTTTGCACACATTATCATCACTGTCCCCGATGGGGCTCACAATCTAAATTCCCTATCAGTATGTCTTTAGAATGTGGGAGGAAACCGGAGTACCCGGAGGAAACCCACGCAAACACGGGGAGAACATACAAACTCCTTGCAGATGTTGTCCTTGGTGGGATTCGAACCCAGGACCCCAGCGCTGCAGCGCTAACCACTGAGCCGCCGTGCCGCCCATTATCTCAATGATAAGGCCCTGTCTGTAGTTTACATAGCAAAATCCTGCGGACATCTTCTCTTTAAATATTCAGTTTTTTATTTCCTTGATTTAAGAATTTTTTTAAATCCTGTGCTTTATATGTTACTACATATCAGTAAATCATTCCAAACCTCGGCGCTGAAAGTGATGAGGATCTACAGCTCCCGGCATTAAGTGGCAATATGTGTGCATGTAATGAATGCGTCTGTATATACTGTACTGTGTGTATGTGTCCGCAAGTGTCATAAATGTGGCTGTATATATATATATATATGCATATTTCTGCACGTGTCGATAACTATGTCCGTGATACAGATGTGTAGCTATACTCATGCACGTATCTGTAAATGAGACGTTGTATATATACATGTGTGCCTATATTTCTGCAGGTATCTATGTATACATGTGTGTCTAGCTCTGCACGCACCATATAGCTGCTCCTGTCCGCACATTTCCTCTGCAGTCACATCATAAACACAACTCACATGTCTTCCTGCTCTCCCATGCCTCTCCCAGCATGCTGTGCTTCACACTACCGTAATCTACTGTATAGTGCAGCCTGTGCACATTACCATATTGCTTGTACTATGTAACCTGTTCCCTCACTATTGGGGGATGCTGTTTGGCCCCTTCTGAGGAGAGGGCAGCCGCCTGCAGACCACAAGCCCCTTGCTTTCCTTTCATCTGAGAAATGTGCCAGAGTTCAGCTCTGGAGACGCCATCTGTTACGGGGGTTTTACACATAGGGATATCGCTAAGAATATCGCTATAACGTCACCGATTTTGTGCCGTTATAGCGATATCGCTGTGTGTGATACTTACCTCCGACCGGCTCCCCCGCTGTCCATCGCTGATCATGCGAGATCGGGCGGCTCCATTTCTCGTCGGGCGCTTCCAGCTGGGCTTCCTGTGGCGCCAACGAGCAACGTGTGGAGGCGGGAGGACATCTTCATCGCCGCGTGTGAAAGGTAAGTATCGTCCGCTGTACCGCTGCTGCATCGCTGTGAGATCTGCCTGTGTGGCAGCTCACTAGCGACCATTTAGCGATGCACCAGCGATCCTGAGCGGGTCATATTGTGGTCGGAATCGCTGGTGCATCGCTAAATGTAAAGGGGCCTTAAGACTAGTGCCACATTGATGATGCCGCTAAAAATGATAATACCCCAAAAATTGTAGTACTGGAGATATATATATCCCCCATATAGACCCTTTTTGCATCCAAGGTAGTAATGGTGCCCCGACTGGTAATATCACGCCACACATTAAAAATGGCCCCCTGTGGTCCCCACATGATAATAGTAATATTTTACTGTTTAAATACAGTAGAAGTACCCTGTTCAGGCCCTACTTAATACTGCTAGGTAGTAGCATACCCTTGTGCCCTCTGGGGATGCCAGCACAATAGTACTCCTTGTTGTGATCACAGACTTTTTTTTTTGGCTGCAGCAACAAGGACCCAGTGGCGGCCCCTGCACAGTAGCATCGATCGGAACTCAATAGATGCTAATGCACAGGCTCAGCCGACGGCGCCATATTGATGGTGATTTTTTTTCCTTTGAAACACAGGAAGATAAAAGGCACTAAGGCCTGTTTCACACTTCTGTCTGCAGGCGTCAGTCACAATCCGCCGTTTGGGTAAAAAAACGGATCTGACGGATTTGCCTGGCGGATCCGTTATTTTCCCCATAGACTTGTATTGGCGGCGAATTGCGATGGATGGCCTTCTGTTGCGTCCGTTGTGCGGCGGATCCGTCATAAAATTTGGGTCCGTCCATAGGAACTTTTTTGTCTGTGTCAAAAAGGTGGACAGTGACGGATCCGTCAGCGTCTGTTCTCTCTCTCTCCAGAATCATGTTCCTTTACATTCCAGGATCTGCAGTTTCGATGGATCTGTCAAAAAAACTGAAGAAACGGATGAAAAAAACGGATGCAACTGATTAAACAGATCCGTTTTCCCTGCAGATCCGCTAGACGGATCAGTCGAAAAAACGGATCAGTTTCATCCGTTTTCCACTAATTTCGACGGATCCGTCATTCCGTCAAAACGGCAGATTGTGACTGACGCTGAAAACTGAAGTGCGAAACAAGCCTAACCAATAAGAGAAAGTGCGCAGGCGTGGCCATGTTGATTAGGTGACATGCTTTTTTCAAATACACACATTAATATATTCATTATGCAAACTAGGGAGCAGTGAGTGATCAGTGACCTGTCAGCAGCCTGCATTATGAGGCCAAACATTTAACTCCACCTTCCCACCTGCTTGTTTTCCCTCAGTCTCCACCCCCTTCTTCTTTGATTGACAGCTCTGGCTTCATAAGGCCATAGAAGAGAGGAGATAGATTGAAAACAAGTCCCTTTAATAAGTCATTTCGTGCACCTTCACAGTAAAAATGCCCATTTCCTACCAGGGAATAATGCAGCTGAAAAATAATAGTTTCCTGTTCTGCGCCAAAATAGTAATTACATCCCACTTTGCGCTCACACGCAATAAAAATGCCCATCTTCGAGAACCCCAATTCGGTAACAATGCTGATTTTGTTTCCAAAGAAAGTAATAAACATGATAATTGGAGGGGCTGAAGCGTCTTCTGGTCTGTGAGCTCAGGGGCTGGCACATGTGGCATGGTGCAGAGGGCACACATGCCAGAGAGTGAGGAGCAGCTGATGCTGCGGAGGAGGAGGAGAGCGCTACAAGCTGCTGATGCCAACCTACATAGAGAAAATACTGTCCGTGCCAGTGGATAACATGACAGGTGCTATCTCTACCTGTGCATAAATGCACACTGTATCGCTGAGGTACTATAAGTCTCAGCATAGCCTAATAGTGTATAACTGCACACTGCAACAATGAGGTACTGCAAGTTTCAGCATAACCTAGTAGTCAGTAACTTCACACTACAACACTAAGGTACTGCAAGTCTCAGCATAAACTAGTACTAGTTACTAGTAGTACCTAGTAGTTACCAGTAGTAACTAGTAGTCAGTAACTTCACAACACAACACTGAGGTACTACAAGTCACAGCAAAGCCAAGTATTGCATAAATGTAAATTGCAACACAGATTTACTGCAAGTCACTGCACAACATTGCAGCGAATAAATTAGCACTGCTATAGCCAGGTACTACAAGTCACAGCATAGCCTAGTGGGGAATAAATGCACACTGCTACAATGAGGTACTATAGTTCCCAGTTTAGCACAGAACTGAACAGGGCCGGGACTGGGACAAAAAAGCAGCCTTGCCACACAAACCCCACCAGCCCACAAACTATAACACTCCTCACCCCCCCCCCCCCCCCAGGCAGATTAGCAATCCGGGCTTGGTTTACACAGTAAAATGTTGATATTTGCAGATGATACAAAACTATGTAAAGCAGTCAATACAAGAGAAGATAGTATTCTGCTACAGATGGATCTGGATAAGTTGAAAACTTGGGCCAAAAGGTGGCAGAGGCGGTTTAACAATGATAAATGTAAGGTTATACACATGGGAAATAGGAATCAATATCACCATTACACACTGAATGGGAAACCACTGGGTAAATCTGACATGGAGAAGGACTTGGGGAGCCTAGTTAATGATAAGCTTACCTGGAGCAGCCAGTGCCAGGCAGAGGCTGCCAAGGCAAGCAGGATCATGGGGTGCATTAAAATAGGTCTGGATACACATGATGAGAGCATTATACTGCCTCTGTACAAATACCTGGTTAGACCGCATATGAAGTACTGTGTACAGTTTTGGGCACCGGTGTTCAGGAAGGATATAATGGAACTAGAGCGAGTACAAAGGAGGGCAACAAAATTAATAAAGGGGATGGAGGAACTGCAATGCCCAGAGAGATTAGCAAAATTAGGATTATTTAGTCTATAAAAAAGACGACTGAGGGGCGATCTAATAATCATATATAAGTATATAAGGGAACAATACAAATATCTCTCCGAGGATCTGTTTACACCAAGGAAGTTGACGGTCACAATGGGGCATTCTCTTCGTCTGGAGGAGAGAAGGTTTTTCCACCAAAATAGAAGAGAATTCTTTACTGTTAGGGCAGTGAGAATCTGGAATTCCTTGCCTGAGGAGGTGGTGATGGTGAACTCAGTCGATGGGTTCAAGAGAGGCCTGGATGTTTTCCTGGAGCGTAACAATACTGTATCTTACAGTTATTAGGTTCTTTAGAAGGACGTAGATCTGGGAATTTATTCTGACAGAATATAGGCTGAACTGAATGGACAAATGTCTTTTTTCGGCCTTGCTATCTACTATGTTACTATATAATATAACAACAGCAGCAGCAATGGCATCAGGAGGTGCTTATGCGGCAGATGGAGCTCCACGCAGAGGCTCTTCGTGGAATACCGGCAGCCCTTCCCCCAAGTCCAGGTGATGATAGGTCCGGAAGGTGGTAAAACGAGCCACGCAGACAATGACCCCAGGTAATGATGTTAAGGCATTTTTGACTGTGTTTGAAAGGTTAGCATAGGAGTTGCCTCCGGAGCAGTGGGCAGAGGTGCTGGCCCCCTATCTAAGTGGCAAACCCCAAAAAACTTTTTATGACCTGGCCTTACAGGGTGCACAGGAGTAAACCAAAGGAAAAACTGAGATATTGGCTCATTCAGGAGTGACTATGTCTGTCAGAACGCAAAGAGTCCACCATTGGGCATATTGTGTTGACAAACCCTCTTGCTCCCAAATGTTCGACTTACTGCATCTTGTACAGAAGTGGTTGCAGCTGGAGTCCTCTACTTCAGCTCAGATGGTCGAGCGTGTTGTCGTGGACAGATTTATTCACTCTCTTCCTAGGCCAGTGCAGGCCTGAGATGCCCAGGGGAACCCCAAGAATGCATACGACCTAGTTGGGCTAGGGGAAAGGTACCAGGTAGTCGTGAAGTCCTTAAGGAAATTGGTGTTGTTGCATCCCCGTACGTATGGGTAATAGAGCCACAACAGGGATAATCCGAGGTCCCAATGGATCAATACAAAAAGGGTGGGGGAACAAGAGGCGCAATAGTGCCCTATCACTAGTGACACTACGATGTGAGTGGTGTAATGCAGTTCCACTCACCTATTCCGGTTGTGTGACCCACAACTGGCTTGAAGACATAGCACAGTATCAGCTGCTGCAGGACCTCCACCGACCACTCCAAAGTGGAAAAACTGCCAGAGAATATGGGAAGCAAGATGTGCCACAGTATCCCTGAGGAAGGTGCCAGGAAGGGCGCCGAAACGCGTAGGAAGGAATAAAGCAGTACTTTGTTACTACATCTTGCATCCCAGGTGATTTTGTGGATTCAGCAGCGCGGACTGTGGCACATCTTGCTTCCCATATTCTCTGGAGGTCCCAATGGGTCACTGAGGGGTTGCTAAGTTAGCCAGGGAGCACCAACACATGCTGGTGGTCATGGACTGTGCAACACGGTACCCGAAGGACGTACCACTGATAAACTCATCCACCAGGAATATAGGCAGAGAGCTAGTCCATATTTTCTCCCGGATGGGCCTGATAAAGGCGATCCTGGTGGACCAAGGAACATTGTTCATGTCCAAAGTAATGAGAGAGTTATGTAAGGTTCTCCAGATTACACAACTCAGGATGTGGGTGTACCATACGCAGACGGATAGCCTGGTGGAAAGGTTCAACAAGATCCTGAAGTCCATGCTTAAGAAGGTCGTGGATAAAGATGGCTAAGACTGGGATTGCCTTTTCATGTACTTATTGTTCTCTATTAAGGAAGTTCCAGAGGCATCTACAGAGTTCTGACAGCTTGAGCTGTAATACAGATACAGAAAGCAGCCTCGGGGACTTCTGGATATTGTGAATGAGACCTGGGAAGCAGAGGTTACACTCAACCGGAGCATCATCGAACATCAAGCACAAGAAGCCCAGGCAAGCGTCTGCAATTGGGTGGTGAGGCTGAGACAATTTAGCCCTGGAAACTGGGTGTTGGTGATGATCCACATGGTCGAAAGTAAGTTTCTGTCGGTGGTCAAGAAACTGAATGAAGACAACTACGAGTTTCAACAGCCAAGTAGAAGAAAGCCATAACAGGAGTGCCACATCAATCTGCTTAAACCGTGGCTAGACAGGAAAGCAGTGAAAACAACGTGCCTGGGGGCCAATCTGGAAGCCAAAGTTGAGGATGTCATAGTGGTACAAACACTGTCACCTGCCAAAAAACAACAGTGCCGAGAACTGCTTGAGCAGAACCGGGACCTGTTTTCAGAGTTGCCAGGACGTACGCAGGTTGATGAGCATGAAATCCTGACAAAACCACATGTGTGGGTGAACCAAAAGCGGTATTGAATCCCCGAAGCCTGCCACAAGGTAATTTAAAAGGAGGTGAGGAGTATGTTGAGCCTGGGTGTCATCGAGGAGTCAAAAAGTGCCAGCCCCATTGTCCTTGTGCTGCTGCCTGATGGAGAGTGGCGTTTCTATAACGATGACAGGAAACTAAATGAGGTCTCCAAATTTGTTGCATATGCGATGCCCTGGTTAAATGAGCTCACAAAGGTCTCGGACAGTTTTCTCAGACCGTTGGAGCGCCCTGCGGGGCCTGGGGGTACTCGGTACCGGGCCCGTCGACTTCCATGGGGGACGGTGTCACGGCGGCGGCGACGACCCGGTCCATGGCCCAGAGGCGTCCAGTAATAAAATAGGGGAAAGTTGTGTGGTGTTTATGTGGTAAAAAAAATGAAAATAAAGTTATTAGATGGTGAAATACGTGACGCCACCTGTGGTATTCTAGTCAGAGGTGACCAGCGCTGCGGTGTTGCTTCTCTGGGATGGATGTTGGGCGCAGCTATGATTTTGTAGCCCTCCACAGGTAGGGCTGTAGTCCCTGGGCAAAGATGTTAAATAAATAGTAAAAGTGGCTGTAAACGTTGGGGTGCAGATAAATGAAAGACACAGAGAGGTGCAGTTTCTTTACCTTTTACTGGTAATAGGTTGCAGTCTGGAGTACCACATACAGGTGATGGAATGAGTCCGGCTCACCTGGAGGCATTCAGGGGATCCACCTTGCCAGGTGGGGATTTAGGACTTTCCTTTCTGCGCTTTGTGTGTGGGTCTTCTCTGTATATAACTATGCTGCGACCCTCTATTCATGATGGTTTCACTAACCTGTACGGCTGTCAACATGAGCCTATTCCACGGGTACCGTTCTCTTCACCGTCGGTCCCAGGCATCTTATCCGCTGACGTGCCCTCAGGTGATTAATGTGCACAGGAATTTACAATCCCCTGTACTTTCAGATTCGGCTATCAGGGCGTACAGTTCCTGTCAGCCTTGGACTCTGATGTCCCTTTTCTCTTTATTAGCGCTTCAATCAGGGGTCTGCTATACGCAGTATTTTAGCTTCCCTAGAGTCTCTCAGTCTCTGTTCTTGTCCTTTCCCTCTTCACAGATCAGCTCTGCCTATCGAGCTCCTCTCAGCTCGGCTCCCTGTCTTCATCTGACAGGATCTTCCAGAAAGATCTCTTTACCTCATGTCCTCACGTTATAACTGTCATTTTTCCTCACAGCTCACAGCTGTTTTCGTTTCCATGACAACCCTCTCAGCTGATTTCTAGCTGCCTCACCAACCCCCTCTACTGGCCAGAATTTATAAGGCAGCTCTCTTTTCTGACCTGCAGCAGGAAATTGTGATTCAATCTATGCTGCCTGGCATGGGGTCCCTTTCTGCCTCCAAGCATGACTTTACCCATTAGAGGGAGGTAATGTCACAGTGACAACCGGACTCTGGGGTGTCACACCCTTACATCGATGAACTCATTGAGAGGCTAGGGTCAGCCTTACATCATAACCCTGGACCTAACAAAATGGTACTGGCAAATTCTCCTGTCCCAAAGTGCCAAGGAGAAGATGACCTTCTCTACACCTGACAGTTGTTTCCAGCATACCTGAAGCATACCTAGGAAAATGCTTTAGTTCACTAAGTGCTGAGAGGGGTTAATCGGCCATGTTAAGGGCTAGGTTCAGTGAACATTGAAGAATGGATGGGAGGCTGTTCACCATATCTCCACCCTAGGGTGGAGTCCAGAAGGTAAGTGCACAGCCTTATGGCTTATTCAGAGTTGGGTGTGCCTTTTTTGTGATAAAGAAAGCTAAACCTTTTTTATGTTTGTTTCCTGATGGGGTTCCTGTGTCTACCTCTATGTGCAGCTGTGTGAGCTAATCTACCACAATGGACAGGCAGGCAGCACAGAATGACTGACAATCAGTAAACATTTACATATCTGCAGTCATGTAATAGCCTGATTAAACAGGACGACTGCAGTAAACCATCTGCACTAAGAGATCTTTATTAGATCGTTCAGTGCACACTGTTTTTTGGCAGTGTGACTCCTGTTTATACAGGACGCTACAACGCCAAGAATGATCATGTGTATTGCACAAAAGATCATTTCATTTTTGCTCATGCATTGAGTTATTGGCAGCCTGTTTACACATTTTTTTCACCTTATGAATTTTTTTTTTTAATAATTAGTATCCTCATGATACAGAGAGGGCCCCTGTGCAAGTAAAGTACATTATATGGGCCCTTTGCAGACCAGTAGCTCATTATAATGCATAATTCCACCTGCTTTTGATGTAGAAGTTGGCCTCCTTACCTCTTGAGCCTCTGGGTGGCTGCACATTACTCCAATGGTATGTCCGACCTTGGTCATCATCATCATGTGTGTTGATGTGGTACATCAAGTTGCAACACTACAAGTCTATATCATAAAATATTTTGTTTGGCATTATGTACTTTTTACCTATGACTTTTTTTATCATTTCATTGATCCTTGACCCCATGATGTCATTATGTAACCCTCTTTTAGTGTTTGCATTTTAACACGGGATATTCATATTATTACATTCCAACTTTATATTGTACACTGCCATGTGTTAACATTATGTATTGTGTATTGATCCCATGATGTGATTGTGTAGTGTATATGTAACGATGCCACCACTCAGTGTGGTGAGTGGCAGCTCAGCCGTCCAGTCTGGATCAGGGGTGTGATGAGCTGTCAGTATTGTGATAGAGAACTCAATCATCCAATCTGAGGCTGGGACTTGTTGAGCTGTCAGTATTCTGAGTGACAGTCCAGTGACCCAATCAGGGCCGGGGTGTGCTGGGTTTCCTACAGGTGTCTCTAGCTATCTACCTTTGATTAGCCAGATGAAGCTTTCGCTCAGTGGTGCATGTTTGCCTCCTTTTTCAGTATTCTGTCGCTGATCCATTGCTGTCTGACCTTGGACCTTGCCTCCTGACAATTTATTTTCCTAGCCCCTTTGTCTTGATATGCTAACTTCCTGGAATTCTAACCTCAGACTGGGACCTGGATATGCTTTTGCCTTAACCCTTTATTTATGACTATCCCTCTTCTTAGACCTCTTGTCTACCCAGCCTCATGGCTTGTCTGTGAGTGGTAACTACCGACACACCTTCTCTGCCTTTTTTCTAATCTATTTATACTCTTTTCTACTGCTATGGTACATGATTGGTCTATCGAAGACAGATGTTGTCCGATATTGTAACAAGTAGCCTAGTATTCCTATATTATTATTATTATTATTTATTTATATAGTGCCATTAATTCCATGGTGCTGTACTTGAGAAGCGGGTTACATACAAAGTTATAAATATAGTTAACAGTAAACAAGTTTCCACCATAAATTTACAATGACAAACTGGTACAGAGGGGAGAGGACCCTGTCCTTGCGGACTTACATTCTACGGGATAGTGAGGAAGAGACAGAAGGTTGGGGGTGCAGCAGCTCTGGTGGTGATGAGGCGGCGGCTCGGGCGGTGGTGAGGCGGCAGAATGCTTATTGCAGTCTGTAAGCTTTCCTGAAAAGATGGGTTTTCAGGTTCCGTTTGAAGGATCCGAGGGTGGTGGATAATCGGACGTGTTGAGGCATGGCATTCCAGAGGATAGGGGATATTCGGGAGAAATCTTGGAGGCGGCTGTGTGAGGAACGAATAAGTGTGGAGGAGAGTAGGAGGTCTTGGGAGGATAGAAGAGTATGTGAGGGAAGATATTGGGAGATTAGTTCAGAGATATAGGGAGGAGAAAGGTTGTGGATGGCTTTGTAGGTCAGTGTTAGTAGTTTGAACTGGATTCGTTGGGGAATTGGGAGTCAATGGAGGGATTTGCAGAGGGGAGAGACAGGGGAGTAGCGAGGAGAGAGGTGGATTAGTCGGGCAGCAGAATTGAGGACAGACTGGAGTGGTGCAAGAGAGTTAGCAGGGCGGCCACAGAGGAGGGTGTTGCAGTAGTCAAGGTGGGAGATGACTGTTACCACGGCTGGTCAGGAGACAAATCTCCAGGAGTGGACCCTCTGGACCGTGGCACCGAGGGGCCCCGGGCGAGCTGCCAGGTGGAGCCGACCCCTATACAGGGATCGTTAGGAGCAGGCCCAGGGGTTCGGGTACCACGATAGCCGGTACCGAGAGGGGCGGCTCAGGACGGACTGGAGTAGGAGTGCGGGACTGAAGCGTAGACAATAGAGCGGGATCACTGGAGACTGGACCGTAGTAGAACTGCAGGACTGGAGCATAGACAACAGGACGGAGCAGGAATACGGGAGGCAGGACTGGAGTAGGACTGAAGGACTGGAGCGTAGACAACAGGACGGAGCAGGAACACGGGAGGCAGGACTGGAGTAGGACTGTAGGACTGGAGTGTGGATAGCAGGATAGAGCAGGAATACCAGAGGTGGGACTGGAGTAGGACTGGAGGACTGGAGTGTGGATAGCAGGATGGAGCAGAAACACCGGAGGCAGGACTGGAGTAGGACTGAAGGACTGGAGTGTGGATAGCAGGGTGGAGCAGGAACATCGGAGGCAGGACTGGAGTAGGACTGAAGGACTGGAGTGTGGATAGCAGGATGGAACAGGAACACCGGAGGCAGGACTGGAGTAGGACTGAAGGGCTGGAGTGTGGATAGCAGGAAGAAGCAGGAATACCAGAGGCAGGACTGAAGTATAGATAGCTGGACCCACGGAGCACCGAACTGCGGGACTACTGCAGGGACCACGGAAGGCAGGACTGCAAGGCTATTGCAGGAATCACTGAAGACATGACTGCGAGACTGCAGAGAGCACACGAGGAAGCAGGGCCCAGTGTGCTAGCAAACACAATGATCAGGCGCCTCCCTTAGGGGGGGAATGGCCTGATATGGTCCTGTCAGGTCTGCCATTGGTCAGTAGGTGCTTCCGGGTCAGGGCATTGCCGGAGCACAAGTAACAGGAGGGAGACACGGCCTATGGCGCATGCACATTGCATGCAGAGACCCCGTCGGCCGCGAGCCTGTCAGAAGGGACCGCCGTGGCTGTCGGGCGACGGGGGGCTGCGGCGTGGGAGAGGAGGCCGGGTGAGTTTGCGGCGGCAGCGTGACAATGATGAGGGCATGTACAAGAGTTTTAGTAGATTGAGGACTGAGGAAGGGACGGATTCTGGAAATGTTTTTGAGTTGGAGGCGACAGGAGGTGGCATGAGATTGGATGTGCGGTTTGAAGGACAGGGCAGAGTCGAGAGTTACTCCTAGGCAGCGGATTTCAGGTGTGGGAAAGAGCATGATGCCATTTACCATAAAAGATAGATCGGGTAGGGAAGATACATGAGATGGAGGAGAGATAATGAGTTCAGTTTTGTCTACGTTGAGTTTTAGGAAGCGAGAGGTGAAAAAGGAGGATATGGCTGATAGACACTCTGGGATTCTGGACAGCAGAGAGGTGACATCTGGGCCAGAGAGGTAGATCTGAGTGTCATCTGCATACAGGTGGTACTGGAAGACATGGGACTTTGAGTTGTCCTAGGCCAAGAGTATAGATGGAAAAAAGTAGGGGCCCCAGGACAGAGCCTTGAGGGACTCCAACAGAGAGGGGGCGGGATGAGGAGGTAGTGTGGGAGTGGGAAACGCTGTATATATATGTCCTATATTATAATAACCCCTTCACGCCTCAGCCCATTTTCCATTTTTTTTGTTTCTGAATTTTCTTCCCAGAGCCATAACTCATTTTTTTCTGTCCACATAGATATATGAGGGACTATTTTTTGTGGGACGAGTTGTGCTTTTGAATGACATTATTGATTTTACCATATAGTGTACTCGAAAACGGGAAAAATTACAAATGCGGTAAAATTGTGAGAAAATACAATTCTGACATTTTTGTGGGGGAATTGGTTTTACAGTGTACATTTTGTGGAATAATTGACCATGCAGTATGATTCTCCTTATCAATACGATTACGGCGATACCCAACATGTCCAGTTTCTTTTACTATTTTAATGCTAAAAAAATTTTTTGAGTTGTGTTGCCATTTTCCGAGACCCGCAATATTTTTATGATTTGTTGAGCGAGATGGAGTGGATAGCTTATTTTTTGTGTGACAAAATAACTTTTTTATTAGTGCCATTTTGGGATTGATGTGACTTTTTGATCACTTGTTACAGCATTTTCTCTGGAACTGTGGCCACCAAAAAAGCGTAATTTCGACGGTCTTTAATTTTTACCAATTGTGATAATTGTTTTTATACTTTGATATATTTCTGAAAGCGGTGATACCACATGTGTTTTTTTAAATTTTTTTAATATCTTTATTTTCAAAGGGGGAAAAGGGTATGATTTGAACTTTTTTTCCACATTTTTAAAACTTTTTTTAATTTAATTTTCTTATTTTACTTTTTACTGAATTTATTAGGGGCTTAATACCTGGCGGCAGTGATTTTATTAGGGGCTTAATACCCGGCGGCAATTATTTTATTAGGGGCTTAATACCCGGCGGCAGTACCGGGTATTAAGATGCAAGACTCGTCCGAGTTTCTCGCATGTGTGATCCTGGCCTAAGTTGAACATACTACCATATGCCCTTTCTGGCAGATTTCACCAAAACTTATGTGACTAAGGATTTTTGCAATATGGAGCACCCTGCCTTTTTCCTTTTTTTCGTAGGTTTCACTGAAGCATAGAGTATGTGCACACCACATCTTGTATTAGTGAGCAAACCTGCAAAGTTTTTCAAGCAGAAGATGCTAACACCTGCATTTTTTTCTTTAATCATTTTTTGTGATAGTTTGGCTGCCAGATTTTTCTTTTTTTTTTTTCTTTTTTTAAATTGTACTGTATAAACTAGAGAGCAGCTTCCAAGCGAAATCTTCCTGAAGAATGGTCAAATCATATCTTTTAACTACTTGGTGTCTTAGGAACCTGAAGCCGTTAAAATACGATCAAAAGACTGAACACATGAAGAACGTGTCGTTTTTATATATTACAGTGCCTAGGTTCATTCCATTGACTGTTTATTTAGCGCTTTTTGTATTTTGTTCATGCTGTTACATGACTGCAT
The DNA here is from genome assembly GCF_039654945.1 of Dendrobates tinctorius. Taxonomy (NCBI): domain Eukaryota; kingdom Metazoa; phylum Chordata; class Amphibia; order Anura; family Dendrobatidae; genus Dendrobates; species Dendrobates tinctorius. The sequence continues at coordinate 3,975,639 of NW_027361671.1, read as the reverse complement.
GTTCATAGTGTCAGCAATGAGTATTTACTTTTGTCTCAGCAGTTTACTGTGATCTGTGGCCTTCACATAGGTGAATTGGCTGCTTTGAATTATAGCTGTATTTCATAGATTGTCTAATTCTAAGGACAGTTGTAAGTCCTATCATTATGCCAATTTTGGTGTGGGTAACGAGTGTTTGATTACAAGGCAATTTTAAGTACGGTATAGGGCCCTGTCCAAGATATTTTATTGCATTGAGTTCAGCTTTGCATTCGTACATAATCTCTGTAGTCTTAAAGCCGTTTATATCGTAAGAAAAAAAAATCTTTCTTTTTTCTCTCTGGTAGCTTATTTATATGGTCCCTTTATACTTCTGCACAAGTCTTCACAGCTATACCACCATGCTACTGCAGAGTCTGTGCTGCTTCCCTGACAAGCAGGGCAGAAAGCTCTTTCTATTGACTGCTCAGCCGCTAGCACTACATCATTAATTATGATTATAACTACAGAGCATACCTGGCCACTGAGACTCTGCTCTTTAGGTGGGCAAATATAAATGTCATTATTTTTTTTTATTTATGCAATAATACTTCTGGAAGTTTCCATTTGGTAGCACAAAGACAGAAAAAGCAGCAAAACTGTGGAAACTATTCCTCAGTACTGAGCAGTCTAGTTGTGAATCCAACACTGGGAAAAGATGGCTATAATCTGTCTCTAACTTTGAACCCCATTCCTTCTCCCTCCCCGCTGTATACATTATACTGGAAAAAAAGAGCGTAACCTGACATCTCACTGTGTCGGTTTGTCTTACTGAATGGCGAGTACAGGAGGCAGAGACGTGGGGAAGAAGGGGCTCATAAGTGGAGAAAGCAGATTTTACTAATAAAACATATAAAAAAAGTTTCTCATATTGCTTGTGCTACTGATTTTTGCATAGTTTTTTTTTAAATTAACATATTTTGAGCTACAACTATTTGACAATTTTGCACTGTTTGTCTATTACAGACTCTTTATACCCGTGCACTTTGCTGGCTGCTGAATGAAATGACTGAGAATTAGTCAGCTCATTCTGTTGGGAAAGTGGGTAATTCTCTTACCTATAAGGCTATGTGCACACGTTTCAGAATTGACGCGGAAATTTCCATGGGAATTCCGGAATTCCATTCCGCGGGAAATATGCGAGAAAACCGCATCTTAATTCCAGCCTATTTCCCGCAGAAAAACTAGCGATTTGCAAGCGTAATTAGCTTGCAGAATGCTAGTGTTTTCCAGGCGATCTGTAGCATCGCTTGGAAATCTGATTGACGGGTTGGTCACACTCGTCAAACATAGTGTTCGACGAGTGTGACCAACTTTTTCCTATTGAGGCTGCCTATGCAGCATCAGTAGTAAAAAGATCTAATGTTAAAAATAATTTAAAAAATACAAAATTGTGTTTTTCTCACCTTCCGACGACCCGCGCAGCGTTCCCGATCCTCGCGTCGCTCCCGGCAGGGAGCATCGCTGAGGCCTGGTGCGAGGGACATCGGAAGGTGAGAATATGACGATTTTTTTATTTTAATTCTATTTTTTACAGGGATATGGTACCCAGAGCCTGGAGGAAAATCTCCTCTCCTCCGGACTGTGGGTACTATCCACAAATCTTCTGCTTACTTTTCACATGGTGTGCACAGCCACATGCAGAAAGTAAGCGGAACAATGCATTCCTATGTGTGCAGATTTTCCCGCGATTCCGCACAAAGAATGAGCATGCTGCGTATTTTTCCGTGATGCAATTCCGCCATGGAAAAATCCGCAGCATTAGCACAGCATGTGCAGAATCACATAGGATTGCATGGGATGCTTTTTTTTGCGTTTTCGCGGCAAAATTGCGCGTTTAAAATCGCCGCAAAAAAAAACGCTATGTGTGAGCTCAGCTTAACTCTTCTAACTCATTTTATTATCACAAACTTTAGCTCAGCTTCATGTGGTCTTTGGTCATAAATCAGCACAGAAAAAGACATAAAACTTCTGTCAGAAGGCGCTGACTGACAGATTCTTAGATACTTCATCCTAAGCAATAAATACACCGGACAACACAGAGGCAATAAAAGGCAGATGATGCAAAATGTTTAATGAAGCCAAATTAGAAAAATCATTTCTAGACCGAATTACGTTCATTTAATCAAAAATAAAAAAGCACCTAAAGCAGTCCATAACTTTTAATCAACCGAGTGCCTCCTGCTCTTTGCCTGACTTGCTGGCGGTTTTGCTGTTTCTCACACTGTCTAGCTGCTCCCTGCAGTCTCTGCCTCTGATCCACTTTCCTGATTTTCCCGAGGTCTCTATAAAGCTCTCCACACACGCGCTCCTGCTGTGCTCTCTGTCTCGCACACATGCAGCAATACTGTTACAGCAGCACCCACTTCCTATGATTCACAAATTCCCACCCTCAGGAAGACAGGCAATGTAAAAAGATGAAACAATATACAGTCATTTGCTATAGTGAACCTATATATAGTTATTTGCTGGAGAAGTACTACATACGAATATATACAGTATTCAGCATAAATGAGTACACCCCCTTTGCAAAGTAAAATTTAAAACAATATCTCACTGAACAAAAATACAATTTCCAAAATTTAACCAAGTTTCATAAAACATTTTTTCACCCATAACATGAAAGAAGGTTAATAATATAACTTTCATTACAAAATCTTCAGTTTTATTCAAATTAGTTGATGCAAAAGTGAATAAACCCCATTTTAAAAACTACTACATCTAGTATTCTGTATGACCTCCATGATCTTTAAGGACAGCACCATGTCTTCTAGCATGGAATGAACAAGCTGATGACATATTAAAACATCTACCTTTTTCCATTATTCAAGGATGACTTCTGGTAGAGCCTGGATGCTGGATGGAGGGTGAGGCTTAATTTGTCTCTTCAGAATTCCCCATAGAAGTTAAATTGGGTTCAGACCAGGAGATATACTTGGCCACTGAATCACTGTCTTCACACAGCAGCAGATTTGGTGCAGTGTATGTGTGAGCACTGTGTCTCTAATGACACAAATACTGACGGGAGCAGCCTGTCCAATCAGCAGCTGTAACAGTGTGAAGTGTTTGGGGGGTGTATGTATGTATGTATTGTGCTGCTTTCACAAATACAGGATCACTGCTGTGTTCTTTCCAATGCTGGAATGATGATAAAGATGAGTGCTGGTGCAGTTTACTGCCAGCCAATGAGTGGGCAGTGGGTGGTGCTGGTCACTGGAGCTTGCTGGGAGTTTGGTGAAGCTTTGCACATACACTGCACCAAATCTGCTGCTGTGTGAAGACATCAGTGACACAGAGGTGTCTCACACAGCAGAGGCTTTGTCACACAACAGATTACATCACTGACTGCCATCCCCTGTGCAGATTAGAAGCTGCAGACCCCCATCACTGGCAATCACACAGTCTGTTCTCACTGCTGCCAGCAGCCTGGGACAGTGAGGGAAGGAATCACTGATAATGAGTTATGTATTGTAATCATGGAGTGGCCCAGAATACAGGACGATTTTCACTCCTCACTAGTTTCCCTTTCCATAGATCACTGTTCAGTGTGTGACTGGGGGAGGAGCAGCTCTCTGCTCTCTGCACTGAGGCTGCTTGAGGGGAAGAATTCGTTACTGTGTGATGAGGGCTGCTTCATGTGGACGGGGAGGGCCTGTAGCTATGGAGGGTGGGGTTGTTGCTATAGAGGGCATTTTTGGAGTAGAGTAGGAGGTTACGACTAGTACTCATTTCAATGCCATAACACCCCCCCTTGGACGTTCTTTTCAGAATATCTAGAAAACCGTGCAAACTAGTGACAGAAAGTAAATTACTTATTGTCATAATTCTGCAGCCCAGATATGTACTGAGATTATGTGAAAAGCCCGGACAACCCCTTTAAATAAATGCAGAAAATTAAATACGGTAAATTCTGTAAAAAGCAAAGACTCATTGCCAGAGAAAGTAAAAATAATCCCAAAATATTCTTTAACTAAATAAATAGTAAGAAACTAAAAAATGATAGTATTGGCCCCCTTAAAAATAGTCTGGGTGAAATGGTGGATGAGGATGAGGAAAAAGCCAATATGCTAAATGACTTTTTTTCAACAGTATTTACACAAGAAAATCTCATGATGGATAACATGATCAGTGATAAAAAAAATTCTCCATTAAATGTCACCTGCTTAACCCAGCAGGAAGTACGGCGGCATCTAAAAATCATTAAAATTGACAAATCCCCGGGCCCGGATGGGATACACCCCCGAGTACTGCAGGAATTTAAATACAGTCATAGACCATTATTTTTAATCTTTAAAGATTCCATAATAGGGTCTGTACCACAGGACTGGCGTATAGCAAATGTGGTGCCAATATTCAAAAAGGGGACAAAAACTTGGAAATTATAGGCCAGTAAGCTTAACCTCAACTGTGGGTAAAATCCTGGAGGGTTTTCTAAGAGATACTATACTGGAGTATCTGAAGAAGAATAAACTCATGACCCAATATCAACATGGGTTTACGAGGGACCATTCCTGTCAGACTTATCTGATAACCTTTTATGAAGAGGTAAGTTCCGGACTGGACCAAGGAAATGCAGTGGACGTGGTGTACATGGACTTTTCAAAAGCTTTTGATACGGTGCCACACAAACGGTTGATACATAAAATGAGAACAATGGGGATAGGGGAAAATATGTGTAAGTTAAGAGCTGGCTCAGGGATAGGAAACAAAGAGTGGTTATTAATGGAGCACACTCGGACTGGGTTACAGCTAGCAGTGGGTTACCACAGGGGTAAGTATTGGGTCCGCTTCTTTTTAACATATTTATTAATCACCTTGTAGGGGGTATAGAGAGTAGAATTTCAATATTTGCACATGACACTAAACTCTGCAGGGTAATCAATACAGATGTGGACAATTTTATATTACAGGAGGATTTATGTAAACGAGAAGCTTGGGCTGATAAATAGCAAATGAGCTTTAATGGGGATAAATGTAAGGTCATGCACTTGGGTAGAACAAACAAGATATATAATTATGTGCTTAATTGTAGAACACTGGGCAAAACTGTCACTGAAAAAGACCTGGGTGTATGGGTGGACGACAAACTCACATTTAGCGGCCAGTGTCAGGCAGCTGCTGCAAAGACAAATAAAATAATGGGATGCATTAAAAGAGGCATAGATGCTCATGAGGAGAACATAATTTTACCTCTATATAAGTCACTAGTGCGACCACACTTAGAATACTGTGTACAGTTCTGGTCTCCAGTGTATAAGAAAGACATAGCTGAACTGGAGCGGGTGCAGAGGAGAGCGACCAAGGTTATTAGGGAACTTGGGGGTCTGCAATACCAAGTCAGGTTAATACACTTGGGGTTATTTAGTTTGGAAAATCGAAGGCTTAGGGGTGATCTTATTCCAATATATAAATATATGCGGGGACAGTACAAAGACCTTTCTAATGATCTTTTTACTCTTAGACCTGTGACGGGGACAAGGGGGCATCCTCTACGTCTGGAGGAAAGAAGGTTTAAGCATACTCACAGATGCGGATTCTTTACTGTAAGAGCAGTGAGACTATGGAACTCTCTGCCATGTGATGTTGTAATGAGTGATTCCCTACTAAAATTTAAGAAGGGACTGGATGCCTTTCTTGAAATGTATAATATTACAGGTTATATACGTACACTAGTTTTCTTGATATTGCGTTGATCCAGGGAACTAGTCTGATTGCCATATGTGGGAAGGAATTTTTTTCCCCAATGTGAAGCTTACCGTTTGCTACATGGGTTTTTTTTGTCTTCCTCTGGATCAACATATTAGGGCAGGTTAGGATAGGATATGGGTTGAACTAGATGGACTTAAAGTCTTCCTGTAACCTTAATAACTATGTTACTATGTTAGGTGCATCTATGATACTGTTCTATATTGTTTTGTTTCACTAGTTTTTATGTCAGCAAGCACACAGACTCATTGAGTATGTCCTATTCTGACCCTCAAAATCAGAGCAGAATAGGACATGCTCTGAGTCTCACAGATAATCCGTGATTTTCATATATGAATAGATCTATGAAACTCTATGGGCCCATATGACCTCCAATAACAAAATTTGGAAGCACACTGACATTTCACACGAATGTGTGAATGTAGCCTAAGAAAGGTTGTTTTACAAACAACAGTAATACATCCTTCATGTCTCTGCAATCATGCAGTATAGATGCAGAATAAATATTCACATCTAGAGACGTACTGCAGACGTCTCATCTGAATAGAGTTCTTTTTTATTGTGTCTTCATCTGGTCAGACCTTCATGTCCACATCTTCCAGCCATGACTCGTCTTGTCACACTGATCACCACGGTACGAAGAAAAGGAACACATAACACATATATCATATATATGCATTTCCCTTCTAAATAAAAAATCTCCCACACTCCGTTCCTGAAATACAAATATGTACCACAACGTTAAAATACAATTAGCCATGCATCATTCAAAATACAAATTAATAAGCAGCAATGTGACCCCATTAACTTATTAACTATAATTTCCACTGACAACAACTTTAATTTAATCTTCCCCAAGACATTCTAAGTCCCTGTCCCGTGACCTCTCTTTCTAAAATTAAAGAAAATCTCTCTGAATAGTCTCCCCCAAATTTTTACAAGTCTCTTTACAGTGTCCTCACCCACCCCACATTTCATTATAAGTCCCCTGTATAGTATCCTTCCACCAATTCATTACAAGGCTCTAACAGCATACTCTTCTCTTTCCCCCTCCCTAATTCATTCTAAGTCCCTGTATACATTTCTAATAAATTGGGGGTTGGTTTATAACGCTTTTCAGGGACTGAATTGAGGGTGAGCTAGGATACTATTCAAAGCTGTTTACTGAATTGGAGGGTTGGAGAAAATGCTATCAGGACTTATAATGAATTAGGGGTGAGCTGGAATGCTATTTAAGCCGGGATCACACATGCGAGAAACACGGCCGAGTCTCGCATGTTAATACCCGACATTGCTGCCGGCACTCAGGAGCAGAGCGTGCGGCCGCATAGCAATACATGCAGCTGAACGCTCCACTCTCGAGTACCGGCGGCAGTGCTGGGTATTAACATGCTAGTCTCGACCATGTTTCTCGCATGTGTGATCCCGGCCTTAGGGATCTATACTGAATTGAGGAGTGGGGGAAGATGCTATCATGGATTTAGAATGAATTAAATTGAGGGATGGGAGAAAACTCTCTGATAGCGTCCTCTGCCGCCCTCCCCCCCAATTTATTCTAAGTCATTGATAGGGCCTATCCTCCATTTTCCCCTATAATGCTCTTTCTGTGCACAGTGTAAAAAAGTAAATAAATAACTTGCCTCTCTGAATGATCCCCTGCAGCATTGCTTCCTTCCTATTCTTGCCGAGTACTTTCTTAGTGACAAAGGCGGTGTGTTGACATTATCACACCTTACGCACCTTCATCATATAGAAAATGCTGAGCAGGAAGCTGAGGATGGTTTCTTGCAACTTTTCTGCCATCTTCTAATGTAGGTAGCGGTGATGCAGGAACACTCCCTACCCGGTTCTTTGCTGATGAAGAGGGCAATCTAGCAATGGATCCCCGAAGCCCTCATTATAAGCTACCCCTACACAGGCCCTCTATTCCTGGGCTCTGATGCAGCTCCACTGACTTCACTGGCAGTATGTCCGCTCTTCACTTGCTCTCTACCCTTTTTGCATTACACACTTATAATTTAGTACACATTATGATAAACTCCTCTCAGCAACAGGCTGATGGCATTTAACAATATGTGTGCTGGCGCTTTAAGAACAGAGGAGCATGCGTACTAGGCGTACTAGTCGCACTGTCGGGAACTGCAGCGTGCACCACAGTAGGAAGCAGGAGCACACTGCAGAAACACGCCGCGGAGTCGGGGCGATGAGTATGCCGGCATCCCTGTATGGAGGGGGGAGGGGACACCAGGCAGGGGCGCCGGCCATATATCTTCAATTGCTTTGTAACAGCTGCAAAGTTGAGAGATATACTCTTCTGTGACCCAACTTTTTTTTGGGGGGGGGGAGTGGGCAGGGGGAAATTAGAATTTCTGCTATGTAGCCCCATAATTTCTAAGTACTCACTTGACACAATACATTACTCTGTGGGGTATTTCATGCTTCAGATGTAAATAATGATCCCCCTGAGGCCACCCATGCTTATTATGGGTGAGAGGAGTTGATCTCTCAGCATCCTAGCACACTGGTATATTCCTATCATGATCCAACATCACCAAAAACCTTTTTATAATGGGGAAATTTTGCTTTTCATTTATTCATTCCATTGATAAAATTGCTTTGATTTGGGAACAGTTTATTATAAAAAGTGACACGTGATAAAGCTGCAAAGATAATACTTGTGCTAGTTACTAACGCCTACAACAGAATACAATCTGCTGGTTCTCATTCGTTATCGAAATGCTCACTTCTAAGAAGGTGAGTTACTAACAGGACATATTGCTTGCCTTTTCTTCTAAGCATGGTCCTTTATTATACCATGGCTGCTTAGGTCCAGCCATCCCTGTAACCAAAATTGTAAAGGCAGAATTTTATGTCACTAACTGGTATGAAACTCATGTCCCATGACAAAGAAACAAACATAAAATAAAAGGAAAATGAGCTTTTTGTGCTGCTCAGTTTTCCTGCAGTCAGAAATATTTCTTTGGAAATGACGTGAATACGGTCCGAAGGTTTCTCAGCGCATTCTCTAAATCTGGAATGTGCCCCGTTCTATTTCTATTGTCACAATCACAATAACATCATTGATGATGTTTCATTTGATTAGAGGACTGTAGAAATATATGGATGCCCTAAAAAGAAAAAAGAAAACACCTACCATATTGCGATAAATAAACAGATAATAAGCTGATGATCTTGCACCTGTTTTTACTATACTTGATGAGCTGCGAGCAGTTGATGGCTATTAATATATCCTGCTCGATTGTTATTCCGCATTATAAATCCAGCTTTTCCATCTTTTGTATTTCGAAGATGTTTTATAAAAATTCAGTGCACGCTTTTCCTCTGTTACATAAGCTGCTCTGCAGTCCCTGCGCTCTCACTGGAACCAGCTCTCTGTTAGCACAGCAGCTGTATGTTTAGGTGTATGCAATTCCTCTTTAGAAAAGAACTTGTCATGCTTTTATTTGGCTCAAGTAAGTAAATAAAGCCAGCAAATACTTATTGGCAAAAAGCATTAATTAACCTTTGTTAGCAGTAAGAGTAAACGCCCTCTGAACAAGCAAATCTGTCTTCTGGGGATCCTTAACTAGTCGGACTGGGTTCAGCCTTGTAATAAGGGTATGCTGACATCTGGGTATATAACACAGCTGAGATTCTCGGCCAGAAAAGTTGGAGAGTGTCAGGCGAGTGTCATGCGTTTTTTTTCCTCAACTAGCATCCGTATGACATGCGTATGCAATCCGTATGCAATGCGTTTTTACCATCAGCTTTTACATACAGTAATTCTCTGTCATTTCAAGCCAGTTTTCTAACTAATAAAACAATCCTATATGCACATATAAATATATGACAGATAGAAAGAAATATGTCAATGAGATATATAATCAGTGCTTTGGGTAGTTTTTTGTAGTTGTATTTTGCTAATAAATAAATGAAAAAAAAATGGCATGGGGTCCCTCTTTTTTTTTTATTAACCAGCGGAGGGAAAGCCGACAGCTGAGAACTGGTCTTAATAGTCTATAAAGGGGGCAATAAAGATGAAGCTTCCCAGGCTATCAATATCAGCTCACAGCTGTCTACTTAGCCTTTACTGGTTATTAAAAAGGGGGAACCTCCCCCCAAAAATGAGGTGGGGTCCCTCCTATTTTTAATAACCAGCAAAGGCTAATCAGACAACTGCAGGCTGATACTAATAGCCTGAGCAGGGGCCATGGATATTGATCCCTACAAGACTAATAACACCAAACCTCAGCTGCCCCAGAAATGGCGCATTCATTAGATTCACCAATTCTGGTGCTTAGCTTCTGCTCTTTGTGCGTTGGCAGCTGTCACGGCCCCTGTCACGGCCCCTCATACTCACCGACCCGCTCCAGCTCCGCAGCCTCTCTCCTCCCTCCGTCGTCGTCAGCGTCCTCCTCTGACCGGCCCGTGGCCTGTGACGTCACTACAGGCTTTGCGCATGCGCCATAGGCCGCGGCCGGCTCTCCCTGGCTCTTCTTATGCTCCGGCGGTGCCCTGACCCGGTAGCACCACTAGACCAATGGGGGTCGGTCCTTGGGTATTTCAGACCGCCCTCCCATAATGGAGGCACCTGATCGTGTGTTAATCCTTGCACGCTAGGCTCCCTGTCAGTCCGCTCCCGTCACCTGCCTTATCCTGTTGCTCTCTCTCTCTCTGCAGCACTGCTCCGTCCTGCTATCCGTACTTGCTTCCAGTTGTCCTACTCCGGTCCTGTGTGCTTGCTCCGTCCTGGTGTCCATACCTGCTTCCAGTTGTCCTACTCCGGTCCTGTGTCTTTGCTCCGTCCTGCTGTCCATACCTGCTTCCAATTGTCCTACTTCAGTCCTGTGTCCTTGCTCCGTCCTGCTGTCCGTACCTGCTTCCAGTTGTCCTACTCCGGTCCTGTGTCCTTGCTCCGTCCTGCTGTCCGTACCGGTTTCCAGTCATCCTACTCCGGTCCTGTGCCTTACTCTGTCTTGTGCTCTTAGTCTCGTACCTGTCCTACTCCAGTCTCTCCGAGCTGCCCCTCTTGGTACCGGCTGCCATGGCACCCGAACCCCTGGGCCTGCTCCTAACGGTCCCTGTATAGGGGTCGGTCTCACCTGGCTGCTCACCCGGGGACCCCTCGCTGCCACGGCCCAGAAGGTCCACTCCTGGAGTTTTGCCTCACCAAGCAGGCATGTTAACAGCAGCTGGGTAATGACTTTGGGGTTGATGTCAGCTGACATCAAGTCCAGAGGTTATTAATGAAGAGGCATCAATAAGACACCCCATTTAGCCTGGGCCTGCTATCCTCCTCGGTGACCCATTCATAACAGAATCACCAGCCTAACTGAAGACTCTAGGGTACTCTAAAGAAGGAAAGAAGTAAAAAAAAAAAAAAAGGTGTCAGTATTTATTTTTCATATATTTTTTCCTCTTTTTTTTCTGGGGCTGTAGGAGGATATTTTTTGTCTAAATTGAGACTAAGCAATTGTCTGATCGTGTTGAGCAGCTCGCTGCTGAAGTGCGGGGAATTTCTGCCTAACTCGCTCAATCATTTGCTGTTGAACCAAAAATCCCTACTCCCGATGTGTTTTCTGGGGATCGGTCTAAATTTTTTAATTTTAAGCATAATTGTAAACTACTTTTTCCTTTGAAGCCTAACTCATCGGGGAGCTCTGTGCAACAGGTTAAAATTGTCTTCTCCCTGCTACGCAGCGATCCCCAGGATTGGGCCTTTTCTTTGACACCCGGAGATCCTCTTCTGACTAATGTGGATGCGTTTTTTCAAGCCTTGGGGTTGTTGTATGATGAGCCTAATGCTACTGATCAAGCTGAGAAAACTTTATTGGCATTGAACCAGGGTCAGGATTCTGCAGAGTTATATTGTCAAAAATTCCGAAACTGGGTGGTCCTTACTGAATGGAATGACGATGCCCTAGCAGCTCTCTTTCGGAAGGGTTTGGCAGAAACCGTAAAAGATGTTATGGTGGGATTTCCTGTTCCCTCTGGTCTTGACGACTCTATGTCATTGGCCATTCAAATTGATCAGCGTTTACGTGAACATAAAACTACACGAGAGGCGTTGCCGCCTTTCGAACGAACTTCTGAACCCATGCAATGTGATAGGGTTTTGTCTAGGGCGCAACGTCAGGAGTTTAGAAGGGGTAATAAGTTGTGTTTTTTCTGCGGGGACGCCTCTCATACTATTGCTGTCTGCCCTAAACGAGAAAAGCGTTTTGCTCACACATTTGCGGTGGGCAGTGTACAGCCTAAGTTCCTTTTGGCGATTACGCTGATATGCTCCTTGTCTACATTTTCCGCTAAGGCTTTTGTTGATTCAGGAGCAGCTTTGAATCTGATGGATTTGAACTTTGCTAAACATTGTGGTTTTCCCATGATACCCCTGCGGACTCGCATCCCTTTGAGGGGTATTGATGCTACTCCCTTGGCGGAGAATAAACCCCAGTTTTGGACCCAGGCGATAATGCGGGTCACCCTGGACCACCAAGAAAATTGTAAATTTTTGGTGTTGCAAAATTTGCATGATACTATTGTTCTGGGTTTCCCTTGGTTGCAAACTCATAATCCTGTTTTGGATTGGAAATCTGTGTCTGTGGTGAGTTGGGGTTGTCAATGTGTTCTTAGTGACACTCCTGTTTTCTCCACCTCTCCCCAGTCTCATGATATTCCTGACTATTTGGCTGATTTTTCTGATGTATTCAGTGAGAGGAAGTCTGCGTCTTTGCCTCCTCATAGGAGTTATGACTGTGCAATTGAGTTAATGCCCGGTTGTAAATTTCCCAAGGGTTGGCTTTTCAACTTATCGGTACCCGAACATGATGCTATGTGATCTTATATCAAGGAATCGTTGGAGAAGGGTCATATTAGACCATCCTCTTCACCTTTAGGTGGTGTTTTTTTTGTGGCCAAGAAAGATGGTTCATTAAGGCCTTGTATTGACTATCGTTCCCTTAACAAAATCACTGTTAAATATCAGTACTCGTTACCCCTGATTTCTGATTTATTTTCCAGAGTTAAACGTGCCTATTGGTTTACCAAGCTTGACCTCAGGGGGCGTATAATCTTATTCGCATCAAGCACGGGGATGAATGGAAGATGGCGTTTAATACTCCGGAGGGACATTTTGAGTACCTGGTTCACTAATGCCCCTTCTGTCTTCCAGTCTTTTATGAACGATATTTTTCGGGACTTTGTGGATAAGTTTTTGATCATTTATCTGGATGATATTTTGATCTTTTCCAGTGATTGGGATTCTCAAGTGGAACATGTCCGGACTGTGTTCTGGATTTTGAGGGAAAATTCTCTGTATGTTAAAGGATCGAAGTGCCTCTTTGGTGTACAGAGGATTTCATTTTTGGGATTCATTTTGTCCCCGTCGGCTATTGAAATGGACCCGGCCAAGATGCAGGCCATTTATGAGTGAGTTCAGCCCACTTCTTTGAAGGCTCTCCAGAAGTTTTGGGGTTTTGCTAATTTCTACCGTAAATTTATAAGTAATTTTTCTGGTATTGTTAAACCACTGACTGATCTGACCAAGAAGAGCGCTGGTGTGCTGAATTGGTCTCCTTAGGCTGTCTCAGCATTTCAGGAGCTTAAGCGGAGATTCACTTCTGCTCCGGTTCTATGGCAACCTGATGCCTCACTCCCATTTCAGGTGGAGGTAGATGCTTCTGAGATTGGTGGTGCAGGAGCCGTTTTGTCGCAAAAAGATCCGGTGACTTCTAAAATGAATCCCTGTGCCTTCTTTTCTCGAAAATTCTCCCCATCTGAATGTAACTATGATGTGGGGAATGGGGAATTGTTGGCCATGAAATGGGCATTTGAAGAGTGGAGACAATGGTTGGAGGGAGCTAGACATCAAGTTGTGGTTCTCACCGACCACAAGAATTTGATTTATCTTGAATCAGCCAAATGCTTGAATCCTAGACAGGTTAGGTGGGCCTTGTTTTTCATGCATTTTAATTTTGCGGTCTCTTTTCTTCCGGGCACTAAGAATGTCAAGGCGGACGCCCTTTCTAGGAGTTTCTTTGTGAATTCTCTTATTGTGACCGAGCCTTCTACCATTCTAAATGAGGGGGTAGTTCTTTCCGCCATCTCTCCCGATTTGAGACGTGCCCTGGAGGAATTTCAGGAGGACAAACCTGAACGTTGCCCTATGGGAAAATTGTATATTCCTGATCAGTGGAGGAAGAGAGTAATGTCTGAAATTCATTGCTCCGCGTTGGCTGTCATCCAGGTATTTTTCGTATCAGAGAATTGGTGAGTTGGTCTTTTTGGTGGCCTGCCTTATCTCGTGATGTCAGGAATTTTGTGCAGTCCTGTGGGACTTGTTCTCGATCTAAACCCTGTTCTCGTTCTAGTGGGTTGTTGATGCCCCTGCCGGTGCCCAAGAGGCCATGGACCCATATCTCAATGGATTTTATTTCTGATCTTCCTGTCTCTCAGAGAATGACTGTTATCTGGGTGATTTGTGATAGATTTTCTAAGATGATCGATCTCGTACTACTCCCAAAGTTGACATCTTCTTCAGAGTTGGTGCCCTTGTTTTTACATCAGGTGGTTCGGTTGCATGGGATTCCTGAGAATATTGTGTCGGACAGAGGGGTCCAGTTTGTTTCCAGATTTTGAGGAGCTTTTTGTTCCAAACTGGGAATTCAGTATTTTTTTTCCTCTGCATTTCATCCTCAGACCAATGGGCAGACTGAGAGAACAAACCAGACTTCGGAGTCCTTTTTGAGATGTTTTAGATCTGCTGATCAGGATGACTGGGTCTCATTTTTGCCCTTGGCCGAATTCGCGCTAAATAATAGAGCTAGTTCTGCCACTTTGATGTCGCCCTTTTTCTGTAACTTTGGGTTTCATCCTCGATTTTCTTCAGGGCAAGTGGAATCTTTGACCTGCCCAAGTGTGGACACTGTGGTAGAGAGAATGCAGCAGATTTGGGACCAAGTGGTGGATAAGTTGTCCCTCTCTCAGGAAAGGCCCAACAGTTTTCCAACTGGCATGGGACCATTGGTCCCCAGTTTAAAGTGGGTGATATGGTTTGGTTGTCATCAAAGAATATTCCTATGAAGGTTGCGTGTTATGAGTTCATTTTCCCCTTCACCATTGAGGTCTGATGAACTCCCTCTTCTGGTGAAGGAAGGTAGTGAGGCTGATTACCAAGCACCTGAGCTGGGAGAGGATGACTGGGCGACGGGGATCTCTGACTGGATATAAGGCAGCCGACGCCCTTCTGCCTCGCTGGTGATTTCTCTGTGGAATTCTTGGAGACCAGTCTGATTCCTGCTCCTCAAAAGCTAAGTTTTCTGCTTTGCCTTTTTGCATTTGTGTTTTGGTTTTAGTTTGCCTTGCTTTTCTGGATTCTGCCATTCCCTGCTGGGGTGAGCTGAATTCCTTTTTTGTCGGTTTGCTCTGTCTTCAGAAAATACCTGAGTACTGACATAGTCTTTTTGAAGCCTAGTGTCTTCAGGGCCTTTTTCCCTGTCAGTCTGTTGGCTCTTATTTTGATAGGGTTTTTCGCGGATTGCAGACAGCAGCTGTCCTATCTAGTTAGCTTGGGGACCATCATTTGCCCAGTCTATCTTTCTATCTGTGTTAGTGTTTTTTCATCTTGCTTCACCGTCATTATATGTTGGGGGCTGCCTATTGCTTTGGGGTCTGCTCTGGGGCAGTTTAGATTTCCCTTTCTGTCTTTAGGCTAGGCAGTTCTCCAGCTGTGATCGAGGGGTCTAGGGCATCGTAGGAACCCCCCACGGCTACTGCTAGTTGTTGTTGATAGGTTCAGGGGTCTGCAATCCGATAGCTGCCAACTTCTCTGGTTTTCTGGACTTAGCTAGCATTTCTGTTTTTGCCTCCTACGGTGACTCATTCATAACAGTTGCGTCTCCAAAGTTCAAGCCAAGATTCATTGGACCTTATAAGATTTTGGAGATTCTTAATCTTGTTTCTTTTCGATTGGCTCTTCCAGTTACATTTAAGATCCATAACGTGTTTCATAAATCTCTGTTGAAGAGGTTTGTGGAGCCAGTAGTTCCTATGGCGGCGCCTCCTAACCCTGTTTTGGTTAAAGGCAATGTGGAAAATGAGGTAGAGAAAATATTGGATTCTCGTTTGGCTAGACGGAGATGGGTCGCCCTCGCACACCCAGGGCAGCGGGGTACTCGGTACCAGGCCGGTGTCAGGGTGGGAATGTGTCACAGCAGCGGTGATCCGGTCCGTGGCCCTGGGCGCCCAATATCAATGGCGGTGATGTTAATGGTGTTAAAGTTTGTTAGAATAGTTCGTGACGCCACCCGTGGTGTTTGGCAAGTAAGATGTTGAGC
This sequence comes from Dendrobates tinctorius, assembly GCF_039654945.1. Taxonomy (NCBI): domain Eukaryota; kingdom Metazoa; phylum Chordata; class Amphibia; order Anura; family Dendrobatidae; genus Dendrobates; species Dendrobates tinctorius. The sequence continues at coordinate 3,959,584 of NW_027361671.1, read as the reverse complement.
CAACGCTGCATGCAGATCCGCTGGGACTGATGGTGTGGTGGAGCAGAGATGGTATAGCTCCCCACAGGTGGAGCTGTAGTCCCAGGGCACTGTAGGGGCAATGAATGAGGAGAGGCGCAGAATGGTATGGCGGCTGGTACCCAGGTGTAGTGGTGCTGGAATAACTGGAGAACACCAGAGCATGCGGTTCCAAAGCTTTACTCACTGTTTGCAGTTCACACAACTGCCTGCCTCCGTACTGTGTTCTCCACGTCAGGGCTCTAGCCGACCTCCAGGCAGGATAGGATTCTCCCCTCCACACTCCGCCAACATGTACCTTTCTGAACGACTCTTCTAATGCGTCTTTAGGTGCGAAGCACTCCAGTACTTAGTTACCCTGGAATGCCTCTCTCTAGGTGTTCCTAGTCTTTACTTGTATGACAGACAGCTGTAGGGACTCCTCACTACGTCCCGGCTCTCTATTCAGTTGCTGTTGTATCCCAAGTCTATGATGGGAGCAAGGCGTTAGCGGCTCACTACTCCTCCGGTGTCTGTTGCCGGACATAAAGATCCAATCAACCTCGGGGACAGGGCCCCGTCCTTTGCACTCTCTGGATTGGAAGGGTTCTCTCTCTTTCTCAACCTGCTTCTCACCGTCCTTCTCTTCTCCTTCATTCCGATCTGTTCTATCTCTCTTATGGAAGGTTAGGTTATCAATCTTATCAGTCTCTTTCTCTGGTCCTTCTCGTGCCAGCAGCCCAGATCACTGGGACCTGCTGCAGCACGTCCATCAGACACCCATCTTCTCTCCTCTCTCTCCTCCAACCAACTAACCAACTAACCAATAACTTTCACTCTTCCCTCTCTTTTATACCTAACTCCACCCGCCTCCCCAGCACCTCTTGTGTTACAAAGCCAGGTCCACAAAAGGCACCCTATGACCTTTCCAGCATAAAGCATGGATGGGTCCCTGCTGAACTATCCTGTGTGTGGGGTGCAGGTGTTGGAATGCGGAAATGAGTTCCCAGCCTACCTGGATGGTGGGGCACTACACCTTAGGAGAAGGTGCAGTACCTCTGTGGCGACTGAAGCCTCAGGGGCGCCACAGAGACTCCAGTACTTGGTCAAATGGAAGGGTTATGGCCAGGAGGATAATTCTTGGGTCTCTGCTTCTGACATTCATGCCGACAGATTGGTTCGTGCTTTTCACTGGGCCCATCCTGATCAGCCTGGTGGTGTGGATGAGGGTTCGGTGACCCCTCCTCAAGGGGAGGTACTGTTGTGAATTCGCTTTCTGGCCTACCTCTGGTTACTAGTGAAGGTAATGGAGCTGGTTATATTGACAGAGGGGTCGCGAGTTCTCTCTCCGGGCTCCCTCTGGTGGTTACTGGAGGCAATGGAGCTGATTTAATCAACAGATGCCTGCCACCTGATAATGAGGAGGATGACTGGAGATCTGGAGTTTCTGACTGGATTTAAGACAGCCGACTCCCTTTATCCCTGCTGGTGATTTTTTCCTGCCTCCTGAGGTCTTAGTTTCCAGCTCAGTCCCTGCATGCTCAGCTAAGTGTTCTTTTGCTATTGTTCACATCTGATCTGGTTTTGTCTATTTCAGTTTTGTGTGTTCAGCCAACTCCGGCTGGGGCTGTGCTGAATTTCCATCCTTATGTTACTGCTTGTGCCAGTTTGTTTTTGTCCCTTATTAGATTGGCCTCTTTTTGCTCTGCTTTCAGAATATACCAGAGTGCTGATATAGTGGGCGAAGTCTAGTGACTTCAGCATTTTTCTATCAGACGTGTTGGGCATTTTTTGCAGGGTTTTTTTGCGTGATTGCAGACAGAGTCTTTCCTTTCTTGTCCTGTCTAGTGTGGGCCCCATCATTTGCTCAGTCTATTTTCCTACCTGCGTTGGTGTTTTCATCTTGTCTCACCGACAATATATGTTTGGGGGCTATCTATTCCTTTGGGGTCTGCTCTGGGGCAGTTTAGATTTCCCTTTTCTTGCTTTAGGCTTATTTAGTTCTCCGGCTGTGTCGAGGCATCTAGGATCATCGTAGGTACGCTCCACGGCTACTGCTAGTTGTGTGGATAGGATCAGGAGTCTGCAATCCGCTTAGTTACCAACCTCTCTGGTTTTCTGTGGCTTTGCTTGGTCTTGCTTTCCTCCTCGGTGACCCAGTCATAACACCATGGTGCCTTCTCTGCCATTATCCACATGCATGTCACTTGACAGATTGTAAGATTTTAATATTAATATTAAGGCTGAGTTCACACGTGGCGTTTTTTTCGCGTTTCCGCGGCGGTTTTAACCACGCGATTTTGCCGCAAAAATGCGAAAAATAAGGATCCCATGCATTCCTATGGGATTCCGCAATGCTGTGCTAATGCTGCGGTTTTTACCGCGGCGGAATCGCTTCGCGGTAAAAGCCGCAGCATGCTCATTAATTTGCGGAATCGTGGCGATCCCGCACCCATAGGAATGCATTGTTCCGCTTACATCCCGCATGTGGCTGTGCACACCATGTGGAAAGTAAGCAGAACATTTGCGGATGGTAGCCACGGTCCGGAGGAGAGGAGACTGTCCTCCGGGCTTTGGGTACCATATCCCTGTAAAAAATAGAATTTAAAATAAAAAATATTGTTATTCTCACCTTCCGACGTCCCACGCAGCCTTCCCGCCTCTCTCCACGCTCCCGGTCCCAGTAATCCTTTGCGAAAATGCCCGCGATGGCGTCCGTTCTCGCGGGATCGCGAAGTCTCGCGGTCATTCGCGCAACGTCATCGCGAATGACCGCGAGACGTCGAGATCCCGCGAGAACGGACGGCATCGCGGGCATTTTCGCAAAGGATTACTGGGAACGGCTGCGTGGGACGCCGGAAGGTAAGAATAACACCATTTTTTATTTTTTTTTACATTTTATCTTTTACTACTGATGCTGCATAGGCGGCTTCAGTAGTAAAAAGTTGGTCACACTCGTCAAACACTATGTTTGACGAGTGTGACCAACCTGTCAATCAGTTCTCCAAGCGATGCTACAGATCGCTTGGAGAACGATAGCATTTTGCAAGCTAATTACGCTTGCAAAATGCTAGTTTTTCCACGGGAAAATCGCGGGAATTTAAAATGCGATTTTCCCGCGGAATGGAATTCCGGAATTCTCGCGGTAATTTCCGCGAGAGTTCCGGTACGTGTGCACTTAGCCTAAAGGTTAGGACCGTCACAAACAGGGGCACATGATGTGTACCATATTGGGCACTTCCTGTCCTGCGCTGCCCGGTTCCTAGTACCAAAGCAGGACGGGTTAATGGGCACAATGTCCATATTGGACATGCGCAGTGTTAAAGGGGCATGCGTTGCTATGGCGGCGCATGATGCTCACTACACTGGGCATTTCCTGTCCTGCGCCGTCTGGCTTCTCGCACGGAGCATGCGTCACCAGAGCAGAAAGTATCGGCGCCTCTCCTGGAACGCAAGCCCACCTATCGCGGCGCTGCCTGTGACACGCACGCCGGCTTATCGCGGTACTGGGAGTGACATCAGCTGTTATGCAGGTGCGCTGATGGTGGAACGCACGCCGGACATTAGAGCAATGGTGGCATTATCCCTCTGGATTACTCATTATGAGATTGAATGACGGGTCAACTGGCCATTCATGAGGGACTTGCTCTGGATGATAGAGCACAAGTCGGTGTATATGAGGTCTGTTTTACTATTGCTTTGAATTTATTATGACATTTAGCCTGAGAGACCTCTATGGTATGGAGGAAGTGGGCGTCATTAATGGGCTATAGCGTCTATTTATATGGGGTGTTTGGTCATTTTTCCACACAGCATCTAACTATCTACCTCCTGATGATCCTGTTAGGAGAAACGCGTTGAGGTTTTGCCTATCCATCATCAAAATCTGAGTACCCCTCTATTTGTTATCAACAAACTGTATATATTGTTGCATTATGGATCATTTGCATGGTTTTGCCTTTCAAAAATATCGCTATGTTACCCTAATGCTCCATCAATAGTTATAATAGGGCATATTTAGGGTAAGCCATCGTGGAGCGGGGGCGCCATTCCGCTGACCAGTAGGGTGCCAACCTCCGCTGACAGGAAGGTTATCAAATACAGGGAACAGATAGTTACTGTAGGTCCTCCAATCTGCACATGTCCCTTTAATGTCATGTCTATTTTGCATGTTTTTTGCACTTTTTTCTATTGTTGCCTACCAAACTACCTCATGGCAACCCCTATACACTCCTTTTCTGAATAATTGAGTGACTATATGTGGCACTTATTCAGGGCTATCTAGGAGGCTTAGGGTACAGCTGTCGTGGAACGGGGGCGCCAATCTCAATAATGTTTAGGGTGCCAACCTCCGTTGTTAGGCAGTTTGTGATATCAGGTCCCCATTGTAGGGTGTAGTAGGTGACACGGTTGTTTGTTTATTAGCATGTGGTTGTTTGTCTTATATTTAGTCTTTATTAAAGGTTGGTTTTTTACATCTATATCAAATAAGTGTTGTAAGGATCCTTGAATCAGAAGTATACCATGATAAATAAACTCTTTTTTTCAGAGTGAACAACCTATTAGACAAAAATCCTTTTCCAGAAGGAAAAAAAACATTTTTCTACTGCCACTTATAGGTGACACTAGAGAGACCATTGTCTCCATTTTGTTGGAGAGAAATTCTGCCTAATCTTTTACATTTACACTGTTTCCTTACCTGGAAATATTGAACTATTTAATAGCCAAATATGGCACCCACACATAGTAGTCCATGCTATCGGTTTGTGGGAACATGGCTGATCGAAATTTTGAGCTGGCGAGATTGACTTTATTGCCACTTAGTGATGAGTTATAACTTAAACTTGATATCGAATATATTCCATAATCACATTCACATGTGGTTTTCTATTCAGTAGACTGAACTGTACAGAGTAACGGTACACAGTGTCTTGACATCTCTTGACCCCTCTCCTTCCAGGAAAGCTAGCCTTCATATTGCCTTGTCAATCACTCTGATGGCCTAAGAACTACTAAGATGGAATACGGCTACTTGCTTTCCCACCTCCTAAAAATGTTTGCTTCATCAGAGGCTTAAATCCTGCTGACAGGCGTGATGACAGCTGCTGTAAATGATACTGTGGTGTTGCCTTGGTGGAATGTCAGTTCAGAGAGTGCAGTATATGGACAGACGATAGTGCACATAAGAACTTATTGTGCACTTTACCATCTTGTAAGTTGCATTTTCAATACTGAGTTGATTTTGCTTGTTTTTTCTTTTCCATTTTGCTCTAGTTAACTTTGTCAAACTGAAAAAAAATTAGTGTGGGGTGAAGAAGGGTCTTTATATTACTTACCTCACAAGTCAAATCTAAGGAGAAAAATAAGTAAATAAAGGATTGATGGATAACCTCTTAAAGGAAAACCATTTTATTGATCCAAGTGATCTAATATACAAAAAAAGGCAACTTCACAAATAGTTTTGATGGAATATAGCCAACTGTTTTATGCATACGACTCCCATACAGACCTACATCTCCATGTTTACAGACTACAAACCTCTTGCTGTCCAGACTACCACCTTACTTTATCCCCAAAGTTTGTTCTTTCTGAAATCTACCATTTGTATATAGTATAGCTAATCTAATTAGAGAAAGGGGTATTCCGGTAACAATGAGTGACACCAATCTACAGGAGACTCCTACCACAAAAGGTACAGACGTGCCTTATCTGAATGGAGCAACGGTGCACATTCTCCTAATTCTCTATCTATAAGACAGCTGGAGAGAGCTGAGTGGAGAGCTCGTCTTTCTCTGGCAATCCCATGGAGAATGACCAGAGTGGCAGAATTGCATATGCACTGCCGTTCCATTCGTACAGGTAACAAAAGTGCTCATTTTGGCAAAAAGTGGGGGTCTCAGTTGTGGGAGCCCCTAGCTCACACAAATCTATTTCACCTGTCCTGATATGATTGCTATTTATTACCAGAATACCACTTTCATTTTTCTAAGGTAGTAGCTTAAAAAATAAGCAGCTGTGTATATTTAACTTTTTGCTTGCAGCAAGCAAGTTTTGATTCTGAGTCCAGCAGTCAGGGTTTGCTTCAGAGTGCAGCAGGCAGGATTTGCTTCAGAGTGCAGCAAGCGGGATTAGTTTCAGAGTGCAGCAGGCAGGATTAGTTTCAGAGTGCAGCAGGCAGGATTAGTTTCAGAGTGCAGCAGGCAGGATTAGTTTCAGAGTGCAGCAGGCAGGATTAGTTTCAGAGTGCAGCAGGCAGGATTAGTTTCAGAGTGCAGCAGGCAGGATTAGTTTCAGAGTGCAGCAGGCAGGATTAGTTTCAGAGTGCAGCAGGCAGGATTAGTTTCAGAGTGCAGCAGGCAGGATTAGTTTCAGAGTGCAGCAGGCAGGATTAGTTTCAGAGTGCAGCAGGCAGGATTAGTTTCAGAGTGCAGCAGGCAGGATTAGTTTCAGAGTGCAGCAGGCAGGATTAGTTTCAGAGTGCAGCAGGCAGGATTAGTTTCAGAGTGCAGCAGGCAGGATTAGTTTCAGAGTGCAGCAGGCAGGATTTGCTTCAGAGTGCAGCAAGCAGGATTTGCACTTTGTGTAGAGCAGGCAGGATTGGTACTTAGAGTACAGCAGGAAGGATTTGTACTTGGAGTATAATAGGCAGAATTTGATTTGTACTTAGTGTACAACAGGCAGGATTTGCACTGGTATGCGACCTTACACAACATAGACTGAAACAGGAAGGTTGCTCAGGGACCTCCCCCGTGGAGAGGAAGCAATATATACTGTACATAATGCCTAAAAACCATTGGTTGTGGAGGAAATAGCAGGTGCATGCGCTGGTCCTTTAAGAGGGCAGGAAAGCGTGCATGCGTGCCCTTAGAACATGGCCAGAGGCCCAGCTGGAAGTGCTGCTGGGAGCATGCGGAGCATGAGGTAGAGAGGAACCAACTGCAGCGCAGGTGAGTGAACGGACATGCCGGGAACCTGGAGTGATACTAACACCAAGAAGTTTACAAAGAAACAGCAGATAAACATTGCAAAGCCCCTCCTACCCTTCAGGTTGGTGACAAAGTTTGGCTATTTATAAAAAATCTGAAAACTAACGTATCGTCATCTAAAAAGGATCAAAAATTCAAAGCACCTTTTCCAATTTCTGCACAAATTAACCCAGTTGCTTTCCGTTTAAAACAGCCTGAAAATTCACTCAGTGTTCCATGTATTGTTGTTCTAACCATTCAGTGAGAACCCGTTTCCAGGAAGAACTCAGCAACTTCCCCCACAGAAAAAGTCCATGGTGAAGAAGAGTACATTGTGGATACAATTCTGGACTCAAGAAGATTGCAATATTTTGTGCAATGGAGGGGTTACGGACCAGAAGATAATTCATGGGAGCCAGAGGCCAACATCCATACACCGAGGCTTACAAGAGCCTTTCATCAGAGACATCCAGAGAGCCAGCAGCTGAGATGTCCCGAGCTCATCCTGGAAGGAGGAGACTAATGTTAGGACTTGAACCCAGCAGCTCTTGTGCACCAGGCAGAAGCTCTTCCTTCTAAGCTATTCAGGTCACTGGACAGTTCCTTGATATTAGTACATGTGTTTTTACTGATTGTCTCCAGTCTGTGATCCTGATTGTACCCATCCTGAGTTCCTGATTGGCACCACCCTGTGATCTCCTGATTGAACACCCTACTTAAACCTGGCATTGCACTTCCTTCCTTGTGAGATTATTGAGCTTCCAGCCTTTAGTCAAGCTTTCCTTACACCTGCTGCTTCTTTTCAAACTATATTGCTGTTCCCGTGTACCGATCTCTTGCTAACTCCTGACTACACAACCTGTTTATACTCCAAACTATGCTTCTGTTCCCGTGTAGCAACCTCTGGCTAAGGCCAGGATCACACATGCAAGGAATACAGCCAAGTCTCACATGTTAATACCCAGCACTGCCGTCGGCACTCAGGAGCGGAGCGTGCGGCCGCAAAGCAATACATGGAACTGCACACTCTGCTCCTGAGTGCCAGGTATTAACATGCGAGACTCGGCCGTATTCCTCGTATGTGTGAGTCCTGCCTCACTCCTGACTACGAGGTCTGCCGCTGCTTCCCTAGTGTTTGCAATACCACTACTAAAACTCACATCAGTTCATAACACAACCCATCCAATCCACACAGCCAAAGAAATCAAAACATAGATGTCCATAAATTATATCAGAAAAGAGTAACAAGAAAAGAAGCACTTACCCGATCCTTCTTTCAAGATGTGGTTTTAATCCATAAAATTGATTACATGATATCAGCGGAGGTGCAGGTGTCAGGGAGTTTTTCATAAACAGTGAGACCTGCCAGACTACAGCCGTTTCATGTCTTGTTGGCGCTTCTATGGGTCCATCCGTAGAAGCGCCAGCAATGCATGAAACGGACGTATTCTGGCAGGTCTCACTGTTTATGAAAAACTCCCTGACACCTGCACCTCCGCTGATATCATGTAATCAATTTTATGGATTAAAACCACATCTTGAAAGAAGGATCAGGTGAGTGCTGCTTTTCTTGTTACTTTTTTCTGATACAATACATGTTCTTTATGCATGCACCACCCAGAAGAGATACAACGAGGCTATTTCTGAGAATTTGGGTTGAAATAACAAACAGAAAAAAAAGTCCATAAATTAAATTGTTATGAGTAATAATGAGAAATGACACAGTGAAAATTTATTAAACACGCTTACTCAAGTTTAATTAACACTTTATACAAAAGCTTTTGTTGGTGATGACCTCTTCTAGACGCTTCTTGTATTGATAAGCTAGTCACATGCATTTCTCAGGTGTGATTTTGGCCTTTTTTTTTCCATGCAAACACTCTTCAAATCCTGAAGGTTCTGTGGTCTCCTTCTATGATCACTGAGCTTTTTTACCTGCCATAAATCTTCTATTGGATTCAGGTCCGGTGATTGGCTCGGCCATTTTAGCAGCTTTATTTTCTCTCTCTGATACCAATTTAGGGTTTCCTTGGTTGTGTCTTTGGGATCATTGTCTTGCTGAAATGTCCACTCTCATTTCATCTTCAACACCTGGTAGATGGCAGCATATTTTTTTATCCAGAATGTCTAGATACATTTGTCCATTCATCCTAGCTTCAAGTACATGAGATTTGCAAGTGCTGTATGATGAAAAACAGCCCCACATCCTGATGTTTCCACTTCCAAACTACACTGCAGTGTTGGTATGGGGTTTTGGGGATGATATGCAGGGCCTTTTGGCCTTCAAACATGTTGTGTATACAGTAATGGCATCCATAGAGTTCATATTTGGTCCCATCTGACCAGACTATATTCTCCTAGTGTTTCACAGGCTTGTTTAAATGTTGTTAAACAAACTTTAACCCCTTCATGACCCAGCCTATTTTGACCTTAATGACCTGGCCATTTTTTGCAATTCTGACCAGTGTCCCTTTATGAGGTAATAACTCTGGAACGCTTCAACGCATCCTAGCGATTCTAAGATTGTTCTTAAGTGACATATTGGGCTTCATGGTAGTGGTAAATTTAGGTCGATAATTTTTGTGTTTATTTGTGAAAAAATCAGAAATTTGGCGAAAATTTTGAAAATTTCACAATTTTCAAATTTTGAATTTTTATTCTGTTAAACTAGAGAGTTATGTGACACAAAATAGTTACTAAATAACATTTCCCACATGTCTACTTTACATCAGCACAATTTTGGAAGCAAAATATTTTGTTAGGAAGTTATAAGGGTTAAAAGTTGACCAGTGATTTCTCATTTTTACAACAAAATTTACAAAACCATTTTTTTTAGGGACCACCTCACATTTGAAGTCACTTTGAGGGGTCTATATGGCAGAAAATACCCAAAAGTGACACCATTCTAAAAACTGAACCCCTCAAGCTACTCAAAAACACATTCAAGAAGATTATTAACGCTTCAGGTGTTTCACAGCAGCTAAAGCAATGTGGATGGAAAACATGGACATTTTAATTTTTCCAACACAAATTTTCTTTCAGCATCAATTTTTTCATTTTCACATGGGCAACAGGATAAAATGGATCCTAAAATTTGTTGGGCAATTTCTCCTGAGTACACCGATACCTCATATGTGGTCATAAACCACTGTTTGGGCGCACAGGAGGGCTCAGAAGGGAAGGAGCGCCATTTGACTTTTTGAATGGAAAATATGTTGGACTATTTAGCGCTTGCCATGTCGCGTTTGGAGAGTCGCTGTGTGCCTAAACACTGGAGCTCCCCCACAAGTGACCCCATTTTGGAAACTAGACCCCCCAAGGAACTTATCTAGATGCATAGTGATCACTTTGAACCCCCAGGTGCTTCTCAAATTGATCCGTAAAAAAAAAAAAGGACTTTTTTTTTCACAAAAATTATCTTTTAGCCTCAGTTTTTTCATTTTCACATGGGCAACAGGATAAAATGGATCCTAAAATTTGTTGGGCAATTTCTCCTGAGTACACTGATACCTCATATGTGGTTATAAACCACTGTTTGGGTGCACGGCAGGGCCCGGAAGGGAAGGAGCGCCATTTGACTTTTTGAATGGAAAATTAGCTCCAATCGTTATCGGACACCATGTCGCGTTTGGAGAGCCCCTGTGTGCCTAAACATTGGAGCTCCCCCACAAGTGACACCATTTTGGAAACTAGACCCCTTAAGGAACTTATCTAGATGTGTAGTGAGCACTTTGAACCCCCAACTGCTTCACAAAAGTTTATAACATAGAGCAGTGAAAATAAAAAATCATTTTTTTTTCCTCCAAAATGATTTTTTAGCACGCTATATTTTATTTTCACAAGGGTAACAGGAGAAATTGGACCAAAAAAGTTGTTGTCCAGATTGTCCTGAGTATGCTGGTACCCCATATGTGGGGGGGGGGCACTGTTTTGGTGCTCGGCAGGGCGCAGAAGGGAATGAGCGCCATTTGACTTTTTGAAATGAAAATTAGCTCCAATCGTTAGCGGACACCATGTCGTGTTTGGAGATCCCCTGTGTGCCTAAACTTTGGAGCTCCCCCACAAATGACCCCATTTTGGAAACTAGACCCCCTAAGGAACTTATCTAGATGCATAGTGAGCACTTTGAACCCCCAGGTGATTCACAGAAGTTTATAATGCAGAGCAGTGAAAATAAAAAAATCTTTTTTTTTCCTAAAAAAAATTTTTTTAGTTGGCAATTTTTTATTTTCACAAGGGTACTAGGATAAATTGGACCCCAAAAGTTGTTGTCCAGTTTGTCCTGAGTACGCTGGTACCCCATATGTGGGGGGAACCACTGTTTGGGCACACGTTGGGGCTCAGCAGGGAAGTAGTGACATTTTGAAATGCTGACTTTGATGGAATGGTCTGCGGGCGTCATGTTACATTTGCTGAGCCCCTGTGTGCCTAAACAGTAGAAACCCCCCACAAGTGACCCCATTTTGGAAACTAGACCCCCCAAGGAACTTATCTAGATGTGTGGTGAGCACCTTGAACCCCCAAGTGCTTCACAGAAGTTTATAACGCAGAGCCGTGAAAAGAAAAAATCATTTTTTTCCCTCAAAAAAAATTATTTTTAGCACGCAAATTTTTTTTTCACAAGGGTAACAGGATAAATTGGACCTCAAAAGTTGTTGTCCAGTTTGTCCTGAGTACGCTGATACCCCATATGTGGGGAGGGACCATTGTTTGGGCACACGTCGGGGCTCGGAAGGGAAGTAGTGACGTTTTGAAATACTGACTTGATCGAATGGTCTGCGGGCATCATGTTACGTTTGCAGAGCCTCTGATGTGCCTAAACAGTGGAAACCCCCCACAAGTGACCCTATTTTGGAAACTAGACCACCAAGGAACTTATCTAGATGTGTGGTGAGCAGCACTTTGAACCCCCAAGTGCTTCACAGAAGTTTATAACGCAGAAGCGTGAAAATAAAAAATCTTTTTTTTTCCTCAAAAAATGATTTTTCAGCCCGCAATTTTTTATTTTTACAATGGTAATAGGAGAAATTGGACCCCAAAAGTTGTTGTCCAGTTTGTCCCAACTGGTACCAGCTTTGTCCCAGCTGGTACCCAATATGTGTGGAGGGACCATTGTTTGGGCACACGTCAGGGCTCGGAATGGAAGTAGTGACGTTTTGAAATGCAGACTTTGATGGAATAGTCTGCGGTCGTCATTACGTTTGCAGAGCCCCTGATGTGCCTAAACAGTGGAAACCCCGCACAAGTGACCCCATTTTGGAAACTAGACCTTCCAAGGAACTTATGTAGATGTATGGTGAGCACTTTCAACCCCCAAGTGCTTCACAGAAGTTTATAATGCAGAGACGTGAAAATGAAAAAAACATTTTTTTTCCACAAAAATAATTTTTTAGCCCCCAATTTTTTTATTTTCCCAAGGGTAACATGAGAAATTAGTCCCCAAAAGTTGTTGTGCAATTTTTCCTGAGTACGCTGATACCCCATATGTGGGGGTAAACCACTTTGGCTGGAATCAATGGTTGCACCATATCGCGTTTGGAGACCCCCTGATGTGCCTAAACAGTGGAAACCCCTCAATTCTAACTCCAACCCTAACCCCAACACACCCCTAACCCCAACACATCCCTAACCCTAATCACAACCCTATCCATAACCCTAACCCCAACACACCCCTAACCCCAACACTAACCATAACACTAACCACAAGCCTAACCCTAATTCTAACCCTAACCCTAATTCCAACCCTAACCCTAATTCTAACCCTAATTCCAACGCTAACCCTAATTCCAACCCTAACCCTCTTTCCAACCCTAACCCTCTTTCCAACCCTAACCCCCTTTCCAACCCTAACCCCCTTTCCAACCCTAACCCCCTTTCCAACCCTAACCCTCTTTCCAACCCTAACCCTCTTTCCAACCCTAACCCTCTTTCCAACCCTAACCCTAACCCTCTTTCCAACCCTAACCCTAATGGAAAAATAAAAATATTTTCTTTATTTTATTAGTTATGTCTACCTATGGGGGGTGATAATCGTGGGGGGTTCATTTACTTTTTATTTCATTTTGATCACTGTGAGAGTGATCAAAATGAAATAATGGAATCTGCAGCCGGCAGATTCGGGCGGGCGCACTGCGCATGCCCCCGCCATTTTCCAAGATGGCGGCGCCCATGAACCGGACCCGCCGGACACCGGGAGCGACGGGGGGACTTAGAAGGTGTCGGGGGCAGTGAGAGTGGGTGAGGGGGTTATCGGAAGCTGGCGGGGAGCGGAGGGAATGGGAGGGGGGCAGATGATGACAGCGGCAGCAGATCGCCGCTGTCATTCAGTGGCGGGAGGGGCGATCGCCGGTGGGGGGGGTCAAATCGGTGTCTCCAGCCATGTCCGATGCTACTGCAGCATCGGCCATGGCTGGATTGTAATATTTCATCAATTTTCATTGATGAAATATTACTATCACTCTGATTGGCTGTTTCACTTTTAACAGCCAATCAGAGCGATCGTAGCCACGTGGGGGCAAAGCGACGCCCCCTGTGGTGAATTACAAAGCCCCTTGTATCTGCGGGTCAGGTGACCTTTCATTGACCCCGGTCACCCGACCCGCAGGGGGGCTTTGAATTCATGACACAGGGTATGCGTCATAGGTCGGATTGGCACCGACTTTCATGACGCATACGCTGTGTTACAGGTCGGGAACCAGTTAAAAGAGCTTGAAATGCTTTTTGTTCAGCAATGTAGTTTTGCATGCTGAGCATGTATACAGGCCATGGAGGTTGAGTAAATTACACATTGTTTTCTTTAAAACAATTGCACCTGCTGATTTCAGGTCTTTAGCCCCTGTTACACACAGGAGATCGTTAGCGATATCACTAAAGCGTCACCGATTTTGTGACGCAGCAGCGATATTGCTAGCGATATCGCTATGTGTGATACTTACCTCCGACCGGCTCCCCAGCTGGTTATTGCTGATCGCGCGAGAACGTCCTGGACCATTTCTCGTCGGCCACTTCCTGCTGGGCTTCCTGCTGGCGCCAATGAGCAACGCGTGGACATGGGTGGGAGGACGTCTTCATCGCCACGTCTGACAGGTAAGTAACGACTGCCGACCGCTGCTATGTCGCTGGCGAGATCTGCCTGTTTGGCAGCTCACTAGCGACCATTTAGCTATGCACCAGCGATCCTGACCGGGTCGTATCGTGGTCGGAATCGCTGGTGCATCGCTAAATGTAGCGGTACCCTTTCTGTAGCTCTCTACAGGAGGTCCTTGGCTCTTGGACAACTCTTCTGATAATTCTTTTCACTCACCTGTCTGAAAGTTTGCAGGGAGCACCTGGCCGGTTTATGTTCTTTCCACTTCTGGGTTAAGACCCCAACAGTGTTCACTGGAACCTTCAATAATTTAGAAATACTTCTGTAACCAATGCCATCAGTATGTTTTGCAACAATAAGGTTGTGAAGGTCTTGAGCAAGCTCACTGGTTTTATCTATTATGAGATGTTTGTTGTGTGGCACCTTTGTAATGGGACACCTCTTTATAGGTCATCAGTAGAACCAGCTGATATTAATTTTTACTAAGTGACAGGATAGCTTTCTAATTACTGATAGATTTTAGCTGGCGTCATGACTTTCCATTGCTTTTTGCACCTCCCTTTCTTCGTGTGTTCAATACTTTTTCCCTGTGTCATTTCTCATTATTACGTATAACTTAAATAATGGACATTTATGGTTTGATTTCTTTGCCTGTGTGGATAGGATGTTTGTTACCGACATTTTGTGGGTATTTCATGTCAATAGCACCTTTAGATATATATTTACCTAAAATTTTTCTGACTTGTTCAATACTTCCTCAGCTGCTGTATATCTTTGAGGTTATAACATTGGAGGATTTAGGGAAGTTTTAGTACATTGGACTTGTGAGAGGTTTAATGGAAAAATGCAATACTAGTCCACAATTCCAGTGAACAGAGTTATCGAATCCCCATTCATATGTATGGAAAATATTTGTGCAGATTTTAGGGCCTGTTGAATATTCTCAAATTTGTAGCATGCCCATTACATTGTGGATATCATCCTTTGCAATGCAAATTATCCAAGCAATGTGCTTCACTTTTGTGGCAGATTCTTGGATAATTCAGCTGCGTTGTCATCATTTGTAATAAATAGGTTCTAACTTTAGGAGTACAATCATAAAGAGACTTTGTTTTGTGGTCTTTTTTTAACCAACTTTACTCAGCAAAATGCAAGTGGCTCTTTTTATACAAGACATGGTGACATTCACAAAGTCAGATATACCTGTAAATTGTCAATAGCAGTCAAATTGCTGATCCAAGGTCAAGCATAAATTTCATGCTTGGTAGGTCCATCACTTGTGTTGCTGATTTTTCCCCTGACTGCTGATGCTGAGGACAATTACTAATAGCAAAAGTTTAAACACATCCAGCTACTTGTCTGTCAGCTAAAACAGCTTTTTCAAACCTAATTTAGTTCTTAGTGCCAAAATATGTTTTTGTTTTTTTTCAGGTGACTTATAATTCTGTAATACGCATTGGAATGAAGTCAGCGGCAGAAATGTAATGGGGCTAATTGAATTGCAGCTACCTCCATGACTTTGGAATGGAAAATGTACCAGAACTGCTTACATTAAAAGGGGCTGTCCACTACCCGATCAACCCCTTTTTAAATAATTTAAGATCTGTTATAAAATAAGAATAACAACCTATACATTCCTCCCATAACAAAGACTGATATCGTAGGAATAAAGTGAGTATCATGTATTGTATATTATAATGGGGACTACTTTATTTAAAAATGGGTTGGCTAGGAAGTAGACAACCCCTTTAAGTTGCATGTCACTTATTAAATTACCGTATTTTTCAGACCATAAGACGCACCTAGGTTTTAGAGGAGGAAAATATAAAATGAAATGAAGCAAAAAATTTAGTCATGAGGGGGTATATCTGCTCCTAACACTGTTATAGGAGTAATGTCCCCTAATTCTGTACTAATATCCTCCATCCTGGTATTTGCTGTATATGTCCCCATCCAGGCATGTATACAAGTGTAAAGAAGTGGGCTGCAAATCCAACATAAATCGTTATTACAATGTAAGGTGAAGACCTGTACCAGGCTTACCTACTCAGTGACGGATCCGGAACTGTTGGGGCTGTCACCCAGGTTTCACGGGAGAAAGCTTAAAGCCCCAGACCGACCTCTGTACCTAGGAGTAGGGGGCATGGCTAAGATAAAAGGGCCACAGCGCGCAGCAAATCAGTTAGTTGCCGTGGGAACATGCATCGTGCAGGAGGGCAGTGTCACGGCTTTTGCGGGGGGGCCCAACTGCCAGAGCAGGCAAAAACCTGCAGAGGCTAAAGCTGTTTACGTCGTTTCCTGACACACCGATCACCGACCGGACCACGAGGAATCACCGTTGCCGCCAGGAGCCAAGACGTCATCTTTTCCAGAACTACACCGGACCACAAGGAATCACCGCCGCCACCAGACTCCAGGACGCCATCTTTTCCAGGACCCTTATGCGCCACTGCTTTGGCACCAACGTCCACATCCTGAACTAACCACATTCTGAAGTTGTCAGACTGATAAGTTTGCTATCCTTGAACTTCCTACCCTATGCTTCACATCCGCTTCCCCTGAGTTATGTCCCCTGTGTTCCTTTATACTGTTTTACCTGGTTTCTCCCTGCGAGAGTATACCTGTTAAATTAAACCCCACGTTAATGCTTGCTCTGCCTCTGAACCATTACTGCATCTTCCTACCTGCTCACATTTGCATATTCGTATTTCCCAAGGAGCAATGCACCTAGGATTTCACTGATTGAGCGCCTTTGCCGGCTGCCGCAGTGTTTTGTTTGACTGGTCTCCCTGAGGTCAGTGATTGTTTCGTGATGTTGGTCTACTAGGCATTGCTCCCACCTAGCCAGAATCCTACTCCACACTGATGAGGGGCAGCACCCCGAAACAGCTGTCTGTGGATGGATACCTGGCCTTGGTATTTCCCTTGTCATATCTGTAAACTCGTAAAGAGCTACATATTGACTTAAAGGGCCACTTAATATGGTGGTAATGGTGGTTTCCGAAAGGAGCCACTCCTTGGCTGGGTCCTTCCCTGGAGGAAGATCTGGCTAGTCCTGTGTTTGAGACTCTTAAATGAGGCTCCACGGACTTTATTTGCATACCTCCTCACAACAACATAAGACAAGACAAATAAAAACCTTTAAAGCACCACTTTTTATATTGCACTGCTGTAGTGGTACTTTAATTGTTAGTTCCATATCTTTTGTCTCATACTCACCTGCTGCCACCTTCATCGTTTTCCAGAGTCTTTCGTTGGTCTCTGGCGAAAAGTGACCTGCTGGCAGCTCCAGTGTTTCATGGAGAGGCGTGGAGGACACTTTTTAATACTCTTTAATAAGTCTATGAGAGCCTCATTCTGGCATTGAGAGCTTGTGACGTAGCTTCTGACTTCTGGCAAGTTAGAAGTTACGGGCACTAGATGGCATCGCGGGACCAGAGAAGTGCCGAAAAATCGTGAAGTTGCGGGAGGATGAGTATATTACTGAGGGCAGTGGCCTTACATTTAAAGCGGCACTCTAGCGCTGTAACCCCCTCCTGCTGGCTTGGTGCTTTACAGTGAACCTATCACGTGGAAAAAATGCTTTTAACCTGCAGATATGGAGTAAATACTCAAGTTAATAGTGTTCTGAACCTGCCCGGTGCCCATACTTAGATTCACACTGCTGGGAGGAAATAAACATTGCTTCTCTTGGTAGCATTTAGCTTTCAGTTACAAGGGTGGCGCTGAAGCTGCTTCAGTCACCGCTCCATGTATAGAGAGTGCTGACTGTAACTCCCAATACTGACTGACAGATGGTCCTAACACTGACCCTGATGACAGTCAGTGTAAGCGGGGGCAGTTTCAGCTGCTATATTTAGAATACAGAGCGACCAGCGGCACCCCCGTGACTGAACCCCAAACACTACTGGGAGGAATAAAGTTCATCTCCTCGCAGTTTTGATATAATTAACAAACAAGCCATAGAAATAACAAAAAAAGCCGAATATACCAAATAAGCAAACATTACCCCTTGTGTGATGCAAAATGCACAAATATTAATAGATATTTTAATAGAGAATCAAGCGACCATTCTAAAGGATTAAATTAATACTCATCAGAACTTTGATGAAAGCGCCATGTGAACAGTCAGTGATAAAATAATTCATGACATCATCACCATATTACCGGGATCACACATGCGAGATACTCAGGCAAGACTCGCATTTTAATACCCGGCACTGCAGACCAAAGTACTGCAGTGCGCAGGCGCTGGGAAAGGTCAGAGAGGCCCAGCGCCTGTGCACTGCAGTACTTTTCTGTGCCCTCAACAGGGCAGACAAGTACGCCTGTGCAGGAGCGCGATGCCGGGGAGTGATGAAGCAAGTAGGAGGGCGGCATCACAAGAAGATGGGAGGCACCAGACCCAGACCTGCGATACCCATTGGACTGGAACACACCAGACTGACCCCCAGGTGAGTATAATAAAACTTATCTTTCTTATCCTCCAGATCGGATCAGGGGCTTATCTACAGCATTATAGAATGCTGCAGATAAGCCCTGAAAGGCAGTGGCCATATCATATCGGCCAAAACTGCTGACAGGTTCGCTTTAATGATTTGCAACCATACTCCTACTGTATTATCCTACTATCCTACTCGCCTACTGTATTATCACCCATCCCTTGAAGATTGTGAGCCCTCGCGGGCAGGGTCCTCTCTCCTCCTGTACCAGTTATGACTTGTATTGTTTAAGATTATTGTACTTGTTTTTATGTATACCCCTCCTTACATGTAAAGCGCCATGGAATAAATGGCGCTATAACAATAAATAATAATAATAATAATACTCCATTACAGAAGGACAAAACCCCTACACATGTTTTATATACTGGTTTGTTTGATTCATGATCTAATTGTTTTTGTATTGTACCCACTCCAGTGACTGATGTGACAAGATGCAGCTGCAGGGATCAGTACAGAAAGGAGTGCCAGGAATGAGCAAAAAGTGGAACTGGAACCCCCTCCCCAAAAAGGCTGAATTTCCTTGCGCCCATGATGCATCTCAGACCGTAAGTTCAAACCTCTGTGCAGTTATTAAAAGTAGTGTTTTTTATGCATATTATTGTTTTACTTAGCATGCAAATTTCAAATTCCAGAACTGATACCAACTTATGGGACAGTGACATACCATCTGAGTCTGAGATGGTGGACCCAAGATATGAGAAGCCTGGACCTATGGCTGGCCCAGCAGTAGACCCCGAGCAGGAGTACAGGTGTAGATCAGCTGCCCCTCACCAACACCACACAATGCCAGGTAAATAGTCCAGTCATTGACTATCTATCTTGCACAGTGAGTGATCATGGGGAGGAAGCCTTTTGTTGCAGCAAGATGTCCCGTGGATCTCAAGCTCCGTACAAAGTTGGCAATGCTGCTCCTCCTCTGCTGCAATACCACCCAATGATCCACAGAAGATATTTGAGATGCTAAAATGAAGGCAGCTGACAAGTGGCCAGAGGCAACAGCCAGCCAACACCGTTTCCTCTCAGCCACCATCACCACCACCACCATCTTTCCAAGGATACTATGATGGCCAGTCTGAGCAGCACCACATCAGCGAGCCAGGTGAAGGATGGTCCCTTGGGTCACACTCCCTTACCTACAATGTGGGTCACAAGAGTCAACACCGTCCTGGGGACCTCCACCAGGAGGCAGCGTGTGATCTTAGTGCCCATGGGTGCTATGTGCCACCACAGACATAATTTCTTCATGAGATTTGTTGCTTTGCCAGCGTTATGGCTGACTTGAGGCTTTTTTGTTTATTACAAATAAACTTTAAGTTTAGTATAACATTTGCTTACGTCTTTAATTCACACTCTTTTTTTAAAAAAAAGTTATTACACAACTCATCAGATTTTTATTATTTTTGGAGGGAAAAGGTACAAAAAAAGACATACAGTATATTACACAAAATAATTGTTTGTCAGGGTGTTGACCCCTCCACTTGAGGCATGGAGTATCTGTCGGGGTGGAACTCCCATTTCATTGTTCAGAAACCGCCAACCCATTAAGGAAGAATTGAAGATTCGTGACTCTTCAGTTCTTCCATAGGACCCAATATCTACAATTACAAACCAAGGCTAACAGCACTTCCAAAAGCTATTGTTTCTAATTACAGGAATTTCTCACAAAATTAGAATATCATCACAAAGTCAATTTATTTCAGTTCTTCACTACAAAAAGTGAAACTCATATAGAGTCATTACAAACAGAGTGATCTATTTCACGTGTTTATTTCTGTTAATATTGATGATTATGGCTTACAGCCAATGAAAACCCAAAATCATTATCTCAGTAAATGAGAATACTTTATAATGCCAGCATGAAAAATGATTTTAAAATCCGAAATGTTGGGCTACTGAAATGTATGTTCAGTAAATGCACTCAATACTTGGTTGGGGCTCCTTTTGCATCAATTACTGCATCAATGCGGCGTGGCATGGAGGTGATCAGCCTGTTGTACTGCTGAGGTGTTATGGAAGCCTAGGTTGCTTTGATAGCAGACTTCAGTTCATAGGCATTGTTGGGTTTGGTGTCTCTCATCTTCCTCAGTAAATTAGAATACTTTATAAGTTTAAAAAATGCTTTTAAAATCTGAAATGTTGGCTTACTGAAATGCATTCAGCACTTGGTCGGGGCTCCTTTTGCATCAATTACTGCATCAATGGGGCGTGTCATGGAGCTGATCAGCCTGCGGCACTGCTGAGGTGTTGAGGAAGCCCAGGTTGCTTTGATAGCAGCCTTCAGCTTGCCTGCATTGTTGGGTTTGGTGTCTCTCATCTTCCTCCTGACAATACTCCATAGATTCTCTACAGGGTTAAGGTCAGGTGTTTTTGCTGGCCAATCAAGCGCAGTGATACTATCGTTTTTAAACCAGGTATTGGTACTTTTGGCAGTGTGGACAGGTGCCAAGTCCTGCTGGAGAATTAAATTTCCATCTCCAAAAAGCTTGTTGGCAGAGGGAAGCATGAAGTGCTCTAAAATTTCCTGGTAGACGGCTGCGCTGACTTTGGTCTTGATATAACACAGTGGACCTACACCAGCAGATGACATGGCTCCCCAAACCATCGCTGATTGTGGAAACTTCACACTAGACCTCAAGCAGCTTGGATTGCGCGCCTCTCCACTCTTCCTCCAGGCTCTGGACCTTGTTTTCCAAATGAAATGCAAAATTTACTTTCATCTGAAAACAACACCTTGGACCACTGAGCAGCAGTCCAGTTATTTTTCTCCCTTACCCAGGTAAGATGCTTCTGGTGTTTACTATTGGTCATGAGTCACTTGACACAAGGAATGGGACACTTGTAGCCCATGTCCTGGATACGTCTGTGTGTGGTGGCTCTTGAACCAATGACTCCAGCAGCAGTTCAAGCCTTGTGAATTTCCCCCTAATTTTTGTATGGTCTTTTCTTAACAATCCTTTCAAGGCTGCGGTTATCTTGGATGCTTGTGCACCTTTTTCTACCACACTTTTTCCTTCCACTCAACATTCCATTAATATGCTTGGATACTGCACTCTGTGAACACCCAGCTTTTTTAGCAATGACCTTTTTTTGGTGTACCCTCCTTGTAGAGTGTGTCAATGACTGCCTTTTGGATATCTGTCTAGTCAGCAGCCTTCCCCATGATTGTGGAGCCTACTGAAACAGACTAAGGCACTTTTTTAAATGCTTAGGAAGCCTTTGGAGGTGTTTTTTGTTGATTATTCTAATTTACTGAGATAATGACTTTTGTTTTTTTTCCATTGGCTGTAAGCTATAATCATCAACATAAACAGAAATATAAACTTGAAATAGATCACTCTGTTTACAATTACTCTATATAATATGAGTTTCACTTTTGTATTGAACAACTGAAATAAATTAACATTACGATGATATTCTAATTTTGTGAGAAGCACCTGTATAGTATTGGAACCCTGAGTTCGGCGGCTTCAGCAAAAACGAATAACACACAAATTAACATTTAAACAGGTAGAGATGTGAAATTCAGTTAAGAAATCATTTGGGGTGTAAACATTTGTCAATTTCAGATTAGATGCTAACCACACACTTGAGGGTATGAAACCAGACCCAAAAGCAAATCCTTGGAAAACAAAATTTAGAGACAGAAGTTTGCACCTGAAACCAGTTTAACTAATGCAAGATGCACGACGTGACTCCAAAAACATGACACTTTGTGCTAAAGCTAAACACTCAGAAACACACTAGCCATGTCATGCTGCCCCTCAAGTATTCTACACATGCTGCACAACATAAGTATGAAATTCCAAAATATAAAAAAATTCTTTGTTTAGCCAAGGCAAAATATCTCAGCACAGATGAAATATCATTTTTTTACAGCTATAACAATAAAAATAACAGCATAGATTGTTAAATTACCTCAGGGTTAATATCAGTCACTCTTCTGCCAAAATAAATCACCTCAAACATGTGTTCTGGAATGTGATGCCCAGCCAATGCTTCTCCAATAGCCGTTTGAAAGCTTGAATGCGAATTCTGCAGTACGAAAAAAAATTGTCAGGGCGCCTGCATAGCTCCACGTACAAACACCCAAAATGGCCTTGTGCAGCACGTTTGCAGATAAGAAGATGGATCCAGACTCTGTGATTCCTCCCCGGAACAGTAACGGCTAGGTACCTTGCCCCAAACTCATGAAACTGCACCCAGTTAAACAGTACCCATTTGATTGTATGGAAGAATAAATTCGTTATGGGCATATGTACAGGTGGAACAAACATCAAATGCAGGAAGAATAATATAATATGAGATCATCGAGACAATACGGATATGTACAGCATCTGACCTTTGGTAGGGAGGCTTTGTAGGGTTAGCAATCTAACAGGCTCTTCAAGAATAGGCTCTTAAATTTGGAAAACATGGTTTAAAAACATGTTGTATACATATTGCATACAGATGGCGTATGGATTCTAGGTGAGAAAATAATCCCACACTTGCATTGCAATTGCATGACATACGGAATACCATACGGATTGCGCTCATCCCACTTTTCTGGATGAGAATAGGACTGATTTTTTTTGTATGCTAGTGTGAGCAAATCCTAAATATCAGTCTTCCAACTTGTTCTACTGGTCAACAACTTCCCCTGAGGACTCAACCAAGGGCCCCTATGTAACTTTGTGTAAAGGGGCCAAAGAATGAAAGCCCAAGCTCCCCTTGGATTTGACACTTGGATCAATCAGTGCAAAGTCTTTCCATAGGAGCCCCATTAAGGTAACAACAGACAGAGTCATATTACATAGTATGTCAGAAAAGTGGCAATACTCACCGTCCCTTTAAAAGCAATCCTTTATTTTTGGAGTCACATAAAACAGCAGAGGCAGGAGGGAATGATGTGGACAGAATGTCCAGGCTAGATGCGAGTTTGAAATTGTTTTGAGCATATCTTCTAGATGATATAGGCCTCATCCACACTAAAAACAAATTTGTTCTGTTACTAGCGTGATACTGTAGGGGAGATCTCATTTTGAAATTGTTTGGAGAATCTAGTCTATGTTATACAGGCATCATCCACACCAACAAAAATTCATCTGTTCCTATGAGCGTAATGTCATACAGTAGGGGAGATCTCATTTTGAAATTGTTTGGAGCATATCTTCTTTGTCATACAGGCCTCATCCACAGGAAAAAAAAAACCTGTTACTAACATCACACAGTAGGGTAGATATAATTTTGAAATTGTTTGGAGCATCTACTCTATGTTATACAGGCCTCATACACATCCAAAAATAATTCTTCTGCTACTAACGTTCTAGAGTAGGGGAGGTCTCAGTTTGAAATAGTTTGAAGCATTTATTCTATACTATATAGGCCTTATCCACACACACAAAAAATATTTCTTCTATTACGAGCATCATACAGTAGGGGAGATCTCATTTTGAAATTGATTGGAGCTTATCCATAGAGGCCTCATACACACTTAAACAATTCTTTCTTCTGTTACTAACATCATACAGTAGGGGAGATCTCAGTTTGAAATTGTTTAGAGCATCTAGTCTATGTAATAGAGGCCTCATCCACACAAAACAAAAAAAAATCTTCTGTTACTAATGTCATACAATAGGGGAGATCTCAGTTTGAAATTGTTTGGAGCTTATATTCTTTGTCATACAGGCCTCAGCCACACTTAAACAATTCTTTCTTCTGTTACTAATGTCATACAGTAGGGGAGATCTCAGTTTGAAATTGCTTGGAGCATATCTTCTTTGTCATACAGGCCTCATCCACACTCAAACAATTCTTTCTTTTATGACTAACGTGATTCAGCATGCCATATTTCACCTTCTCATTCAATGCCGCTGAAATTCATCTGTGTGCAGATGTGGTGCAAAGTAAAAAATCTAATTTTTTGTTGCTAATACTGTGCTCCTACCACACTATCTGAGCAACATGACTGGGAAAAAGCGAGGTTGTGGTGGAAGGGGGATTAGGCTTCGTGTTCAAGATGTATGTGGGGTAGGTGGTAATGTTTGTGAAAGCACTAGTGAACCAACAACATCACGTCCTATACTAAAACAACTGGCAACTTCTGTTAATGGATGTTGATGTTTTTAGTGTGTTGCATTGTTCTTGCATAATTGCAGTCTGATATCTTTAGTGGGGCTTCTGTGCCTGCTGTTGCTGCTGCTGCAGATGTTAACACTAATTTGAGGAAATGTGAACAGTCCTGCTTGGGTATCCATTTGCTGGGTTGGCTGTAGTAGAAGACGTGTCAGTCCCTATTACACCATTAAAATTGATGCCACTTTGGTGGTGTCTGCCACTATTTTTTGGAAATGTGATCTCTCCTGGTTGGGTGTCCATCTGCTGGGTTGGCTGTACTTGAAGACCTGTCGGTCCCTATGATACTATTTCTACTGTGGTGAAATTGATGCCACTTTGGTGGTGTCTGCCAATAATTTTTGGAAATGTGAACAATCCTGCTTGGGTGTCCATCTGCTGGGTTGGCTGTAGTGGAAGACCTATCGGTCCTTATTAGAGTATGTGCACACGTTGCGGATTCATGTGCGGATTTTTCCACGCAGAATCTTCAGAATCCATAGGTAAAGTGACCTGCGTTTTACCTGTGGATTCACTGTGGATTTTCTGTGGTTTTTGTGCGTATTTGGGCTGCATTTTTACACCTGCGGATTCCTAGAATGGAATAGGTGTAAAAACGCTGCAGAATCCGCACAAAGAATTGACATGCTGCGGAAAATAAACCGCTGTGCTTCTGCGTGGAATTTTCCGTAGCATGTGCACAGCGGATTTTGTTTTCCATAGGTTTACATGTTACTGTACATCACATGGAAAACTGCTGCGGATTGGCAGCCAAATCCGCAATGTGTGCACATACCCTTATACTATTTCTACTGTTGTGAAATTGATGCCACTTTGGTGGTGTCTGCCACTAATTTTTGGAAATGTGAACACTCCTGGCTGGGTGTCCATCTACTGGGTTGGCTGTAGTGGAAGACCTATCTGTCCTTATTATATTATTTCTACTGTGGTGAAATTGATGCCACTTTTCTGGTGTCTGTCACTAATTTTTGGAAATGTGCAGACTCCTGGTTGGATCTAATTCATGTGTGTTGCCTGTAGCAGTAGGCCTCCGAGACCAGGAGTCCTCCACACCCTTTGAGTCAAATATCAGTGTTAATATCCTTACATTTTTCTGACAATAGTAGTCTGCGAAACTGATATTTGTGCCACCTGAGTGTGGCTGAGCATCAGTTTCTATTTATTTATTTTTTTAATCACTTATATAGCGCTAATAATTTCACATCACATTACAGACACTTATAAACATTTGTGGCACTGTCCTCATTGGGACTCACAATCTAAATTTCCTATCAGTTTGTCTTTAGAGTGTGGGAAGAAACATGAGTACTGGGAGGAAACCCTCGCAAACACGGGTAGAACATACAAACTCTTTGCAGATGCTGTCTTTGGTGGGATTGGGATCCAGGACTCCAGTGCTATCAGGTTAATTTTTGCTGCTAGCGTTGACGACTCAACGTTCCTGGGGTTGGAAGCTCACTGGCACTGTGTGCCTCACTGCTGTCTTGGGGAAAAGCACTGTCAAGAATGTCTTGAAGCATGTTTTGATACTGCAGCATGGGCGCATCACTTTCCTGGGGAAAAAACAACTGGCAAAATTTATGTTTGTATCATGGATAGAACAGACTGACAACCCAGCAGTCAGCACTATTTTGAATCCTAACAATACGGGCAACAATCATGTTGCGGCTAGTGCTGCAAGAAGGTGCTCATGGGTCAGTCTCTTCATGAGGTACAAGTCCATAGTGTGTTGGTAGTGGGATAACACTCAAGCTTGCTTCCTCCATCCCCTCCTGGCAACCAAGGACAACAGAGAGAGAATCATTAACCTTTTCATCTCCTAACTGTTACACGACCATCACCTCTTTCTTCTCGTTCTTCTCCTCATCCTTCATTTGTTCTTCCCATGGCAACCACCTCTGCGATGACAGACCAGAACCTAGAGATATTGTTAACCCTTCCACATCCTCCTCTGCTTCTTCCTCTTCCTTCTGGACCACCACCACCTCCTCCAGCAGACTATCTAAATTTTGCTTCAGCATGTAGATGAAAGTAATATTGATGCTGATGATGGCGTCGTCAGTGCTAACCATCTTAGTAGCCATCTTGAAAACCTGCACAAGGGTGCAGATGTCCTTCATTTCTGTCCACGCTGCAAGTGTGAATTGCACCACGTCCGTACTGTGTTGTGCCAGTCTATGCTAAATGTCATACTGCACCATGTCTCGGTACTGCTACCACAGTCGCTGCAACATGTCCAGAGTTGAATTCCACGGTGTAGTCACATCAGATATCCACCAGTTAACCGGTAGTCTGAAAGAACTCTATACCAACTTAAGTGGAATTTTGGAAGTGAGCACACAACAACAGTGGTTTCTGCAGCAGCACATCCAGGCTGGGACAGTGGCGGAAGAATTGCTGAACCATCAGGTTGAGGATGCAAGCCATGCAAGGCCAGTGTGAGGTTGACCCTGCATAGGGCCACCACCAGGTTTTGCACCATTATCGCACACGGCCTTCCCTGGCTTCAGGTTGAGTGCAGGCAGCCATTGTGCAAACTCAGCATGGATAGCTGTCCACAATGCTAATCTGTATGACTGTGATCTCCAAAGCATATTAATTTAAACACTGCTTGATTGCGGTGAGTCCTGGAAGCTTAGTACACAGGTGGGGGTATTCTCTTTGCAGTGTTGGAACGTGTGTTTCATTAAAGCAGGAGTTGAGGGTGCAGGTGGAGGCCCTAGAGGAGGTGGAGGAGGCAGAAGCTCTGGAGGAAGTGTGAGATACAGAGGTTTGTTCCGCATGCCCTGGGTATTCCAAGACTTGGTGTCTCGTGACACCTTGGTGTCTAGTGCTTTAGTTTTCCATCCCCTGGTGTGTACTAGTTTAGTTCTCCAACCCAAGCTGTTTAGTTGTTTAGTTCTCCAAACCCAGTTGTCTATTAGCTTAGTTCTCCGTGTTCTGGTGCGTATTTGTTTTGTTCTCCAATCATAGCTGTTTATTAGTTTAGTTCTCCAACCCCTGTTGTCTATTAGTTTAGTTCCTCATGTTTTGGTGTGTATTTGTTTTGTTCTCCAACCCTAGCTATTTAGCAGTTTAGTTCTCCAACACCTCTTGTCTAGTAGTTTATTTTTCCATCTTATGGTGTGAAGTGGTTTAGTTCGCGCCCTGCAAGCCTTGGGGATTGCAAACTTGTGGAGCAGCCCCTTCACCGACTGCCCCACAGCCACCAGAGTCACCCAGTGCCCAGTCAGCGAGATGTAACGCCCCTGTCCATGCTTGCTCATCCAGGTGTCAGTGTTTAAATGCACCCTGGCAGACATAAAATTTTTCAGAGAACGGCCAATGCTGTCTGCGACATGCTGATGTAGCGCAGGCACATCTTTCTTAGAGAAGTAATGCGATGGCTATCAGCTTTCTGTATCCACAAGATGGCAAGGCTGAATTTCTATGGCCAACAGATTGGATTGGCCATGCAATAATCACAAAGATCACAGGCCATGAATCACGCAGAACCACCCTCTGTGATCTTTGGAGCGAAGAACTCTCAGCTGGCTCCTGTCATACAGACAACTAAATGATTGGCAACGATCATCCGAGGAGGCCGCAGGCCGTTCACAATAATTAGTTATCGGAAAACTAATAGTGAGCATATGACATATCCACCTTCAGAATAGAATGCATGGAATATGTGTATATCCCGCCGTACGATCATTGCTGACTCCACAATAACCCCACACTCCTTGGTGCCACCAAGAATCCTGTTTTTAAAAAAGCTATAAATATAAGCCCTCTGTATGCCATTCTTCTTTGGAGGTTCACACCATCAGGGTCTTTCATCCCCTCTTGCTCAGAATAGCAGTCATATACCGTCCCCCAGGCTCACCCACTTACTTCCTTCACCACTTTTCTGCCTTGCTGCCACACTTCATGTCCTCAGAATTGCCAACCCTTATCTTGGGATACTTTAACAGTCTCACCTCCCCAACTGCATCCCAACTTCTATCTGTATCCACGTCTTGTGGCCTTTCACAACTTTTAACCTATGAGACACACAGAGACGGTAAAACCTCTCAACTGGTCTTTGTCCGGCTCATTTCAATCTCCTACCTAGATAACTCACCTCTTACCCTTTCTCCCCCATGAAATTAAGAGTATAACCCCAACTTGCACATTTTTAGGTGTTCCCTAAAACCATATCTGTTTAGGGTGGCCTATCACATCCCCTAATCAAAGGCCTTTTTATATATAGCCTATTCTCTACGTCTGTGAACATAATTCGTCATCAAACTCAACCATACCCAAAAGCCTTATGCAGCCTTTATCTACCCCCCATTTCCTCAAGACGGTTGTAACATCATTGTAAATAAGCACCTGTACTTTGTGTCACCTCCACCTCATTGTAAATTGTAAGCTCTGAAGAGCAGGGTCCATTATTTTAGCTTTAATTGTTTGATTATCATAACTTTGTAACTTTTGACAGTTTTATATGAACGTCTGACGAATAAAGCGCTGCGGAATATGTTAGCGTTATACAGTGGCATAACTACAAAGCTATGAGCCCCGGTCCGAACTTTCAAATGGGGCCCCCCCATGCCAAAATGCACGCACATCTCCACTCTGTACACCTCGTGCACGCACATCTCCACTCCGTACACCTCGTACACGCGCGACTCCGCTCCGTCCACCTCATACACGCGCGGCTCCTCTCCGTCCACCTCGTACACATGCAGCTCCGCTCCCTACACTTCGTACACACACGGCTCCGCTCCGTCCACCTCATACACACGTGGCTCCTCTCCGTCTACCTCATACATATGCAGCTCCGCTCCGTACACTTCATACACACACGGCTCCTCTCCATCCACCTCATACACATGTGGCTCCGCTGCGTACACCTCGTACACACGCAGCTCCGCGCCGTCCACCTCTTACACACGTGGCTCCACTCTGTACACTTCGTACACATGCAGCTTCTCTCCGTACACACGTGGCTCTGCTCCCCACACCTCGTACACACACATCTCTGCTCCGTACACCTCAAACACGTGCGGCTTTGCTCCGCACATGTTGTACATGCGCGGCTCCGCTCCGTACACCTCGTACTGGTGCTGCTCTGCTCCGTCCACCTCGTACACACACGGCTCCTCTCCCTCCACCTCGTACACATGCGGCTCTGCTCCGTAGACTTCGTACACACACAACTCCGCTCCGTCCACCTCATACACACACGGCTCCTCTCCGTCCACCTCATACACGTGCGGCTCTGCTCCATACACTTCGTACACACACGGCTACTCTCTTTCCACCTCATACACATGCGGCTCCGCTCTGTACAACTCAAACACACGTGGCTCCGCTCCGTACACCTTGTAAACACGCGGCTCCGCTCTGCACACCTCGTACACACACACATCTCCGCTCCGTACACCTCGTACACGTGCAGCTCCGCTCCGTGCACCTAGTGCACGCGCGGCTCTGCTCCGTACACCTCGTACACGTGCGGATCCTCTCTGTCCACCTCATACATACGTGGCTCCTCTCCGTCTACCTCATAAACAAGCGGCTCCGATCCGTACACTTCGTATACACACGGCTCCACTCCGTCCACCTCATACACATGTGGCTCCGCTCCGTACACCTTGTACACGCGTGGCTCCGCACCATACACCTCATACAGGTGCTGCTCCACTCCGTACACCTTGTACACGCGTGGCTCCACTCCGTACACCTCTAACACACGCAGGTCCTCTCCCTCCACCTCGGACACATGCGACTGGTTCCGCTCCGTAGACTTCGTACACACGCAGCTCCGCTCCGTCCACCTTATACACACATGGCTCTTCTCCGTCCACTTCATACACATGCGGCTCTGCTCCATACACTTCGTACACATGGCTCCTCTCAGTCCACCTCATACACATGTGGCTCCTCTCAGTACACCTCGTACACACGCGGTTCCGCTCCGTACACACGCGGCTCCGCTCTGTACACCTCGTACACACGTGGCTCTGCTCCGTCCACCTCGTACACACACGGCTCTGCCCCGTACACTTCGTACACACGCGGCTTCTCTCCGTACACCTCGTACACACGTGGCTCCGCTTCGTACACACATGGCTCCGATCACCTCATATACACACGGCTGCTCTCCATACACTTTGTACACACATGGCTCTGCTACCTCCACCATGTAAACCCCCCTGACCCCACATATAAACTTACCCTCATCCAGCACCATGACAACCAGCACAGCAGAGTCCTGCATACACAGAGGCTCCTGATCATGTGACCCCTGACTCCTTCACTCCTGTGACCTCCTCACAGGTCCTGTGCGCACAGAGCAGTCATCGCGTCAGGCTAATTGCAGCCTAGCAGCCAATCAAAGCACGGAGCTGCACAGCCAATGAGCCGCTGCAGCTCCGTGATCGGGTCCCTAAGCACTTCGGGCCCCTAAGCACTTCGGGCCCCATCATAGCTGCGACCCCGGTAGTCACGCCCTTGGCGCTATTTAAAGGGTATTATTATTAGTGGATTGAAGATGGTGAAGTTCAAGCTCTTAGCTTTGCCATGTGTAGGAGGAAACAATCTTTTACATGAGCTCAACTGCACAAACAGGGGCTGGCTACTCTGCTGACACAGGTTGGAGTATGTTGGACACGACAAGCTGCTGGACTGCGTGAAATGTGCAGGCGGAGATGCAACGGTGGATTGAAAAAGATGGGGTGTGCTTGGTATCTAACATCAGTCAAAAACAGCAAGTGTGTCCACTTCTGTATCAGCTGACAGGCTCTCAGTCATCACAACTGTATGGGGTAAACACGTGTAGGTTCTGTGGCCAGAGACCTGTGTGACAACACTTGCCATGCTGAGGGAGGAGGAAGAATCAGAAGATGCGGTTGATGGGGTGAACGGTGTTTGGCGATGCCCATTAGTCTGCATTTTAGCACAGTAAGATTCACAGATTAACTCATGTTGATCGCGCATGTGCCAGTTCATGCATGTAGTAGTCAAATTATTGCATTTTTTTAACTCTACTCTGTCATGTTTAACAAAGCTGGCAGATAACGTGATTTTTGTCATTTTTGGCGGTCTGAAAATAAGACCCAAACTAGGCCGTCCAGGGCTTATGGGCTGATAGTCACACGTTGGTGGAGGAAAACAGGGCAACATCAACATGGTAGTGACAAACTTCGTGGGAACAAACCTAAACACGAAACGGACAGGGAACTCCTGAAACGGGTTGGGGTGACCAGACAAGAAGCAGCGGTACCGAAGGTGATGGTACAACCCTGCGAAATTCCTGGATAAGTGTTGGACAGCACAGGGAACAGAATGCTGATGTTTTGTGAAGAACCTTGTGCTGTTTCTGTGACTAAACTGGGTGAGCTGAGTAAACTTGTTTTGGTAAAGTTGAATCTTGACTCTGACTGTCATTGTGTAATGCTGAGGGGAAAAAAAAGGCCCAGCAGTCCAGGGAGGACCCTGCCTTACAAGTAAGTGCATTACAGAAGGGACAGTGTGTTATGTGACAGTGGGCCAAGGTGCGACAGAGTAGCCACCACCAGCCACAACTACCCTCCTGTGGTCCCTGTTACACTTTGCGTAGTACGGCAGGATCCAGAAACCTTGCAATGTGAAGTTGCCTTTAATGTGACAAAGAAACATGTCCTGAATGTGACAGATGCCCGGAATGTGGCAGATACCCTGAATGTGACAAAGATGGCGAAAAATGGCGCGGAGATGGAGGACAACTTCAACCCCACCCCTCATGGATATCCTGATCTGAAAATGGCTTGAAATTCCATCTGGCGGAGACAGTGGACCGGGTCTGAGATGCATCCCCCGGTGAGCGGTGCCCACCCATGGTGGGCACGATGGAAGAAAAGAAAGACACGCCCCTTGCAGCAGATTCCTGAAGAAAGGGTGGAGTCCGATGCTGAACAGATAGAGCTGTCGGAAGCGGTTCCACCCTGGAATAGGTGGGGTGCAGAAGAAAACCCCATGTGAAGCTGTGCGGCACCATTGCAAGATACAGCACTGGTAACAATGGCACACTCCTGTACCTGTTGCTGCGGCGGCAGCTGCATCGAAAGGAAATGGAGGCAGATGGAGGAGAGGACCCAGAAGGTTGTGGGGAGTTGCCGACGACTATTGGCCCACCGTGTTCCCCGTACCTGCAGAAGAGCGGTGTTGGTGGCGCCAGAACTGGAGCACCATCATCCCAAACTGGAGGAGGCCAGTGAACCAGAAGGAGAGACTGCCCCAGAGGATTAAAAACCAGAAGTGGAAGAGCCTAAGCTGGAGGGCGCAGCAGCCATGGCAGAGGAATCTGATAGTCGTGGAGTGGCCACGGCCGGGATGCTGGAGCGGGATGACGGGCAGATGGAGGTGATAGAACACTGGTCCCAAGCCCCAGAGGGTCGGTCCATGTTTGGCGGCACCCTGGCCCTCGGTTCATCACCTTACCATCAAGAGGTGGAGGGTCTCATCCCATTCCGCGGACAGGCAGCCTGGATTGCAGGGGTAATTGAGAAGAAGCAGAGGGAAAGGAAGATCTGAGCGCAGCTGCGCCAACCAGGAGGGTGGCGTACCCGCAGCCTGCTCGTACATACCAACCCGACGCACGGGTATGGCTTCATCCATGAGGTGGACACTGATGACAAAGTATATGTGAATGCTAGTTCGGTGAAGTTTCAAAGGCCCAAGGAAAGGAGGCTAGGTCTTGTTCATTAAAGAGGATGGACCTCGAGGGTACTTTGCTGTGGCAGTAAGTTTGTGCTCGGAAGATGACCTGGAACTGTATGCGGGCCCGGAACAGGCACAGTCAGCCCTCTGCTCACTGAATGACAAAGGCCTGCCCATCCACTGTCACTATGGCCGGGGAACACAACACCTGCGGCGGTGGAGCCGTCATAAGCTGGAGCACGGGCGCGTAGCCCGATGTGGGATAGAGTGGCATGGGACGCGTGCCGCTAGGACAATAAATAATCTTGTCCCCTGGGAAAAAGTTGTGCTTGTTGCACCGGATAAAAAAGGAATGAGACTGTTCCGCGTCCCTGTGGGCAGGGGAGCCCTGTAGCAACCGAGTCGGGTGCCGGTTTAACGTTGAACCTTGTTTCTTCCCTTCTCCAAGTTTTGTTGCACTTGTTGCGCCTCCGCTGCTGGATTGCAGGATCCTAACCCTGAAGCGTTATGTGCCCTTGTACTGAAAATGGACTGTACTTGGCTGCTGCAAAAGACTGTGTTTTAGTTTGCTTAATCTGAACTTTATTTCTACGCAAGAGCAACCCACGTGCGTTGAAGGGCAATACTCTGTGCAAAGGAGGGAGACTATGGACTGTGTCTGCTAGGACTGTGGTGATGTTAGGAGTCAGATTTCGGCCATTACTAGGCAGGAATCTAGACCCTCACATACTGCAGTCTCCTGCTCTTTGTCTAGTGTAAAGGAGATTGCAGAGGAGATTGCTTTACCTTCGTCCCTTCTTCTGAGCATGCTCATGGGACAATCGGCCATTGGAGCTCAGGAGTCAGGTGCTCAGGTCCTGCTCCAGATTCCATTGGCTCAGCTCAGAGATCTGGAAGCCTT
The DNA here is from genome assembly GCF_039654945.1 of Dendrobates tinctorius. NCBI lineage: Eukaryota > Metazoa > Chordata > Amphibia > Anura > Dendrobatidae > Dendrobates > Dendrobates tinctorius. The sequence goes on along the minus strand of NW_027361671.1, from coordinate 3,925,348 downwards.
TGGAAGGTCCCGTTTGCTATAAAAAGCGCGCATGGCTGTTACGCCATGCGCTAGTATAGTCATACTTGCTGCTGTGTGTATGTGGATGGATGCATGGACTGGTGAATGACTCATTTGAAACCCCCTTCCTTGGATATTTCGGTTGTGTGAGAGAATGAGTTATAGCCAGTAGTCAGCGCCAGCGCGCCATTGCTCCACTATTGCACCTGTTAGCGTCTAACATCGCACTTGCGCTACTGCGGTGCTACCTTGCGACAAGTCTCACGCCGCGCTGCTGTAACAGCTATTGTTTGCGTCTGCAGTTGCAGCGCAGTTTTCCACGAGAGTTTACGGAAGGTCCTGGCGGAGTGAGTGCCGTTTTCTAACTGCTCCCGTGACCGTATACTGTTTGTGCACCGCTGAGTTCCTGTGTTCTGAACAGGCTCAGCGTTGTTATATTTTCTTTATTTACTCTGTGTGTTTAACAGAGATTCCTTTGTGCACCTGGGTGTTATCTAAACCCTGTGCACATTACCGCCAGATTGCTCTGCGTCACTTAGCTGCGGTTTCTCCACCTACCGCACGGTGGACCCCGAGTGGCGAAGGCACTTTATTTATATTTTTTATTTAGTGCCTTCCGCCACTCCTAACAAGTGAGTCCTAATGAGAAGTGTGTACGGTTAAGGACAAGTTTAAGAAAAATGGACTCCGGTACAGCAAAGAGACTCTTATTTAGACTTGTGGTGCTAGTTGGAGGACTGTAAACAGGCACCTGTTTTAGGAAACAGACTCTTACGTGGAGCCAAAAGACTTTGTCTGGTTATTAATAGGTTTTATAAAAAAAGAGTGCTTTATGCACTCATACATAGAGCTAAAAGACTTCTTCTGGATGTGAATAAGTTTTATGTATGTTTTATATTAAAGAGATGGTCTACCGGCACTACATAGTCGGGGGCGATCATATTTAAAGGACGGTGGTGTGTAAAGGGGTACAGAGACAAATTCGTGCCCCACACGCCTTACATACATCCCTGCAGAACTGGTTTATTTTGTATGTCTGATATATTTTGTGTAATGTGTTGTCGATACATATTTCCTCATATGTCTTATAATGCTGCTATAATGTATAATGCAGTGTACATGTTAATGTGCAGGATTTAGATTAGCCCACTGTGGGGGTACAATAGAATACAATAGAGTAATATAGGAACAAGTTAGACCAATGGGATTTAGTTAGGAGGGGCCAACTGGAAGTAAGTTAGGGAGCTTCCTGAGTTCAGTCAGTAAGGGCTGGGAGCCAGGACAGGACAGTTTTATCCCATAACGTTCACGTGACTGTTATGAATGAGTCACCGAGGAGGAAAAAACAAAAAGCAAGCTAAGCCCAGATAACCGGAGAGGTTTGTAACTAGCGAATTGCAGACCCCTGATCCTATCCACAACAACTAGCAGTAGCCATGGAGCGTGCCTAGACACCTCGTCATGGCAGGAGAACTAAATAAGCCTAAAGAAAGAAAGGGAAAATCTAAACTGCCCCAGAGCAGACCCCAAAGCAATAGACAGCCCCCAACATGTATTGTCGGTGAAACAACATGAAAACACAAGCACAGATAGAAAGATAGGCCGAGCAAACGATGGGGCCCTCACTAACTAGAAAGGACAGGAAAGAAAAACTGCTGTCTGCAATCACGCAAAAAACACTGCCAAAAAATGTCCAACACGTCTGATCGAAAAAGGCCCTGAAGTCGCTAGACTTCAAATCCCTCTATCAGCACTCAGGTATATTCTGAAGACAGAGCAAAAGAGATCAACTGATCAGAGACAAAATGGGGATTCAGCCCAGTCCCAGCCAGGGCTGGCTGAACACAAAAACTAAGTAAACCAGACAAAAACTCATATGAACAATAGCAGAGAAAACTTAGCTTTAAGAAGGCAGGAACCAAACTGGAAACCAGAAGCCACAGTCAGGAGAAATCACCAGCAAGAAACTAGGGAGTCGGCTACCTTAAATCCAATCAGAAACTCCTGATATCCAATCGCAGTCCTCTTCCTCAGGTGGCCGGTCTCTGCCATTTAGATCAGCTTCATTACCTCCCTTCACCAACAGAGGGAGTCCAGATAGAGAACTCACTACTCCTCTGTCAGCACAGCCAGCTCCATAACCCTCACCAGAAGCCAGAGGCAAACCCGAAAATGACCTCACAACAGTACCCCCCCATGAGGAGGGGTCACCAAACCCTCATCCACGCCACCGGGCCGATCAGGATGGGCCCGATGAAAAGCACGAACCAATCTATCGGCATGAATATCAGAGGCAGAGACCCAAGAATTGTCCTCCTGGCCATAACCCTTCCCCTTGACCAAATACTGGAGTCTCCGTCTAGCTAGACGAGAATCCAGTATTTTCTCTACCTCATATTCCACATTACCTTTAACCAATACAGGGTCAGGAGGTGCCGCCATAGGAACTACTGGCTCAACATATCTCTTCAACAGCGACTTATGAAACACGTTATGGATCTTAAACGTAACAGGAAGAGCCAATCGAAAAGAAACCGGATTAAGAATCTCCAAAATCTTGTAAGGTCCAATAAATCTTGGCTTGAACTTTGGAGAAGCCACCTTCATAGAGATATTCTTTGATGACAACCAAACCATATGACCCACTTTAAACCGGGGACCAATGGTCCTATGCCGGTTAGAAAACCGCTGGGCCTTTTCCTGGGAGAGAGACAACTTATCCACTACTTGGTCCCAAATCTGCTGCATTCTCTCTACCACAGTGTAAACACCTGGGCAAGCTGAAGATTCCACTTGCCCTGAAGAAAATCGAGGATGAAACCCAAAGTTACAGAAAAAGGGGGACATCAAGGTGGCAGAACTAGCTCTATTATTTAAAGCGAATTCGGCCAAGGGCAAAAATGAAACCCAATCATCCTGATCAGCAGATATAAAACATCTTAAATAGGACTCCAAAGTCTGGTTTGTTCTCTCAGTCTGCCCATTGGTCTGAGGGTGAAACGCAGACGAGAAGGACAACTGAATTCCCAGCTTGGAACAAAAGGCTTTCCAGAATCTGGAAACAAACTGAACTCCTCTGTCCGACACAATGTTCTCAGGAATCCCATGCAACCGAACCACCTGTTGTAAAAACAAGGGTACCAACTCTGAGGAAGATGGCAACTTTGGGAGTGGTACAAGATGGACCATCTTAGAGAATCTATCACAAATCACCCAGATAACAGTCATTCTCTGAGAGACAGGAAGATCAGAAATAAAATCCATTGAAATATGGGTCCATGACCTCTTAGGCACCGGCAAGGGCATCAAAAACCCTCTAGAGCGAGAACAGGGTTTAGACCGGGATCAAGTCCCACAGGACTGCACAAAATTCCCGACATCACGAGATAAGGCAGGCCACCAAAAAGACCGACTCACCAAATCTCTGGTACCAAAAATACCTGGATGACCAGCCAATACGGAGCAATGAACTTCAGACATCACTCTCTTCCTCCACTGGTCAGGAACATACAATTTTCCCATAGGTCAACGCTCAGGTTTGTCCTCCTGGAATTCTTCCAGAGCACGTCTCAAATCGGGCGAGATTGGAGAAAGAACTACCCCCTCACCTAGGACGGTAGTAGGCTTGGTCACAATAGGAGAATCAGCAAAGAAACTCCTAGAAAGGGCGTCTGCCTTAACATTCTTAGTGGCTGGAAGAAAGGAGACCACAAAATCAAAACGCGTAAAAAACAAGGCCCACCTAGCCTGTCTAGGATTCAAGCATTTGGCCGACTCAAGGTAAATCAAATTCTTGTGGTCAGTGAGGACCACAACTTGATGTCTAGCTCCCTCCAGCCAATGTCTCCACTCCTCAAATGCCGATTTCATGGCTAACAATTCCCGATTCCCCACATCATAGTTGCGTTCAGATGGGGAGAACTTTCTGGAAAAGAAGGCACAGGGATTCATTTTAGACGTCACCGGATCTTTTTGGGACAAAACAGCTCCTGCACCAATCTCTGAAGCGTTCTACCTCCACCTGAAAAGGAATGAGACATCAGGTTGCCGCAAAACCGGAGCAGAAGTGAACCTCCGCTTCAGCTCCTGAATGGCTGAAACAGCCTCTGAAGACCAATTCAGCACATCAGCACCCTTCTTAGTTAAATCAGTCAGTGGTTTAGCAATACCAGAAAAATTAGCTATAAATTTACGATAAAAATTAGCAAAACCCAAAAACTTCTGGAGAGCCTTCAAAGAAGTGGGTTGAACCCAATCATAAATGGCCTGTACCTTGGCCGGGTCCATTTCAATAGTTGACGGAGACAAAATAAATCCCAAAAATGAAATCCTCTGTACCCCAAAAAGGCATTTCGATCCTTTGACATACATGGAATTCTCCCTCAAGATCCGGAACACAGTCCGAACATGTTCCACATGAGAATCCCAATCCTTGGAGAAGATCAAAATATCATCCAGATAGATAATCAAAAATTTATCCACCAAGTCTCGGAAAATGTCGTTCATGAAGCACTGGAAGACAGAAGGGGCATTAGTGAGCCCAAAAGGCATCACCAGGTACTCAAAATGTCCCTCCGGAGTATTAAACGCTGTCTTCCATTCATCCCCATGCTTAATGCGGATAAGATTATACGCCCCCCTGAGGTCAAGCTTGGTAAACCAGCAAGCACCTTTAACTCTGGAGAATAGATCCGAAATCAGGGGTAACGGATACTGATATTTAATAGTAATTTTGTTGAGGGCACGATAATCAATACAAGGAATTAATGAACCATCCTTTTTGGCCATGAAAAAAATAACCGGCACCTAAGGGTGAAGAGGATGGTCTAATATGACCCTTCTCCAATGCCTCCTTAATATAGGATTGCATAGCCTCGTGTTATGAGTTCATTTTCCCCTTCACCATTGAGGTCTGATGAACTCCCTCTTCTGGTGAAGGAAGGTAGTGAGGCTGATTACCAAGCACCTGAGCTGGGAGAGGATGACTGGGCGACGGGGATCTCTGACTGGATATAAGGCAGCCGACGCCCTTCTGCCTCGCTGGTGATTTCTCTGTGGAATTCTAGGAGACCAGTCTGATTCCTGCTCCTCAAAAGCTAAGTTTTCTGCTTTGCGTTTTTGCATTTGTGTTTTGGTTTTAGTTTGCCTTGCTTTTCTGGATTCTGCCATTCCCTGCTGGGGTGAGCTGAATTCCTTTTTTGTCGGTTTGCTCTGTCTTCAGAAAATACCTGAGTACTGACATAGTCTTTTTGAAGCCTAGTGTCTTCAGGGCCTTTTTTCCCTGTCAGTCAGTTGGCTCTTATTTTGATAGGGTTTTTCGCGGATTGCAGACAGCAGCTTTCCTTCCCTGTCCTATCTAGTTAGCTTGGGCCCCATCATTTGCTCAGTCTATCTTTCTATCTGTGTTAGTGTTTTTCTTCTTGCTTCACCGTCATTATATGTTATATATTATATGCTTTGGGGTCTGCTCTGGGGCAGTTTAGATTTCCCTTTCTGTCTTTAGGCTAGGCAGTTCTCCGGCTGTCATCAAGGGGTCTAGGGCATCGTAGGAACCCCCCACGGCTACTGCTAGTTGTTGTTGATAGGATCAGGGGTCTGCAATCCGATAGCTGCCAACTTCTCTGGTTTTCTGGACTTAGCTAGCATTTCTGTTTTTGCCTCCTATGGTGACTCATTCATAACAGCCTCATGCTCGGGTACAGATAAATTGAAGAGCCGACCCTTAGGAAATGTATACCCCTGGCTCTGTTCAATTGCACAGTCATAACTCCTATGAGGAGGCAAAGACGCAGACTCATTCTCACTAAATACATCATAAAAGTCAGCCAAATAGTCAGGAACATCATGCGACTGAGGAGAGGTGGAAAAAACCGGAGCCTCACTAAGGACACACCGACAACCCCAACTCACCACGGACACAGATTTCCAATCCAAAACTGGATTACGAATTTGCAACCAGGGAAACCCCAGAGCAATGGTATCATGCAAATTATGCAACACCAAAAATCTGCAATTTTCTTGATGGTCTAGGGCGACCCGCATTACCACCTGGGTCCAAAACTGGGGTTTATTTTTCGCCAAAGGAGTAGCATCAATCCCCCTCAAAAGGATAGGCGTCCGCAGAGGTGTCATCGGAAATCCACAACGTTTAGCAAAATCCAAGTCCATTAGATTCAGGGCTGCTCCCGAATCCACAAAAGCCTTGGTGGAAAATGTGGACAGGGAGCAGATCAGAATAATTGCCAGAAGAAACTTAGGTTGAACACCACCCACAGAAAACGTGTGTGCAAAACATTTCTCTCGTTTAGGACAGACAGAAATAATATGCAAGGAATCTCCACAAAAAAAACACAGCTTATTACGCCTTCTGAACTCCTGATGTTGCTCCCTGGACAAAACTCTATCACATTGCATAGGTTCAGACACTTGTTCAACAGGTGGCAACACCTCTCGTGCAGTCCTGCGTTCACGTAATCGCCGATCAACCTGAATGGCTAATGACAGAATCGTCAAGACCAGAGGGAACAGGAAATCCCACCATAGTATCTTTAATGGCTTCTGACAAACCCTTCCAAAAGAGAGCTGCCAAGGCATTATCATTCCAGGTAGTAAGGACCGCCCACTTTCGGAATTTTTGACAGTACATTTCTGCAGAATCTCGACCCTGGCACAATGCCAACAGGGTCTTTTCAGCCTGATCAATAGCATTAGGTTCGTCATACAACAACCCCAAGGCTTGAAAAAATGCGTTCACATTAGTCAGAATAGGATCATCTGGTTTCAAAGAAAACGCCCAATCCTAGGGATCGCCTCGCAGCAAAGAGATGACAATTTTAACCTGCTGCGCGGAGCTCCCTGACGAGTTAGGCTTCAAGGCAAAAAATAATTTACATTTATTTTTGAAATTCAAAAATTTAGACCGATCCCCAAAAAACACATCAGGAGTGGGAATCTTTGGTTCAGCAGCATGTGAATGAGCAAGGTAGGCGGAAATTCCCCACACTTCCGCAGCGAGCTGCTCCACATGATCAGATAATTGCTTTATCTCCATTGAGAGAAAAAAAATTCCCCCTACGGCCTCAGAGATATAGAGGAAAAAATATACACCTTTTTTTTACAATTCTTTCCTGCTATTGAGTACCCTAGGATCTGCGGTATGGCGGGTGATTCTGTTATGAATGAGTCACCGTAGGAGGCAAAAACAGAAATACTAGCTAAGTCCAGAAAACTAGAGAAGTTGGCAGCTATCGGATTGCAGACCCCTGAACCTAACAACAACAACTAGCAGTAGCCGTGGGGGGTTCCTACGGTGCCCTAGACCCCTCGATCACAGCCGGAGAACTACATAGCCTAAAGACAGAAAGGGAAATCTAAACTGCCCCAGAGCAGACCCCAAAGCAATATGCAGCCCCCAACATATAATGACGGTGAAGCAAGATGAAAAAACACTCACACAGATAGAAAGATAGGCTGAGCAAATGATGGGGCCCAAGCTAACTAAATAGGACAGAATAGAAAAGCTGCTGTCTGCAATCCGCCAAAACCCTCTCAAAAACATGAGCCAACAGACTGATAGGGAAAAAAGCCCTGAAGACGCTAGGCTTCAAAAAGACTATATCAGTACTCAGGTATTATCTGAAGACAGAGCAAAAAGGAATTCAGCTCACCCAGCAGGGAAAGGCAGAAATCCAGTAAAACCAGGCAAAACAAAACCAAAGCACAAATGCAAAAAGTAGAGCAGAAAACTTAGCTTTTGAGGAGCAGGAATCAGACTGGTCTCCAAGAATCCCTCAGAGTTATCACCCGCAAGGCAGAAGGGCGTCGGATGCCTTATATACAGTCAGCAATCCCAGTCACCCAGTCATCATCATTCTGCTCAGGTGCTTTTGTAATTAGCCTCACTACCTTCCTTCACCAGAAGAGGGAGTTCATCAGACCTCAATGGTGAAGGGGAAAATGAACTCCCAACATTCAGCCCAGTCACAGCCAGGGCTGACTGAACACAAAAACTAAGTAAACCAGACAAAAACTCATATGAACAATAGCAGAGAAAACTTAGCTTTAAGAAGGCAGGAACCAAACTGGAAACCAGAAGCCACAGTCAGGAGAAATCACCAGCAAGAAACTAGGGAGTCGGCTGCCTTAAATCCTATCAGAAACTCCTGATATCCAATCGCAGTCCTCTTCCTCAGGTGGCAGGTCTCTGCCATTTAGATCAGCTTCATTACCTCCCTTCACCAACAGAGGGAGTCCAGATAGAGAACTCACTACTCCTCTGTCAGCACAGCCAGCTCCATAACCCTCACCAGAAGCCAGAGGCAAACCCGAAAATGAGCTCACAACACGTGACCAGACAAGAAGCTGCGGTACTGAAAGCGATGGTACGACCCAGCAATATTCCTGGAGAAGTGAGGGACTGCACAGGGAACAGAATGGTGATGTTTTGTGAAGAACCTTGTGCTGTTTCTGTGACTAAACTGGACGAGCTGAGTAAACTTGTTTTGTTAAAGATGAACCTGGACTCTGACTGTCATTGTGTAGTGCTGGAAGAAAAGAAGGCCCAGCAATTCAGGGAGGACCCCGCCTTACAAGTAAGTGCACTACAGAAGGGATAGTGTGTTTATGTGTCGGAGGGCCAGGGTGCGACAGAGCAGCCTCCGCCAGCCACGACTACCCCCCTGGTCCCTGTTACACTTGCATAACTGTGTCTGCGGGAAGCCCCAAAGTAACCTCCTCCTCCTCTGCTGAGCTACTCAGCTGCATACCACTGTATTTGCACCAAGTGTAATCTACTAGCTCATCGTCCTCCTCCCTGGTCTCCCCCTCTTCACCTTGACTCACCCTCCTCCTCTTCCTGCCCTGACAGCACAGTACAGTCCACGGGCACCTCAAATATCTGAGTCTCATCAGGAAAGGATCACCTCCACCCGCCGGGGTTAACATCTGCTGACATGGGTTTGGATTCTGCTCAGACCCTACTACGTCCGGTCCTGGATCAAACTGAAAAAAATTTGGGCATCGGTGCATATGATTTCCTCCTATTGACTCTGTGAATCTTTGGAGTACACTTTCAGTGTCCATGGCATACAATGTGTGAACATATCTGCAGCCTCAGCCATCTGTGGTTCCCAACGGTCAGTTGGGCGGTTGGAGAGTTGTGACGTGGGGAAAAACAAGGATAATTGGGTGTCACCTCTGTGGACTGTACTATGTGTGATGTTAATGTTAAGGAAGTGGAGCAGTGTCACGTGCCCCATCCTGTGCGACACAGCCAGCAGGCCGGTAACTAATACAACAGGACACGGCACGTGTAATTGTCCAGTGTGACGCGGCCCGCAGGCCGGTAACTAATACAAGACACAGGGGATAGGGAAACATTTACAACGGTGGGCCCTGAGATAGGGAAAGGGGATGTGGAGACCTCCTGCACTCCCCTGAGTCAGTGTCCCTAACGCTCCTAACGTTCCCTATGCTGGTTTCGCACCGGGCGCCGATCACGAACCTGTCGCCCTAGCACACCCTACACCTATCCCTTGCTATGGAGCTGGGTGGTGCAGGCACTGGCCCCACCGCTGTACTAACACCAACATGAAGAAAAGTGACAAAAGGGGAAACACTTAGCTTTGCTCTGATGCACTTGCTACAGGCAACAAAGTCCAACACCTGAGTGCATCTTCCTCCCACCATGTCCACCACCTGGGTGCAGCTGTCCAGTAATGGAGTCCAGCACCAGAGTGCAGCTGTCCAGCAACGGAGTCCAGCACCTGAGTGCAGCTTCCAGCAAAAGAAACCAGCAACTGAGTGCAGCTGTCCAGCAATGGAGTCCAGCTCCTGAGTGCAGCTTCCAGCAAAAGAGTCCAGCAACTGAGTGCAGCTCTACACCATAGCTGCCACTCCACCAAGCTTTGCAAGAATTCTTCACTGACACCATAGCTGCCACTCTACCATGCTTTACACAAACTCCTCGCTGACACCATAGCTGCCACTCCACTATGCTTTGCAAGAATTCTTCACTGACACCATAGCTGCCACTCCACCATGCTTTACACGAACTCCTCGCTGACGCCATAGCTGCCACTCCAGGACTCTGACTGAGCTGTCTTGGACTCCCTCAGCTTCTTCCTTCACCCAGCATGGTTGGAAAAGACCAACAATATCATCAATGTGAGTCAGAACAACTGACACACCTTTATTGAGTAAACACACCTGTTAGTGATTCCCGTGCAATTAGACTAACCACCACCGGGGGAAAACTATCTCTAAAAACACCAGTGCAATGACCATACTGGCCACCGGGGCAAAACTATCTCTAAAAACACCAGTGCAATGACCATACTGGCCACTGGGGCAAAACTATGTCTATGCACAAAGCTTAGAGAGAGAAAAAAAAGGTTACCAGTGCTCTTATCTGACATGATCCCGCATGGATCACGACACGCAGAGGCTCTTGCCATCTACTGGAGCACATGTTCTTGCTAGCCCTCATCTACAAAGCATACCACTGTGAGGCTTCCAAAGATGGAAATAAAGTAGCCCATCCAGTAGCAAAATTTGTAAAAATGCAATTGTTCACTTCAGCAAAACAAACGTCTCATCTTTCATATACCTGTCTCACAACTCTAATCAGCTATTCAGTACTTTCAATTCTCTCCCTCGTCCTCGTCCACTGCTCCCCCTCCCTCTCCTCTCATCTCAGCTGAAGACTTTACCTCATCACCTGTGATCTTTACCCAATAATGTCCCATTTCATTCCAAACCTTACCATAGTCTTCATCACACGCTTAACCCACCTCTTCAACCTGTCAGTAACGACTGGTGTCTTCCCCATCCTGTGTCTAGCTATCGTCCCATATCACTTCTCTCCTATGCCTCCAAACTACTGGAACAACACGTCCATTTTGAACTGTCCTCCCACTTCTCCTCTTGCTCCCTCTTTGACCGCTTACAATCTTGCTTCTGACCAAATCATGCCATTGAAACTGCCCTGACTAAAGCCACCAACGACCTACTAACTGCCAAATCAAAATGACGCTAGTGTGTCTTCCTTTTTCTACTGGACCTGACATCTGCCTTTGACACAGTGGACCATTCCCTCTTACTACAGACTTTCTGATATCTTGGCATTACAGACTTGGTCCTTTGTTGGATCTCCTTGTACCTAACAGACAGGACATTCAGTGTCTCCCATTCACACACCACCTCCTCATCTCGCCCCATATGTGTCAGTGTCCCCCAAGGTTCAGTTGTAGGCCCGGGCACTATGCTTAGGGTGCATGCTATCTCCCTCTTAAAGGGACCGCCAGCATCAATCTAAGGTGTTCCCAGCCAATATCTGGGTACACCTTCTATTTAAGGCTCCTCTTTCAATATGGAGGTTCCTGAGGGATGTTGTTAGTTTGCTTTGCATGCTTGCTAGTTGTCAGGTTCCCCAGGTCTGCCCATCTGCTTGTCTACCCTGTACTCATCTGCTCATACCTGTCTGTGCTCTTCTGTCCATCAGCCGGTTCAGCTGCACCTGCCAGTACTTTTCTGTTCCTCAGCTGGTCCCATCTGCACCTGTGGTTCCAGTGTCCCTACAGTGCCTGCCTGCATTCTTCATCCATCCTTTGGGCTGCAGCAACCTACCCGCTATAGGGGGTCAGCTGCCACCCTCTGTAGGTCAGCCCTAGTTTAGCACCTGGTGCCACCTCCTTGTCCCTCCTTGGGTCTCAATTTTTGCCTGCTGCCACTTATCGAGTTGGGATTTGGTAGGCTACCTAGATATGCCCCTCCAGGCTTTCTGAGGGATACGGCACAGTGGTTCGACCACTATGACCGTTACAGTCTCCATCTGCTGGGTTGACTGCAGTGGAAGAGGTGTCAGACCCCATTATACTAGTTCTACTCTGTTGCAATGGATGCCACTTTGTTCATGTATGCAATTCATTTTGGTAAATGTGTAGACTCCTGGTTGAGTCTCCTTCATGCGAGTTGCCTGTAGCAGTAGGCCTCCATGACCGTCAGGCCTCCACTGCCTTTGAGTCAACTACCCCTGTTACTATGTTACTATCCTTAGATTTTTCTGACAGTAGTAGTCTACGAAACTGATATTTGTGCCACCTGAGCATGGCTGAGAATCAAAGAAGGTTGAGCTGTTGCATGTGGTATCAGGGCTCCCAGCACAGCAGGCCTACACCGATCCCTCACCCACCTCATCTTAATTTGACATTCAGTTCAAAGCTGTAAATGCTGGCCCTGACGCCGATACCTCATGCATGGCTGATTGCTGCTGTGCCATGCTAAAATTTGTACTGTGGGTGAATTGAGGCCACTTTCCTGGTATCTGCCCCTCATTTGATGTGTTTTGGCAGCTTTTGGGCCTGTTTGAAGGTGTTGTGTATGCATTTGTTTTTGCCTCCCTTTGACTTGAATGGCATTCGGCTATGTTTGGTGAATATTCAACGAATAAATTGGCGAATCTAGGAAATTCGGCGATCGTAATCCGAACCAAACATTGAAATATTCGCTCATCTCTATTGGTGACCTACTCCAATGACATGTCATTAATATCAAATGCCCAAAGAATTTGTATTATTTGTTTAACTCTTGCTACTTTTGTTGATGAAATTAAGAAAAGCAAGGTAATGTGTTGTTTTTCTAACCTGGATTTGCATCAGTAAAGCAGTGAAAATTTGTGCTGACATAGTTGAGTTCAACCACAACGGAATTCCATTTCCTGACACACCCTTCATATTCTGTGTTTTCACATCGAGTGACCAACAGCTGGATACATCTAAAAGAGCATGAAAATGGCATGTTTTCATCAAGATTGATAAACATGTTTTTCTTGGAAGTTTGAAGCTTGTCCAATGGAAAGAACCCACATTCTCCATGTAATCCCTGCTCACTTGTCAATGTTACATCGGGGCCACAGGCTGCTTGCTGGATAAAATAATTCAGCCACATAAAAACTAAACATAGTTTGAATGAATTCTGTAAAATTGTACCATTAATTAAAAAAAAAAAAAAAAAAAATATATATATATATATATATATATATAAATATATATAAATCAAGAAAAAAGGGCAGCACTACCAAAATAATATAGTAGGTGCAAAACCTACACAGCAGTGTCCAAACAGCCAAATTAACAAAAGGAAAAAAATAGGCAGCACTCAAATTAAATGTGAAAACAGTGGATTCTTTACTGATCCTCAGGTGGCAACGTTTCAACGGTGACGGCTTGACAAAGACGGGTCACCGTTGAAACGTTGCCACCTGAGGATCAGTAAAGTATCCACTGTTTTCACATTTAATTTGAGTGCTGCCTATTTTTTCCTTTTTATATATATATATATATATATATATATATATTTATATATCTAATACATAAAGTTAAATGTGTGTGTGTATGTATGTATGTGTGTGTGTATGTATGTGTGTGTGCGTGTGTGTATGTCCGGGATTGGCATCTGCACCGTCGCAGCTACAACCACAAAATGTTGCACAGTCACACATGTGGACCCCGAGAGCATCATAGACTATGTTGTGAGGCGAAGTTTTAACCCTGTGTTCCACCTCATGGTCAACTTTACGTGGTCTGTTCAAGAGTTGGAATTGCCAAAAATCTGTTCATCTTTGCACCGAAAGGAAAAACCAAAATTGTTGTTTATCAAAAGGCTCTTGAATGAGTTGAAAATAAAATACTATCAATGCTTGGGTAATCATTTAGTTAATTTGTGCTGTAAATCTGTAGTGTTGAATATATGATGTGAAATGTTTTATGTGCAATATAATCATTATAATTTTTATAACTAACCACAGTTGGTTACTATATCCAGGCAACGCCGGGCTCTTCAGCTAGTATATATGTATATGTATATTAAAAAAGTCAATGAAAGAGGTGATTAATGTTGCCAAACAGTCATATTTGTTTTTGTTCTTTATAGCTTGGTCATAGGAATAAGTACTTAGATGAAGTGCTGTCTGCCTTTGCATGATTGCTGAGGCCAGCAAGAGCTACAATCCTGATAATAAAGAATTCAGAAGGGCAGAGAAGAGGTAGATTTGGAGCAGCGGGGGCAGTAAGGTAAAAGGTATAGTTCTCATTCTCATGCATTATAGGGAATCTGTCACCCATTTTTTGAGATATCATGTAAAGATATCATTGAATTGTGTTACCTAAGTATTCTAGTCATTGTACTTTTGATCCCCCTGTCCCCGCACCTTTGATGCATAAATACCTTTTTTTATCACTCTTCCGATTTATGGGAATCGCCGTGGTCCGGTCTGATGGGCGTGGCTTATTCTCCTCCCCCCCCTTGGCTTGCTGGATGCAATTTCTTCTGTGAATATCACACATGCGTTGTTTATTCGCCCCTGCGCATTGATAAGGCCGTTTGCGCTTGCTCAGTATGCTTTGTCCAACTGTGGGCAAAGCATATAATCGCTACTGCGCATGCGCCGGTATTTTTCCGTGTCTATGACCCGGAAGTCTTCATATGCATAGTCATGTGTTTGGAATCTTCTGTTTTCCTAAATGGTTAACTGTTCAAAACTGCCCTTCTTCCTTCCCTGGTCAACAATATGTAACCATTTTCAGCCGGTCTTCTGAGTAGCTCACATCTGCTCAGCTCCTTGCAAAACAACTGCTTATAACAAGCGGATTCCGGTAAGGTTTAATGCATTTATGTAAATATCCTATGCATCTCTGTTAGCTGGCCATAATGCATGCCTCATGATGTTTGCAATGCATGTTCAGCTCCTATAATGTTATTACACTGCATGATAGTTACATGCATCCTCTGGCCAGTGAATGCATAGCTGGCAGCCATGAGTTGTTTTTGATATCTTTCTCCTTTGCTGCTGTGTATGTTGTATTACTCAGTTTCTATATAATGCATGCTATCGATATAACAGCATCCTGTATCATTGCTACTGTTGTGATAGTACCCTGTATTGCTGTGATATTGTCTTCCAGTACTGACATGCTGCATTATCTGTTTCTTACAGTTTTTACCTGAATCATCCATAACTGTGTTCAACAATATCATCTACAACTTTGTACAACAACCCCTGATCTCATCTACTACTGTGTTCTACTATACCATCTGCTATGATCTCCCATTGTTGTTCATATCATCCCAATAAATATAGACTTAAGCACCCATACAGTCTTGTTTTTGGGAGTGGATGAAAAGTTTAGCCAGATGCTGGAATCCACACAGCGTCATACGTGGAAGAAGGCAGAACACAGCTCTTGCACCCTCTGATACCATCCTTGTGGTTATTCTATTTGATCAGGTATAAAATGTGCATGTCATTTATCCTATATTTACTAGCTTGATGGTGCTTTCCATGCTATATGGTGATATTGCTTTCTTGAGTCATGCATGTTATTGGTGCTCACTGTGACTGGTCAGGATTGGGCTGCTACAGTGACGATACTATGGGCATTGTCTGCTTCTAGCCCAACCTTGTGATGCGTTAAGGTTGAGGCTGGGGTGATGATGTTGGACATCGACTCTTTGATTTCTGATGCGCAGCTTGGTTCCAGAGAACGCCATTTTCAACCACAGTCATCTACTGGTGACTATGCATAAGTAACCCTACTTCCACCCTACATGTAGGCTCAATATAGGAAGCTAATGTAAAATGCGGGTTTGGGCTGATCTGCTCCTACCTGGTTTTCCCTGTAGGATTTTTTCAATATTACTTTCGCCTTCACTTGGATATATACAGTGGGGAAAAAAAGTATTTAGTCAGCCACCAATTGTGCAAGTTCTCCCACTTAAAAAGATGAAAGAGACCTGTAACTGACATCATAGCAAATTATGGTGGAAAATAAGTATTTGGTCACCTAATAACATGCAAGATTTTTGTCTCTCACAGACCTGTAACTTGTTCTTTAAAGGCTCCTCTGTCCTCCACACATTACCTGTAGTAATGGCACCTGTTTGAACTTGTTATCAGTTTAAAAGACACCTGATGAAGACCAAAGAGCTGTCGAACGACACCAGAAAAAAATTGTAGCCCTGCACCAGGCTGGGAAGACTGAATCTGCAATAGGCAAGCAGCTTGGTGTGATGAAATCTACTGTGGGAGCAATAATAAGAAAACAGAAGACATACAGTACAAGACCACTGATAATCTTCCTCTTCCTGGGGCTCCACGCAAGATCTCACTCCATGGGGTCAAAATGATCACACGCTCTATGTCGAAACAGGAGGTAAATTTTCCCTGTATGAGTCATAATCACAGCAAAAGTCCCTGGCAGGGGGAGGAGCGGAGCAGCTGGGTCAGGAGTTGAATAAAGGAATGATTTTTGCAGGAAAAAGAGACTTGAAGTTTTTACATAGAGCAGAGAAAAGAGAAGAATTTACTGGGTGGAAAGGCAAAATTACAAGGTGCATATAATATAATGATTACAATATATTAACAGTAGGGGGGAGTGCTTATTTAAGTTGTATGGTGGTAAAAAGCTGCATAATGTGGTACAGGCAGTTTAGTCGAAAATCCAGATGACAAGTTCCCTTTAACATTATAATTCTTAGACATAAACTATGGGGATCACTCTAAAAAAGACTTACTGCCCATTAAAGGAGTTGTTCAGGCCTTTCACAAAAGTCTGCAGTCACTCTATGTGACTGCAGACTTGTGAATCCTCCTATCGCGCATACTGTGCACTGTGAGTATTCTCACATAGAGTGACTGCAGACTTTTGTGATAAACTCAGACAACCCTTTCAATAGTGGTACTTTGGTTTTTTTTCCTGTGTTAAGTATCAACGCTGAGAACCAGGCAGAACTTGGCTATAAAGTAACAGATGGATACATTCTCAGAACTTTCTTAGTTCTACTTTCTTGCCAACTGGGTCAACATTCCTAAATATAGCACATCTGAACAAACATCTACAATCCAGAGGAAAGGAATAAAACTGTGATTCTCTCTCATTGTGCCTGTTTACATTTAACCTTTTCATTACATAATTTTTATGCTTATTTTTCTGTCATATTTCAGATTGAACTGCTACTTTATTACATCCTTTTTACTCTGAACATAAGCAGTAATAAAAAGAAATATAAAAGAAAAAAGTCCCATGAGGACATATACTCTGGATTTTAACATGCAAATTAAATGTGCTCCGCTATATGGCAGAGTCGCTGTACAACTTTCTCATTTCATTAAAAAAAAAAGTATCCTACCTTAGTCTTGATTAGTGATGAGTAGTGTTGAGCGATACCATCCGATACCCTAAAATATCGGATCGGATGGTATCGGCCCGATACGAAAAAAGTATCGGGTATCGCCGATTCCGATACCGGAAGTCCCATTCAAGTCTATGGGACTTCCAGTATCGGAATAAGAAAAACCCTTTTCTGTCCTTGTACAGCCTCTAGGGGGGGTGTATGGACCTTCCGGTGGTCTGTGCCGGCCTGCCGGTGGTCTGTGCCGACTGTCCGGGTGTCTGTGCAGGTTGCGGGGGACTGAGCCGGCCTGCCGGTGGTCTGTACCGACTGCCCGGGGGTCTGTGCAGACTGCCGGGGGGCTGTGCCGGCCTGCCGGTGGTCTGTACCGACTGCCCGGGGGTCTGTGCGGACTGCCGGGGGGCTGTGCCGGCCTGCCGGGGATCTGTGCCAACAGTCCGGGGGTCTTAGCAGACTGCGGGGGTCTGTGCAGGATCGTCCGATGGGACTACAAGTCCCATCGGGCGATGCCTGCTACCATGACGGTGATTGACACATTAGCCAATGATGGGACAGTAGTAGTCCCATCATCCGGCCTATGTGTTGAATGTACAAAAAAAAAAAATACATACTACATACATACTACATGCTACATACATACTACATACATGCTACATACATACTACATGCATGTAACATACATACATACTGCATATATACCAAATGCATGCAACATGCATACTACATATATACCACATATATACTACATGCATGCAACATGCATACTACATATATACCACATATATACTACATGCATGCAACATGCATACTACATATATACCACATATACCGGGGGGCTGTGCCGACTGTCCGGGGGTCTGTGGCGACTGCCCGGGGGTCTGTACCGGCCTGCCGGTGGTCTGTACCGACTGTGCGGGGGTCTGTGCAGGCTGCGGGGGTCTGTACCGGCCTGCCGGGGGCTGTGCCGGCCTGCCGGTGGTCTATACCGACTGTCCGGGGGTCTGAGCGGACTGCCGGGGGTCTGTACCGGCCTGCCGGGGGGCTGTGCCGGCCTGCCGGTGGTCTATACCGACTGTCCGGGGGTCTGTGCAGGCTGCGGGGGTCTGTACCGGCCTGCCGGGTGGCTGTGCCGGCCTGCCGGTGGTCTGTACCGACTGTCCGGGGGTCTGAGCGGACTGCCGGGGGTCTGTGCCGGCCTGCCGGGGGGCTGTGCCGGCCTGCCGGGGGTCTGTGCCGACTGTCCGGGGGTCTGTGCCGACTGCCCAGGAATCTGTGTGGACTGCCGGGGGTCTGTACCAGCCTGCCGGGGGGCTGTGCTGGCCTGCCGGGGGGCTGTGCCGACTGTCCGGGGGTCTGTGCAGGCTGCGGGGGGTCTGTGCAGGCTTCGTCTGATGGGACTACAAGTCCCATCGGGCGATGCCTGCTACCATGACGGTGATTGACACATTAGCCAATGATGGGACAGTAGTAGTCCCATCATCCGGCCTATGTGTTGAATGTAAGAAAAAAAAATACATACTACATGCTTCATACATACTACATACATGCTACATACATGCTACATATATACTACATGCATGCAACATACATACATACTGCATATATACCAAATGCATGCAACATGCATACTACATATATACCACATATATACTACATGCATGCAACATGCATACTACATATATACCACATATATACTACATGCATGCAACATGCATACTACATATATACCACATATACCGGGGGGCTGTGCCGACTGTCCGGGGGTCTGTGGCGACTGCCCGGGGGTCTGTACCGGCCTGCCGGTGGTCTGTACTGACTGTGCGGGGGTCTGTGCAGGCTGCGGGGGTCTGTACCGGCCTGCCGGGGGCTGTGCTGGCCTGCCGGTGGTCTATACCGACTGTCCGGGGGTCTGAGCGGACTGCCGGGGGTCTGTACCGGCCTGCCGGGGGGCTGTGCCGGCCTGCCGGTGGTCTATACCGACTGTCCGGGGGTCTGTGCAGGCTGCGGGGGTCTGTACCGGCCTGCCGGGTGGCTGTGCCGGCCTGCCGGTGGTCTGTACCGACTGTCCGGGGGTCTGAGCGGACTGCCGGGGGTCTGTACCGGCCTGCCGGGGGGCTGTGCCGGCCTGCCGGGGGGCTGTGCCGACTGTCCGGGGGTCTGTGCCGACTGCCCAGGAATCTGTGTGGACTGCCGGGGGTCTGTACCAGCCTGCCGGGGGGCTGTGCTGGCCTGCCGGGGGGCTGTGCCGACTGTCCGGGGGTCTGTGCAGGCTGCGGGGGTCTGTGCAGGCTTCGTCTGATGGGACTACAAGTCCCATCGGGCGATGCCTGCTACCATGACGGTGATTGACACATTAGCCAATGATGGGACAGTAGTAGTCCCATCATCCGGCCTATGTGTTGAATGTAAGAAAAAAAAATACATACTACATGCTTCATACATACTACATACATGCTACATACATGCTACATATATACTACATGCATGCAACATACATACATACTGCATATATACCACATGCATGCAACATGCATACTACATATATACCACATATATACTACATGCATGCAGCATGCATACTACATATATACCACATATATACTACATGCATGCAACATGCATACTACATATATACCACATATACCGGGGGGCTGTGCCGACTGTCCGGGGGTCTGTGCGGCCTGCCGGTGGTCTGTACCGACTGTCCGGGGGTCTGAGCGGACTGCCGGGGGTCTGTACCGGCCTGCCGGGGGGCTGTGCCGGCCTGCCGGTGGTCTGTACCGACTGTCCGGGGGTCTGTGCAGGCTGCGGGGGTCTGTACCGGCCTGCCGGGTGGCTGTGCCGCCCTGCCGGTGGTCTGTACCGACTGTCCGGGGGTCTGAGCGGACTGCCGTGGGTCTGTACCGGCCTGCCGGGGGGCTGTGCTGGCCTGCCGGGGGGCTGTGCCGACTGTCCAGGGGTCTGTGCCGACTGCCCGGGAATCTGTGTGGACTGCCGGGGGTCTGTACCAGCCTGCCGGGGGGCTGTGCTGGCCTGCCGGGGGGCTGTGCCGACTGTCCGGGGGTCTGTGCAGGCTGCGGGGGTCTGTGCAGGCTTCGTCTGATGGGACTACAAGTCCCATCGGGCGATGCCTGCTACCATGACGGTGATTGACACATTAGCCAATGATGGGACAGTAGTAGTCCCATCATCCGGCCTATGTGTTGAATGTAAGAAAAAAAAATACATACTACATGCTTCATACATACTACATACATGCTACATACATGCTACATATATACTACATGCATGCAACATACATACATACTGCATATATACCACATGCATGCAACATGCATACTACATATATACCACATATATACTACATGCATGCAGCATGCATACTACATATATACCACATATATACTACATGCATGCAACATGCATACTACATATATACCACATATACCGGAGGGCTGTGCCGATTGTCCAGGGGTCTGTGCCGACTGCCCGGGGGTCTGTACCGGCCTGCCGGGGGGCTGTGCCGGCCTGCCGGTGGTCTGTACCGACTGTCCGGGGGTCTGTGCAGGGTGCGGGGGTCTGTACCGGCCTGCCGGGGGCTGTGCCGGCCTGCCGGTGGTCTGTACCGACTGTCCGGGGGTCTGAGCGGACTGCCGGGGGTCTATACCGGCCTGCCGGGGGGCTGTGCTGGCCTGCCGGTGGTCTGTACCGACTGTCCGGGGGTCTGAGCGGACTGCCGGGGGTCTGTACCGGCCTGCTGGGGGGCTGTGCTGGCCTGCCGGTGGTCTGTACTGACTGTGCGGGGGTCTGTGCAGGCTGCGGGGATCTGTGCAGGATCGTCCGATGGGACTACAAGTCCCATCGGGCGATGCCTGCTACCATGACGGTGATTGACACATTAGCCAATGATGGGACAGTAGTAGTCCCATCATACGGCCTATGTGTTGAATGTAAAAAAAAACAAACAAACATACTACATACATACTACATGCTACATACATACTACATACATGCTACATACATACTACATGCATGCAACATACATACTACATATATACCACATGCATGCAACATGCATACTACATATATACCACATATATACTACATGCATGCAACATACATATATACTACATGCAACATACATACTACATATATACTACATGCATGCAACATACATATATACTACATGCAACATGCATACTACATGCATGCAATATACATATACTACATATATACCACATATATACTACATGCATGCAACATGCAATCTACATATATACCACATATATACTACATGCATACTACATATATACCACATGCATGCAACATACATATATACAACATATATACTACATGCAACATACATAAAACATGCATGCAACATACATACTACATATATACTACATGCATACTACATATATACCACATGCATGCAACATACATATATACAACATATATACTACATGCATGCAACATGCATACTACATATATACCACATATATACTACATGCATGCAACATACATACAACATATATACTACATGCATGCAACATGCATACTACATATATACCACATATATACTACATGCATGCAACATACATACATACAACATATACTACATGCATGTAACATGCATACTACATATATACCACATATATACTACATGCATGCAACATACATATATAGTACATGCAACATGCATACTACATATATACTACATGCATGCA
This sequence comes from Dendrobates tinctorius, assembly GCF_039654945.1. Lineage (NCBI taxonomy): Eukaryota > Metazoa > Chordata > Amphibia > Anura > Dendrobatidae > Dendrobates > Dendrobates tinctorius. The sequence continues at coordinate 3,903,434 of NW_027361671.1, read as the reverse complement.
ACATACATATTACATATATACCACATGCATGCAACATGCATACTATATATATACCACATATATACTACATGCATGCAACATACATATATACTACATATATACCACATATATACTACATGCATGCAACATATATATAATACATATATACTACATGCAACATACATACTACATACATACTACATATATACCACATGCATGCAACATGCATACTACATATATACTACATATATACTACATGCATGCAACGTACATATATACTACATGCATGCAACATACATACATACTACATATATACCACATGCATGCAACATGCATACTACATATATACTACATATATACTACATGCATGCAACATACATATATACTACATACAATACATTCATACAATACATACATATAGACATACAGTACATATAACATAGAGTACATACTCACCATCACTTGTCACTTTGATCCCCGAAGCCATTGTCATCTATGGAATAAATATTAAAATAACAAAGCACCAATATACTCACCCCTGATCCGCAGAAGTCCACGGGTGTCCCATGACGATCTTGTTTGGAGAACAGCAGCATCAGCTGATGATACCGTTCTCTACGGGCTCCAGGAAACCAGTGTCGGGAGGTAGGTATCCTTCCGCCCTGTATTCCTCCGCCACTGTAAAAAACAAAAAAAGTCCCTAGTCTCATTTTATGGCATTGCTGTGTGAGAAATTTCCCACGCAGCTTTTGCCATAAAGTGAGACTAGGGACTTTTTTTTTCTTTACAGTGGCGGAGGAATACAGGGCGGAAGGATACCTACCTCCCGACACTGTTTTCCTGGAGCCCGTAGAGAACGGTAGCATCAGCTGATGCTGCTATTCTCCACGCAAGATCGTCGTGGGACACCCGTGGACTTCTGCGGATCAGGGGTGAGTATATTGGTGCTTTGTTATTTTAATATTTATTCCACAGATGACAATGGCTTCGGGGATCAAAGTGACAAGTGATGATGAGTATGTACTCTGTTATATGTACTGTATGTCTATATGTATGTATTGTATGAATGTATTGTATGTAGTATATATGTATGTTGCGTGCATGTAGTATATATGTAGTATGCATGTTGCATGAATGTGGTATATATGTAGTATGTATGTATGTTGCATGCATGTAGTATATATGTATGTTGCATGCATGTAGTATATATGTAGTATGCATGTTGCATGCATGTGGTATATATGTAGTATGTATGTAGTATGTAGTATATATGTATTCTGTTATATGTACTGTATGTCTATATGTATGTATTGTATGAATGTATTGTATGTAGTATATATGTATGTTGCATGTATGTAGTATATGTAGTATATATGTAGTATGCATGTTGCATGCATGTAGTATATATGTAGTATATATGTATGTTGCATGCATGTAGTATATATAGTATGCATGTTGCATGCATGTGGTATATATGTAGTATGCATGTTGCATGCATGTAGTTTATATGTAGTATGCATGTTGCATATAGTATATATGTATGTTGCATGCATGTAGTATATATGCGGTATATATGTAGTATGCATGTTGCATGCATGTAGTACATATGTTGTATGTATGTTGCATGCAGGTAGTATATATGTGGTATATATGTAGTATGCATGCATGTAGTATATATGTAGTATGTATGTTGCATGCATGTGGTATATATGTAGTATGTATGTATGTATGTTGCATGCATGTAGTATGTATGTAGCATGTATGGAGTACGTATGTAGCATGTATGTAGTATGTATTTTTGTTTTTTTTACATTCAACACATAGGCCGGATGATGGGACTACTACTGTCACATCATTGGCTAATGTGTCAATCACCGTCATGGTAGCAGGCATCGCCCGATGGAACTTGTAGTCCCATCGGACGATCCTGCACAGACCCCCGCAGCCTGCTCAGACCCCCGGACAGTCGGTATAGAGCCGGCACAGCCCCCCGGCAGGCCGTTACAGACCACCGGCAGGCTGATACAGACCCCTGGCAGTCCGCTCAGACCCCCGGACAGTCGGTACAGACCACCGGCAGGCCGGCACAGACCCCCGGCAGTCCGCTCAGACCCCCGGACAGTCGATACAGACCACCGGCAGGCCGGTACAGACCCCCGGACAGTCGGCACAGACCCACCGGACAGTCGGCACAGCCCCCCGGTATATGTGGTATATATGTAGTATGCATGTTGCATGCATGTAGTATATATGTGGTGTATATGTAGTTTGCATGTTGCATGCATGTAGTATATATGTGGTATATATGTAGTATGCATGTTGCATGCATGTGATATATATGCAGTATGTATGTATGTTGCATGTATGTTGCATGTATGTAGCATGTATGTAGCATGTAGTATGTATGTAGTATGTATGTAGCATGTAGTATGTATTTTTTTTTTTTTTTACATTCAACACATAGGCCGGATGATGGGACTACTACTGTCCCATCATTGGCTAATGTGTCAATCACCGTCATGGTAGCAGGCATTGCCCGATGGGACTTGTAGTCCCATCGGACGATGCCTGCACAGACCCCCGCAGCCTGCACAGACCCCCGGACAGTCGGCACAGCCCCCCGGCAGGCCAGCACAGCCCCCCGGCAGGCCGGTACAGACCCCCAGCAGTCTGCACAGACCCCCGGGCAGTCGGCACAGACCCCCGGCAGGCCGGCACAGCCCCCTTGCAGGCCGGTACAGACCCCCGGCAGTCCACTCAGACCCCCGGACAGTCGTAACAGACCACCGGCAGGCCGGCACAGCCCCCCGGCAGGCCGGTACAGACCCCCGCAGCCTGCACAGACCCCCGGACAGTCGGTACAGACCACCGGCAGGCCGGCACAGCCCCCCGGCAGGCCGGTACAGACCCCCGGCAGTCCGCTCAGACCCCCGGGCAGTCGGCACAACCCCCCGGCAGGCCGGTACAGACCCCCGCAGCCTGCACAGACCCCCGGACAGTCGGTACAGACCACCGGCAGGCCGGCACAGCCCCCCCGGCAGGCCGGTACAGACCCCCGGCAGTCCGCACAGACCCCCGGGCAGTCGGCACAGACCCCCGGACAGTTGGCACAGCCCCCCGGCAGGCCGGCACAGCCCCCCGGCAGGCCGGTACAGACCCCCGGCAGTCCGCTCAGACCCCCAGACAGTCGGTACAGACCACCGGCAGGCCGGCACAGCCCCCCGGCAGGCCGGTACAGACCCACGGCAGTCCGCTCAGACCCCCGGACAATCGGTACAGACCACCGGCAGGCTGGCACAGCCCCCCGGCAGGCCGGTACAGACCCCCGCAGCCTGCACAGACCCCCGGACAGTCGGTACAGACCACCGGCAGGCCGGTACAGACCCCCGGGCAGTCGGCACAGACCCCCGGGCAGTCGGCACAGACCCCCGGACAGTCGGCACAGCCCCCCGGTATATGTGGTATATATGTAGTATGTATGTTGCATGCATGTAGTATATATGTGGTATATATGAAGTATGCATGTTGCATGCATGTGGTATATATGCAATATGTATGTATGTTGCATGTATGTAGAATGTATGTAGTATGTATGTAGCATGTAGTATGTATGTAGTATGTATGTAGCATGTAGTATGTATTTTTTTTTTTCTTACATTCAACACATAGGCCGGATGATGGGACTACTACTGTCCCATCATTGTCTAATGTGTCAGTCACCGTCATGGTAGCAGGCATCGCCCGATGGGACTTGTAGTCCCATCGGACGATGCCTGCACAGACCCCCGCAACCTGCACAGACCGCCGGACAGTCGGCACAGCCCCCCTGCAGGCCGGTACAGACCACCGGCAGGCCGGTACAGACCACCGGCAGGCCGGTACAGACCCCCGGCAGGCCGCTCAGACCCCCGGACAGTCGGTACAGACCAACGGCAGGCTGGCACAGCCCCCAGGCAGGCCGGTACAGACCCACGGCAGTCCGCTCAGACCCCCGGACAGTCGGTACAGACCACCGGCAGGCCGGCACAGCCCCCCGGAAGGCCGGTACAGACCCCCGGGCAGTCGGCACAGACCACCGGGAGGCCGGAACGGATCCCCGGCAGTCCGCACAGACCCCCGGGCAGTCGGCACAGACCCCCGGCAGGCCGCTACAGAACCCCGGGCAGTCGGCATAGACCCCCCGGAAGGCCCGAACTGACGGCGCATAATGATGCGCACAGACTGCACATCATGATGACGTCATTTCGGCAGCCAATCAGAGCCACAGCAGTGGCTCTTTGCATTATGGGAACTTCCGATTCCGATATCCGATATTGAAAAAATATCGGTACTTGGTATCGGAATTCCGATACAGCGAATATCGGCCGATACCCGATATTTGCAGTATCGGAATGCTCAACACTAGTGATGAGTGAATCTGTGGATGTTTGGGTCCGGCGGGTTCGGACAAATTTTGTTAAAAACCCACACAACGTTCAAATGAATGGGGATCATGAACTTCCAGCGTTTCCCACTCTGTCATCTTTGTGACAGCATGGCAAACAGTATCTATGACCTGCAGTAATATTACACATTACTGCCTGTCACAGCGCTGCGGTTCTCACACTGTAAAACAGATGACATTGTGTGAGCCAGCCCAGCAGATGTGACCGGTGGTAAAAAAGGTTACCATTGGTCATGCATCAGCTGATGAGACTACTACTGCTCTCATCAGCGTACACCTGCTCTCAGTGAAATAGAACATCAGCCCTCAGCCGCAGCAGAAATGGTGCAACCATAAGATGCCTCAATTCTGGTGCTTAACTGTCATGATCCAGGTTGGATTATGACAGATAAATGCACTAGTAACCTTATTTTTTCCTTAAGCTGTGTGCTTAAAGATAGTTTTGTCCCCCGGTGGCCATTAGGGTCATTGCACTGTGGTGGTTTCAGTTCTAGTTTTGCCCCCGGTGGCCGTTAGGGTCATTGCACACTGGTTACTTTAGTTTAGTGCACGTGATTATATAGCAGGTGTGATTGCTCTGGCTCTGCTATAAAAGAGTGTCAGTTGTTGCAATCACTGTTGGTGATAGTTGTCATTTCCAACCATCCTTGGAGGAAGGAGCTAGAGAGAGAGTTCCTGGCAGCTCAGTCAGAGTCCTGGTGTGGAAGGAGTCACAGAGGGGATTTCCTTGCAGCTCATACAGAGCTTGGTGGCAGCTATTCAGGAGGAAAGCTGCATTCTGTTGGTGGACTCTGTTGCTGGGAGAAAGAGCAACAGAGCAAAGCAAAGTGGTGTTTCCCTGTTTGTGACTTCCCTTATGTGTGTTTCAGTGCAGTGGTGGGATTAGTTTCTGCACCGTCCATTTCATTAGGAAGGGCTAGGTGCTGGGCGAGCTAGGGTTCTTAGGTTCCAGCTCGGCGACAGGTGCGGAGCCTGTATAGGGACTGTTAGGAGTGTAGAGACTGGCTCAGGGGAGTGCAGGAGGTCTCCACGTCCCCGTTCCCTATCGCAGGGCCCTCCATTGTATCAGTTTCCCTGGTGTTTCCCCTTATTATTTAAATTCGCCCTGTTGGAGGCGGTGTATCCAGTTTCACCTGTAATTCTGAAATTCGCCTGCTGGAGACGGTGTATCACCAACCACAACATTTTTTTTCCTCTGGTGAGCCATGGGCCAAGTGCAGACCAGTGAGCAGTTGCTGTTGGCCCTCACTGAGATTAGTGAGGAGCTGAATGATGTCTTTCAGCAGCACCTGCAGCAGAATTATGGGTCTGAGGCTTATCCTCTGTCTCAACTAGAGGGTCCATATACGGCTTTGGCGAGGATTCCCTGCTGGGGAGCAGGACTTGCTTATACAGGCGGAAGTACCCAGGCAGGTGGGTGGAGTTGGTGTCCCCATGGTGCTGCCTGGTGTTCCCCAAGGTGAAGGGGTACGTCCCTGTAGTGAGCAGACTAATGATTTAGTCCTCGGCACTGACGCAGAAAATTCTGTACTGTCAGAGAAGCCGTGCCCCCGGGTCGTGTGAAGGAAGACGACCTGGGAGTGTATATTTCCTCCTCGCCCTCAGAAGGTACTATGTCAGCAGAGGTGATGGTTGGCGAGGTACCTGAGGGCATACCGGTGCTTGTGAACAGTGGAGCTGAAGTCAGTCTGGTGGATGCTCAGTTTGTCCAGACTCATGGTCTGAGTTGTGAGACGCCGGACAAACCCATAAGCGTCCAGGCCATTAACTCCGTCCCACTGAGCCAGGGAGGGTTAAACCAAGTCGTAGAAGACATTGTGCTGTATAGTGAACATCATGATGAGTCCCAGTCATACTACGTCTTGGAGGGAAATCCAGCATCTATCGTTGTGGGCCCCCCCCTTGGTCTGAAAAGCACAACCCGGTTTCAGATTGGCGGACTAGGGAAGTAGTCATGTGAGGGCTGCTGCCTAGGGGCTACTGTCCCTGCCGTATCTCTACAAGCGTCCCCTTCCTCTCCAGTGGGAGCAGCGGAGGTGCAGCAGGAGAGTAGCGGCAAGTCTCAACCCTCGCCATTAGCCAACCCTGGGAGGCAGAGACCTCGTGGTGGAAGGGGTTGGAGGGTGGTGTTTCCCTTGGTGAATTGCGGGGGTGTGAGTGTGGTGACACAGGGGGACGCCTCTGTTGTCAGTGCCAGAAAGAGTTCACCCTATTTTGACAAACGAAATGTGTGGCAATAAACGTTCAGGTCCGGACCTGTGTGTGAACGAGCATGTATGGGTGGCCACCAAAAACATCCAGTGGAAGTGTGTTGCGGGGGTCTGGAATTCTCAGGTGATCGGGCTGTATCTGGTGTCGGCTATCCAGGGCCCGGAGACTTACCAGCTGGAGTTACCCACAAACATGCATATACACAACTTGTTCCCCAGGTCAGCGTTTTGGAGATGTGTGGTGCCTCCAGAACATACATTGCCAATGCCAGCGGTGCTCGTTTGCCATAAAACTGAAGTTCAGGTAGTGACTGGGGTGAACTCTGGACCTGGGTGTCCCCGTTGTAGATGGTTCCCTGATGAGGAGCAGTCTTGAGGGTCCAGAGGCCCTTCATTAAGGGAGGGTACTGTCATGATTCAGGTTGGATTATGACAGATAAATGCACTAGTAACCTTATTTTTCCTTAAGCTGTGTGCTTAAAGATAGTTTTGCCCCCCCCCCCGGTGGCCATTAGGGTCATTGCACTGTGGTGGTTTCAGTTCTAGTTTTGCCCCCGGTGGCCGTTAGGGTCATTGCACACTGGTTACTTTAGTTTAGTGCACGTGATTATATAGCTGGTGTGATTGCTCTGGCTCTGCTATAAAAGAGTGTCAGGTGTTGCAATCACTGTTGGTGATAGTGGTCATTTCCAACCATCCTTGGTGGAGTAAGGAGCTAGAGAGAGAGTTCCTGGCAGCTCAGTCAGAGTCCTGGTGTGGAAGGAGTCACAGAGGGGATTTCCTTGCAGCTCTTACAGAGCTTGGTGGCAACTATTCAGGAGGAAAGCTGCATTCTTATGGTGGACTCTGTTGCTGGGAGAAAGAGCAACAGAGCAAAGCAAAGTGGTGTTTCCCTGTTTGTGACTTCCCTTCATGTGTGTTTCAGTGCAGTGGTGGGATTAGTTTCTGCACCGTCCATTTCATTAGAAAGGGCTAGGTGCAGGGCGAGCTAGGGTTCTAAGGTTCCAGCTCGGCGACAGGTGCGGAGCCTGTATAGGGACTGTTAGGAGTGTACAGACTGGCTCAGGGGAGTACAGGAGGTCTCCACGTCCCTGTTCTCTATCGCAGGGCCCTCCATTGTATCAGTTTCCCTGGTGTTTCCCCTTATTATTTAAATTCGCCCTGCTGGAGGTGGTGTATCCAGTTTCACGTGTAATTCTGAAATTCGCCTGCTGGAGGAGGTGTATCCGGCTGCACGTTATATTATTTAAATTCGCCCTATTGGAGGCGGTGTATCCAGGGTCACGTGTGTGATAGCAATTCGCCCTGCTGGAGGCGGTGTGTCCAGTCACACGTTGACCATCACATTAACCTCAATCTTCCCACTGGTGCGGTGGCAAGTGGGGTAATATTTATGGAGTTGATGTCAGCTTTGTAATTTTAGCTGACATCAAAACCAGGGGTTAGTAATGGAGAGGCACCTATAAGACATCCCCATTACTAACCTTTTAAAGACACACACAGAAAAAAGTCCTTTAATTGAAATAAACACACAGAAAAAAACCTTTATTTGAAATAAACAGTCCCTGCCCTCTTTTACCCATTTATTACTGTAAAATTAAAAATAATAAAACATCATATTCCCCACCATATTTGAATATGGGGTTAGTAATGGGGGTGTCTTATAGATGCCTCTCCATTACAAACCTGTGGGTTTGATTTCAGCTATCATTACAAAGCTGACATCAGCCCCACAAATTTTACTCCGCTAGTCAATACACCAGGGCAAGTGGGAAGAGCCAGGTACAGAGACAGAATTGGTGCATCTAATAGATGCGCCTTTTTTGGGATGGCTGTGGGCTGCTATTTTTAGGCTGGGGAGGGCCAATATCCATGGCCCCTTCCAAGTCTGAGAATACTAACCCCCAGCTGTCTGCTTTAGCTTGGCCAGTTGTTAAAAATTGGGGCAACCCCATGCCGTTTTTTAAAATTATTTATATAACTAAAAAAAATGGCATGGGACCCCTCTATTTTTGACAACCAGGAAAGATAATGCTGACAGCTGAGGGATGCAGTTTTACCTCTGCTGGTTAGCAACAATAGAGGGGACCATGTTTACTCACCCCTAAGAGTCCTTTAATCCATCTCTCCTAGGACTTCATTACTGGGCTCCCACTATTAGAATGGAATACTGTTATCTGGGTGGTAGTTGACAGGTTCAGTAAATAATGTCATTTTTTACCTCTCAAATTTCAAGTTATTCATCAAACACATTGTTTGTTTCCATGGTATTCCGGAAATCGTTTGTGACTGGGGTGCTCAGTTGATTTCCAAATTTTGGAAAGCATTGTATTAAAAATATCAATATTGGGTTGTCTTTTTTCCTCCTAACATTCAGAAACCAATGGTCGGACAGAACATATTAATCAAACACGTAAGCAATATCTTTGGTGTTATGTGTCTGACTGAGTGGAACATCTTCTGTTAGCTAAATGTGCTATTAATAATCAATTTCAATAATCCATTAAAGCATTTCCATTTTCTATAATCTTGGGTTTTATTATCACTTTGATTTCTTTTTGACCATCCTCATGGATATTCCAGAGGTTGAAAAATATGTGAACAAATTAAAGGTTATCTGTTCTGAAGTCAGAGAGAACTTGAAGAAGCCGTAGGGTAGTCAAACCTCAGCTGCAAATAAGAGAAATTCTAGGGGTCCAAGTTTTGAAGATGGGGACAAGGTCTGGTTGTCCACAAAATATTAAGCTTAAAGATCCTTCTGCCAAGCTGGATGCCAAATTTATTGGTCCTTATAAAATAATCAAGGTAATTAACCCTGAAGCTTTCTGCCTGAAACTTCCTATAGCCTTCAAAATACCTAATATGTCTCATATGTCCTCCTTGTCTTATCATTCTTCAGTTCTCTCTATCAGAGACAGATCCTCTTCCCACAGTTTTCAAAGGCAAGTTGGAGTAGGAGGTACAGAAAATACAGGATTCTCATGTGGTGAGAGGGTCCTTATATCTGGTTAAGGTCCAGATAAGAGATCCTGGATTCTGACAAGCAACACCTAGGCCAATAACGTTATCAGAAAGTTTTATCTTCTGTGCTGGGATAAACATAGTTCTAAAGGCCACCTGTCCTTCTGTCCTTCCTGAAAAGATGGAGGGGAATTATTACATCTCCTCTGGGATCTGCTCCTGTGATGTCTTTATAACAAGGTGGCACGGGGTGGTAGTCATGGGCGAGTCCACTAGGTCACAGTCAGTGAGCACTCTGGCCCATTGTAAAACAAAAAGGAAGATAAAGTCCCAGCACGATTGTCGTCCAGTTCATTGTTCCACTGACCTGTTATGAATGAGTCACCGAGGAGGAAAAACAAAAACAAGCTAAGCCACAGAAAACCAGAGAGGTTGGTAACTAAGCGGATTGCAGACCCCTGATCCTATCCACACAACTAGCAGTAGCCGTGGAGTGTACCTACGATGATCCTAGACGCCTCGTCACAGCCAGAGAACTAAATAAGCCTAAAGCAAGAAAAAGGGAAATCTAAACTGCCCCAGAGCAGACCCCAAAGCAATAGACAGCCCCCAAACATGTATTGTCAGTGAGACAAGATGAAAACACAAGCACAGATAGAAAAATAGGCTGAGCAAACGATGGGGCCCACACTAACTAGAAAGGACAAGAAAGGAAAGATGCTGTCTGCAATCACGCACAAAACCCTGCCAAAAAATGTCCAACACTTTCTGATAACAAAAACCCTGAAGTCGCTAGACTTCAATTATATCGGCACTCTGGTATATTCTGAAGACAGAGCAAAAAGAGACCAATCTGATCAGGGACAAAAAGCAAACTGGCATAAACAGAGACATAAGAATGGAAATTCAGCACAGCCCCAGCAGGGGCTGGCTGACCACAAAAACTGAGTAAACCAGACCAAATCTCAAGTGAAAAAATAGCAGAGCACACTTAGCTTGAGAAGTGTTGTGAGCTCATTTTCGGGTTTGCCTCTGGCTTCTGGTGAGGGTTATGGAGCTGGCTGTGCTGACAGAGGAGTAGTGAGTTCTCTATCTGGACTCCCTCTGTTGGTGAAGGGAGGTAATGAAGCTGATCTAAATGGCAGACACCGGCCACCTGAGGAAGAGGACTGCGATTGGACATCAGGAGTTTCTGATTGGATTTAAGGCTGCCGACTCCCTAGTTTCTTGCTGGTGATTTTCCTGACCGTGGCTCCTGGTTTCTAGTTTGGTTCCTGCCTTCCTAAAGCTAAGTTTTCTCTGCTATTGTTCATATGAGTTTTTGTCTGGTTTACTTAGTTTTTTGTTCAGGCAGCCCTGGCTGGGACTGGGCTGAATCCCCATTTTGTCTCTGATCAGTTGATCTCTTTTGCTCTGTCTTCAGAATATACCTGAGTGCTGATATAGTGATTTGAAGTCTAGCGACTTCAGGGCCTTTTTCTATCAGACGTGTTGGACATTTTTTTTGTCAGGGTTTTTTGCGTGATTGCAGACAGCAGCTTTTCTTTCCTGTCCTTTCTGGTTAGCGAGGGCCCCATCGTTCGCTCAGCCTATCTTTCTACCTGTGTCTGTGTTTTCATCTTGTTTCACCGACAATACATGTTGGGGGCTGTCTATTGCTTTGGGGTCTGCTCTGGGGCAGTTTAGATTTTCCCTTTCTTCCTTTAGTTCTCCGGCCGTGATGAGGCATCTAGGACCACCGTAGGCACGCTCCACGGCTACAGCTAGATGCTGTGGATAGGATCAGGGGTCTGCAATCCGCTAGTTACCAACCTCTCCAGTTTTCTGGGCTTAGCTTGCTTTTTGTTTTTTCCTCCTCGGTGACTCATTCAGAATCACCAGCCATACCGCAGTTTCTAGGATACTCAAAAGCAGGAGAGAATTGTAAAAAAAAAAAAAAAGAGTGTCAGAATTTTTTTTTATATGTATATTTTCTCCTCTTCTTCTCTAGGGCTGTAGGAGGATTCTTTTTTTTTTTTCTTTTTCTCCTTGATGGAGATTAAGCAATTGTCTGATCGTGTGGAGCAGCTCGCTGCTGAAGTGCGGGGACTTGGATTTTGCTAAACGTTGTGGTTTTCCTATGACACCTCTGCAGACGCCTATTCCTTTGAGGGGTATTGATGCTACTCCTTTGGTGAAGAATAAACCTCAGGTTTGGACCCAGGTGATAATGCGGGTCGCCCCAGACCACCAAGAAAATTGCAGATTTTGGTGTTGCATAATTTACATGATACCATTGTTCTGGGTTTTCCCTGGTTGCAGATCCATAATCCGGTTTTGGATTGGAAATCTGTGTCTGTGGTGTCTGTGGTGAGTTAGGGTTGTCGGTGTGCTCTTGGCGACACTCCTGCTTTCTCCACCTCTCCCCAGTCGCATGATGTTCCTGACTATTTGGCTGATTTTTATGATGTATTTAGTGAGAGCAAGTCTGCATCTTTGCCTCCTCATAGGAGTTATGACTGTGCAATTGAGTTGAGACCTGGGTGTAAATTTCCCAAGGGTCGACTTTTCAATTTATCTGTACCCGAACACGAGGCTATGCGATCTTATATTAAGGAGTCATTGGAGAAGGGTCATATTAGACCATCCTCTTCGCCCTTAGGTGCTGTTTTTTTTCGTGGCCAAGAAAGATGGTTCAATAAGGCCTTGTATTGACTATCGTTCCCTCAACAAAATTACGGTTAAATTTCAGTATCCGTTACCCCTGATTTCTGATTTATTCTCCAGAGTTAAAGGTGCTTGCTGGTTTACTAAGCTTGACCTCAGTGGGGCGTATAATCTTATTCGCATCAAGCATGGGGATGAATGGAAGACGGCGTTTAATACTCCGGAGGGACATTTTGAGTACCTGGTGATGCCTTTTGGGCTCACTAATGCCACTTCTGTCTTCCAATCCTTCATGAATGATATTTTCCGGGACTTTGTGGATAAGTTTTTGATCATCTATCTGGATGATATTTTGATCTTTTCCAGGGATTGGGATTCTCATGTGGAACATGTTCGGACTGTGTTTCGGATTTTTGAGGGAGAATTCCTTGTATGTTAAGGGATCGAAGTGCCTTTTTGGTATACAGAGGATTTCATTTTTGGGATTTATTTTGTCTCGGTCAACTATTGAAATGGACCCGGCCAAGGTACAGGCCATTGATGATTGGGTTCAACCCACTTCTTTGAAGGCTCTCCAGAAGTTTTTGGGTTTTGCTAATTTTTATTGTAAATTTATAGCTAATTTTTCTGGTATTGCTAAACCACTGACTGATTTAACTAAGAAGGGTGCTGATGTGCTGAATTGGTCTTCGGAGGCTGTTTCGGCCTTTCAAGAGCTGAAGCGGAGGTTCACTTCTGCTCCGGTTTTGCAGCAACCTGATGTCTCACTTCCTTTTCAGGTGGAGGTAGATGCTTCAGAGATTGGTGCAAAAGCTGTTTTGTCCCAAAAAGATCCGGTGACATCTAAAATGAATCCCTGTGCCTTCTTTTCCCAAAAGTTCTCCCCATCTGAACGCAACTATGATGTGGGGAATCGGGAATTGTTAGCCATGAAATGGGCATTTGAGGAGTGGAGATATTGGTTGGAGGGAGCTAGACATCAAGTTGTGGTCCTCACTGACCACAAGAATTTGATTTACCTTGAGTCGGCCAAACGCTTGAATCCTAGACAGGCTAGGTGGGCCTTGTTTTTTACGCGTTTTGATTTTGTGGTCTCCTTTCTTCCGGGCACTAAGAATGTTAAGGCAGACGCCCTTTCTAGGAGCTTCTTTGCTGATTCTCCTATTGTGACGAAGCCTACTACCATCCTAGGTGAGGGGGTAGTTCTTTCTGCCATCTCGCCCTATTTGAGACGTGCTCTGGAAGAATTCCAGGAGGACAAACCTGAGCGTTGTCCTATGGGAAAATTGTATGTTCCTGACCAGTGGAGGAAGAGAGTGATGTCTGAAGTTCATTGCTCCGCATTGGCTGGTCATCCAGGTATTTTTGGTACCAGAGATTTGGTGAGTCGGTCTTTTTGGTGGCCCGCCTTATCTCGTGATGTCAGGAATTTTGTGCAGTCCTGTTGGACTTGTTCCCGGTCTAAACCCTGTTCTCGCTCTAGTGGGTTGTTGATGCCCTTGCCAGTGCCTAAGAGGCCATGGACCCATATTTCAATGGATTTTATTTCTGATCTTCCTGTCTCTCAGAGAATGACTGACTGTTATCTGGGTGATTTGTGATATTCTCTAAGATGGTCCATCTTGTACCACTCCCAAAGTTGCCATCTTCCTCAGAGTTGGTACCCTTGTTTTTACAACAGGTGGTTCGGTTGTATGGGATTCCTGAGAACATTTTATCGGACAGAGGAGTTCAGTTTGTTTCCAGATTCTGGAAAGTCTTTTGTTCCAAGCTGGGAATTCAGTTGTCCTACTCCTCTGCGTTTTACCCTCAGACCAATGGGCAGATGGAGAGAACAAACCAGACTTTGCAGTCCTATTTGAGATGTTTTATCTCTGCTGATCAGGATGATTGGGTTTCATTATTGCCCTTGGCCGAATTCGCTTTAAATAATAGAGCTAGTTCTGCCACCTTGATGTCGCCCTTTTTCTGTAACTTTGGGTTTCATCCTCGATTTTCTTCAGGGCAAGAGGAATCTTCAGCCTGCCCAGGTGTTGAATCTGTGGTAGAGAGAATGCAGCAGATTTGGGACCAAGTAGTGGATAAGTTGTCTTTCTCCCAGGAAAAGGCCCAGCGGTTTTCTAACCGGCATAGGACCATTGGTCCCCGGTTTATAGTGGGTGATATGGTTTGGTTGTCATCAAAGAATATCTCTATGAAGGTGGCTTCTCCAAAGTTCAAGCCAAGATTTATTGGACCTTACAAGATTTTGGAGATTCTTAATCCGGTTTCTTTTCGATTGGCTCTTCCTGTTACGTTTAAGATCCATAACGTGTTTCATAAGTCGCTGTTGAAGAGATATGTTGAGCCAGTAGTTCCTATGGCTGCACCTCCTGACCCTGTATTGGTTGAAGGTAATGTGGAATATGAGGTAGAGAAAATACTGGATTCTCGTCTGGCTAGACGGAGACTCCAGTGTTTGGTCAAGTGGAAGGGTTATGGCCAGGAGGACAATTCTTGGGTCTCTGCCTCTGATATTCATGCCGATAGATTGGTTCATGCTTTTCATTGGGCCCATCCTGATCAGCCCGGTGGCGTGGATGAGGGTTCAGTGACCCCTCCTCAAGGGGGGTACTGTTGTGAGGTCATTTTCGGGTTTGCCTCTGGCTTCTGGTGAGGGTTATGGAGCTGGCTGTGCTGACAGAGGAGTAGTGAGTTCTCTATCTGGACTCCCTCTGTTGGTGAAGGGAGGTAATGAAGCTGATCTAAATGGCAGAGACCGGCCACCTGAGGAAGAGGACTGCGATTGGACATCAGGAGTTTCTGATTGGATTTAAGGCAGCCGACTCCCTAGTTTCTTGCTGGTGATTTTCCTGACCGTGGCTCCTGGTTTTTAGTTTGGTTCCTGCCTTCCTAAAGCTAAGTTTTCTCTGCTATTGTTCATATGAGTTTTTGTCTGGTTTACTTAGTTTTTTTGTTCAGCCAGCCCTGGCTGGGACTGGGCTGAATCCCCATTTTATCTCTGATCAGTTGATCTCTTTTGCGCTGTCTTCAGAATATACCTGAGTGCTTATATAGTGATTTGAAGTCTAGCGACTTCAGGGCCTTTTTCTATCAGACGTGTTGGACATTTTTTTTGTCAGGGTTTTTTGCGTGATTGCAGACAGCAGCTTTTCTTTCCTGTCCTTTCTAGTTAGCGAGGGCCCCATCGTTCGCTCAGCCTATCTTTCTACCTGTGTCTGTGTTTTCATCTTGTTTCACAGACAATACATGTTGGGGGCTGTCTATTGCTTTGGGGTCTGCTCTGGGGCAGTTTAGATTTTCCCTTTCTTTCTTTAGGCTTATTTAGTTCTCCGGCCATGATGAGGCATCTAGGACCACCGTATGCACGCTCCACGGCTATTGCAAGTTGTTGTGGATAGGATCAGGGGTCTGCAATCCGCTAGTTACCAACCTCTCCGGTTTTCTGGGCTTAGCTTGCTTTTTGTTTTTCCTCCTTGGTGACTCATTCATAACAGAGAAGGCAGGAACAGAGCTGGAAACCAGAACCTCAGGGCAGGAAAAAATCACCAGCACAAAATTAGGGAGTCGGCTGTCTTAAATCCAGTCAGAGACTCCTGATGTCCACTCACAGTCCTCCTCCTCAGTTGGCAGGTCTCTGCCATTTAGATCAGCTTCATTACTTACTGTCACCACTAGAGGGAGACCGGATGGAGAACTCACGACTCCTCTGTCAACATAGCCAGCTCCACCTCCCTCACCAGAAGCCAGAGGTAAACCAGAAAATGAGTTCTCAACAGTACCCCCCCTTGAGGAGGGGTCACCGAACCCTCATCCATGCCACCAGGCCGATCAGGATGGGCCCGGTGAAAAGCACGAACCAATTTATCGGCATGAATGTCAGAGGCAGAGACCCAAGAATTGTCCTCCTGGCCATAACCCTTCCACTTGACCAAATACTGGAGTCTCCGTCTAGCCAGACGAGAATCTAGTATTTTCTCTACCTCATATTCCACATTACCTTCAACCAACACATGGTCAGGAGGTGCCGCCATAGGAACCACTGACTCAACAAACCTCTTCAACAGAGACTTATGAAACACGTTATGGATCTTAGACGCAACTGGAAGAGCCAATCGAAAAGAAACCGGGTTAAGACTCTCTAGAGAACTTTAATGAAGGTAAAATAAAAGAGGTATTACTTCTTGCGCTTTCCCTATCTAAAGATGTAGCAGCATCAGCTTCCATTGGTTCCCAGGAACACACAGTCCTTTGGGGGGCATTTCACAGTCCAGAGCCTGTTCCCACTGCCCAGCAGTACTTGGCAGTAAATGATTGTTCAGGGGTGTCCTTCGCTCCCAACAAGCAAGCCCATCCTGCCTAGGGCAAGCCTGCCCGGGCTCTTTTCCAGAAGCAGGAAGTTGCTGCTTCTTCAGCCCCCTATTCTTAACCTGTTCTAACTCTAATCTAACATCTGCAGAACAATGTCAGACATACAGACACAGAACATTAATAAAACAATAATACAGAATGCTAATACATTAATTTATAGCCAAACCGTCAGGGTACCGCTGATACGCCCGCTCACTCGATCGCTCCCGCCTCCCGGCGCGCTCCCGACATGGCCCTGCACCGCTTCCCGTCTGCCTTCTCGGGATCGTGGCACGTGGGGGGTTTGCGCATGCGCAGTAGTGCTTGCCTCACCGCTGAGCCTCCTGGGAGGTTGTGACCCGGTGGCTCTGCCCCATCATGGCGGCGCCCACCGGTTATTTCTTCTCGGCATCTCCTCCGGTAAGACGCCTGTTCGTCTTGTGCGGTGGCGCCAGCTTCCTGGTCAGCATCACTCCTCGTCCTCAGGCCCCTGTACTCTGATCCTGCCTATCAGCTTCTGTACCTCTGACCCTGCCTGTCTGCTCCAGTACTTTGATCCTGCCTGTCAGCTTGGGGTACCTCATTCCCTGCCTGTCTGCTCCTGTACCTCTGACCCTGCCTGTCAGCTCCTGTACCTCTGACCCTGCCTGTCAGCTCCGTGCTCTGACCCTGCCTGTCAGCTCTGTACTCTGACACTGTCCATCAGCCCTGTGTCTCTGCGAGTACCTGTCAGTAGAGATGAGCGACTTTGCCTTTTTTCGGGTCGAGTTGGGTTTCATGAAACCCGACTTTCTCAAAAGTGGGGTCGAATGAAATCGGCCGACTATCGTGAAAAGTCGAAGGCCGACTGAAACACGAAACCCAATGCAAGTCAATGGGGAACCAAGGTCGGCAGGGAGTGGAGGACAGGAAACACACCTACAGTGCCCATTTTAATGTCAAAACCATCCATTCTCATTACTTAAGCTTGTCAACCTTAATTTACTTTATAATAATAGTTAGGTATTGAAAACTGGGGGTTATTTGGCTAAAGTTGTGGGGGGAGTAGGGCTGGCTCCAGATTTTCGTGGGCCCAGGGCCAAAGAGTGTCAATTGGCTCCTTTAACACATGCCACAATTCATGGTCCTCTGATACGGCAGAGAAATAGTCATATAGTACAATGAAAAATACTTCACTTCTTACATCTCATGACTGATATCCATTTTAAATTCTCCAATAGCTCCAAAAACGGACAGTATATTACTCCATACAGTATTATGGCCACCGCATAGTGCGCTATACAGAGTAATGAGGCCCATATATTTCTCCATACAGAATCATTGGTCCCATATAATGTTTGAAACAGTATATGATGAGCTCCACATAATGCTACAGTATATGTTGGTCCCCATGGATGCAGCTCCACTGTGTTATTGGCCCAAATAATGCTCCATATATAATGGGCCCTATTTCTAATGCTCCAGTGCATAATGAGCCCTGTAAATGCTGCTCCAGTGTCTGATGTCCACCTTTGGAATGCTCCAGTGTATGGTGGGCCTCATATATCATTCTCCAGAGTATAGTGCTCCCCAAAAATAGCTGTCCCAACATTGAAAACAATTAAATACAGTGGGGCAAAAAAGTATTTAGTCAGTCAGCAATAGTGCAAGTTCCACCACTTAAAAAGATGAGAGGCGTCTGTAATTTACATCATAGGTAGACCTCAACTATGGGAGACAAACTGAGAAAAAAAAATCCAGTAAATCACATTGTCAGTTTTTTTTTCATTTTATTTGCATATTATGGTGGAAAATAAGTATTTGGTCAGAAACAAGCAATCAAGATTTCTGGCTCTCACAGACCTGTAACTTCTTCTTTAAGAGTCTCCTCTTTCCTCCACTCATTACCTGTAGTAATGGCACCTGTTTAAACTTGTTATCAGTATAAAAAGACACCTGTGCACACCCTCAAACAGTCTGACTCCAAACTCCACTATGGTGAAGACCAAAGAGCTGTCAAAGGACACCAGAAACAAAATTGTAGCCCTGCACCAGGCTGGGAAGACTGAATCTGCAATAGCCAACCAGCTTGGAGTGAAGAAATCAACTGTGGAAGCAATAATTAGAAAATGGAAGACATACAAGACCACTGATAATCTCCCTCGATCTGGTGCTCCACGCAAAATCCCACCCCGTAGGGTCAGAATGATCACAAGAACGGTGAGCAAAAATCCCAGAACCACGCGGGGGGACCTAGTGAATGAACTGCAGAGAGCTGGGACCAATGTAACAAGGCCTACCATAAGTAACACACTACGCCACCATGGACTCAGATCCTGCAGTGCCAGACGTGTCCCACTGCTTAAGCCTGTACATGTCCGGGCCCGTCTGAAATTTGCTAGAGAGCATTTGGATGATCCAGAGGAGTTTTGGGAGAATGTCCTATGGCCTGATGAAACCAAACTGGAACTGTTTGGTAGAAACACAACTTGTCGTGTTTGGAGGAAAATGAATACTGAGTTGCATCCATCAAACACCATACCTACTGTAAAGCATGGTGGTGGAAACATCATGCTTTGGGGCTGTTTCTCTGCAAAGGGGCCAGGACGACTGATCCGGGTACATGAAAGAATGAATGGGGCCATGTATCTTGAGATTTTGAGTGCAAACCTCCTTCCATCAGCAAGGGCATTGATGATGAAATGTGGCTGGGTCTTTCAACATGACAATGATCCAAAGCACACCGCCATGGCAACGAAGGAGTGGCTTCGTAAGAAGCATTTCAAGGTCCTGGAGTGGCCTAGCCAGTCTCCAGATCTCAACCCTATAGAAAACCTTTGGAGGGAGTTGAAAGTCCGTGTTGCCAAGCGAAAAGCCAAAAACATCACTGCTCTAGAGGAGATCTGCATGGAGGAATGGGCCAACATACCAACAACAGTGTGTGGCAACCTTGTGAAGACTTACAGAAAACGTTTGACCTCTGTCATTGCCAACAAAGGATATATCACAAAGTATTGAGATGAAATTTTGTTTCTGACCAAATACTTATTTTCCACCATAATATGCAAATAAAAGGAAAAAAAAACAGACAATGTGATTTTCTGGATTTTTTTTTCTCAGTTTGTCTCCCATAGTTGAGGTCTACCTATGATGTAAATTACAGACGCCTCTCATCTTTTTAAGTGGTGGAACTTGCACTATTGCTGACTGACTAAATACTTTTTTGCCCCACTGTAAGTCTCCTCGCTAGGGAATCCCTGTACTAGTCTGGACTCCTCGTCGTCCCCATCTTCCATCTCACTGCACTTGGACTGTTTAGGCAGAGGGCGTACAGACGTGATGTCATCGCGCTCTCTGACCAGAATGTCACTGTCAGGAAACGCGGAAGACGTCACGGCGGTGGAGCAGGGAGAGGTAAGTATTTCAACTTTGCAAGTGCTGTGATCCTGAGCAAGCAGGGGGGGCCCACTCATTGGCGACGGCACTGGCACAGGGCCCCCCATAGTACGCTGGTGTGTCTGATGGCGGGTGTGCACCCCCACCATCAGATACACTTGATTCTACTATGAGGGACCTTGTGCCAGTGCCGTTGCCAAAGAGTGTGCCCACCCACCTGTCCAGGGCAACGGCACTCGCATGGGTGTGTGTGCCAGGTGGTGACCCTGGCCCTGTTGGGGGAGGCAGCCCAGTTAGGGAGGTGTAAAAATTGGCATAAGTTGATGTTGGACATTCAGCAGCTGCAAATGGAGTAATTGGAGAAGTCCACGGAAGAGGAGGACAAAAGCAAGCCATTTTTCTTGCAACCTACATGTCAGCAGGGGAGGGTGGGACAAAATCCTTTGCAACCCATGCATGGTTCTTTTTAATGAAGGTTAGATTATCAACATTTTGGGTCGACAGACGGGTCCTTTTTTCTGTCAGGATTGATCCAGCAGCACTGAAGACTCGTTGAAATAACACACTAGCAGAAGGGCAAGCGAGTTCCTGTAAGGCATATTGTGCCAATTCAGGCCAGGTGTCAAGTTTACTGGCCCAATAGTCAAAGGGGAATGACCAATGAGGGAGAACATCGATATGGGAGGAGAAGCAGTTTGTTACCATAATTGACAACTGCTGTCTCCTGTCGATGCAGTATTACCAGTCGTGTGAGCGGTACTTAAAAAATCAGTCCACAACATGGTCATGAAACCCCTGTGTCCAACGCCACTTGGGCTGTGTGCACCACGAACACCTCTTCCATGTTGCCCCCTAGGGCTCGTTGGAAAAACATCACCGCCGCTGTGTACTGGGAATGCCTCAAACAAACGGTTTACCAGAGTTGCTTGTTTGTTAGCCAATATTATTTCTAGGTTCTCCTGTGGCATGATGTTTTGGAATTTGCCTTTATAGCGTGGATCCAGGATGCTGGCCAACCAGTAGTCGTCATCGTTCATCATTTTGGCAATGCGGGGGTCCCTTTTTAGGATCTGCAAGGCATAATCAGACATTTGGGCCAATGTTCCAGGTGTCAATGATGCACTGCGATTGCTGGGTTGAGGAGCACTTTCTGGCAAATCCACATCCCTCCAGTCACGCACAAACCCTGCACCTGACATTGCCACACCAACATTTTTTCTTGCCCCCTGAGAAGCATCCTCCTCCCCAAAATAATCATCCCCATCATCCTCCTCCTCCTCTTCCTCTTCTTCCTCCACCTCGTCCACGAGACTTCCCTGACCAGACAATGGCTGACTGTCATCAAGACTTCCCTCCTCCTCTTCCTCCTCGGCTGCAGACGCCTGCTCCTTAATGTGCATCAAAGTTTGCATGAGCAGACACATAAGTGGGATGCTCATGCTTATGATGGCGTCGTCTGCGCTTACCAGCCGTGTGCATTCCTCAAAATACTGAAGGACTTTACAGAGGTCTTTCAGCTTCGACCACTGCACACCAGACAACTCCATGTCTGCCTGCAAACTGCCTGCCCGTGTATCCTCCCACAAATGAATTACAGCCTGCCTCTGTTCGCACAGCCTCTGAACCATGTGCAGGGTTGAGTTCCACCTTGTTGCAACGTTGATAATTAGGCGGTGCTTGGGAAGGTGGAGCAATCGCTGCAGCTTCTGCATACGACTGGAGTGTACGGGCGACCGGCAGATGTGCGAGCACAGTCTTCGCACTTTATGGAGCAGTGGTGTTAACTCCGGATAATTATTGAGGAAGCACTGCACCACCAGGATCAAGGTGTGAGCCAGGCAAGGTATGTGTCTGAGTTTGAAAGGGCTATGGCTGCCACAAAATTCCAGCCGTTATCATTAACTACCTTGCCTGCCTCAAGATGTAGACTGCCCAGCCATGACTCAGTTTGTCGCTGCAAGTAGTTGGCCTACTGGGCTTTGCATCTGTTGTGAGGTGCACCTTTCCACTCACTGATTGCTTGAGTGCATGGAAAATGCGGTCTTTCACATGCACGTGGAGGGCTGGGATGGCTTTTCGCGAAAAGAAGTGCCGACTGGGTAGGTCATAGCGTGGTACTGCGTAGGCCAGGAGCTCGCGGAAAGCTTTGCTTTCAACCAAGCGGTAGGGCATCATCTCTAACAAGATTAGTTTGGCAATGTGGGCGTTCAAAACCAGTGTACGCGGATGAGAGGATGAGTACTTTCTTGTCCTACTCAGAGTCTCTGGTAGGGTAAGCTGGACTTGAGAGCTGCATATGGTGGAACTAGCGGTGGACATGGCGGACTGAGAAAGGGTTGGTGATGGTGTTGGTAGTGTTGCTGATGGCCAAGATTCAGTCTTTCGTAGCAATAACATTGTGATTCCATGACTGCTTTGCCCTTGCGACGACATCTCGACATTTGCTGCTGGTGGTGTGCTAACCGGTGGGCTTACAGTGGGGGAAGCGATGTAGCGTTGCTGACTACCTTCATTCGTAGCAGGTGCACATGTGGTACGTGAGGTTTGGTAGTCCATCTACGCTTGCAAGTGCATGGTGGTTAAATGTCTAAGCATGCAACTGGTATTCAAATTTCTCAGATTTTTCCCTCGGCTAAAGGTCGTTGCGCACGTCTTACAGATAACTTTTGCCTGATCATTAGGATTTTGGTAAAAAAAGTGCCACTCTGCACTATTTCTATTATGGAAGACATTTTGAGACCTTGCACGCTGTACTAATTTGACCGTCTGGTCAAGCTGTCCTGCAACTCTTTTGGTTTTTGTAACACGTTTTTGGACTGCTACGGTCCAGCCAGATAACAGCTGTTGCGTTGTCGTTGCCTGCTGCGGATCCTCCTCCTCCTCTTCTGAGCTATTGGCAGCGGCACCCTCTTCCCCCAATGGATGCCAATCTGGGTCATCCATCACCTCCTCTTCAATTTCATGTGCACCTTCCTCTGTGTCACCGTGTAAGGTTGTATAGTATGCGGGAAGGGGCACCTAAGTTTAATCAGGGTCTGATTCTGCCTCAGTACACTGCGAGGACAATGTAGTGCTCTGAGTGAATGTACCAGCAGAAAAATCTAGCAGTGGCTGTGCATCAGTGCACTCCATGTCAGATTCATCTTGGACTGGGGAATTTACGATTTGACTTGCTAACCCAGGCATGGTATGTGAAAAGACCTACCACATCCTTCACTTTTGGTAGGGGTGACGGACACAAGGAAAGGTGTTGTTACTGACCAGGAGCCTCCAATGACGACTCAGTGCTTTTATTTTTTGAAAGTTCAGAAGAGGAGGCGATAGAGCTGGAGGCTGTGTCAGCAATGTAAGCCAAAACTTGTTCCTGAAGCTCCGGCTTTAAAAGTGGTTTACCTACTCCCAGAAAAGAGAGCCTTCGAGGCCTTGTGGAGCCAGACGATGACGCAGGCTCAACACCTCCTGCCTTAGGTGCTATTGTGCTTTTGCCACTACCAACAGATGCAACACCACCACCACCATCGGGACCAGCTGGCAACCCCCGCCCACTTCCATAGCGTCTTCCACCATACCTGGTCACTTTTGTGATAATGTACCCAAAATACCACCAGCTAAACAAGGTAGAAGGTGTATCTACTATTGGTGTGAATTTGAATCTCACTAGAGATTTGAGGACGCAGAACTATTGTCTCTGGCCCACTAGAGATTACACCTCAATGTAACAGGCTGAAATTGGATGGTGTATGACAAGGTGTAGGGTGTCTATAGGATTGGTGAGAATTTGAATCTCACTTTAGATTTGAGGACGCTGAACTATTGTCTCTGGCCCAGTAGAGATTACACCTCAATGTAACAGGCTGAAATTGGATGGTGAATGACAAGGTAGAGGGTGTCTATAGGATTGGTGAGATTTTGAATCTCACAATAGATTTGAGGACGCTGAACTATTGTCTCTGGCCCAGTAGAGATTACACCTCAATGTAACAGGCTGAAATTGGATGGTGTATGACAAGGTGTAGGGTGTCTATAGGATTGGTGAGAATTTGAATCTCACTATAGATTTGAGGACGCTGAACTATTGTCTCTGGCCCAGTAGAGATTACACCTCAATGTAACAGGCTGAAATTGGATGGTAAATGACAAGGTGGAGGGTGTCTATAGGATTGGTGAGATTTTGAATCTCACTATAGATTTGAGGACGCTGAACTATTGTCTCTGGCCCAGTAGAGATTACACCTCAATGTAACAGGCTGAAATTGGATGATGTATGACAAGGTGTAGGGTGTCTATAGGATTGGTGAGAATTTGAATCTCACTATAGATTTGAGGAAGCTGAACTATTGTCTCTGGCCCAGTAGAGATTACACCTCAATGTAACAGGCTGAAATTGGATGGTGTATGACAAGGTGAAGGGTGTCTATAGGATTGGTGAGAATTTGAATCTCAATATAGATTTGAGGACGCTGAACTATTGTCTCTGGCCCAGTAGAGATTACACCTCAATGTAACAGGCTGAAATTGGATGGTGTATGACAAGGTGGAGGGTGTCTATAGGATTGGTGAGAATTTGAATCTCACTATAGATTTGAGGACGCTGACAATGATGCTCTCAGTCCAAGTATGGACGCAGGCAGCCTAATAAGCAGGACTGCTGCACAGTGCGCACACAAAAGGGTGGAAAAATGAACGCTTGGTGACTGTGCAGAAAAGAGGAAGAAAAGTATTTTTGCTTTTAAAAAAACAGTTTGCACAGCAGTGTGCAAACAGCAATGCAGCTATCAGGGAGCCTTATAAGGCAGCCTTATCACCAACAGAGCTGATGCACAAAAATAGAGCCTCCCCTGTCACTGCACACAAAGTGTTGTGTTGTAAGTGGAAATCGCTAACAGCAGAAGCAGTTTTTTTGATTCTTCTTCCCTGCCTAACGCTCTCCCTACAGAATCAGCAGCAGCAGCAGCTCTCCCTATGCTAAGATCGGCATAAGTAAGATGGCGGTCGGCGTTCACGCCCTTTTATAGCCCCTGTGCCGCCACACAAAGCCAGCCAATCACTTGCATGCCCTTCTCAAAGATGGTGATGACCGATGCCTATGTAATCGCATTGCCCACAGTGTGCGTCCTCCATCATTGGCTGAAAAAGGGCGCTGGAAGCATCTTTTGAAACGCGACTTTGGCGCTCTGGTCGCTGACCTCGTGGCCGACCTCATGCTATGGTCGGGTTTCGTTTCATGAAACCCGACTTAAGCAAAAGTCGGCAAATTTTGAATATGACCGACCCGTTTCGCTCAACTCTACCTGTCACTCCTGTGCTCCTTTGTCTCATTTTATCCTTCTTCTTTTTCAGCATCAGCCCCCAGCCTGCTCTGTGCCTCCCATGGTCCTCCGCTTTTGGTACCTGTCGGTACAAACCTACGCTCCGGCTTCACGTCGGACTTCGTCCTCTACTTTCCTGTGCTGTCCGGCCATTGACTAAGATTGCTGGGACCTATAGTGCTGTCCAGTGCTGGTGTGTGTGCTGTCAGATGGAGTAATTTTCTCCCTGCCTTGACTAACTGGACAGCACTGCACCCTACAAAAGCTGGCAGCTTCCTGTTATAAGCTGTCAGGTAAAGTTATACCTTGTAAACAAACTCATATTTTCATCTTCTTCTAGTTTCTAGTAGATTTTCCCATTTCAAATCTCAGCTTGTTCACTGATCATTCTCTTACCTAATGTTATTGTGCTTTGTCTGCACACTAGTTCTTTCAATCAATCTGAGGATTCCTGACAGCCTGCACCACCAAAGAGCTGTTGAAACTGTGGCCCAACCTAGGAGTCCTGTGCAAGACTAAATCCCTTTGTAATGATTACAGGGTTAAGGCCAATGCAACCACTGAGTACCAGTAAATAGACGGGCACCAAGCCATTTTTAGAGCTACCATGTGACTATAAACAGTGACTTTTGTTATATAATTGACTAGATGAGGGCGGTAATGTCACAATGGGGGCAGGCTTTGCAGTATTGAGAATCTCTCCCCCCCCATGTGCTCACCCACCTATCCATTCTCTCTTTCCCTATGTGCTGACTTCTCCCGTCTGTGCTCTCTTAGAATCATAGAATCGTAGAGTTGGAAGGGACCTCCTGGGCCATCTGGTCCAACCCCCTGCTCAAAGCAGGATTCACTAAATCATCCCAGACAGATGTCTGTCCAGCCTCTGTTTGAAGAGTTCTATTGAAGGAGAACTCACCAACTCCCGTGGCAGCCTGTTCCACTCATTGATCACTCTAACTGTCAAAAAGTTTTTTCTAATATCTAATCTGTGTCTTCTCCGATTCAGTTTCATCCCATTGCTTCTAGTCTTTCCTTGTGCAAATGAGAATAAAGATGATCCTTCTACAATGTGACAGCCCTTGAGATATTTGTAGACAGCTATTAAGTCTCCTCTCAGTCTTCTCTTTTGCAAGCTAAACATTCCCAAATCCTGCAACCTCATAAGACATGGTTTGCAGACCGGTCACCATTCTGGTCGCTCTTTTCTGAACTTGCTCGAGTTTGTTGCTGTCTTTTTTAAGATGTGGTGCCCAAAACTGGACACAGTGTTCCAAATGAGGTCTGACCAAAGAGGAGTAGAGGGCAAAAATGACTTCACGTGATCTAGACTGTATACTTAATACATCCTAGAATTGCATTTGCCTTTTTTGCTGCTGCATCACACTGTAGACTCATATTCAGTCTGTGATCTATTAGTATACCCAAGTCTTTTTCACATGTACTGTTGCTAAACCCTATTCCTCCCATTCTGTATATGCTTTTTTCATTTTTATTGCTCAGATGTAGTACTTTGCATTTTTCCTTGTTAAAAACCATTCTGTTAGTTGCTGCCCACTGCTCTAGTTTATTTATATCTTTTTGAATCCTCTCTCTCTTCTCTAGTATTAGCTATCCCTCCTAGCTTTGTGTCATCAGAAAATTTAATCAGTTTACCCTCAATTCCTTCATCTAAATCATTGATGAAGATGTTGAACAATACAGGGCCAA
This sequence comes from Dendrobates tinctorius, assembly GCF_039654945.1. Classification (NCBI taxonomy): domain Eukaryota; kingdom Metazoa; phylum Chordata; class Amphibia; order Anura; family Dendrobatidae; genus Dendrobates; species Dendrobates tinctorius. The sequence goes on along the minus strand of NW_027361671.1, from coordinate 3,876,453 downwards.
GGACAGAGTCCTGTGGTACCCCACTTGAGACATTCTTCCAACTGGATGTGCAGCCATTTACGACCACTCTTTGGGTCCGATCACTAAGCCAGTTATGAATCCACCTAACAGTTGCCTTGTCCATTCCATACTTAGTCATTTTTTAAATAAGGATGGTGTGAGATACTTTGTCAAATGCTTTGCAGAAGTCAAGATATACTATATCTACAGCATTTCCCTGATCCACCCAGTCAGTGATTCTGTCATAGAAGGAAATTAAGTTAGTCTGACATGACTTATTAGTTACAAACCCATGCTGACTCTGTTTAATCACTTCATTCTTATCCAGGTACTTACATACATGTTGTTTAATAATTTGTTCAAAGATCTTTCCTGGTATAGAAGTCAGACTCACCGGCCTATAGTTGCCTGGGTCCACCTTCTTTCCCTTTTTGAAGATAGGAACAACATTTGCTCTTTTCCTGTCTTATGGGACTTCTCCTGTTGTCCAAGAATTTTTCAAAGATTATGGAGAGTGGTTCAAAAATTTCTTCTGTTATCTCCTTCAGTACTCTGGGGTGTAATTCATCTGGACCTGGAGACTTGAATTCATTTAGGTTAGCTAAGTGTTTCCTCACTATCTTTCTGTTTATAGATATCCTGGATTCTTCTATTCCTTTAATAGGACAGTGATGAATAGTTGATGTTACATTTTCTTTCTGAGAGAAAACAGATGCAAAATAGGAATTTAAAAGTTTGGCCTTCTCAACATCCTGTCTGTTAGGAGTCTGATTTCTTCTTTCCCTATGATGAAATCTAGACCCTTACATGCTGCAGTCTCCTGCGTTTCATCTGCGGTAGAGGATATTGCAGAGGACAGTGCCTTGCGGCAACTCTCTCCAGAGGCTAAGTCCTCTGTTCCCTCCACTGAGCATGCTCATGGGACGAGCTCCCATTGGAGTTCGGGAGTCACATGCTCAGGTCCTGTGTCTAAGCCTATTGGCTCCTCCTGGAGCCTTGGAGACTTCCGGAAGGTCCCGTTTGGTATAAAAAGCGCGCATGACTGTTCCGCCATGCGCTAGTATTTCATACTTGCTGCTGTATATATGGTGATGGATGCTTGGACTGGTGACTGACTCATTAAGAAACCCCTTCCCTCTGATAATACGATTGTGTGAGTGTTTGGGTTCAGCCAGTAGCAGCACTAGCGCCAACATGCATTTGCTCCATCTTGCTCAGCAGCTTAGCGTCTGCATTGCGCCAGTGTTACTGCAGCGCCTTGCCAGCGTCTCAGGTTTTGCCGTGCTGCAGTTGCAGCTTTCTTTGCGTCCGCGGTTGCGACGCTTCACACCTTATTTGACGGTAGGTCTAGACGGAGTAGTCCTGCTGTTTAAGGCTACTCCTGTGACCGCGAATACCGCAACTGTATTGCTGTGTGTCTGTGACTCTGAACAGACTCAGCGTTTAATTTGTGCTTATTTGCCTACAGCTCTGTGAGTTTAACAGAGCTTGCTTTTGTGCACTGGGTGCCGTCTTACCCTTATGCACATTACCGCCTTGTGCTCTGCCTCTCTAGCAGCGGTTTTTCCATCCACCGCACGGTGGACCCCGGGTGGCGAAGGCACTTTATTTTTTATTTAGTGTCTTCCGCCACTCCTAACATAATACTAGCACCAGGGTCTTGCTAGAGATGGCAGATCAGCAGCAACTGGTGCAGTGTGCGCGACAGCTCGAGGCTCGCTTGGCCACCCTTGAGAGGTCTCACGCAGCTGCGCTGGCCACAGATGCTGCTGTTCAGGCACTCACAGATGCCGTGGGGCGTATGTCCGTGTCCTCCATTGTGCCGACAGTTACCCGCCTCCCGTTGCCCGAAAAATTCTCTGGGGATGGCGCCTCCTGCAGGGGTTTCATCAGACAGTACTCTATACACCTGGAACTGCTGGCTGCGCAATTCCCTACAGAGCGGGCTAAGGTGGCCTTCATTATCTCCCTACTGTCGGGCAAGGCTCTGGAATGGGCTACGCCTCTATGGGAACGTGGTGATCTCGAGATTCGGACTGCGGCCAACTTGCTAACTTCCATCAAGCAAGTATTTCTCGGTCCTCGGGTCACGCACGATACGTCTCTGTAGCTGCTCATCCTTATTCAGGGGTCGCTCTCGGTTAGCCAGTATGCCGTCCGTTTTCGGACACTGGCGGCCGAGTTGGAATGGTCTGACAGAGCGCTTATCCCCGTTTTTTGGCGAGGTCTAGCAGAGCACGTGAAGGATGCTCTCTCCACTAGAGAGATCCTCACCAGTTTGGAAGAGCTAATTTCCGTCTCCTCACGTATCTACCTCCGTTTTTTGGAGCGCGGTATGGAGAGGGCTCACTCCAAGCGAAGAGCTGCCTCAGCTCCTAAATTTTTTGTACCCCCTGAGCTGTCTGAGCCAGAGGTTATACCCCCTGAGCCCATGTAGGTGTCTCGTACCGATCTCAACACAGACTCTGATCAGGAATCCATTTGCGGTTGTCCCCATGTATGTGCGGTTTCTCCGGAAGCCAGCTCCCCGCAATGGTCAGAATCTGAACCGGTCACCAAGACTTTTGTCCCTCCTCATCTTAGGGCTCAAGTTCTCGCATGGGCGCATGCCTCCCAAGCGCCTCAACATCGAGGTTGCATGCAAATCTCAAAGCTCTTGGCCGGAGCGTACTGGTGGCCTCATAGAGCTCGGGATATTAAAAAATGTATCCAAGCTTGCACTTCATGTGCCCAGGTTAACCTTCCTAAGCGGAGAGTGGTGACGGTCGCTTATTTGCGGCGGCGTGCAGTTGCATCACCAGCTCCTGCCATCTCCCAGGTGTCTCTGCTGAAACCTGGTGACTTTACTTCCACTGATGCCTTCCAGGTGTCCCGGTTTACTGTAACACCTACCAGGACATCAAGCTCGCCTTTGGGTGAGTTTGAGCCCAGGTTGATTGTTCGGAAGGCTCAGGGAGGAGGGGGTCCTAGGAGAGGGGGTAATGTTAACAGTCTGATTTCTTCTTTCCCTATGATAAAATCTAGACCCTTACATGCTGCAGTCTCCTGCGTTTCATCTGCAGTAGAGGAGATTGCAGAGGAGAGTGCCTTGTGGCAACTCTCTCCAGAGGCTAAGTCCTCTGTTCCCTCCACTGAGCATGCTCATGGGACGAGCTCCCATTGGAGTTCGGGAGTCACATGCTCAGGTCCTGTGTCTTATCCTACTGGCTCCTCCTGGAGCCTTGGAGACTTCCGGAAGGTCCCGTTTGGTATAAAAAGCGCGCATGACTGTTCCGCCATGCGCTAGTATTTCATACTTGCTGTTGTATGTATGGTGATGGATGCTTGGACTGGTGACTGACTTATTAAGAAACCCCTTCCCTCTGATAATATGATTGTGTGAGTGTTTGGGTTCAACCAGTAGCAGCGCTAGCGCCAGCGCGCATTTGCTCCATCTTGCTCAGCAGCTTAGCGTTTGCATTGCGCCAGCGTTATTGCAGCACCTTGCCAGCGGCTCAGGTTTCACCGCGCTGCAGTTGCAGCTTTCTTTGCATCCGCGGTTGGGACGCTTCGCACCTTATTTGACGGTAGGTCTAGATGGAGTAGTCCTGCTGTTTAAGGCTACTCCTGTGACCGCGAATACCGTGACTGTATCGCTGTGTGTCTGTGACTCTGAACAGACTCAGTGTTTAATTTGTGCTTATTTGCCTACAGCTCTGTGAGTTTAACAGAGCTTGCTTTTGTGCACTGGGTGCCGTCTAACCCTTGTGCACATTACCGCCTTGTGCTCTGCCTCTCTAGCAGCGGTTTTTCCATCCACCGCACGGTGGACCCAGGGTGGCGAAGGCACTTTATTTATTTTTTATTTAGTGTCTTCCGCCACGCCTAACACTGTCTTACCATTTAATCATTTTCATCCTGTAAAAATCCTATAGCATCTTTGACTTTTCTTTTACTTTTGACATATCCCCAAAATCATTTCTTTATAGTACACTACAGGAACAAAAAAGCGCAAATAGGGTCTTATCCGGGTTAATATTAAAAATTATAAAAGAAATTCACTCACCTATTGCAGGAGAGATCAGGCATGTACGATTAGTAGTCAGCTGCTGCATGTCCAAAGGTCAAACAAGTGACCACTGATATAACAATTCTTATGGAACTAATTTATGGACTTCATTGCGCTGCTTGACAAAATACAGGATTCCAATTATGGTGGAAGATTAATAATTTATTCCCAACGCGTTTCGAAGTAAGAACTACTTCTTCCTCAGGTGATGACAAACATCGGCTGCCGCAGTGTTTTCTTTGACTGGTCTCCCTGAGGTCAGTGATTGTTTCGTGATGTTGGTCTACTATGCATTGCTCCCACCTAGCCAGAATCCTACTCCACACTGATGAGGGGCAACACCCCGAAACAGCTGTCTGTGGATGGATACCTGGCCTTGGTATTTCCCTTGTCATATCTGTAAACTCGTAAAGAGCTGGATATTGAATTAAATATGGTGGTAATGGTGGTTTCCGAAAGGAGCCACCCCTTGGCTGGGTCCTTCCCTGGAGGAAGATCTGGCTAGACAAATTTGTCAAAAACTTTTTGTTTCCTTTCAGAATCAATTGAAAACACGATTTGCTAGGATTGAAGGGTGAGTATTTCCCGTGACACAATATGGCAAACAATGCAGAGGAATAGCATCAAACAAAGGAAGGAAACGCCGAACAAAGATTGAGAAAAGTGGGACAAGGGATTACGGTTAAAATACCTTTATTAGTGAGGGTAAAATATAGCACTACAAACAAACGAGGTGTCAACACGGACAAAGAAAGGGCGCCAAATAAGTATAGTAATATAGACTACAAATATTACAAAAAATATATTAAAAATAACACATATTAAAACCAAATACCCCAGTTTTATATAACAAAAAGTGGATAAGAATTTTGCACATAAAAATAAAAATAATAATAAATGAAAAGAAAAGACTAGGGACCAATCTTGTACTGTGTATATGACAGACCAGAAAAAAAGAAAAAAAATGAGATAAATGATAAATAATAATAATTCTAAATACTGAAAAATATAAATTAAAAATGTAAAAAATATAAAAATAAAATAAAAATACAAAATAAAAAAAAATACAAAAAATTATGATGGTAAAATATGAAGGAGAAGAGTATGAACTTGGTGATGAATAAATTAGGTAAAATTGATATAAATATATATAAAATTATATTTGAAAAAAATATTGAGATATAAAACTATAAAGTGCATGTGCAGTGTGACAACAAAAGTCAGTGATAAAAAATAGTGCGATCAAAAAGTCATGACTGAATCAATATAACAAGGCAACACACAAATTATAACAATGCTGTGCAGGTGCAAAAGTAAGAAAAAACAGGAGAGGCGGAAGGGGGAAGGGGGGAAGGGGAAAATAATATAATATAAATACAGTATGTGCAAAAAGCTAATAGGTCACAAGTGCCTTGGAGACTCATAAATATAATAAATAAGAAGAATAAGACTATATAAGACAATAAAAGAATAAGACTATATATGGAGAGGCTTCACGGCATCAAATGATCAATGACCAAAGATATTAGGTCATGAAACCCGACTCGACCCTAAAAAAGGCAAAGTCGCTCATCTCTAGTGATGAGCGAGCGCTAAAATGCTTGGGTGCTCGTTGCTCGGGTCAAGCAAATTGGAATACTCGGTTACTTGACCCGAGCAACGAGCCCAATATATTAGTCTATGGGAAATCCAAGCTTTTTTGCCGCGACCCCCCCGGAGGTCTTTCTAGGGTATCAAAATGTCGGAAATGTATGGCGACAGTGCACAAATTACATGGGAACATCATGGGAATTGCCCCTGGAAGCATTTCTGACTCCTAGGTCACTGATGTGACCAATGTTGTCACAGTGTGACACCAGTTTTACAGGCGCACACAAAAACAAGAAAAAAGAAACCAAAATTGATTTTACAGGAACATATGTTAAGGTGTAGGGTCGTGGGCCGGGCTGGGGGGTGGTCCCTCTGTATACCGCGCAGTGACGTGCTGACACAAGACAGAGGCAAGTTTCGAGTGCAACAGGTCCAAGGTTATATTCCACTGTCCGACTGACGGCCCTCACAGCACACCGCAAAACCTCTTTCTCACGGTCCTCTGTGTCCCGGGCTGCTTCACACACCGTACTTTACACCAGGGACGTATTTATACATACCGCCCCTTTTTCACTCTGTGACGATCCTGTCAGCTCAGTCACTGTGGCCGCCTTAGGCCCGTACACCATCAGCAATTTACTGGTTAGTTTCGTCGCTCCAAATATGGTGTCCTACACCCAGAGCCTCGTCTATACTGCGGTTCTTCCTGTCAGGACCACCCCTCTGACTTCCTTTCACCTCAGTCCCCCTGGTTTGGTTTTTCTCACAGTGCACAAACTGTCGTAGCCCTCCTGTCACTGGAGCTCCCCCTGGGGACTGGAACTTTCTGGAACCCTCCTGTCAAATTTATATCATTCCAGGTTCCCTGTAACTCCGCCCCATGACCAACGGTTTCCTAAGCCCTAAGCTGATGTAAAGTCCTTTGCTCACACTCCTCCCTGCCCTCTAATGGTCAACCCAAGGTACTGCACGTCCACTACACTTTCTTAGCTGTTTCCCCACTGTAGTAACTGACACCTGTCTAAACTGTGCAACCCTTGCTTTCTCTATTCTGACAAGTCCGTCCATCCATCAGGTCACCTTCCCTACACTGGGACATCCTTTCCAGGGTAATAATTTGCATGTAAGGCAAAAGAAATAACCCCCCCAAAAATGCTCCTCCACCACTTTGGCTATGTTCACACGTAGCGTTTTTGATGCGTTTTTCAACGTTACCATTGCTTTCAACCAAAACAAATGCATTTACTGGGAAATGTCATTGCAGCATTTAACAACCCTAGCTGGCCATGTCATGTGTGACACATCATCAGGCACATCTTGTATCATTTATGAAGGAGTGACTCTTAAAGTCACAAAGCCTATTTTTATAGGGGCATCAGTCAGCATTACTATTCTTAAAGGGCCATTATAAAACAGTGTGTCTCCTATACAGTTATTGCCTATGCATTGTGTGTGAGGGCTGCCAAAAATTAGGACGCACCCCAATACCCCTTTCACGAGACGTACAGTAGGGCCTCCTGAAATAATGTTCCCATTATAAGAAAGTGGGTCTCACATAGTGTTTGCCTATGCATTGAATGCAAGGGTTGCCTTGCCCCAAAATTACACACACACCAATAACCCTTTGAACAGAAGTCTTGGATGGCCAAATGAAGCAAAAATTCCCATTATTTTTCATTTGGTACTGCCATACAGTTAGCCTATGCATCGAATGCAAAGCCCGTCCTGCCCCAAAGTTACGGGCACCTCAATAAGCCTTTGAACACACGGACTGGATGGACACAGGAAAACCAAGTTCACTTTATTCTTTTGGTACTGCCCTACTGTTAGCCTATGCATTGAATGCAAGGCCCGCCCTGCCCCAAAGTTACATGCATCAAAATAAGCCTTTGAACCCACAGACTGGATGGACACAGGAAACCCAAGTTCACAATATTCATTTGGTACTGCCATACTGTTAGCCTATGCATTGAATGCAAGGCCCACCTTGCCACAAAGTTGCACGCACCCCAATAAGCCTTTGAATCCCCGTACTGGATGGCCACAGGAAAACCAAGATGACATTATTCTTTAAGTACTGCCATACTGTTAGCCTATGCATTCAATGCAAGGCCCGCCTTGCCACAAAGTTACACGCACCCCAATAAGCCTTTGAACCCACCGACTGGATGGACACAGGAAAACCAAGCTCACATTATTCACTTGGTACTGCCATACTGTTAGTCTATGCATTGAATGCAAGGCCCGCCCTACCCCAAAGTTACATGCACCCCAATAAGCCTTTGAACCCACGTACTGGATGGCCACAGGAAAATCAAGTTCACATTATTCATTTGGTATTGCCATACTGTTAGCCTATGCATTGGATGCAAGGCCCGCCCTACCCCAAAAGTTACATGCACCCCAATAAGCCTTTGAACCCACGGACTGGATGGACACAGGAAAACCAAGCTCACATTATTCATTTGGTATTGCCATACTGTTAGCCTATGCATTGAATGCAAGGCCCGCCCTACCCCAAAGGTACATGCACCCCAATAAGCCTTTGAACCCACAGACTGAATGGACACAGGAAAACCAAGTTCACATTACTCATTAGGTACTGCCATACTGTTAGCCTATGTATTGAATGCAAGGCCCACCCTGCCCAAAGTTACATGCACCCCAATAAGCCTTTAAACCCACGGACTGGATGGCCACAGGAAAACCAAGTTCACATTATTCATTTGGTACTGCCATATTTTTAGCCTATGCATTGAATTCAAGGCCCGCCCTGCCCTAAAGTTACATACACCCCAATAAGCCTTTGAACCTACGGACTGGATGGACATAGGAAAACCAAGATCACATTATTAATTTGGTACTGTTATACTGTTAGCCTATGCATTGAATGCAAGGCCCGCCCTGCCCTAAAGTTACAGGCACAGAGGAATCACAGAGGATGTTGGTACGGTCTGCAAGGTACTCACTCAGTATCTTCCAAAACATTCCATTCCTTGTGACATTACCCCACGCCTCTGGGCCAGGGCGATGGGACGGTCTGAGAAATCTCTCCCAGAACTTAACCAGTGTTCCCCTGCCTCTGCTAGATTGGAGTTGTGTCTCTCTCGCCTGTACTCCTTGATTGTCCAACAAACTGTGACATCTGCCGCCAGCGTTTTCAGATGGGAACTTTTTTTAATAATTCCGCAACAAGGGCACTCTTGAACTGCACCATTTTAAAAGACCTGTCTGCCTCTGGAAGAAGAGATTGAAAGTTATCCTTGTAGCATGTGTCTAGAAGTGTCACCAACCAGTAATGTGTGTCACCGTAAATTTTCATAATGCGAGGGTCATGGGATAGATAGCGCAACATAAAGTCAGCCATATGTGCCAGACTGGTAACAGGCAAGCCTTCCATGTCCTCACCAACAGGACCACTGACCATGGTGTTCTCCTCCTCCCTGTCCTCAGGCCATCCACGCTGAACAGACGGTATGACAATTGTGCTTGTAGTACCATCTATAGTGCATGAAAGTGTCAAGTGTACCTGTCCTGTGTGACACGACCCGCAGGTCGGTAACTGAAACAAGACAATTGAATAAATTCCCAACAAGAAAAAATGGGTATAAACAATAATTAATATACAACCAAAGTGGACACAAACCAATAATGTCACCCAAAACTTGTAAAAGACTAAAATTTGTATACTCTAGATAACTATCCAATACTATAAAAATTGGAGTTCCATGCAAATAATATAAAAATATCAAATTTATTCCACAAAATATATATTTGTAATAATCAAGTAATAAAGATAAAAACCCTAATACATGAAACACGGGTCCAGGACATGAAATAAAATAATGTCATGCAACAAAAGCACATAAATTATAATAATTATATATCACATGCGGTTAAATGTAATCCTACTTGGTAAGAACATGCTCCCTCAGAAAACGCCAACACAAATCCAAAGTACTCTGGGAAAACAGCCCTCAGTATATATATTGCAGCGTTACCTGAAAGACCCAGTTACATGCCATACAAAAAATCCATTTAGTGCTTACCCATAGAATATGTTGCTGTAATGCCTGGGAGCCGCGTGTCACCCCTTGACGCGCGTTTTGCGTTTGCTTTATCAAATATATATTTTGTGGAATAAATTTGATATTTCTATATTTTTTGTATGGAACTCCATTTTTTTATAGTATTTGAAACAAGACAATGTCACGTATACCTGTCCTGTGTGACACGACCCGCAGGTCGGTAACTGAAACAACAAGACAAAAGGGGAACACCAGGGAAACAGTTACAACAGTGTGCCCTGCAATAGGGAACGGGGATGTGGAGACCTTCTGCACTCCCCTAAGGCAGTGTCCCCGAACACTCCTAACGTTCGCTATACAGGCTCTTCACCTGTCGCTGAGTAGAATACCTGAATCCCTCACTATCCCTGCACCTATCCCTTGCTAGGGAACTGGATAGTGTGGACACTGGTCCCACAGCTGCACTATTACACATAAAGGAAAAAGGGGAAAACACCAAAACACTTATCTTTCTCTGCTGCAGTCACCAGGCAGCAGAGTGCAGCACCAGATCAGCTTTCAGCAGTGGCTCGACACCGCAGAGCCAGCTGCTACTTTCACCATCTTTGTCTGCTGCAGTCACCAGGAAGCAGAGTTCAGCACCAGTTTCAGCAGTGGCTCGACACCTCAGAGCGAGCTGCCACATTCACCTCTTTCTCTGCTACAAACACCGGGCAGGCAGAGTTCAGCACCAGTTTCAGCAGTGGCTCGACACCTCAGAGCCCGCTGCTAACTTCACCAGGTTTCAGAAGTGGCTCAACAAATCAGAGCCAGCTGCTCACTTCACCGTGGTTGGAATCCAAAAAGGAACTGCTATTACCAACACCTGCTGATACACCATGTGACCTTATATAGCAAAGGAGGTGGTCACATCAGCAGGGAAAGCAAAACATGAAATTACACCTATGGCCACCTTGGGCAAAAACACATATTAAGTCCCTAAATGCCTGAAAGGAAAAAAAGGTTTAACTGAGGGAATCCCGAATCTGACACAGATCCAAGAATTGGACTGTGACAGAAATTAGCTCCTGTTCTTCCTCCTCCTCCTCTTCCTCATTGTCAACCAATCCACGTTGGGATGACATGAGGCTAGGCTGTGTGTAATTACCCTGTATGCTTCCTTGCTCCATGTCCTTGTGCTCCGCCTGCAATGCATCTTCTTTCATTGTGAGCAGAGAGCTTTTCAGAATGCAGAGAGGGATGGTGATGCTAAATATGGCGTCATCGATGCTCACCATCTTGGAGGATTCCTCCAAGTTTTAGAGGATGGTACATATGTCTGATATCCATGTCCACTCCTGAGGTCTTATGTGTAGAGTCTGACCTGAATAACGATGGCCTTGTTGATGCTGGTAGTCAACAACTGCCCTCTTCTGCTCACAAATCTTTTCCAACATATGCAGTGTAGAGTTCCAATGTATGGGGACAGCACACACCAGTCGGTAAGCTGCTAACGCTGCTGAAGCACGGCAAGAGCAGCGAAAGCTGGAGTTGATTTTCGAAAATGGGCACACAGGCGGCATACTTTCACAAGCAGATCCAGCAGCTCTGGGTAGCTTTTGAGAAAACGTTGAACAAGGAGGTTAAGCACATGGGCCAAGCATGGTACGTGTGTGAGCTCGCCTCGCCTCAGAGCCGCGACTAGGTTCCGGCCATTGTCACACATGACCAGGCCTGGCTGTTGGCTCAGTGGTGTCATCCACACATCTGCCTGCTGTTTCAGAGCTGTCCACAACTCTTCAGCATTGTGCAGTTTGTCACCTAAGCATATTAGCTTCAGTACAGCCTGTTGACGCTTGGCTAAGGCAGTGCTGCAATGCTTCCAGCTTGTGACTGATGTGTTCCTTTCAGAGATGGAGGCTGAAGAGGAGGATGTGGTGCAGGAGCTGTAGACTGTGGGGGCAACCCTGATTGACGTATGGCCCACAATCCTCAGTGTCAGGAGGACATGTTCCATTCCAAGGTCAGTCTTGGTACAGACTTCCACTATGTTAACCCATTGTGCCGTCAGCGAGATGTAGCATCCTTGCCCACAAGCACTTGTCCATATGTCCATGGTTAGGTGGACTGTGGAATTTTCCAGTAACAGCATTGTTCAGGGTATGGGTAATGTTGAAGGACACGTGCTTGTGTAATACCGGGACGGCATACCGGGAGAAAAACTGGCAACTGGGGACCGAGTACCTTGTGAATTTAGTACTGTGGCCTGTGGGGCATTGGCTGCGTATTTACGCTTGCGTTCCAATGACTGAGGTATGGACAACTGAAGGCTGCACTGTGACAAGGATGTGAACATGCTTTATGATGGTGGTAGTGGAGTGTGGGCAATGATTTTGCAGAGCAGGAGGCGTCTTCGCATGCACCGTGGACAGGGGATTGGCTTGCACGCACAACAGTGGAAGAAACAGTGTTTTTATCCACAGACACTGTTCCTGGAGCCTGGGGTTTGGCTCCACAAAGTCGGGTGCTTTGCTGCCATGTGCCTAATCATGCTGGTGGTGGTCAGACTGTTAGTTTTGCTACCCCTGCTGATGCGGGCATGGCAGGTGGTGTAAAAGGCCTGTTTGTCGTTATCGGCAGAGTCTTTAAAAAACCACCAAACTCAGAAAGACCTAATGGTTGTACTGACAACTTCCATCGTGCTGTTGTTACGAGGAACAGTTGCCTGCCTCCTGTCTGTGGCCAACGCACTGCTTCTTCCTGCCTGTTGGGGTGCTACACCTCCCTCTCCCTGTGTGCTGCTGTCCTCCTTCCAGGTTGGGTCAGTTACTATATCATCCACCACCTCATTTCCACCATTGCTTTCTTGTGACCGTGGCTGCTCAAATATTTGGGCATCGCTACATGCGATCTCATTTGCCTCGCTTCAAGTGGACTGGGCGAGAGGCCCGAATTTATAAATGGAAAACTGAACAGCTCTTCGGAGTGTCCAAGTGTGGAATCAGTTGTCTCCGGGCACTTGGCATGGTGGGAGGAAGGAGGATCAGGGTGACGAATATACGGTCCAGTCTCACAGCTACTCAGACTTGACCGTGTGGAAGACAGGGTGGTAGTGGTGGTGATGGCAAACTGACTGGAAGCATTATCCGCTAACTAACCAACAACCATTTCACACTGCTCTGATTTCAATAGGGATGTCCTTCTACAGGCCCCTACTAATTGGGTCATGAAGGGCGGGTGAGAAGATGTGGGTGTTTGTTGTGGCACAATTTCAGCTTGCCCACGGCCTCAGCGTCTGTATGCACCATTACCATCACGTCCACTTCCCCATCCCTTGCCATGCATCTTGCCAATTTTAAATGAACTACAATATTTTGCACATTCACTACAAATGGCTGAATTGGTAGCGAACTTGTCTGTGATCCGTGTGCGGGAAAACCGCACTTTAAAACATCTGGACTGTAGGTAAAAAAATATTTTTGGTTAACAAACTGGTGTCAATAAATAGGGTAAGACACAGCAAAAATGGTAGAAGGTAGCCCTGTAATGACACAATATGTAGGCCACAGATAGATCTGGCGTTTGACTGAGATACCAGACTCTTCAATATGTGGCCTGTATTTTTACAATTTGTACCCCAAAATAGTGTACAGAAATAGGGTCACAGACAGCAAATACAGTGGAATGTAGCCCTGAAATGGCACAATTTGTAAGCCACAGATAGATCTGGCTTTTGACTGAGATACCAGACTCTTCAATACGTGGCCTGTATTTTTACAATTTGTACCCCAAAATAGTGTATAGAAATAGGGTCACAGACAGCAAATACAGTGGAATGTAGCCCTAAAATGGCACAATATGTAGGCCACAGATAGATCTGGCGCTGACTAAAATACCAGACTCTTCAATATGTGGCCTGGGGTTTTTTTGGCCACAAAAATTGTGTCAATAAGTAGGCTATGACACTACAAAAAAATTCTTTGGAGGACTAAAATTGCAAAATATTTAGCAAAATGATAGGCGCTGTGTGTGGCAGACAAAACACAGTGTTAAATATATGAACTGTAGCTAAATATTTTCTTGGCAGATAAATATTATTTTGGTAGCTAAAAAAATTTTTGGCAGAAAAATGGAGTAAAAAAATTGGATAAGACACTCCAAAAAATACTACAGTACCACAAAAAATGCCAGAATTTTCTGCGCACTCAGATGTGATGCCTGGGACGGGCAAAGGCATTTAAAATTGCTGGATTTTCACACTGTAATATATACGCGCATATACTCCCTGCCTACCTAGCACTGCAATCTATATACCTCGTAATTAGTCCTTAGAAGGACTGTTGGTTTAGCTGGATTTGTGGATTCTATGATGGTTTACCCATCATAACTAATAAAAGCACAAAATTGACTTTATGCAGCTCTCCCTATACTGTTTGATTCCCGACCTGACTGTGACGAGCAGGGTGGCGTCAGGTCTCTTATAGACCTGATGACACTGTGTGGCCTGTCAATTACTGTAATACCTCAACAAAGATGGCTGTGGCATTACAGTAAGTGGCAGACAATCCCAGCATGTTGATTGGCGCTTTAAAGAGCGCCAAGCATGCAGGGCGGAAACCTGAGCTCCCGCCAAATAATCCCGGAAATGCTCGGTGCTCGCTGAGTACCGTGAGTATAGCGATACTAGGGCGTGTACCGAGCAGTGGCGAGTATGTTCGCTCATCACTAAGGTTGAGCCTCACTCTTCTTCCGGCATCTGGGCTCTAAAAGAGGTTGCTCTTGTAGAATGGAAAGAGATAGATGTTGCGATATGTCACCAACGTGTTCATTCCATTTCTAGAAGACTTGGTGCTGTCCTTAAAAATCATGGAGACCATACAGAATACAAAATTAAGTGGTTTTTGATGTGGGATGTATTCAATTTTTAATCAAGTAATTTGAGTAAAACTGGAGATATTGTTAGGAAAAATATATTACTAACCTTACTTTTCATGTTAAGGGATGAAAAAATATTCCATAAAAATGTTGGAAATTGTTCTTGAGTTTAGTGAGATATTGATTAAATTCTTACTTTTCAAAGGGGGTGTACTTATTTATGCTGAGCACTGTATATAGAGATATGTCTTTATACAGATATATATAGCCATATCTATATCTTTATACAGTATATACATCAATATTTCCATATAGACAGATATTACTATCTATCTATATATATATAACTCGTATATATACACATGCATATATGTAAATATATATATATATATACAGAAAGAGTCATAATTTTACATGTGGATGTCTCACTTGATCAATGCCGCTGACCTCAGCAGCGTATGCCACACTGATGCCCAGAAGCACAGGGGCTTGTTTAATCTGTGCACAAGAAAAGCAAAGTAGGACAGTGGAGATTATGAGAGGTTGAACAAATTAGCCTAATTTTTTTCATACTCGTGCGATTTTGACCTTGATGATATTAGGTTACGTAACCATTTACAGCCAAGCAGTTAGCTGAAATAAAAACAACAACATTACATATACAAGGTCAAGAAGAAAATATTTAATGAAGTTAATGTGTATCTATGTTCGGTGCATTATACTGTGATAAATGAACTCCGTCCTGAAAACACTAAATCACACTTGCAGTATTGGTAAAGGCCGGTACAATTAGCGTTTATCTGTTAATGATTTTTAGGCCGGGAACACACTTGCGATTTAAACGGCCGAGTCTCGCATGGTAATACACGGTGCTGCTGCCGGGACTCAGGAGCGGGGCGTGCGGCCGCATAGCAATACATGGAGCTGCACGCCCCACTCCTGAGTACCGGCGGCAGCGCCGAGTATTACCATGCGAGACTCGGCCGTTTAAATCGCAAGTGTGATCCGGCCTTAGAAAATATAATACTTTTAGGGAGCATCACCAGAGTACAAATGGATGATCCCTTTAACCTGTTTACCTCCGGATATACGAAAGAACTGGGAATAGGGTGTGTGTAAATATCTAATATAATATAACCATATGGAACACCCCTGCATATCACTGACCAAGAACCATTTCATAGATGGTCATGCCATGCGTGATTCATTTCCAACTTTTCGAAAAGTCGGAAATTTCTCGCAAATGTTCTCAAGCCCGCCCACCCAGAGTGATTTTTATGTACCCCTGGGAATTTTTTTTGCTAACTTTTTTCAAAAACTTGCGAAACATGTGTCCTTGTGAGCTAATAATTCACAGAAAAGATAAAGACAAGAATAAAGGCAATTTTTTACTTTGCGCAAAAATCATGAGCCGTTGGCGCCACTTTGGAGAATTTGGACAAAAGAGGCAATGAATACTGCACTACCAAAAAAGGAAAGTGACTTAAAAAGTCTTCTCTATCTTAAAAGTAATTATCTCATGATGTATAGAAAGGTACAGTTTAATTGACCATTATTTTGGAGTGTTTGCCAAAAATGCACATTTGTGGTGCTGTCTTCTTGATTATGTGCATTCTGTGTGTCTCACATACAGTATGTGTCGTGTGTGGGGCTCACAGGAGAGATGACATGATATTGAAATTAATATAGATGACTGTCTAACCGTCATTAAAGTGGATCTGACACCAGATTTCACAATACAGACTGCATTCATTAAATTGATATTGTATATCTGACAAGGCTGATGTACTTACTTTGTAAATTCATATCATATTGGTTGTGCAATCCCTTTCAAATATTTTTCCACCTGATATTAAAATGAATAAACACTAGACCACCACCAGGTAATACAAATCTTCACTATATATACTACCTTTAGCCATGTCTGTACCTCTATATATATATATTGTCCTCTTACTTCTTTCTCATTTTGACATTGATTCATAGTATTCTATCGTGATCAATTGATCTCTTCTTATCAAAGTGAGTTTCTTCTGGGTTATGGATATCTTTATGAAGCAGCATTATTATTTCCTAGGACTGGTTGATATGCAGATTATGTTGGCCACATTGTTAGGGCCCCATCACACACAGCGAGATCGCTGATTTTGTGACGCATCAACAATCTTTCCAGCGATCTCGCTGTGTGTGACATCCATCAGTTACCCCCCTCCCCCCCTTGCCAGGTATCGCTGATCGTGCAGGATCGTCCTGGGCTATTTTTTGATCATTGGTCTCCCGCTGCGTGTGGCAGTGGGAGAACAATGATCAGCGACGCTGCACGCTGGTATCTAGGGTAAACAGCGGGTAACTAAGAGCCGCACGGCTCTTGGATACCCGCTGTTTACCCTAGATACCAGCGACGCTCACTGGTCCTGATCGCTGGTGAGTCTATGTGACAGGTCACCAGCAATCAGCCTAACTATGCCCCAGCGATCCCATCCATGTCGGATCATTGGTGGGATCGCTGGAACATCGTTGTGTGTAACGGGGATTTTATATAATCCTTTATCCATATGTTTGCCCTAGGTATTTTGTTTTGACCATTCCTCTAATTTATTTTAGTGATTGATCTGGTATTATCAGGGGCTTAATCCATACACTTTTTGTTCATGGGAAGTCGTCCGCGGTGTGTTGCGGTGCTGCTCCATATCAAGCGGAACACGCTGCGCACACACCTATTCTTTCACCACCGGCGGGAAACTGCCCATTGCTTCCCGCGCTTTCCTTATTGCCACGCCCCCATTTCAAGGTCACAAGGTCTGTCCGGTCCCCTGTTCTTTCCCCCAGACAACCTGGGATGCTTCCTCGACAATTCCGGACCCGTCGCAGTGTCGGTACCCGGTCTTCCTCCTTACATATTCATTAAATATAAATATAAATATTCAGGACTACAGAACAGGTGAAGGACTCGGTTATTTTGGTTACAACTAAGCTAAGCTGCAGTACTCAAAGTCAAGCAGCAAAACGCAAACAAGATATTAGAGAGTTTAAAAAGAAAGATAATACTAATGAAGCATATTTGCGGGGGGTTTTTTGCTGCATTTTTTTTTTCTGCAACAAAAACACTGCTCTTTACAGTAGCGGAAAAGTGAATGAGATTTCCAAAATGCAATACATGGTCTTGTTTTTTTATCCTTGCATTTTTTGAGCTACTGTGTATTTTTTTAAATCTGCAGAATGTCAATTCTTTCAGCATTTTTGCAGCATTCTAATGAATGGGAAACGTAAATTCTACAAAAATGCATGTAAGGATGCATACAAAATGTGGCAAAAGCACATGTATTTTACACAGCATTTTTCATGCAAACACCCTGGCTTTTGGTGCAGAAAAAAAATACAGCTTCAAGAATGCCATGTGTGAACATAACCTTACAACTCTATAAATCACATTTAAGGCCACATCTTGAATATGGGATCCAGTTTTGGGTTCCACATTTCAAAAAACAATAATGGGAAGTTAGAGTCAGTTCAAAAGTGGGCAACTAGATTGGAAAACGAGCGGATTGAAAAGTTGTGCTTGTTTAGCTTAGAAAAAAGATGTCTCAGAGGAGATCTCATTTATTTGTATAAATACAGGTGCATCTCATATATATATATATATATATATATATATATATATATATACACACACACACACATTTGAAGCCAGAAGTTTACATACATTATATAAAAAGACACATACAGGTGCTTCTCACAAAATTAGAATATTATGAAAAAGTTAATTTATTTCAGTTCTTCAATACAAAAAGTGAAACTCATATATTAGATAGATCACTCTGTCTGTAATGACTCTATTTCAAGTGCCACAGGCTGATCGCCTCCATGCCATGCCGCATAGATGCAGTAATTGATGCCAAAGAAGCCCCGACCAGGTATTGAGTGAATTTACTGAACATACATTTCACTAGGCCAACATTTCGGATTTTAAAAATCATTTTTTCAAGCTGGTATTATTAATTATTCTAATTTACTGAGATAATGACTTTTGGGTTTTCATTGGCTGTAAGCCATAATCATAAACATTACCAGAAGTAACAATTAAAGTACGTCACTCAGTTTGTAATAACCTTTTTCTACCACGCTTTTTCCTTCAACACAACTTTCCATTAATATGCTTGTATACAGCACTCTGTGAACAGCCAGCTTCTTTAGCAATGACCTTTTGTGGCTTACCCTCCTTGAGGAGTGTGTCAGTGACTGCCTTCTGGACATCTGTCAAGTCAGCAGTCTTCCCCATGATTGTGGAGCATACGGAAACAGACTAAGGGACCTTTTTAAACACTTAGGAAGCCTCTGCAGGTGTTTTTTTATTAATTATTTTAATTTACTGAGATAATGACTTTTGGGCTTTCATTGGCTGTAAGCCATAATCATCAACATCAACAGAAATAAACACTTGAAATAGATCACTCTGCTTGTAGTGACTGTATATAATATATGAGTTTCACTTTTTACATTGAAGAACTGAAATAAATTAACTTTTTTATGATATTCTAATTTTGTCAGATGCACCTGTATACGGTATATGTGATTCCATTCAAGGACCTTACAAAGGGAATGTTCACTACATGTGCAGGAATGGCAATTCCGGCAGCTAAATAGGAAAGGGTTCTTTACAGTTATAGCAGTCAGACAGTGGAATGTCCTACCACAAGAGGTAGTAATGGTAGATAATATATCAGCATTTATAAAACAGCTGGATTCTTTTCTAATAACCAATGGCATTGTGAGCTATAAATATTCTCGCAAGATATAATGTAGAAATGGTTGCGAGAACCTGAACTTGATGTACCAATGTCTTTTTTCACTCTAGTTTGACAATGGAAAACAGATAGCTACAATAATAATAATAATAATTTAAAGCACCACTCTAGCGTTTTTTTTTTATTTCAGCGCTGGAGTGATGCCACTAATCTAAGTTTTCTGACCCTAGTATTATACTTACCAGCCGCTCTGGTCCCAATTCTCAATCTTGTGACTGCAACTTCTCACTGACCGGTAGTCAGAGGTAAAAATCACGTTCTGCCTCGTAGTCTAACAATGAGTTGTGACTTCCGGCTCATCCAGCAAACACAAAATGAATCCTGCAGGTCAAAAATTCTGGAGACCAACAGAAGCGGCGCGGAGAAAAGATGACAACAACTAAAGACAGAAGACAAGCAACTTAGATTAGTGACACCACAGTAAAATATGAAAATAACACTGGAGTGGTGCTTTAAATAAAAAACAAAACAGCATCATGTTTCTTCTTGTTTTGAATAAATGCATGCTAATCGCTCTTACACAAAATTCATGTGTTTCTTTTTATTCTTAGTATGTGATCTAGCTACCAAATTACAATGTGCAGTGCTCATCGTGAAAATCTTTATAAACCTCCACTTCTCCAGAGAGGTGTTTGCAGTTGGGAACCCTAGCGCAGCTGTGGGGCAGACAGATAAATGAACAAACTTTCCTGGATTCCGGATTAAAAATAAGTCAAGAAAAAATGTCTTAAAACACCATCTGCGTGTAAACATGTAAGGAAAAGTTATGAAGTCAAGCTGTCCACTATTCTCAGAAGTCAAATGTATAGCTTGTTTACAGGGGCCAAAAAAATGTGGGATTATGAAAAAAAAGGCTTACAGCTGATCTGGTCTCATTACAAATGTATAAATTATTAAAAAGATCTATTAGTCCCAATGTAATTACTTTGACCTTTCAGAATGGTTCTATAATTCTTTATGAAAGCTGCAGCTTGTACTGAGAAGTGTGAGATTTCAGCAGCAGGGAGGCGGGACACTGAGGAGCTATCTGTGTCATCCATGTGCATGTGTGCCGCACACATTTTCTCTGTGCTGTGCCAAAAAAGGACATGTCTGTGGGTTTTCACATGGACATATGGTCCGTGTGAGAAGCTTGACATGTGCGCACCACCACTGAATAAAATGGGTGTGCGTGTGTCCGAATTTGCAGTCCTTAAAAAACGGACAGCATATCAACACAAAAAAAAGGCTGTGTGAAAGGGGCCTAATGTGTATCTTTGCCAGTCTCTTTTTTTTACATGACAAACACCTGGCATATTAACAGTGGTGTGTAGAATATTCTACTGTATATATGTATTTGTATATGTGAGAAACAACTTAGATTTAGAATCATAGAGTTGTGATCAAAATTTACATACCCTGGCAGAGTTTTTGCTTTCTTGGCCCTTTTTCAGAGAATATGAATGATAGCACCAAAACTTTTTCTCCACTCATGCTTAGTGGTTGGGTGAAGCCATTTATTGTCAAAGAACTGTTTTCTCTTTTTAAATCATAATGACAACCCAAAACATCCAAATGACCCTGATCAAAAGTTCACATTCCCTGGTGATTTTGGCCTGATAACATGCACAGAAGTTGATACAGATGGGTTTGACTGGCTACTAAAGGTAACATCCTCACCTGTGACCTGTTTGCTTGTAATCAGTGTGTGTGCATAAAAGCTGAGAGAGTTTCTGGGATCCAGACCCTTGCATACTTCATCCAGCCACTGACGTTTCTGGATTGTGAGTCATGGGGAAAGCAAAAGAATTGTCAAGAGATCTAAGGGAAAAGGTAGTTTAACTGTATAAAACAGGAAAGGGACTCAAAAAGATATCCAAGGAACTGATAATGCCAGTCAGCAGCGTTCAAACTGTGATTAACAAATGGAAAATCAGGGGCTATGTAAAAAGAAAACCACAGTCAGGTAGACCAACAAAAATTTCATCCACAACTGCCAGGAAAATTGTTTGGGATGCAAAGAAAAACCCACAAATAACATCTGCTGAAATACTGGACTCTCTGGAAACTAGCAGTGTGGCTGTTTCAAGATGCACAATAAGAAGGCACTTGAAGAAACAATGGCTGCATGGTCGAGTCGCCAGAAAAAAGCCATTACTGCGCAAATGCCACAAAGTATTTTGCCTACAATACACAAAACAGCACAGAGACAAGCCTCAACACTTCTGGAACAAGGTAATTTGGAGTGATGAGACCAAAATTGAACTTTTTGGCCACAACCATAAACGTTACATTTGGAGAGAGATCAACAAGGCCTATGATTAAAGGAACATCATTTCTTTTGTAAAGCACGGAGGTGGATTGCTGATGTTTTGGGGATGTGTGAGCTACAAAGTCACAGGAAACGTTTTCAAAGTTGAAGGAAAGATGAATGCAGCACGTTATCAGCAAATACTGAAGGCAAATTTGCAATCATCAGCCTGGAAGCTGCAAATGGGACGTACTTGGACGTTCCAACATGACAACGATCCAAAACACAAGGCTAAGTCGACCTGTCATTGGCTACAGCAGAACAAAGTGAAGGTTCTGGAGTGGCCATCTCGGTCACCTAACCTCAATATCATTGAGCCACTCTGGGGAGATCTCAAGTGTGCCGTTCATGCTAGACAGCACAGGAATTTACAGGAACTGGAGGCTTTTTGCCAAGAAGAGAGGGCAGCTTTACCATCTGAGCAAATAAAGAACCTCATCTACAACTACCACAAAAGACTTCAAGCTGTCATTGATGTTAGAGCGGGCAATACACGATATTATGAAATGGGTTATGTGAACTTTTGATCAGGGTCATTTGGATGTTTTGGGTTGTCATTATGATTGAAAAAGAGAAAACAGTGCTTTGACAATAAATGGCTTCACCCAACCACTAACCATGAGTGGAGAAAAAGTTTAGGTGTTATCATTCATATTCTCTGAAGAAAGGCCAAGAATCCAAAAATTGTATGTAAACTTTTGAGCACAACTGTATGATCCCACCACAGAGAAGAGGGGGTGATAGAGTCCGTCACTTGAAATGTAAAGTGTTGGAGTGTATTTATAAACTAAACACTACGAAACTGACAGGTTTAAATGTAGAATTCCATATTAATTCAATAATATAATGCTGGTATGGTCCCTGAATGTACCCTGGTGTCTACCCCATCCTCAGTGGTATAGTGGAAATCTGAGGGTCTCCAATTATAAGACAAGATTTTTTTATTTTTAAATATATGTGTTTTAGTTGTTAACTCGTTTTTTTTATTTTTACAGATGAATAACACCACTATGAAAATCACCTTAAGGAAATGTACACATCCGGGAGTTATATTGCTATATCCTTTATAAAAAAATATTTCTAGTCTATATTTGTATAATTTTTTGTATATTTTTTCTTCTATTTTTGGTTTCTTTGTTATAGCTGGTAAGCCAATATTTAATAAATAAAGAATATTAATTTAAATAGCTCAGACTTAATGATAATGGAGTGAGGTTATATTGGGTGGTGGATTGGCATTATATACACCCAGGTTTACCTTAATGGTCAAATTGGTTGAGAAATAGGTTCCTGGAGGGGTCCTTTGTCCTCCATAAGTACCATTGGTATCTGAAAGTAATTCCACAACAGGGTCTGTTCGGAGTGCAAGGGTAGAGTGGATGGGACGCTAAATAAAAGAGCTACCTTGACAGAATGCAGCATTAGTGCTGCAAAAGGTGGCTCTTTTACTTAAAAATGCCTGGGGGGTGACAGATTCCCTTTAAATATTGTAACTAGGGTTGAGCGAGTATACTCGTGTCATGTCGGACACTGTTCGCACCAGGGTGTCCGGCAGACAGCGGTAATACCCCATCCTACCACATGGTTCTCAGCGGCGCTGGTTGGTCTTCTGATCCGGCTTGGATTGGGTTAACCAGGTTGTCATTCTGGCTGAGGGCTTAGCCACGCCCTCTGTCTTTAAATTGCCCTGTATGACTATGGGCGTCGCCAACTATAGCTCTTGCCTTGTGCTAAGCGATACCGGTCTGGAGTGGTGGTCTAAGGAGCATACGGTTGCTGGTGTAGTATATTCCATTGTTGCCATTTTGCCTCCCTGTGTTGTATTATTTGGTTGCCCTTGCACATTACTGTATTCCCCTGTGTGTACGCGGTGTGGTGCATTTCCGTTATCCCTATCCATACTTATTTGTGGGGTTTGGTGTTTGGTCTCCTCACTGGGTGGAGGGTGGTGGGTTCAGCTTTGGGCTGGACAGGAGACAAGGACAGGGTGGAGGCCCAGGCAGGCACACCTTCAGTGTAAACCCTGGGTTGAGGGACAGACAGGGTTTCCCCTAGTCTGAGGGACACCGCAGGGGCCCTGGGGTTTCAGCCTAAAATTACCTAGGCTTCCCATGACATTATAGTCGGCCCAAAAAGAAGGAAAAAAAAAAAAAAAAAAAAAGGAATTATTTACCATGGATCCTATAGTCTCCATAACCAAGCAGCTGGAGGCTCTGTCCATACAGGTCACTGAACTGAGGGGGGCGGTCCAGCATCAAGGCCTCTCAGTTCCTGCTGTGCAAACTGAGGCAGCAGTCAGGGCAGCTGAACCCAAGTTGCCTCTTCCTGAACGATTTTCTGGTGATCGCTGTAAGTTTGTTGTATTTCGTGAATCCGGCAAATTGTATTTTCGTATGCGTCCTCTCTCCTCAGGAAATGAGGCTCAGCGTGTGGGCTTGGTAGCTTCCTTGCTGAGTGGTGATCCACAAGCATGGGCGTTTTCACTACCTTCTGATTCAACTGCATTTGAGTCCGTAGACCTTTTTTTTTCTGCTCTGGGTTTAATCTATGACGATCCTGACAGACTGGCGTTAGCAGAATCTAAAATACGCTCTCTACTCCAGGGTGAGCGACTGGCGGAGGATTATTGTACGGAATTTCGTCGCTGGGCTGTGGACACGCAATGGAATGACCCTGCACTAAGGAGTCAATTTTTGCATGGGGTTTCTGAAAGGGTTAAACAAGCTCTGCTAATGTATGAGACTCCCGCTTCTCTGGAGGCTGCTATGGTGCTTGTAGTACGCATTGATCGCCGTTTTTGTCAGAGGTCGCAGGAGACATTGCCTGTGGGGGGAGGGGCAGTCTCTGGTGAGGTCGCCTCAGGTGAATCGTGGAACCTATGCAGATCGCTGGTATATCACATACACATAATAACAAGCATAAATGTCCCTTGCCCGGAAAGCAAGGGGTCTGTTTTTTTTGTGGCAAAAAAGGACATTTTATTAATGCTTGCCCCCGGGTACCTAAGAAAGACGTGCCAGCGGAAAACTGCTAGGCTCAGACGGTTTGGAGGAGTCTAGTCTGAGCCTTTGCATATCCTCCGTGGTGGTCTCCCAGTGTATGCTCCCTGCCAAGGTAGTTATCGGGGCCAAGAGCTGTCGATTACTGTATTTGTAGATAGTGGTTCAGCCGCTAATCTCATTGATGAAAAGTTTGCGCGTACTGTGGTATTTAAGGTGGAGACACTGCCTAATCCTATCCGGGTGGTTACCATCAATGCCTCCCCTCTCTCACAAGGGGAGATTAAAGAGTTTGTGGCTGATGTAAAACTCCACATTGGGGTCCTACCAACTGAGCGGGTAACATGTAAGGTGCTCAGTAATTTACCTGCTCAGGTAGTTCTGGGGTTTCCATGGTTGTCTATGCACAATCCTGTGATTGATTGGAAAACCCAGGACATAATTCAGTGGAGCAGATACTGCCAGGAGAGTTGTCTGGCCATGTGTATCTCCGCTGTGACTCCCAGCATCCCGGAGCCACTGCTGGACTTTGCTGATGTATTTTCTGAAAGAGGTTGTTCAGAGCTGCCACCGCACTGACCCTATGACTGTGCTATTAGGTTAAAACCGGGGGCCAAGTTACCAAAAGCCAGGATGTTTAATATCTCAGGTCCTGAGAGGCAAGCTCTCAAAGAATTGCAGAAAGTCTAAGCAAAGGGCACATCAGGCCTTCATCATCTCCATTGGCGGCGGGGTTCTTCTTTGTCAAGAAGAAAGATGGCGGATTACGCCCTTGTCTGGATTTCAGGGAACTCAACCAGATTACGGTTTGTGACCCCTACCCGATGCCACTGATACCCGATTTGTTCAACCAGGTGTCTGGTGCCAAATGGTTTTCCAAGCTTGACCTCAGGGGGCGTACAATCTCATAAGAGTCCATCAAGGGGATGAATGGAAGACAGCATTTAATACCCCTGAGGGTCATTTTGAGAATCTGGTGATGCCATTTGGTTTGACGGGCGCGCCAGCAGTATTTCAACATTTCATAAATGATGTCTTTTCTCATCTCTTGGGGAAATTTGTTATTATATACCTTGATGACATTCTTATTTACTCACGCGACCGTGATGCACACATAGAGCATGTTAGGCAGGTGTTGCAGTTGCTCAGGGAAAACAAGCTCTATGCCAAGCTTGAGAAATGTGTATTTGTGGTCCAAGAATTACCTTTTTTGGGTTATGTAATTTCCGCCTCAGGGTTGAAAATGGACACCGCTAAGGTGCAAGCGGTTCTGCAGTGGGATCGGCCTGATAATCTCAAGGCGCTTCAGCGATTCCTGGGCTTTTCCAACTATTATAGGAAATTTATTAAGAATTTTTCTATGATTGCTAAGCCGCTCACCGACATGACTAAAAAAGGTACCAATTTTTCTGACTGGTCTGAGGCTGCTGTGCGCGCATTTGAATTCCTCAAAAACAGTTTTGCTTCAGCTCCCATCCTGGTTCAGCCTGATGTCTCCCTACCATTTACCGTGGAGGTGGATGCATCTGAGGTTGGAGTGGGGGCGGTACTGTCTCAGGGTCCATCCTTGGGCGAATTGCATCCGTGTGCCTACTTCTCCAAGAAACTGTCGCCGGCCGAGCGTAATTACGATATTGGTAACAGGGAATTGTTGGCCATCAAGTTGGCATTTGAGGAATGGCGACACTTCTTGGAGGGGGCTGTCCATCAGATTACTGTTATAACAGACCATAAGAATCTGCTTTATTTAGAGTCTGCTAAACGCCTGTCCCCCAGACAGGCTCGCTGGGCGTTATTCTTCACCCGGTTCAATTTTTTTTGTGACATACCGACCAGGTTCTAAGAATACTAAGGCGGACGCCTTGTCCAGATGTTTTCCGGGTGGAGAGCCACGTGAGGATCCGGTGCCTATCCTCCAAAAGGGAGTTGTGGTCTCGGCTCTCACGACAGAGGTTGAGGCAGAGATTGCTGATGCTCAGGAGGAGGTACCACCGGATCTGCCTCCTAATAAATCGTTTGTGCCACTACACCTACGCTTAAAAGTGTTAGGGGAACATCACGATACTGTACTGGCGGGTCACCCAGGAGTTAAGGGCACTCTGGAACTTGTATCACGTCGTTTTTGGTGGCCCAAAATCCGGCAGGATGTGGCCTCATATGTGTCAGCCTGTACCACGTGCGCACGGGCCAAGACACCACGCTCCCGTCCTGCTGTCACATTGCATCCTCTCCTTGTGCCCAGTAAGCCATGGACGGAGATTTCCATGGATTTCATTACGGATTTGCCCTCCTCGGCTGGGAACACGGTCATTCTGGTAATAGTTGATCGGTTCTCTAAAATGTCGCATTTCGTTGCTTTGCCATCTTTGCCCAATGCGAAGACCCTTGCTCAGGTATTTATTCGCGAGGTGGTCAGACTTCATGGTGTCCCGTCTGACATTGTATCTGATAGAGGTACACAATTTGTGGCAAAATTTTGGAGAGCTTTTTGTTCACGCCTAGGGATTAAATTGTCTCATTCATCGGCTTTCCATCCGCAGTCGAATGGGCAGACTGAGCGTATGAACCAAAACCTGGAACAATACTTACGCTGTTTTGTGTCTGACAATCAGGAAGAGTGGTCGGCGTTTCTTCCTCTGGCTGAATTCGCGATAAACAATCATTATCAGGAATCGTCTGGGGAATCTCCTTTCTTTTGTGTTTATGGTCAACATCCCCAATTCTGTACCTTGCGCCAAGGGAGCTCTGCGGGGGTCCCTGAGGAGGACCAGTTGGGAGCACAATTGTCATCCATTTGGAGGAGAGTAAAGCAGCGTTTGCTGAATGTAGGTTCTAGGTATAAACGT
Source organism: Dendrobates tinctorius (assembly GCF_039654945.1). Taxonomy (NCBI): domain Eukaryota; kingdom Metazoa; phylum Chordata; class Amphibia; order Anura; family Dendrobatidae; genus Dendrobates; species Dendrobates tinctorius. The sequence continues at coordinate 3,848,993 of NW_027361671.1, read as the reverse complement.
CTAGCTGACGGTAGACGTGTGCCTGGTCCGGACCTGTGTGTGGGTGATTGGGTGTGGTTGTCTACAAGGAACATCAAACTCAAAATACCATCGCTTAAGTTGGGGCCCAGGTTCATTGGTCCATTTAGGATCTCCGCAATTATCAACCCTGTGGCATTTCATTTAGAGTTACCTGCCGTATACAAGATATATAATGTGTTTCACAAGGCGTTACTTAAGAAAGTTGTGGGTGCTGTTGATGTTTCTCCCGTGCCACCACCTCCTGTCTTGGTGGATGGCACGTTGGAGTTTGAGGTGTCCAAGGTGGTTGACTCTTGGGTAGTGCGTCGCACTCTACAGTACCTGGTCCACTGGCGTGGCTATGGTCCTGAGGAGAGGACTTGGGTGCCGGCCTCGGACATACATGCGGACCGACTGATTACAGTGTTTCATCGCCGCCATCCGGACAAGCCGGGTCCTCGACATTGTGAGGTTCCTGGGGTCCCTCATAGAAGGCGGGGTACTGTCATATCGGACACTGTTCGCACCAGGGTGTCCGGCAGACAGCGGTAATACCCCATCCTACCACATGGTTCTCAGCGGCGCTGGTTGGTCTTCTGATCCGGCTTGGATTGGGTTAACCAGGTTGTCATTCTGGCTGAGGGCTTAGCCACGCCCTCTGTCTTTAAATTGCCCTGTGTGACTATGGGCGTCGCCGACTATAGCTCTTGCCTTGTGCTAAGCGATACCGGTCTGGAGTGGTGGTCTAAGGAGCATACGGTTGCTGGTGTAGTATATTCCATTGTTGCCATTTTGCCTCCCTGTGTTGTATTATTTGGTTGCCCTTGCACATTACTGTATTCCCCTGTGTGTACGCGGTGTGGTGCATTTCCGTTATCCCTCTCCATACTTATTTGTGGGGTTTGGTGTTTGGTCTCCTCACTGGGTGGAGGGTGGTGGGTTCAGCTTAGGGCTGGACAGGAGACAAGAACAGGGTGGAGGCCCAGGCAGGCACACCTTCAGTGTAAACCCTGGGTTGAGGGACAGACAGGGTTTCCCCTAGTGTGAGGGACACCGCAGGGGCCCCGGGGTTTCAGCCTAAAGTTACCTAGGCTTCCCATGACAACTCGTTAGGATTCAGTACTCGGCGAGTAATGAGGTACTCGCGGTACTCGAATCCTTGCGAGTAAATTTCACTACTCGCCTCACAATATTCGGATCTCCTGCCGGCATGTGTTAGCCAATCACAGTAAAGCCGCTGCCTTCTTTGTTGTGGGAATACGGTGATTGGCTGGCTGCGCAGCATCACTGTATCGCTGGAGCCCCTGGAGAGCGGTCGCATCAGCTGATGCGGCTGCTCTCCATGGGAGATCTACGTGGGACCCTCGTTATTAATGGCATTACGGTGGAAAGGTGAGTATAGGTTGCTTTATTATTTTTATCTTTTTACAGGTGATCAATGGCTTCGGGGAATTAGGTGTGTGTGGTGAGTATGTACTCTATGTTATGTGTTGTATGTTATGTGTATGTACTGTATGTTATATGCTGTATGTTCTGTATGTCTTTTTTTTTTTTTTACATTCACCATATTAGCTGGATGATGGGAATACTACTTTCCCATCATCCGCTAATGCTGTCACTGTAGCGGGCATAGCCAAATGGGACAAGTAGTCCCGTCGGACGATACCCGCACAGCCACCACACAGCACCAGCACAGCCCGCACAGCACCGGCACAGCCCACACAGCCCCTCACACACACACACAACCCCACAGACCCCCGCACACATTCTCCATGCACACATAGTCTCCGCCCACACACATTCTCTGCCTATTACTTGCATTTCCCATAGACTTACATTGGACTTACTACTCGTTACGAGTACCCGAGTATTAGGAGCTACTCGTAACGAATACAGCGGGTCAGAGTATTTCACTACTCGCTCATCCCTAATTGTAGCTTAGCACTTTATGTCACAGGCAGTTTAAATTGATGTATGGACTGTACATTAAGCACAAATACTTAAATATTGTATTGTGATGTAGTTTTTATGGTTAATGTATTAATTAAATGTTGGCAAACTACTCCTATATATACCAGCTTGTACACCTTTTTCACTGATTGAGAAATCCTTATGTGAGCTGAAAAGTCGCCACACACATGGGCTAAATAAAGTTCTCTTTATTTTTGGGTAAATATTGGAGCGTTGCCTGCTTTTTTACTTCTATATTTTTGGCAAATTACGGATCTGCTTGGGAGGCCTGTGCACTCACTGTTCATATAGTGTGCTGCTCCATTTTTTTTATACACACACATATGTATATTGTGGCATGGCGACTGGTCATGTTATTGATGAGCGGTATGTATCGCAGAGGTGGGTGGCCCTGTGATGGAAGCCTGGGTGTGTTTTGCTCTGAAAATCTACTGCTGAGGGTTTTTCTTTACATTGGGAGGCTTCCAGGTGACTTGGAGAGATGGGTGGGTCCAGTCACCTACATACCCACCCAAGGGGTGTGTGTCTGAATACCTAATGAAACCTGTGTGGCTGTGAGTTTCAGGACCTGCAATGAGGTCATGACTGTTGTGAGTTCATTTTCCCCTTCACCACTCAGGCCCGATGAACTCCCTCTGCTGGTTAAGAAAGGTAGTGAGCCTGATTATCAAACATCTGAGACTAATGATGATGACTGGCTGAGTGGAGTTACTGACTGGATATAAGGCCACCGACGCCCTTCTGCCCTGCGGGTGATTTCTCTGTGGGATTCTTGGAGACCAGTCTGAATTCCTGCTCTTCTAAAGCTAAGTTTTCTTCTCTGCCTTTTGCATTTGTGCTTTGACTTTGTTTTGCTGGATTTCTGCCATTCCTTGCTGGTGTGAGCTGAATTCCTTTAGCTCTGTCTTCAGAAAATACCTGAGTGCTGATTTAGTTTTTGAAGCCTAGCTGCTTCAGGGCCTTTTTCCATATCAGCCTGTTGGCTTATGTTTTTCTTAGGGTTTTTGCAGATTGCAGACAGCAACCATCCTTTCCTGTCCTGTTTAGTTAGTTTGGGCCCCATTGTTTGCTCAGCCTATCTTTCTATCTGTGTGTTTTTTCATCTTGCTTCACCGTCATTATATGTTGGGGGCTGCCTTTTACTTTGGGGTCTGCTCTGGGGCAGTTTAGTTTTCCTTTTCTGTCTTTAGGCTATTTAGTTCTCCGGCTGTGATCGAGGGGTCTAGGGCACCGTACGAACCCCCCACGGCTACTGCTAGTTGTGTTGATAGGTTCAGGAGTCTGCAATCTGATAGTTGCCAACTTCTCCGGTTTTCTGGACGTAGCTTCTATTTTTGTGTCTGCCTCCTACGGTGACTCGTTCATAACACATGACCATGTGACCAGCCCATGTGATCCATACCTCATCTGTGGGTGTGGTCACAAGTTATGTAATGGAGATGTGTTTACCACTTGGCAGTGAGTGTTTGGGTGTCTGGCAGTGTGCACAGACTTTCATGTGTGCAGAGAAGAAGTCTTCCTGTGTCTGTGGCTCCAGTTAGAGCTCTGCTATGGACATTGACGCTGTGTCTGCCTGATGTAAAGATTGTTAACCTCTTTTGTTGCGGATTTGATGGTTTATGGAGCAAATAAACTCACATGGACATTGAAGAGAATGTATCCCTTACAAAAGACATTCACAAAAAATCATGATAAAAATATCAAATTTATTGTATCACAAAAAAGGACATAAATGACAACAAAAAATATAATAATGAGACAAATATTTTACAAAAAGAATTTAATAATAAATTACATATTAACATTTTTTTTAAGAGAATGTGCCTCCTGTTTCCTCCTACGCAGCTGAGTGAGTACAATCGTTACTATATATACTGTATATATATATAAAAAAAGTAAAAAAATAGGCAGCACTCAAATTAAATGTGAAAAAAGTGGATACTTTACTGATCCTCAAGTGGCAACGTTTCAACGGTGACCCGTCTTTATCAAGCCATATATATACACACACACATATTTGAAACCAGAAGTTTACCTAAATTTATTAAAAAACACACATACAGGTGTTAATTTATTTCAGTTCTTCAATACAAAAAGTGAAACTCATATATAGAGTCATTACAAACAGAGTGATCTATTTTAAGTGTTTATTTCTGTTAATTATGGCTTACAGCTTATAAAAACCCAAAAGTCATTATCTCAGTAAATTAGGATAGTTAACAAAAAACTCCTGCAAAGGCTTGCTAAGTGTTTAAAAAGGTCCCTTAGTCTGTTTCAATATGCTCCACAATCATGGGGAAGACTACTGACTTGACAGATGTCCAGAAGTCAGTCACTGACACACTCCATAAGGAGGGTAAGCCACCAAAGGCCATTGCTAAAGAAGCTGGCTGTTCACAGAGTGCTGTATCCAAGCATATCAATGGAAAGTTGTATTGAAGGAGAAAGTGTGGTAGAAAAAGGTGCACAAGCAACCGGGATAACTGCAGCCTTGAAAGGATTGTTAAGGAAAGGCCATTCAAAAGCCAAGGTTAAGTTCACCCTGCGTCAGCCGAGAGGGAACAGAGCAATCTGAACATGCCGACTACTCCCGTGCCAGTGGTGAGTAATGCACACAATCTAATGACTGTTACCATGAAGGAATGTGACCTGGGGGAGGCAAATGACATCAGGGATAGGACCTAGGGACTTTGAGACACTGGGTCTACCATCACCCTGGTGAGCCCACATACTGTCCCCCCAGAACATTATTTTCCAAGACATCAAGTGACCAACCCCATAGCTGGGAGTCAGTACTCTGGAGTTGGACACAATGAATACAAAACAGAGAAAAAGTATTTCAGCTCACCAAACATTCATCCCAATGAAGTCACTCCGGAGTTAGTAAGGAGCAGTGCATGGACATGGAGATCCTGAGCTGACTCCAAGGTGATTAAACCATATACAAAAAAAGAAGTAAGTCCAGTCACCAGCAACATGGCATATTTAGATAAATGAAAAATAGACTATGATATTGCAAAAACCTTTATTGTAGATTCATAATAACATCTTGCTTACATCATTTCAGACCACACAGGGTCCTTAGTCATAGCCAAATTATTATTATTATTTATTTCTATAGCACCATTGATTCCATGGTGCTGTACATGAGAAGGGTTTACATACAAATTACAGATATCACTTACAGTAAACAAACTAACAATTACAGACTGATATAGAGGGGAGAGAGGACCCTGCCCTTTCGGGCTTACATGCTACAGGATGGTGGGAAAGGAAATAGATGGATGCAAGTGGATACAAGGTCGGTTCTCATTGAATATCTGTGAAGTTTCCCAGGCCCAACGGTCGATCAGGGGGAGGATATGGAGGACCCTGCGGGAAAAACAGACCCAGCTAACTAAATACAGAGTCCTTGTCTCAGGGATTTCCCCATCGAGAAGTTGGCGGGATCTGAAAGATCATATCAGACAAGCTGGAGATGTCTACAATGCCGATGTACACCAAGGTGAAATGGGGACTGTGAAGTTTATTCACAAGGACGACATGGAATATGCCTTGAGGAAACTGAATGATACAAAGTTTCGTTCTCATGAAGGTGAAACCTTTTACATTCATTTCCATACTTAAAAAAGTGGGGGAGGAGTGTAGGATATGGCCACTTACTAAAGAATATAGGACAAATGAACGTAGAGCAGAATCCATAGCTCTAAGAGACAGAGACTTTTTCCAGCACGGAGCACTGGTTGCGTCAATATTGTTGTATTTTATTGGATGCTTTCTTGCTGTGTTTTATTAGTGATTTGCTTACTTGTCAGTTCATCTTCAGGAATCAATGTTTACATTTAGTGACAGTAAGCAGAGGAAGACATGCAGACTGGATCTTATGTTAGCCCAAGCTCAGACAGTAGATTGCTAAAGGTAAATGTAAAGCAATCATTCTATCAATCCCCTCTGTATCGCAAGGTCTCAATACATTGTTCTTCCAGTATAGGCCCATTCTGTTGATGCGAATTGTAGACCCAGGGGAGCCATAAACACAGCAGGTCTCACATGTAGTCCTAGGTGATGGAATATGCTTTGTTCTGTGAGGTAAAGAAAAATGTTTAAGGGGGAGGGAGAAAAAGACACATGGGTTGAATCAGGCAGTTGTTGGACTGACTTCAAAAGCAGAGGATCTAAGCTGGGATAGACTGATGGACTATGGAGTTTTGGAGATCGGTTGCCGGCTGGGCTGGATCCTCCTGCTACGTTTGAGGGATCTGTTGTCTGGATTTAACAAATTTTCTTAAGGATTGTTGATGCTGAATACATGGACTTCGGTTGTGATAGTTGTTGTTTAGAGGTGCCTTGACTATGACTACAGATTATAATGGCGTGAGATACGAAATCTGTGGGCCAACCAAAAGTTGGGAGACTGAGTATCTTGTGATACGGGGGCAGTGGGACTATCGGCACTGGGGAAGGCATCTTGTGGACTGAGAACATTGTATTTTTGCCATCTACCTGGATTTGTTGTATAACCATGGATGTATGGAATATAAAATAGTTCCATTTTTTTTAAATAAAAATTTGGTGGAGATTCACACAGAATGGACTGCTGCTGAAGTCAATGCTTCAAGAGCCACCACACACAGACGTATTCAGGACATGGGCTACAAGTGTTGCATTCCTTATGTCCAGCCACTCATGACCAATAGACAAAATCAGAAGCGTCTTACCTGGGCCAAGAAGAAAAAGAACTGTACTGTTGCTCAGTGGTCAAAGGTGTTGTTTTTAGATGAAAGTAAATTTTACATTTCATTTGGAAATCAAGGTCCCAGAGTCTGGAGGAAGAGTGGAGAGGCACACAATCCAAGCTGTTTGATTTCTATCTACTGTAGATACTGTAGATAGATACATACAAGAAGATAGCTATAAATACATGAGTGTGTACTTTTATGTACATGTTTTTTTTTAGGAAATAAATTCCTTTTGGAAAAAAATGGCGTGGTATCCCCCAACATTTTATTAACCAGCAGAGGGAAAGCGGACAACTGGGGGCCGATGTTTATAGCCTGGGAAGGGGGTAATACACATGGAGTTTCACAGATTATTAATATCAGCTCACAGCTGTATATTTAACCTTTAGTGGTTTTAAAAATAGAGGATTCCCCACAAAAAAATTACGCAGGGTCCCCCTGTAATTAATAACCAGCAAAGGCTAAGCAGACAGCTGCAGGTTGATATTAATAGCTTATGACTGGCCCATGGATATTGGCACCCTCCCAGACTAAATTCTCAACCACACCATAAATGGCACATCCATAAAATGCGCCAAATCTGGCACTTAGCTTCACTCTTCCCACTTGTCCTGGTGCAGTGGCAAGTGGGGTGATAGTTGGGGTGGTTGATATCAGCTTTTTTTTGGAAGCTGACATCAAGGCCAGGGGTTAGTAATGGAGAGGCATCTATAAGACGCCGCCACTACTAACCCCATAGTCAATTTGTAAAAAAGTAACACCCTGAAAAAAGCGTGCTTGCTCAGCTCAGTGCCTTATGGTGAACTCCTTTCACCTTAATGATGTCATCGCGAACATGAGAAAGTTCTCACGCTCGCAATGCCATCAGAAAGGTCATAGGAGTTCAGAGCCAGTAAATGCAGTTCAACTCAAGTACGTCAGCGCGAGCACTGTTAAAACTTTTCCCACAGTGCTCCCGCTTAGGTACTTGAGGTGAAAGGAGTTCATTGGCTCTGAACTCCAATGAGCTTTCTGATGGCACACGCAGCTAGCCCAGTGTCTCTTCTGGATGGCAGGCTGCATAGTCGCATTATGCAACAATGCTGTCTGCCATCTAGATGTAGAAGAGCTTGATGGGTTGTGGGACAATTGGATTATTTTCTTCCTTGTGGCAAGCTGAGGAATATGGTTATTTATTATTTTAATTTTTTTGCAATGGAAATTGGCTTCAGTGCATTGGGTGTTGAGGTGAGTATATGTGTTTTTTGTAAATTCAGATTAAACTAAAGGGGTCTGTGTCATTATTTCAAATAAAGAACTTTATCCTGGGTGCCAATATCCATGGCCCTTTCCTAGGCCACTAATATCAGCCTGCAGCTGTCTGCCTATCTTTGCTGATCATTAATTATAGGGGCACGCTACATCATTTTTTGGGAAGTCCCCCATTTTAATAACCAGTAAAGGCTAAGTATACAGTTGTGGTCAGATATTAATAGCCTGGGAAGCTCCATGGGTATTACCCCCTTCCCAGGCTATAAACATCTGCACCCAGATGTCCTTTTTCCCTCTGCTGGTTAATAAAATGTCGGGGGATTCCATGCCATTTTTTTCAGATATTTATTTATGAATTAAATAAATGTACAGTAAGCTACACAAACACTGTACTAATTATATACAGTGAAGGAAATAATTATTTGATCCGTTGTTTATTTTGTAAATTTGCCCACTGACAAAGACATGAACAGTCTATAATTTTAAGGGTAGGTTAATTTTCACATTGAGAGATAGAACATCAAAAAATAAAATCCAGAAAATCACATTGTGTAAATTATATAAATTTATTTGCATTTTGCAGTGAGAAATAAGCATTTAATCCCTCTGGCAAACAAGACTTAATACTTGGTGGCAAAATTCTTGTTGGCAAGCAGAGCAGTCAGGCGTTTTTTGGAGTTGATAATGCGTTTTGTGCACGTCAGGAGGAATTTTGGTCTACTCTTCTTCACAGATCATCTCTAAATCATTAAGATTTTGAGGCTGTCACTTGGCAACTCGAAGCTTCACCTCTCTCCATAAATTTTCTATGAGATTAAGGTCTGGAAACTGGCTAGGCCACTCCATGATCTTAACATGCTTCTTTTTGAGCCACTCCTTTGTTGCCTTGGCTGTATGTTTTGGGTCATTGCCTTGCTCGAAGACCCAGCCATGGCCCATTTTAATGTCCTGGTGGAAGGAAGGAGGTTGTCACTCAGGATTTTACAGAACATGGCTCCATACATTCTCCCATTGATGCGATGAAGTAGTCCTGTGCCCTTAGCAGAGAAACACCCCCAAAACATAATGTTTCCACCTCCATGCTTGACAGTGAGGATGGTGTTCTTTGGGTCATAGGCAGCATTTTTCTTCCCCCAAACATGGCGAGTTGAGTTAATGCTAAGCACCTCAAATTTTGTCTCATTTGAGACAGCACCTTCTCCCAATCACTCACAGAATTATCCAGGTGTTCATTGGCAAACTTCAGACAGTCCTGCACATGTGCCTTATTGAGCAGGGAGACCTTGCAGGCACTGCAGGATTTTAATCTTTTACGGCGTAATTTGTTACCAATGGTTTTCTTGGTGACTATGGTTCCAGCTGCCTTGAGATCATTAACAAGTTCCCCATAGAGTTTTAGGTTGATCTCTCACCTTCCTCATGATCAAGGATACCCCGTGAGGTGAGATTTTGCATGGTGCCCCAGATCAGTGTAAACTGACAGTCATTTTGTATTTCTTCCATTTTCTTACTATTGCACCAACAGTTGTGACCTTCTCACCCAGCATCTTACTTATGGTTTCTCACACGGTAGCAGCTATCTGTGTGAATAGAGATCTCCGCGCGATGCTACTGTGCAGGCGCAGTGGCGCCATCTTGGAGGAGGAATTTTTGTCTCCAGCAAGATGGTGCTGCTGGCGCCTGCACAATAGCAGCTATCGGATCTCTATATACACCGATAGCTGCTACTGCTCAGGCGCGGTGGGCACCATTTTCAAATTGATTTTTTTTGGGACTTGCTCAATAACATCAAGAACAGTGATTACTAGGATACTAAACATGCGATTATACTGCAGCGCAGATGCCACGGTTGGCATCTGCCTGCAGATGTTTTTTTTTCTTCAGTATGTACAGGTATTCATTATGCAAACTAGGGGGAAGGTCACTGAGGGATTAGTGACTTGTCAGCAGTATGCATTATGAATACCTAATCAGAGCACCACATAAATAACCCCCCTCCTGGCCCAAGCATATCATTAACTAAAAACTGAAAATAAAGATTAAACAACCACGAGATTGATTTCATCAACCAAGGCATCATTTAAATCAGTATAACGACACCGACCTGACACTGTGTGTAAGTTACTAGGCACAATCCTGCTGACATGTTCCCTTTAAAATGTGGGAGGTGTCACGCTAGTAACTTGCATGCTTTCTCAGCACCGTTCTACTCATCGCATTCACTACTCTGCTACTCTCACTGTCAGGCCATCATGCGTAAAATTAAAAATTTGGAGCTAAGCAACATTTTAGTGGTAAAAATTTAATTATTCTTTCTTCAGCGTCAAATGATATAAAATTCTGTAACAAATGGTGTCAACATGCATACTGAATCCCTACATTTTTCATTGGGGTGTAGTTTGTAAAATGGGGTCACTTATGGAGGGATTCTGCTGTTCTGGAACCCCAGGGACTCTGCCAATGTGCCATGGCACCCTCAAAAGACTGCGGCAAAATCTAAAGTCCCTATGGCGCTACTTTTCTTTTGAGTTTTGCATTGTAACTCAAAAATAGTTTTTGACCACATCTGGGTATTGACGTACTAAAGAGAAAATGTGTACCAAATTGTACAATTCTTTTTCTCCTATTATCCCTTTTGAAAATTAAAAACTTTGGGCTAAAGCAATATTTTAGTGGAAAAAATTGTAATCTACCATTTACTCAGCCTAATGTATACAATTCTGTGAATCGCCTGAAGGTTTAAAAATGCTTATCTCAGTCCTAGATGAATTCCTCGAGAGGTATAGTTTCCTAAATCATGTCACTTATGAGGGTTTCTGCTGTTTTGGCATGTCATGGGCTCTTTAAATGTGACATGTGTAAGGTAGCGCTTGTCATTCAGGTTGGGGATACTCGCTTTGCAGCCAAATAACCAGATTCGACTCAGGTTTTCCATAGAACATCAACAGTCCATGTGGTTTATTCAGGCATCATAAACCAAAGCAATAGAAAGTTCATATCAAACAGCATAGCGTCCATGACAGAGCTCCCCTCTGTTAACCCTGTAGTCACACAGGTTTTGCAATGTCCAATACGCAGGCTTTCTAGCCTCACAGTTATCTCACCCCGTCAGGGTTACCTCATGGTTGCTTCACCACACTGCAGACGTCCATTCCCTCCCCTGGGAACTCTCAGACACTTGCAGCCATTAAACACAGCATCAACACGTGCTGTTAGGAAGGCAGCCACATGAGACCTTCCATATGGACCAATCGGGTCCAAGCATTCACTCATGTGACCTACCCTGGCCACCTTATATGGTCCATAGCCACACCCACTGGATCACATGACTTTGACCTCATCATAGGTCCTTCAATCATTCACACACATATACGTTACTATGGCATTCTAGATACCTGCCCCTAGGTGGGTTTGTAGGTAGCTGGTTCCGCCCGTCTCAGCAGCTACCTGGAATGCTCTCCCTGACACAGTGTAATGAAAGCTCAGCAGTACCTCTGCTGATCAACACACATATTCAAGCTTCCATCCCAAGGCCACCTACCTTGGGATACATAACGATTATTCAGCATCCTGCCACTCATCCTCTCTCCTGGGACACCCACACAGCGCCCCCTAGCAGACACAGTGGTCACTACACCACATACCTCCCCCCTCTGTTCAAACTTGTGGGGTTGAACACACAACATTACCCCGGGATCTCGAGACCGGGCACCCATGTCACCTTGCCCAACAGGTCGAGAGAACCGTCTCCGTCTGTTTTGTCTATTACATGGCCTCATCTCCAAGTTAGGCCTCCCCCGACCCCAGCGGTCAGAATATCGGCCTTGATCTTTGGCCCTCCAGTCACAGTCTGTCTGCATCATCAGACACTGTCACCACACTTCTACAGTGCGCTCCATCAACTCCTTTTCTATCTATGCGTCTTGTAACCAATGGTACATCGCCACGTCTAAGTTTGCTTTTCAGTACATTAACCTCACGGTTCATTGCATCTGCTGTTTCTGTAGCATCCTCCAGTTCGCGCTGTAATCTACGGTGCAACGCATTGGCACATTGAGCCTCCTTCTCCGCTTCTTCCACCTGGCGCTTCAGCTGTTTCAACCAAACATTATTTTTCTCCTCCTGGCCTTTATACTACTCAGATTTATGCCTTTCATCATTCATTTTCTTTAGTATCTCCTTCAGTTTTTTCTCCGCACGACATACTTGTTTGCCTGCAGATTGTCACTCTTTAGTTTCAGCCTCCAGCTGTTCCTCCATTTGTGCAACCTTTGCTTTTAACGCCTTATTCTGACGATCTAACTGCTGACTGGCATTCTCGTTCTTCTGAGCATTACTATGTTCTGCATTCAGATCAGCATTCATCTGGTCAACCTGAAGTGTGGCCTTTCTCAGCCTGTCATTGGCTAATTCAACGTTGCCGTGTTCTTCCTCCACTTCTTCTTCCAGCTGAGCAATGCGAGACTCTAACCGCCTCTTTTCTTCCAAAGCCAGAGCATCTTTACCACTGTTGTTAGCAATCACATCAGCCAGTTCATCTCTTTCCTGCTGTGCTTGCCTCTTAGCATGCTCTGCAGCAGCAAGCTCCTCCTGCATATGGATCATCTCTGCTTCCATACTTTTCAGTTTCTTCTTATCTTCACTCTGTTCACCACTTGGGCCTAGCCTCTGTAAGCCTTCATCCCAGTTTTTCTCCCGCAGAAGACCTCTTACCATTTCTGTCAGTACTCGTACCTCTTCTCTGAGGGACTTATTCAGACCTTGCCACTTTGCCAGGTGAACTTTTAACTCGGAGACTTCCTTCTCTAGCTCTTCTAGTCTTTGCTCCCTTTCTCTCTCAGAGCCACAGTCACCCCCAGAGACTGTCACCCTGATCATCCGAGCGAACCCTCCAGTTACCCTCTGACCGTGTGCCCGCTCCAGTCGTCTCATCTCCCAGCCCACCAACCGTCATGTCACAAGACGTCAGGTCCGTAAGTTGGGCAGAGGAATCACTTTTTCCGGTCACTTCTACAACTGACTTGTCCACTTTAGCAAGCGTCACCGTCTCAATGTCTGCTAGCCCAACAGTAGAATTGTCTCCAACCCCTTGCTGTAGAGGAACTCCCCTCTCCCACAAGCCAGAGAACAGTCTAGAGTCGCGGCCTATAACCACAGGACAGGACAGATTCGGGACTATCATTTAATCCTGTCCCTCGATGTCCCAACCTGTCTCAAAGACTACCCTGGCGACCGGGTAACTCTCAGTGCACCCGTGGTTGCAAGTAACCCCCACCTTTCTGCTGGGTATCTCAGGAGCAACCCGCACTAAGGCCACACCCCCTTGGCATTGTGCCGGCTGGGTAGTTCACCAGGCAGATAGGACAGGCATAGAACATTTGCTCCTGGCAACAGTTCATCTGTACCAGGCTTTTCACATTGGAATGCTCCGCCCCCAATCGCCGGGACTCCACCCCCTTTTGGGTGACTATCCCTTTTGGGACTCCACCCCTTTTTGGGCTACAACCCCCCATTTGGGTCATCACCTCCCTCTGAGACTCCACCCCTTCTTGGGTTATCACCCTGATTTTGGTCACCGCCCCCATTCAGGATTTCCCCATGTCCTTTCTACAGGTCTCCTTAGACCACAGTTCACACCAAAACAGTTTATGTCTTTAACAATACCACACAAGTTCTTGTTGGCACCACCACAGCTCCTGCTGTCACCGATCTCCGACACCTCCGGCTGCCGTTCACACACAGCTACTGGTGTCACCTTCGTAACCCCGCCGAGTTACAGCAAGCTGCTTGTCTCCTTCGTAACCCCGCCGAGATACAGCAAGCTGCTTGTCACCTTCGTAACCCCGCCGAGTTACAGCAAGTCGCTTGTCACCTTCTTGACCCCACTGAGCCACCGCAAGCTGACTTTAGAGGGAAAAGAAAAAAAACAACACACACAACACAAAACTCATGTGTCCTGTCTGTGTGCTATTCAGGACGTCCTTCTCCTCCTGAGACCATCCAACACACAGGGCGCACCAGGTGCTATTCAGGGAGCCGACCCTCCTCCCAGGGTTTCCCAACACACCGGCCTCACCAGGTCCAGGGGCTCAGCAGGTGCTCTTCAGGACATCTGTCTCCACCTGAGACTGCCCAACACTCACGCCTCACCAGGTCCAAGGTCACAGCACATGTTCCAGTGATCCAATTTTTCTCCCAGAACCTCCTAACACTGACCCTCCAGGACCTTGCACACTGAACCCTCCAGGTACACAGTCTTTCTCTCTGACGCAGGTCAGTACAACATAGACACCTGTCTGTTACCTGTGTCGGCCACACAGGTTCTCGGGTACCTCTTCTCTACAGAGGCACCCTATAGCAATCCAGTGTCTCTTTCTCTGACCCCGGTCAGCACATCACACGGTTTTCACAACCGTCACCTGCCGGCCACGCAGGTTCTCGGACCCCTCTACCGCGGAGGTGTCCTATAAGTCTCTTCCACTGACCCCGGTCAGCATATCACACGGCTTTCACGACCGTCTGCCCTCCTGGCTCAGCATTGCCAGCACTGCAACATGTGCTGTTGGAACCGTTGCCCTTAGCAACTGAATTTTGCAGTCCTCATCCGTTGCCCCTAGCAACAAGGCTACAACACTGCCCTTTGCATTTCTCCACCAATTGTAAGGTAGCACTTGTCATTCAGGTTGGGGATACTCACTTTGCAGCCAAATAACCAGATCCGGCACGGGTTTCCCAACATAAACTCAGTCCATTCCCTCCCCTGAGAACTCTCAGACACTATTAAACACGGCATCCACACATGCTGTTAGGAAGGCAGCCACACGAGACCTTCCATATGGACCAATTGGGTCCAAGAATTCACTCATGTGACCTACCCTGGCCACCTTATATGGTCCATAGCCACGCCCACTGGATCACATGGCAGGTAGGTAGCTGGTTCCGCCCGTCTCAGCAGCTACCTGGAAAGCTCTCCCTGACACAGTGTAACAAAAGCTCAGCAGTTCCTCTGCTGACCAACACACATATTCAAGCTTCCATCCCAAGGCCACCTACTTTGGGATACATGACGATCATTCAGCATCCTGCCACTCATCCTCTCTCCTGGGACACCCACACATCGCCCCCCAGTGGACACAGTGGTCATTACACCACACATGGTACCGGCAATGTACTCAGCTAAAATTGAGCTTCAGAATTCTCTTGCCTCTCCTTCCCTTCTGAGCTCTGCCTAGTTTTCCACCACTTGTGGGGTATCTATGTACTCAGGAGTACTTGCATAACATATTATATCGTCCATTTTCTCCTGCTACCCTTGTTAAAATGAAAAATTTGGGGCATAACCAACATTTTTGCTGGAAAAATATATTATTTGATTTTCATGGGTCAATGTTGCAAAATTCTGAGAAGCATCTGAGGACACAAGGTGTTCAACACACCTCTACATAAATTCCTTGGGGTTGTAATTTTCAAAATGGAGTCACTTGTGGTTTTTGTTGTGCTGTGTTGGCACAACAGGGGCTCTGCAAACACGACATGGCGTCCGCTATTGATTCAAGACAATTTTGCACTCCAAAAGTCAAATGGTGCTTCTTCCCGAGACCTGCTGTGCCACCAAACAGTAGTTTTTCATCACATATTATGTATCAGCGTATGCAAGAGAAATTCCAAAACAAATTGTACAGTCCATTTTTTTCTGCTAGTCTTTTGAAAATGTTAAATTTGGCGTTTTTTGTGGGAAAAAGTAAAGTTTTCATTTTTTACTTCCACATTGCTTTAATTCCTGAAGAGATAATATACTTATTGAATTATTGAGCACTTTGAGAGGTGTAGTTTTTAAAATGGTCTCACTTTTGGTTATTTTCAGTTATATAGGCCCCTGAAAGTCATATCAAATGTGATTTGGTCCCTCCAAAAATTGGTTTTGTAAATTTTGTTGGAAAATTGAGAAAATGCTTGATCAATTTTTTACTCTTCTGACTTATAACAATAAAAAATTATGTTTAAAATGCTATGCTTTTGTAAAGTAGACATGTGGTTAATATTATTTATTATCAAGTTAGTGAGATAAAAGGGCATAAAAAGTTGCTAAATTTTCAAACTTTTTACCAAATATCTGATATTTTCACAAATAAATGCAAAAAATAACTGCCTAAATTTAACATTACTATGAAGTACAACGTATCATGAAATAACAATCTCAAAATCTATGGGATATATTAAAGCCTTCCAGAATTATTACCACATAAAGTGACACTGGTCAGAATTGTAAAATTTGGCCTAGACAGGAAGGTGAAAACAGGCTCAGGGGTGAACAGATTAACAGAGAGAAATTTTGAGTATTGACAATTTAGTAGTAACTATTAGGCTAAGTGCACACGTTGCGGAACTACCGCGGAAGTTACCGCGGGAATTCCATTCCGCTGGAAAACCGCATTTTTAATTCCCATGATTGTCCCGCAGAAAAACTAGCGATTTGCAAGCGTAATTAGCTTGCAAATGCTAGCGTTTTCCAAGCGATCTGTAGCATCGCTTGGAGAACTGATTGACAGGTTGGTCACACTCATCAAACACAGTGTTTGACAAGTGTGACCAACTTTTTACTATTGAGGCTGCCTATGCAGCATCAGTAGTAAAAAGATCTAATGTTAAAAATAATAAAAAAAATTAAAAAATCGTGTTTTTCTCCCCTTCCGACGTCCCGCGCACTGTTCCTGATCATCGCGATGCTCTCGTTCCCAGTAATGCCTAGCGGGTCCTTTGATGATGTAGCGGTCTCGCGAGACCGCTACATCATCACAGGTCCTTGCCGCAAGGCAATACTGGGAACGGGAGTTGGCGGGAGCATCGGCAAGGCTGCGCGGGACGCCAGAAGGTGAATATAACCCTATTTTTTTATTTTAATTCTATTTTTTTACAGGGATATGGTACCCAGAGCCTGGAGGAGAGTCTCCTCTCCTCCACCCCCTGGGTGCTATCCGCAAATGTTCTGATTACTTTTCGCATGGTAGGCTCAGCCACATGCGGAAAGTAAGCAGAACAATTAGTATAGTGTTGCTGTCTATAAATTATAGGGGGGCCCTACGCCATTTTGTTCCTGGAAATAATAATTTATTTAGTAAATACATGCCCATAATTTAGAACAACACTATACTAATTGTATTTGACACTACATGTATATATATCTTTTATATATATATATATATATATATATATATTTTATTTTTAGTATATTTATATTATATATATGTATATATAAAATATTAATATATTAAATATATAATATATTATATATAATATATATATTATATGCATATATATTCCCTATATCTTTAATATAATATAATATATATATTATTTTATGTATATATATTATATATATGTGTGATATATGTGTGTGTGTCACTGACATGTATATATATATATATATATATATATATATATATATATATGTATGTATTCTGTGTTTATATCTAGTGTTTTGTGAGCTGTCATTGTGATTTTCCATATATATATGTATATTCACCTATTCTATGTGTATACATGTATTATATCTTTTGTATTAGAACATGTCAGTGTGATTTTACTGTATAGCCGCATATGAATTACCGGCTTTTCTCCTATCTATTATCTATCTATCTATCTTTCTAATATAAATACATATATACATGTCAGTGACACACACATATATATGTGTTTATATTGGATAGATCGATAGATAGATAAACCGGCAATTCATATGCGGCTATAATCACACTGACAGCTCAAAAAAGAATAGATAGAATGGATGTATACATATAGAATACATAGATATATACATGTCACTGACACACACATACAGTGGGGAAAAAAAGTATTTAGTCAGTCAGCAATAGTGCAAGTTCCACCACTTAAAAAGATGAGAGGCGTCTGTAATTTACATCATAGGTAGACCTCAACTATGGGAGACAAACTGAGAAAAAAAAATCCAGAAAATCACATTGTCTGTTTTTTTTTCATTTTATTTGCATATTATGGTGGAAAATAAGTATTTGGTCAGAAACAAGCAATCAAGATTTCTGGCTCTCACAGACCTGTAACTTCTTCTTTAAGAGTCTCCTCTTTCCTCCACTCATTACCTGTAGTAATGGCACCTGTTTAAACTTGTTATCAGTATAAAAAGACACCTGTGCACACCCTCAAACAGTCTGACTCCAAACTCCACTATGGTGAAGACCAAAGAGCTGTCAAAGGACACCAGAAACAAAATTGTAGCCCTGCACCAGGCTGGGAAGACTGAATCTGCAATAGCCAACCAGATTGGAGTGAAGAAATCAACTGTGGGAGCAATAATTAGAAAATGGAAGACATACAAGACCACTGATAATCTCCCTCGATCTGGTGCTTCACGCAAAATCCCACCCCGTGGGGTCAGAATGATCACAAGAACGGTGAGCAAAAATCCCAGAACCACGCGGGGGGACCTAGTGAATGAACTGCAGAGAGCTGGGACCAATGTAACAAGGCCTACCATAAGTAACACACTACGCCACCATGGACTCAGATCCTGCAGTGCCAGACGTGTCCCACTGCTTAAGCCTGTACATGTTCGGGCCCGTCTGAAGTTTGCTAGAGAGCATTTGGATGATCCAGAGGAGTTTTGGGAGAATGTCCTATGGTCTGATGAAACCAAACTGGAACTGTTTGGTAGAAACACAACTTGTCGTGTTTGGAGGAAAAAGAATACTGAGTTGCATCCATCAAACACCATACCTACTGTAAAGCATGGTGGTGGAAACATCATGCTTTGGGGCTGTTTCTCTGCAAAGGGGCCAGGACGACTGATCCGGGTACATGAAAGAATGAATGGGGCCATGTATCGTGAGATTTTGAGTGCAAACCTACTTCCATCAGCAAGGGCATTAAAGATGAAACGTGGCTGGGTCTTTCAACATGACAATGATCCAAAGCACACCGCCAGGGCAACGAAGGAGTGGCTTCGTAAGAAGCATTTCAAGGTCCTGGAGTGGCCTAGCCAGTCTCCAGATCTCAACCCTATAGAAAACCTTTGGAGGGAGTTGAAAGTCCGTGTTGCCAAGCGAAAAGCCAAAAACATCACTGCTCTAGAAGAGATCTGCATGGAGGAATGGGCCAACATACCAACAACAGTGTGTGGCAACCTTGTGAAGACTTGCAGAAAACGTTTGACCTCTGTCATTGCCAACAAAGGATATATCACAAAGTATTGAGATGAAATTTTGTTTCTGACCAAATACTTATTTTCCACCATAATATGCAAATAAAATGAAAAAAAAACAGACAATGTGATTTTCTGGATTTTTTTTCTCAGTTTGTCTCCCATAGTTGAGGTCTACCTATGATGTAAATTACAGACGCCTCTCATCTTTTTAAGTGGTGGAACTTGCACTATTGCTGACTGACTAAATACTTTTTTTCCCCACTGTATATAGCTGTGTATTCTATGTGTATATACCTATTCTCTCTATTCTATTCTAACATGTCAGTGTGATTGTACAGTAGCCGGAGATGAATTGCCGTTTTTTTTCAAAGGATACTGGTGCGAGTGCTGTCAGATATTTTATCGCACCCATTCACTTGCATTGACGATTTTCACCTGAAAATCACAGCAAATCGCAGCATGCTGCGATTTTTTTCTCAGTCTGATTTCGGCTGAGAAAAAAATCGCAAATGAGATGTCACACATTGCCTAACATTGGTCAGAGTGCAATCCGATTTTTAATCGGATTGCACTCATCCGATTTTCGCACCAGTGAGTATGAGCCCTAAGTTGGAGATTCCTTCTTAGAAACTGGGACCCAGTTTCACTGGCCCTTATAAGATAGTTGCTGTAGTGTTTTGCCTTGCTTTGCCACCCACTTTTAAGATTTATAAAGTTTCACTGATCGCTTCTCAAAAAATATTTTGCTTCCTCTGAACTATCTCCACCACCACTTTCTCCAGTCATTATTGTTGGGAGTCTGGAATTAAAGATAGCAAAGATAATCGATTCTCGCTTTGTATACCGGTCTCTTCAATATTTAGTACATTGGAAGGGTTACGGTCCCGAAGAAAGAATGTGGGTACCAGCATCTAACGTTCATGCAATCAGGTTGGTCAGGTCTTTTATATGCGTCACATTGAGATAAACCTGGTTCAGAGGTTCTGGAGGTCCATCTTAAGAGAAGGGTACTGTCAAGGGGGTACTGTGACGGAGAGGGGTCAGAAGATCACAGTGTCTGGTCACATGAAATCCTGCACTGATTAGAACTGCTTCACTATTCTATTAAACAGTGCAGGTTTTTTCCGTGCTCTGTCATTGCAAGGGTTAATCAATTTAGATGATCTCCTGGAGCTCTCCATCCTGAACTATCTCAGCTGTTCTATGTTAGTCACTCCCCTCTGGCATATATGCTCGCCACTGGCACTTGGGAATTGCCAGTGATAGCTCTACATCCTGGTTAGGTGTTGGACAAGAAATTCAGTGTTTTAAGTAGGCGGTTAAAGAGTTGTTCAGGAGATTTCTGCTTGGAGGTGGTTTGCATGCTGTGTTCCACTCAGTTGCTTTGTGAGTATATTTGTAGGATTGTAGTTTTATTTCATCCATGTCTGTCTACAGTTGTCTGTTTGGTTAGTGTAATCGTATACACTTCAACCTATCATCAGCCTGGGTGGGGGAGGGAACAGATATGGCTTAAGCAAGGTACGTGACCCTGGCGTCTCCACCTTCCGGAGTAAACCAGGGGAGAGGAATAGACTACAACACCTCCTAGTTTAGGGTCATTCCATATCAAGTGATCCAAATATGAATATTTTTTTACCTGACATCTTTAGATTTTTTTAATCTTTTTTATGAAGTACAACTTTAGTTAATTACAAATTAAAAGTTTTGAATTTTTTTCTTCATCAGTTAATTTTTTACAGACTTCTAAAATTTTGAAAAAGAGTGAATTTTGGCCTGGTATGGCTTTACATTTTTTATCATATCTTGGGCTAGAATTAAGATAAAGAGGTGGGAGAGGGATCATTTTTCTCAGAACGGTACCTGCTTTCATTTGATATGAAGACTATGTTTCTTTATATTTTTTTTTGGAGAAATTTTATTCAAAATTTTGATGCACAATTGTGAAAAAAAGTATGTTTTAAAACTGTGAAAAAATGCATGCGTGTTACTTGTGTTCTTGTTTATATTTGTGCAGGGATTCAACTTGGGACCTATCAAATTTATATTTTTTTTAAGCCTTGAGTCATCTGATTTTATGTTTGTGAGTTTCTTCCGTTTTTCTTTTCAAATTACAACTTATTGAATTCAACATTTATATACAACAATAAAGAAACACAAAAAACAAATACCGTAAGTGCCAGAATAAATACATCTTAATTATCACACAACATGCTCAGCATTTTCAACCTGAATGCATTGAACAAACCAAAAGAAAAAAAGGTGATCATATCCTCAAGTGTGACTTTCTAAATAGTCTCATCCTAAAAAACAAGATTAAAAGAACCAATATTTTTACCACCTATTTATATATGTAACTTTTTTTTTATTATATCACTAAACATGTCATTTATGAAGTGTTTGAGAAGAATAGCTCAGTAGTTAAATCCTCGTTCTATAAAATATGAACTAATCAAACAATAGTATTTTTTAAACTGGCCTATTATAATCAATTTGTCCCTTCTAGTGGGTGAAATGTAATCTTGTCCATAAGCGCTTACTAGCAATGGCCATTTCCTTTTGTGTCAAAGAGTATGTACAGCCTGTCATGGTGTTCGGCTTTACCTGAATTAATATCTGATTTTTGCTAACTTTTAAAATGTCTGGTTTTCTTGGATACACAAAAGGATGGCGCTGGACCAGAAGGATGCAAAAAAGTCACTTCTACTTCTTTATTTTCACAATCTTTGGAGAGTACAGTAGCCAGCCACCAGCGCCAATCATATTCACAGGTCACATAACCAGTTATGTCATCCATTGCCAATCTTGTGCCACCTTCTACCACTTCATGGACTTCACTGTCTTTGCTGAATGAAAAAATCCTTGCTTTTATTTCTGCTTCACTACATGGAATGAAAGTCTGGTATTGCCGAGTCCCTTTGATGAATTCTGCTTCCTGTAACCGATGTTTTAACAAACTCTCCTCCTATTCGTAGTCCTGGATTGTACAATACATGAACTGGATGTTAATATTTTTCTTACTCCATTTAAAAAGTTGGATGGGTGTTAAGATTTGGTCTGAATATGGCCTCTGAAGGCTAGTTCGAGCTGCAAGGTGTTTCATGGTGCCTCCTAAACCATCACATACACCTTTGCCATGAGCAGTGGCAAAAAAGTGCCATTCAGCTTCCACTCCAAAATCTTCCTTGTGATGGTATACATTTATAAACTTTTCCTGCTTTTATACTGTGCAGAAGAGCCATCCGAGAAGTAGTAGACCTTGCTCAAACTTGGTAGGATGTCTGTTTTTATCACTGAAATCAATTTTTATTGAATCATGAAGTAAGCACTCAGATATCATAGCTACACTTTTGTACTTTATTTCTCCATTCTCATTGTAATAGATCACAAAATAGTGCACAGTTGCTTGCTCATTGTTCCAGTGAAATGACTGTGCTTCATCCTGAACAGCAAAGGAAGTCCTCTGAAAAGTCTAAGCTTATTACTGCCTCATGTTGTTTGATGCTTTCTTTGAGGTGATTGTAGTGGTCAGACTGTTGGCGAGCTATAAATGAGTGTTTCTTAAGGACTATCAGCTGTTCGCAAAAACATTCTATAAAATGTTCTGCACTTTTACAGTGTCAAAAGTCCATCTGTCAACAGATATCCACTGTTTATAAGTTATATTATCTACCATAGCCTCTTCAAAATAATTTAATATTTTTTCTTTGAGAGCCAATACTGAAGGACATTTTTTGCAAATATTGAGGTAACAACTTCAACTCTTTTCTGGACACAATATTTGAGACACACATATACTTTGTAATCGCCAAGGTTGAACTCGCCAATCTGAATATCTTTCAGCTTACCCCCTTCAATCATGAGCTTAGTTTTCTGGTGTGTTGTACATACGTATACTGAGTGTGTACCACTACCACTAGCCATGACGCAATTCTTCGGTCGTAGTTCAACAAATTTTTTTGAAAATCCTATTTTGGCAGAAGTGGAATTTTTTTCTTTAAAAAGTTCATAGCTTTCTTTCAAATAGGTAAGAACCAGCCTCTTCTGGACATGAGTTTTCTTACCGTTCACTTTCATAGACACATAATCTTTTGTGCCAGGCATAATTCGGCTCACTTCATCACTATTGTAAAAATCTTTCACTTTACCCACTATAGCTTCATCTAATGTTTTGCTGGTTTAGGATCAGGACAAGACATGAAACCTTTTTGTTCAACTAGAGATTTGGCTTTTCTAGCCATTCTATTGCTAATGTTAAATTCATTTTCTATTCTTTTGCATGTTCAATTCTTCGATAGTGTAGTCAGTATCATGATCTGTTCACTTCTGCTATGGGTGGATTTAAAGTTATCTTTAAGCTGCAGAATGATCTCTGAATCAGTGTCATTTTTTTCCTTCACCTTCTGTTTCACCCACCAGCTTAAGGCTATGTGCACACGCTGCAGATTCACCTGCGTTTTTTCCGCGTGGAACCGCAGGTAAAACTGCAGGTAAAGTGACCTGCAGTTTTCCTGCGGTTTTGCTCTGCAGTTTCACACCTCTACTATGTTAAAGGTGTGAAACCGCTGCAGAAACCGCCCAAACAATTGACATGCTGTGGTTTGTAAACCGCAGCAAAACCACGTGGAAAAAAACGCACCATGAGCACAGCGCTTTTGAAAACCCATAGGGTTTCATTGTACTGTACTTGGTCTGCGGAACTGCTGCGTTTCCGCAGGGCCAATCCCGCTGCGGAAACGCAGCAGAATCCGCACCGTGTGCACATAGCCTAAGGGTCAATTATTTTGTGACTTTTTCTATTTTTTTTTGCAATAAACAGATTAATAATGGATTCTTTTTTTTTGCAGTGGGCGATTCTTCGATGTTAGAAAGTGGTTTATTCAAATACTCTATTGTTAAATCAGGATTTATAAAATCCTCTCTGTTGGAAGTTAGAGTTTCTTCAAAATTTTCTTTCTGCAGAATATTTTTCTCTTTTGCAAGTTGCTTTCTACAACTGTCACAAATTTTCATGCCTGCATTGATTGATGGATTTATATGAAACAGCCAATCTTGCACCGGCCTATGATTTTTTCTTGTTGTGTGTCCAGTTTTTTCAAAAGGATTGCAACAGCATATATTGTAAAATGAAGTTCCTTGAGAAGTAGCAGCCATAGCTGTGAGAGAAAAATACAGTTAATATTAAGGAAGATGGGTAATAAAAATAAAGATTTACAGGACACTTGAGATATAACTGTGTTACTATAAAGTGAGTATTGGGGCTAGGGCACACACAGCTTTTTCTGCCTGCGGATAAACACTGCAGTTTTGGCAGCATTTTTCTACCAAGTTTTCACTATATCTGCATTAGTTTTTTTAATTGCTAGTGAAAACGATTGCAGCTTTTTTATATAAATAGTGATAAATGCTGCGTTTATTGCAGCAATCAAAAATAGTGCAAGTAGTGATTTACACAAAAAACACTGCATGTGTTTAACCCCATTGAAATCAATGGGGGCGTTTTTCTGAATGATGATCAGTCAGAATAGCGCATTGTGTGTATTAGCCCTCAAACTTTAAACACACACACAAATATTGAAGCACACTGACTCCCTTGATATCTGTTTAGAGAAAACAAAGATGGAAAGCTCACATAGGGTGTATCGTCTAGAAGAAGCACAATAGCAAGCAAGTCCAATCAGTTAGACTCACCTGCTGAAGTTGTGTGAGTCACAACAAACTGGGAATCACTCATAAAAGTCCGGTCGTTGCTGGTATCCCGCTGGTGGTGAATGAAACAAATCCAAAATGGGAAAAAAACCAAAGTGGAAAAAAAAGCGCCGGGCTGAATAAACCGTGCTTACCAGAAAAAAACGCACCTTCGTCAGTCCATATAATAAAAAACTTCTTTAATAAGCCTACGCGTTTCGTGGCAAAACCAGACACTTCATCAGAGCATAAAGAACAGTCACAAATTCAGGATATAAATACAATCACAATCTGTTTCAATACACCTTTCTTTGACATCATTTCCTGTGGAAACGCCCATTTATCCTATAAAACCATGTATGCAAATAAAATGCTTAAATATTGTGATTACAACCCAATAACATTTCCATCAATATCATGGAAATATTATACACCAAAATAACAAAAAATATATATAATAAAATAAACTGCAAAAAAATATAAACTCGAACCCACCACTTCAGTACAACTCCAAATCCACATACCTCCTCAGATCCTCATATATAATTAACAAATACCCCACTCATTTTATTATGTCACCAGAATGTCTGGTGATCTGTGATGTGACAGATCAGCGATCTGTCACAGGACAGTGATGTCCCACCTGGGACTATTTAAGGCTGGTTTCACATTTGCGTTTTTTTTCGCGGTATTTTAGCGCTAAATAGCGCATGCGTTTTTTTTCCTATACTTTGCATAGATAAGTTCCTTGGGGGGGTCTAGTTTCCAAAATGGGGTCACTTGTAGGGGGTTTCCACTGTTTAGGTACATCAGGGACTCTCCAAACGTGACATGGCGTCCGATCTGAATTCCAGCCAATTTTGCATTGAAAAAGTTAAACGGCGCTCCTTCCATTCTGAGCTCTGCCATGCGCCGAAACAGTCGTTCCCCCCACATATAAGGTATCAGCGTACTCAGGACAAATTGTACAATAACTTTTGCAGTCCAATTTCTTCTGTTACCCTTGGTAAAATAAAAAAAATTGAACCTGAAGTATTTTTTTTGTGAAAAAAAGTTAGATGTTCATTTTTTTTTAAATATTCAAAAAAATTCCTGTGACGCACCTAAAGGGTTAATAAACTTCTTGAATGTGGTTTTGAGCACCTTAAGGGGTGCAGTTTTTAGAATGGTGTCACTTTTGGGTATTTTCTATCATATAGACCCCTCAAAGTGGCTTCAAATGTGATGTGGTCCTAAAAATAAAATGGTGTTGTAAAAATGAGAAATTACTGATCAACTTTTAACCCTTATAACTTCCTAACAAAAAAAATTTTGGTTCCAAAATTGTGCTGATGTAAAGTAAACATGTGGGAAATGTTAGTTATCAAGTTTTTTGTGTGCTGTATCTCTGTGATTTAAGGGCATAAAAATTCAAATTGGAAAATTGCGAAATTTTCAAAATTTTCGCCAAATTTCCGTTTTTCTCACAAATAAACGCAAGTTATTTGAATGAAATTTTACCACAAACATGAAGTACAATATGTCATGAGAAAACAATGTCAGAATCACCGTGATCCATGGAAGCGTTCCAGAGTTATGACCTCATAAAAGTACAGTGGTCAGAATTGTAAAAATTGGCCCGGTCATGAACGTGCAAACCACCCTTGGGGGTGAAGGGGTTAAAAAGACAGTTTTCTCTTTTGAACATTGTACATCCTGGTGGTTAAAGTAAATACTGTTTGTTAATGTCCATATCATTAGGGACTTGGAGTATGGTTTCCTTATACACATATTTCCTATTACCAATAACTAACAATACCTGACTGCTCAGCCCCACTTATTAAAGTAGGATAGTGTCTATTGAAGTACTTGAGTAAATAACCAACATCACTGCCGGATCTCCCGAAGGACATATTTACGGTTTAATCAACTGTCTTGAGCTATAAATTGTAGTCACTGATGGTTTCAGAACTATACACATCCTGTCAGTCATGTACAATTCTCCAGCTACTTGTTAAGAAATAGGTCACTTGTAAACTATAATACCGGTGTGACAAAGGTGAGATAAGCGTCAATCTTTTACTGACAAAGGTTACATGAGCTGCGTGCTTAGAGCTTTATTAGTGCTTTTTATAAAAATGACATAAATTACTTTAAATAATTATATGTAGTCTTAGAAGTCTGTCTGAGACCCAGTGGCATCGCTAGAGTCAAAGATCAGTGGGTCTGGATCCAAATATCTTGCTTGGTGCACCTGGATTTCACTTGACAGACACTTTTAAATGTCTCTGCGCCAACATGACGCTAATATAGTTCAATCCTGTGTTAGAGCAAGGAGCCATAATCTTCCTGCCCTATTAAGTCCCCGTCACATTTAGCGATGCACCAGCGATCCCGACAATGATACTACCCGGTCAGGATCGCTGGTGCATCGCTAAGTGAGCTGCCAAACAGGCAGATCTCAGCAGCGACAGCAGTCGGCGGTCATTACTTACCTGTCAGACGCGGCGATGAAGACGCCCTCCCGCCCGCGTCCACGCATCGCTCGTCGGTGCCAGCAGGAAGCCCAGCAGGAAGCCCAGCAGGAAGCGGCCGACGAAAAACAGCCCGGGATGTTCTCGCGCGATCAGCGATAGCCAGCACGAGAGCCGGTCGGAGGTAAGTTTCACACATAGCGATATCCCTAGCAATATCGCCGCTGCATCACAAAATCGGTGACGCTTTAGCGATATCGCTAGCGATCTCGCTTAGTGTGACGGGCCCTTTACTCTCTGCCTTGTTGGCCTGTAGCATACAAGGTGTCAGTGTCCCGGGACAATAGGTGCAATTACATCACTGCATTCCGCTGGCTGCACAGGGACACAGCTTATACAAGCCAGAAGAGGACATGGAGCTTGCAATTGATAGGGAATCAGGATTGAGCATAAGATTTATTATATTTTCAGGCACTCATAGGCATTGGTAGTTGTAAAAGGGGCAATCAGGGGATCTTATTAGTTTTCAATGGCAGTATTCGTTTTGATTGTAGCACTAAGAAGACATTATTTTTAAGGAGTAATTTGGGGCATTACTACTTTTTAAGGGTACTTTTTTTAATTTAAGAGGCAAGTCAAGGGGTCCTTATGTTAGGGCTGGCGGAACGCACCAAATAACAAAATAATAGCAAGGTGCGTTCGCAGCCTGGGGTCCACAGTGCAGAGGTGGTAAACTGCTGCTTAGCAATGGCGGATGTATATAGCGGTATACAATAGGTCACACGCGGGTTAACGTCACCCGGTGTGAACAGGAGCGAACTCTGTTATGTCACAGAGCCGCAGTACTGCGGAACATAAATGCCAGAGACTGTTAAAACACACAGCACTCGGCAAGAGAGTGCTCAGTAAATGGTCACAGAACTCAGCACCAAGGACATGAGGTCTGAGTCCCTCTAGACCTACTGAGCGTGCGGCGTCGCACCTCCGGATGCCTCTAATGGACACTGACCACCGAGGAGTGCAGACTATGTGCACCGTGACATACAGACAAAGCCACCGGTGAATGCTGATGGCAGTCTCTGACTTGGCCTCTACCTGGACCTCAGCCTGGGTGCTAGCAGGCTAGGCTACACAACACATGCGTACCAAGGGTAGGGGTTTCATAATGAGTCATTCACCAGAGACATTCATACATGCATACAACACTCACTCCACATGGCCTAATCTTTTTCTACATTAGCGCATGGCCGAGAGGCCATGCTAACCATTTTTAGCAGCGTCCTTCTGGGACCTTCTTGATGGTCCAATCCAAGCTGGAGAAGGACCTGAGCAATGTGACCTCCGATCTCCAATGAGAGATCGTCCCACGGGCATGCTCAGTGGACCAATAGGAGGACTTAGTCCCTGCAGTAGCTCGCTACTGACCAGCATGGGTTGCTATAGCTGGACCAGAGGTGGCAGCAGCAAGCAAACCCACAGAGCTGGTTTGAGCAGAGCGCCGGGATCGACGAGTCTGCTGAGCAGCCTCCTCTGTGACCGGAGAGGAATGGGAGACTGCAAAATGCAAGGCTCAGGATTCCTGCTGTGCAGCAACAGGAACCTGACGCCTAACACATTATTACTTGAAGAGGTTACTTGGAGCATATAACCTTCAAAGGAGCAGATGGGCGGGCATTATTATTGTCAAAGAACAAACAAGAGTCATTATTACTTTATAGGTAGCACTGTGGGGTCATTACTACTATTATTTGGGGACTTTGCTTTTCTGTCACAAGGTCTCTATAGCATTTCTGGGGAGAGGGGGTAATTATAGAAATGACACAATTTTTGAAGTATGGAGATCACTGTTCCTTGCTGCAGATGGACATATAGTGGCAAAAATAAGTATCTGATACACTGCTGATTTTGCAAGTCTTTCCACCTACAAATAATGGAGTGGTCTGTAATTTTTATCGATGGTACAGAATCTTAAAAAATTCCAGAAAATCACATTGTATGATTTTTAATTAATTACTTTGCATATTATTGCATGAAATAAGTATTTGATAAAATAGAAAAACAACCCTTTAAAAACTTCAGGATTATTAATGGATAGGTGTTTTTTGACACCTCTCCATTACTAAGCCAGGCTTAATGTCACCTTACAATACAAAGGTGACATTAACCCCTTATTACTCCATATGCCACCACTACAGAGCAATGGGAAGAGAGAAGCTAAGTGCCGGAATTGACGCATCTTAAAAATGCACCTTTTCTGGGGTGGCTGGGGGCAGATGTTTTTAGCCGGGCAGCCAATAACCATGGTCCCTCTCTAGGCTATTAATATCTGTGCGCAGTCTCTGGCTTTCACTCTCTGGTGTAGAAATTTTTTTTCCGTGAATACATTCTTTTACGAAATACCTACAGCTCTCAAATTTTATACACATATACTGCTAACACTATTAGTCACTGAGATATCTAACTGTTCTGCACAGGTTTACTGTATGTAAACCATGTCTCCTATCCTATCGGCTTCTGCAATGATTTTTCAGAAGCCGACAAATAAATTAATGGCTATTCTACTGCGTATCTCTCTATGAAATAAAAAGAGATATATATACAGTGGGGAAAAAAAGTATTTAGTCAGTCAGCAATAGTGCAAGTTCCACCACTTAAAAAGATGAGAGGCGTCTGTAATTTACATCATAGGTAGACCTCAACTATGGGAGACAAACTGAGAAAAAAAAATCCTGAAAATCACATTGTCTGTTTTTTTTTCATTTTATTTGCATATTATGGTGGAAAATAAGTATTTGGTCAGAAACAAGCAATCAAGATTTCTGGCTCTCACAGACCTGTAACTTCTTCTTTAAGAGTCTCCTCTTTCCTCCACTCATTACCTGTAGTAATGGCACCTGTTTAAACTTGTTATCAGTATAAAAAGACACCTGTGCACACCCTCAAACAGTCTGACTCCAAACTCCACTATGGTGAAGACCAAAGAGCTGTCAAAGGACACCAGAAACAAAATTGTAGCCCTGCACCAGGCTGGGAAGACTGAATCTGCAATAGCCAACCAGCTTGGAGTGAAGAAATCAACTGTGGGAGCAATAATTAGAAAATGGAAGACATACAAGACCACTGATAATCTCCCTCGATCTGGTGCTCCACGCAAAATCCCACCCCGTGGGGTCAGAATGATCACAAGAACGGTGAGCAAAAATCCCAGAACCACACGGGGGGACCTAGTGAATGAACTGCAGAGAGCTGGGACCAATGTAACAAGGCCTACCATAAGTAACACACTACGCCACCATGGACTCAGATCCTGCAGTGCCAGACGTGTCCCACTGCTTAAGCTTGTACATGTCCGGGCCCGTCTGAAGTTTGCTAGAGAGCATTTGGATGATCCAGAGGAGTTTTGGGAGAATGTCCTATGGTCTGATGAAACCAAACTGGAACTGTTTGGTAGAAACACAACTTGTCGTGTTTGGAGGAAAAAGAATACTGAGTTGCATCCATCAAACACCATACCTACTGTAAAGCATGGTGGTGGAAACATCATGCTTTGGGGCTGTTTCTCTGCAAAGGGGCCAGGACGACTGATCCGGGTACATGAAAGAATGAATGGGGCCATGTATCGTGAGATTTTGAGTGCAAACCTCCTTCCATCAGCAAGGGCATTGAAGAAGAAACGTGGCTGGGTCTTTCAACATGACAATGATCCAAAGCACACTGCCAGGGCAACGAAGGAGTGGCTTCGTAAGAAGCATTTCAAGGTCCTGGAGTGGCCTAGCCAGTCTCCAGATCTCAACCCTATAGAAAACCTTTGGAGGGAGTTGAAAGTCCGTGTTGCCAAGCGAAAAGCCAAAAACATCACTGCTCTAGAGGAGATCTGCATGGAGGAATGGGCCAACATACCAACAACAGTGTGTAGCAACCTTGTGAAGACTTACAGAAAACGTTTCACCTCTGTCATTGCCAACAAAGGATATATCACAAAGTATTGAGATGAAATTTTGTTTCTGACCAAATACTTATTTTCCACCATAATATGCAAATAAAATGAAAAAAAAACCAGACAATGTGATTTTCTGGATTTTTTTTTCTCAGTTTGTCTCCCATAGTTGAGGTCTACCTATGATGTAAATTACAGACGCCTCTCATCTTTTTAAGTGGTGGAACTTGCACTATTGCTGACTGACTAAATACTTTTTTTCCCCACTGTATATATTGTATATATATATATATACATACACATACATACATCTATTCTATATGTATACATGTATTTTATGTTTTCTATTATAACATGTTGGTGTGATTTTACTTTATAGCCGCATAAGAATTGCCGGCTTTTCAAAGGACACCTATGCGTAAAAATCAGACAGCACTCGCATGGTACGAGTGCTGTCCAATTTTTTTCTTGCACCCATTGACTTGCATTGGTGAGTCTCGTCTGAGATACGCAGCAGTGTCCTCCATAAACCTTAAAGTGAACCTGTCAGCAGTTTTGGCCGATATAAGATACGGCCACTGCCTTTCATCTACAGGACGACTGGTTGCAATTGAAGGAAACATGAATGCGGCCAAGTACAGAGATATCCTGGATGAAAACCTCTTTCAGGCTATGTGCCCATAGTAGCGTTTTTAAACGCTCAGGAAACGGGTCTCCTTCCCAGAAACCGCACGGAAAAAAACGCGCATTTTTTGCTGCGATTTTTGAGCGTTTTTTTGCGGAAAAAACAAACGTTTTTGATGCGTTTTTTCCGCGCGTCTTCTGGGCTATAGGAAATAGCCAAAAATGCGGACCTAAGCGGAAATTAATGAACATGCTGCGTTTTTTACCGCTAAGCGTTTCCTTAGCGGTAAAAAACGCATCCATTGGCACAAAAAGGCCAAAATGCATTAAAATGAATGGGATGCTTCTTTTAAGCATTTTTGATGCGGTTTGACCCTGAAAAACGCATCAAAAATGCTTAAAAAATGCAACATGGGCACACAGCCTCAGAGTGCTCTGGACTTCGGACTTAGTCAAAGGGTACCGTTACACTTAGCAATGCACCAGTGATCCCGACAACGATATGGATCGCTGGTGCATCGCTAAGTGGTCGCTAGTGAGCTGCCACACAGGCAGATCTCACCAGTGACATAGCAGGGGTCGGGGGTCGCTACTTACCTGTCAGACGCGGCGATCCTGACGTCCTCCCGCCCGCGTCCACGCGTCGCTCGTCGGGGCCACAGGAAGGCCAGCAGGAAGCGCCCGACGAGAAATGGTCCAGGACGTTCTCGCGCGACCAGCGATGAGCAGCGGGGGAGCCGGTCGGAGGTAAGTATCAGACATAGTGATATTGCTAGCAATATCGCTGCTACGTCACAAAATCGGTGACGTTACAGCGATATTGCTAGCGATATCACTATGTGTAATGGGGGCTAAAGGCTCACCTTCCAACAAGACAATGACCCTAATCACACAGCTAAAATAACAAAGGAGTGGCTTCAGAACAATTCTGTGACCATTCTTGACTGGCCCAGCCAGAGCCCTGACCTAAACCCAATTGAGCATCTCTGGAGAGACCTGAAAATGGCTGTCCACCAACGTTCACCATCCAATCTGACAGAACTGGAGAGGATCTGCAAGGAAGAATGGCACAGGATCCCAAATCCAGGTGTGAAAAACTTGTTACATCATTCCCAAGAAGACTCATGGCTGTACTAGCTTAAAAGGGTGCTTCTACTCAACACTGATAAAACAAAAATAAAACAATTTAAAAAATTCAAACATACACATATTTGGTATCGCTGCATACAGAATCGCCAGATCTATCAATAAAAAAAGGGATAACCTGATCGCGAAACAGCGCAGCGAGAAAAAAGTCAAAACTCCAGAATTACGTTTTTTGGTTGCTGCTACATTGCATTTAAATGCAATAACGGGCTATCAAAAGATCATATCTGTTTATTAAAAACGTCAGCTCGGTGAGCAAAAAGTAAGCCCTCACCCATCCCGAGATCACGAAAAATGGAGACGCCACGGATATCGGAAAATGGTTACATTTTTTTAACAAAGTTTGGAATTTTGTTTCACCACTTAGATAAAAAAAGAACCTAGACATGTTTGATGTCTATGAACTCGTAATGATCTGGAGAATCATAGTGGCAGTTTTAGCATTTAGTGAACATGTTGAAAAAAAAAACAAAACAAGTGTGGGATTGCACTTTTTTTCAATTTCGCCACACTTGGAGATTTTTTTTCCCATTTTCGAGTACATGACATGGTAAAACCAATGGTGTTGTTCAAAAGTACAACTCGTCACGCAAAAAACAAGCCCTCGCGTGGCCATTTTTACCAAAAAATAAAAAAGTTATGGCTCTGGGAAGAAGGGGAGCAAAAAATGAAAATGCAAAACCAAAAATACCTCTGGTCGTTAAGGGGTTAATGGTGCTATATAAAAGAGTAAAATAAATTGATTCCACTTTAGTGGTGTCTCATTTTTAAAAACTTTGGATGACAAGTTAGGTCTCCTTCATGTGTGTTGCCTGAATTGGCAGGGCTCTCAGACCACCAGGCCTACACCTGTCCCTCACCCACCTCTTACTGATCAGTATTTAAGCTAGAAATGCTGCTCCAATCTCTGTCCCAGGTCCTGTCCCATGCTGAAATGTAGCCTGCTCTCTGTAGCACACGATTAGTCCAAACAATTTAAATTGAGAAATGTGGACTCCTGGCTGGAGAAAAACTAGTAGCAATAAATATTTATAAACTTAAATGTGGCCTTTTTAAGGAACATTCTATTAGCAAAAAACAATTTGTATTTTCAAATGTGGACTCATGCATGGCAAAAAATACTACCAGCACAAAGTATTTTTCTGGAGAAATGTGGCTTTACTTCTGGAGCACAGTATTACCACAAAGAATTTATATTTTTAAATGGAAACTTCTGCCTAGGCCATAATATTAACAGCACCAAATATTTTTCTTCAGAAATGTGGCCTTGTTTCAGGAACATGCTATTAACACAAACAATTTGTATTTTCAAATGTGGACTCATGCTGAAATATCTCCCGCTTTATGGAGCACTGTATTATAACAAACAATTTAAATTTTTAAATGTGGACTCTTGGACAGAGGAAAAATATGAACAAAAAATGATTAGATACGGAAATGTGGCATGCTTTCTGGTAGAGGGTATTACAACAAACAAACTAGATTCTCTAATGTGGACTCCTGGCTCAAGCGCAATATTAGCAGCACAAAAGAGTTATATGCTGAAATGTTTCACACACAACGAGCAAAAACAATTGATCTGCTGTAAGGTCGGTTTAACAGCCCCACAAGATCCTACGTATCTGAACTAGCTATCACCCGCCTAGATAACATTCTGACTATCCTGTAGCAGCAGGAGCGGCCTCTCTAACAAAATGGCACTAAAACAACATGTCCACTCTTTATATGGAGGGGGACATGTGACTTCGGCAGCCAATGACACAAGCCCTTGTGTCTGGACGTTGTGGATGGTTTACGTGCCCTCATTGGCTGCCGGAATTAACCCACATAACGTTATGTGGAAATAAAAAGTGTGCCACTCCTCTAAACTCTACACACGCTCCTCTAACCTCTCCCCTCATCAAATACTTACCCCGTCGCCACTGCTCATCAGACAGCACCACTATCAGAGCCATAGTAATAACAAAAGCATTAGTGGAAAAGTGATGATTTACCGAACTGTGACCGAATTTTGCCATAAAAGTGAACACTAATCCGAATGTGCTACGTTCGTGCCGAATTTGTGATTGTCGAATGTTTTCCAAACAAGTTAACTTATCTCTAATTGTAACAATCCGGATATTCTACATAAGGAAATTGTAGACTCTCTAAACAC
This sequence comes from Dendrobates tinctorius, assembly GCF_039654945.1. Classification (NCBI taxonomy): domain Eukaryota; kingdom Metazoa; phylum Chordata; class Amphibia; order Anura; family Dendrobatidae; genus Dendrobates; species Dendrobates tinctorius. The sequence continues at coordinate 3,813,853 of NW_027361671.1, read as the reverse complement.
ACTATCTAAAAGAGATTATACCCCTTGGGACACTCAACAGAGCGGGTAACATTATTCATTCCAAAAATAGATCAGATCTTATAAACAATAACAAAATCAAAATTTCATGTAGCAATACTAAACTATTTGATACATTAAAAACATTATCCATCAATTTATTCCCATTTTATATCAAAACCCCATACTGATCTTCATTTTTTAACCAGGAAGTTCCATTGTTGCAAAAAAATGCAGCGACAATTGGGAACATTGTTTCACTTAGTTTTTTCTCACTTAGAACAATATCGGATACATGGCTTTCGTGCAAGGGTTTTTTTTAAACGCGGCACTAAGAATTGTCGGACACGTGCACATGCCCTTGTCACCAAATCTTTTTTTGATCATGACAAATCCTGATGTTATAATTTTTCATAAACTGCAACACACTGGATGTGGTTTACGCAATTAATTTTTCAGCTTTTGACAAAATGTACATCTGTTCAACTGTAAATAAACCAAAAATCCGAATTTCTGAACACATCACAGACATCAATAGTACCAACTCGGTAAACTGCAATATATAATATGCATTTACTCACTTCATTTCATAGCACCATAGACAAACCTTGTGTTAGGGCTGGTGGAACGCTTTTGTGACGTCTGATACTTACCTCCGACAGGCTCCCCCGCTGCTCATCACTGGTCGCGCGAGAACGTCCTGGATCATTTCTCGCCAGGGGGCTTCCTGCTGGGCTTCCTGTGGCGCTGACGAGCAACGCGTGGACGCATGTGGGAGGACGTCAGGATCACCACGTCTGACAGGTAAGTAGTGACCCCCGACCCCTGCTATGTCGCTGGTGAGATCTGCCTGTGTGGCAGCTCACTAGCAACCACTTAGCGATGCACCAGCGATCCATATCGTTGTCGGGATCGCTGGTGCATCGCTAAGTGTAACGGTACCCTTAGTCTCTCCCACACGTTAAATCCCCCACACAGCAAATACTTCCAACACAGTAAGAAACACACAGTAAATACCCCCACACAGTAAATCTCACCTACACAGTAAATCTACCCCCAAACACAATACATATTCCCCACCAAAGTAAATCTCTCCACACACATAGTAAATCTCCCCCATGCTCCCTGTTACATTAAATCTTCAGTGTCTTCAGTTCCACTAGTGTAGCGCGCTTACCACCAATATTCTTTGCGCTTCTGCGAGTGAAGTCAGACAACAAAATGCAGCCGCCAGGTGGGACACTTCAGATCACCGCAGTAGGCGACTCAACTGTGCGCCCTTGCCAGCTGCACCCGAAGCACATGCCCCGGCTGCCCTCCCTAGATATGCCTCTAGGTTGATGTAAGCCCTTCAGTTCAAATGAAGGGACATTATGGACAATTTTACGCTTCCAACTTTGAGGGAAAATTTGGGGAAGACCCTTTTCTGTTCCAGCATGACTGAGCACCACTGCTCAAAGCTAGATCAATACGGACATGATGCGTTTGATGTGGCAGAAATTGACTAGCCACTCATAGCCCAGACCTAAACCCCATCAACCACCTCTGGGATGAATTAGAATACAGATTAAGATCAATCCCCTCTAATTCGGCCTCAATAACTGAGATCACAAAAGCTCTTATGCATGAATGGGCGCTTTGCTGCTTGGAGAACTACAAACTTCAGGGACTCTAAGTGGAGCTGCTGACCAGAGCGACGGCTGCATTTTAAGGGCGGATTTGCAGATAAGTGCACAGTTAAACACAATATCATAGTTTAACATAAGAACATAGTTTGGTGTTTTCCTTACTAGTTTTTCTGCTTTTATCTGTACTGTTTATCCCTATTTAGTATGTGCTCCATGGACAATGCTATCAGATGTGCATCGTGTGAGATGTATGCATGCCTTGCACAAACATTTCAGGATGAATATATCTGTGCTCGATGTCAGCAAGTTAAATGTTTGGAAGCCCAGGCAATGGATCTAAATGTTCAAAACCACAAAAAAGGAGTACAAAAAACATGTATATAATGTCAAATAACGTACCAAATTTTATTAATATTACATTATAAAAATGTTATTTGGACAACACTTAGTTCAAAATAACACATCATTCAAAAATTAAGAATATGAAGGACATGAACAGTAACAATGTGGTAGACAATTTAATACCTATAAGGACTAGGTATAGAAAAATCCAGATAAAATTATCTATAAAATTTACATAAGGTCTTGTCCCATTTGTTTATGGCCAGTTGGAAATAGGAGACTAGCCTAAATACATGTGCATTAATTGTACATCAATTAAAACTAAATTAGCTCCACATATTCCAAGGTGCCATATAGCAATCATACAGGAAAATTCTTACCAATTAAGTCCAAGTATACCACACGCAAAGCGGCCCCAATGCACGTTTCACTTGGGCTTCCTCAGGAGGCATTACGAAACGTGCGTTGGGGCCGCTTTGCGTGTGGTATACTTGGACTTAATTGGTAAGAATTTTCCTGTATGATTGCTATATGGCACCTTGGAATATGTGGAGCTAATTTAGTTTTAATTGATGTACAATTAATGCACATGTATTTAGGCTAGTCTCCTATTTCCATCTGGCCATAAACAAATGGGACAAGACCTTATGTGAATTTTATAGATAATTTTATCTGGATTTTTCTATACCTAGTCCTTATATGTATTAAATTGTCTACCACATTTTTACTGTTCATGTCCTTCATATTCTTAATTTTTGAATGATGTATTATTTTGAACTATGTGCTGTCCTAATAACATTTTTATAATGTAATATTAATAAAATTTGGTACGTTTTTTGACATTATATACAGGTTTTTTGTACTCCTTTTTTGTGGTTTTGATTAATTGTTTTGCGTATTCCTGTTTACTTAAATATGGTGTTATTATAGCATTTGTTTTCTGGGTGTTTCTTAATGGATCTAAATGTGTAGCTTGTGACATTCAAGAGCACTGCAAACCTGGAGAGGAGATTAGAGTTCAATGAATGGCTCTGGTTGGGGCCAGTGATATGGATGAGGGAAGATTATGACTCAGAAGTAGGTAGCTAGGTAACAGTTAGAAGAAGGGTTAGGGGTAAAAGTGCCAGGGAGCCCATTCCTGATCTGGCACAACCTAGTAAATATGCCTGTTTGGTAATATTAGGAATTAATGTATTGGAGTCTCTTACGTCGGCCACAGAATACAATAGGGTGGGCATTACGTAAACCTGGCTTGACGAAAGCCATAACTGGGTGACAAACATAGAGGGTAACACTACATTTAGAAAGAATAGGAAAGACAAAAGAGGTGGAAGGGTGTGTATTTTAGATAAATACAGCCTAAGACCTGTGCTCAATGACAGCATTAGACATAGCTGCAACAATGTATAGTCAGTATGGGTAAATGTACATGGGGATGGCAATAATTGAAAGCTGCTAATTGGAGTGTGTTACAAGCCTCCTAATATAGCATGCAAATTGCTTCTTCAGAAAAGAAAAAGGACTTGAACTCTATAGCGCCACCTGTTGTAGTAGCGATTAGAGTTGAGCGAAACGGGTCGAAAAATTTCAAAAGTCGCTGACTTTTGGCAAAGTCGGGTTTCATGAAACGAAACCCGACCCTAGGATGAGGTCGGCCACGAGGTCGGCGACTTACGCGCCAAAGTCGCGTTTCAAAAGTTTGTTTTGCGCTCTTTTTCAGCCAATCAGGATCCACGGACACTGTGGGCAACGTGATGACATAGGCAGGGGTCACCACCATCTTTCAGAAAGGCATGCAAGTGATTGGCTTGCTTTGGTGGGCGTCACAGGGGGTATAAAAGGGCGTGCACGCCGACCGCCATCTTACTTCTGCCGATCTCAGTATAGGGAGAGGTTGCTGCTGATTCTGTAGGGAGAGCGTTAGGCAGGGAAGAAGACAAAAAAACTGCTTCTGCTGCTAGCGATTTGGCCTGCACAACACACCAGTCACTGTGTGTGCAGTGCAAGGGGAGGCTATATAGTGGTGTATCAGTGGTGTTGGTTGTTGGGCTGCCTTCTAAGGCTTCCTGACACGCTGGCATTGCTGTTTACCCACTGCTCCGCAAACTGCTTTTTTAAAAGCAATCCAATCTCCCTTATCCTCTAGTCACTTTGGTCACAGCTGTGCCATCGAGCCTGTCACATAGGGCTCAGATATTCATTGGGCTTCAAACTGCTTTTTTAAAAGCAATCCCAATTTTTTTTTTTGTCCTGCTGAGAAGAAAAAAAAACTGCTTCTGCTGCTGATAGCAATTTGGCCTGCACAACACACCAGTCACTGTGTGTGCAGTGCAAGGGGAGGCTATATTGTGGTGTATCAGTGGTGTTGGTTGTTGGGCTGCCTTTTAAGGCTTCCTGACAGGCTGGCATTGCAGTTTACCCACTGCTCCGCAAACTGCTTTTTTAAAAGCAATCCAATCTCCCTTATCCTCTAGTCACTTTGGTCACAGCTGTGCCATCGAGCCTGTCACATAGCGCTCAGATATTCATTGGGCCTCACACAATCCAAAAGTGTCCAGTGTCCAAAAGTGTGTGCAGAAATTCAAAATCTCACTTATCCTCTAGTCACTTAGGTCACAGCTGTGCCATCGAGCCTGTCACATAGCGCTCAGATATCAGTGGGCCTCACACAATCCAAAAGTGTCCAGTGTCCAAAAGTGTGTGCAGAGATTCAAAATCTCACTTATCCTCTAGTCACTTAGGTCACAGCTGTGCCATCGAGCCTGTCACATAGCGCTCAGATATCAGTGGGCCTCACACAATCCAAAAGTGTCCAGTGTCCAAAAGTGTGTGCAGAAATTCAAAATCTCCCCTGTCCTATAGACACCTTGTACCTTGTTTTACATACTATATAGTTTGTTGGATTTTGTCTACATTTCTACCAAAAATGAGGAAGGCTGGTGGAAGAGGCCGTGGAATTGGGCGGGGGTTGGCAGCTGGTAATGATGGTGTTGGTGGTGGATCTGATGGTAGTGGCAAGAGCAAAATAGGACCGAATGCAGGAGGTGTTGAGCCTGCGTCATCGTCTGGCTACATAAGGCCTCGAACGCTTAGTTTTCTATGAGTTGGCAAACCGCTTTTAAAGCCAGAGCATCAGGAAAAAGTTTTGTCTTACATTGCTGACTCAGCCTCCAGCTCTATCGCCTCCTCTTCTTCAGTTGTAAAAAGTAAAAGCACTGAGTCGTCATTGGAGGCTCATGTTCATGAACCACACCTTTCCTTGTGTCCTTCACCCCAACCAAGATTGAAGGATGACGCAGGCCATACTACTGATTACTCCATGGAGCTGTTTTCACATACCATGCCTGGATTATCAAGTGAAATGGTGAATTACCCAGGCCAAGATGAATCTGACATGGAGTGCACTGATGCACAGCCGCTGATGGATGATTCTGCTGGTACATTCACTCAGAGCACTACATTGTCCTCGCAGTGTACAGAGCCAGATTCTGACCCTGATGAGACTCAGGTGCCCCTTCCCGCACACTATACCACCATACACGGTGACACAGAGGAAGGTGCACATGACATAGAAGAGGAGGTGATGGATGACCCAGTTGTTGACCCAGATTGGCATCCATTGGGGGAAGAGGGTGCTGCTTCCAATAGCTCAGATGAGGAGCATCCACAGCAGACATCGACATCGCAACAGCTGTTATCTGGCAGGCCCGAAGCACTCCAAAGACAGGTTCCAAACATCAAAAGAGTTGCTGGACAGCTTGTCCAGAGGGTCAAAAGATCACAGCGTGCTAGGCCGCAAAATGTCTGCCAAAGTAGGAAGAGTGCAGTGTGGCACTTTTTTGAACAAAATCCTCATGATCAGGCCAAGGTTATCTGTAAGAAGTGCGCAAAGACCTTTAGCCGAGGGAAAAATCTGAAAAATTTGAATACCAGTTGCATGCTTAGACATTTAACCAGCATGCACTTGCAAGCGTGGACACAACACCAAACCTCAAGTGCCACATGTGCAACTGATCACAACGAAGGTAGTCAGCAACGCTACATTGTTTCCCCCACTGTAAGCCCACCGGTTAGCACAGCAGCAAATGTTGAGGTGTCGTTGCAAGGCCACAGCAGTCAGGGAATCCCACTGTTATATCAACGAAAGACTGATTCTAGGCCATCAGAAAGAACACCAACTCCATCACCATCATCAACCCTCTCTCAGTCCGCCCTGTCCACCGCTACTTCCACCATATGCAGCTCTCAAGTCCAGCTCACCCTCCCAGACACTATGAGTAGGTCAAGAAAGTACTCAGTCTCTCATCCGCGTATACTGGGTTTGAACGCCCACATTGCCAAACTAATCTCGTTTGAGATGATGCCCTTTCGGTTGGTGGAAAGCACAGCTTTCCGCGAACTCATGGCCTATGCAGTACCACGCTATGACCTACCCAGTCGCCACTTCTTCTCTCGCAAAGCCATCCCAGCCCTCCACCATCATGTGAAAGACCGCATTGTCCATGCACTCAAGCAGTCAGTGAGCGGAAAGGTGCACCTCACAACTGATGCATGGTCCAGTCGGCATGGCCAGGGCCGTTACGTGTCCATCACTGCGGACTGGGTTAATTTGGTGGATGCAGGGTCCACAGGGGACAGCGGTGGTGGGACAGTGCTGCCTAGCCCACGGTATAGGAAACAGTTGGCTGTAGGCGTTCCACCCTCCTCCTCCTCCTCCTCCAGAAGCGAAAGCTCGTCCACAGAGCGCAGTCGTACGAGCACTCCATCTGCAGCTGCCATTGTTGCACACGATGTGTCCCCCTATCGAGCAGCTAGTGGAAAGTGTCAGCAGGCTGTGTTGCAGATGATGTGTTTGGGCGACAGACACACCGCCGAGGTACTGGCCGAGTACTTGAAGCGACAAACTGAGTCATGGCTGGGCAGTGTACATCTTGAGGCAGGCAAGGTAGTTAGTGATAACGGCCGTAATTTTGTGGCAGCCATAGCCCTTTCAAAACTCAGCCACATACCTTGCTTGGCTCACACCTTGAACCTGGTGGTGCAGTGCTTCCTCAAAAATTATCCGGAGTTAACAGCCCTGCTCCATAAGGTGCGAAGACTGTGCGCGCACATCCGCCGGTCGCCTGTACACTCCGTTCGTATGCAGAAGCTGCAGCGATTGCTCCACCTTCCCAACCACCGCCTCATTATCGACATTGCAACAAGGTGGAACTCCACCCTGCACATGGTGGAGCGGCTGTGCGAGCAGAGGCAGGCCATAATGCATTTGTGGGAGGATACACGGCCAGGCACTTTGAGAGCAGACATGGAGTTGACAGGTGTGCAGTGGTCGAAGCTGAAAGACCTCTGTAAAGTCCTTCAGTGTTTTGAGGAATGCACACGGCTGGTAAGCGCAGACGACGCCATCCTAAGCATGAGCATCCCACTTATGCGTCTGCTCATGCAAACTTTGACGCACCTTAAGGAGCAGGCGTCTGCAGCCAATGTTGATGAGGAGGAAGAGGAGGAGGGAATCCTTGATGACATTCAGCCATTGTTTGCTCAGGGACCTCTCCTGGACGAGGTGGAGGAAGAAGAGGAGGAGGAGGATGATGATGGGGATGATTACTTAGGGGAGGAGGATGCATCTCGTGGGGCAAGTGAAAATGTTGGCGTGGCAAGGTCTGGTACAGGGTTTGTGCGTGACTGGAGGGATGTGGATTTGCCAGAAAGTGCTCCTCCACCCAGCACTCGCAGTGCATCATTGACACCGGGAACATTGGCCCACATGTCAGATTATGCCTTGCGGATCCTAAAAAGGGACCCCCGCATTGCCAAAATGATGAACGATGACGACTACTGGTTGGCCAGCATCCTGGATCCACGCTATAAAGGCAAATTACAAAACATCATGCCACAGGAGAACCTTGACCTAATATTGGCTAATAAACAAGCAACTCTGGTAAATCGGTTGCTTGAGGCATTCCCAGCACACAGCAGCGGTGATGGTTCTCACACGAGCCGTACGGGCCGGGGGCAGCTTGGCAGAGGTGTTGGTGGTGCACACAGCAGAAGTGGCGTTGGAGACAGGGGTTTCATGACAATGTTGTGGACTGATTTTTCAAATACCGCTCACACAACTGGTAATACTGCATCGATGGAAAGTGACAGGAGACAGCAGTTGTCAACTATGGTTACAAACTACTTTTCCTCCCATATCGATGTTCTCCCACACAGGTCATTCCCCTTTGACTATTGGGCCGCTAAACTGGACACCTGGCCTGAATTGGCCCAATATGCCTTACAGGAGCTCGCTTGCCCAGCTGCAAGTGTGCTATCGGAAAGAGTCTTCAGTGCAGCTGGATCAATCCTGACAGAAAAAAGGACCCGTCTGTCAACCCAAAATGTGGATGATCTAACCTTCATTAAAATGAACCATGCATGGGTTTCCAAGGATTTTGTCCCACCTTCCCCTGATGACACATAGGGTGACAGAAAAACGGCTTGCTTTGGTCCACCTCTTCCTGGGACTTCACCTATTTCGCCTTTTGCATCAGCTGAATGTCCAACATCAACATATGCCACTTTCTAAAACTCCCTAACTGTGCTGCCTCCCCCCCATGGCCGGGGTCACCACCTAGCGCATGACACCGTGCGAGTGCCGTTGCCCTGGACAGGTGGGTAGGCCGACTCTTGGGCGCGGGCACTGGCACAGGGTCCCTCATAGTGCAATCAAGTGTCTCTGACGGTGGTGGTGCACACCCGCCGTCAGACACACCGCTGTACTATGAGGGGCCCAGTGCCAGTACCGACGCCCACGAGTGGGCCCCCCTTGCTTGGGCAGGGCCCCAGCATTTGCAATCTTTACCTCTCCCTGCTCCTCCGCTGTGTAATCTGGGCCGTCAAATCCATACTGGGCCTAACACCGTCTGAGCCTGCCTCCTGAGACATATATTTTGAATGTGTACGCTATCCATACATGTTATCCGGGGAAACGGTACCCTTTCTAACCTTTGTGCAATCACGTGCAATCCATACTGGGCCTAACACCGTCTGAGCCTGCCTCCTGATGTATAGACATATATTTTGAATGTGTACGCTATCCATATGTTATCCGGGGATATGGTACCCTTTCTAACCTTTGTGCAATCACGTGCAATCCATACTGGGCCTAACACCGTCTGAGCCTGCCTCCTGAGACATATATTTTGAATGTGTACGCTATCCATACATGTTATCCGGGGATACGGTACCATTTCTAACCTTTGTGCAATCACGTGCAATCCATACTGGGCCTAACACCGTCTGAGCCTGCCTCCTGAGACATATATTTTGAATGTGTACGCTATCCATACATGTTATCCGGGGATACGGTACCCTTTCTAACCTTTGTGCAATCACGTGCAATCCATACTGGGCCTAACACCGTCTGAGCCTGCCTCCTGAGACATATATTTTGAATGTGTACGCTATCCATACATGTTATCTGGGGAAACGGTACCCTTTCTAACCTTTGTGCAATCACGTGCAATCCATACTGGGCCTAACACCGTCTGAGCCTGCCTCCTGAGACATATATTTTGAATGTGTACGCTATCCATACATGTTATCCGGGGATACGGTACCCTTTCTAACCTTTGTGCAATCACGTGCAATCCATACTGGGCCTAACACCATCGGAGCCTGCCTCCTGAGACATATATTTTGAATGTGTACGCTATCCATACATGTTATCCGGGGAAACGGTACCCTTTCTAACCTTTGTGCAATCACGTGCAATCCATACTGGGCCTAACACCGTCTGAGCCTGCCTCCTGAGACATATATTTTGAATGTGTACGCTATCCATACATGTTATCCGGGGATACGGTACCCTTTCTAACCTTTGTGCAATCACGTGCAATCCATACTGGGCCTAACACCGTCTGAGCCTGCCTCCTGAGACATATATTTTGAATGTGTACGCTATCCATACATGTTATCCGGGGAAACGGTACCCTTTCTAACCTTTGTGCAATCACGTGCAATCCATACTGGGCCTAACACCGTCTGAGCCTGCCTCCTGAGACATATATTTTGAATGTGTACGCTATCCATACATGTTATCCGGGGATACGTTACCCTTTCTAACCTTTGTGCAATCACGTGCAATCCATACTGGGCCTAACACCGTCTGAGCCTGCCTCCTGAGACATATATTTTGAATGTGTACGCTATCCATACATGTTATCCGGGGAAACGGTACCCTTTCTAACCTTTGTGCAATCACGTGCAATCCATCCTGGGCCTAACACCGTCTGAGCCTGCCTCCTGATGTATAGACATATATTTTGAATGTGTACGCTATCCATACATGTTATCCGGGGATACGGTACCCTTTCTAACCTTTGTGCAATCACGTGCAATCCATACTGGGCCTAACACCGTCTGAGCCTGCCTCCTGAGACATATATTTTGAATGTGTACGCTCTCCATACATGTTATCCGGGGAAACGGTACCCTTTCTAACCTTTGTGCAATCACGTGCAATCCATACTGGGCCTAACACCGTCTGAGCCTGCCTCCTGAGACATATATTTTGAATGTGTACGCTATCCATACATGTTATCTGGGGATACGGTACCCTTTCTAACCTTTGTGCAATCACGTGCAATCCATACTGGGCCTAACACCGTCTGAGCCTGCCTCCTGATGTATGGACATATATTTTGAATGTGTACGCTATCCATACATGTTATCCGGGGAAACGGTACACTTTCTAACCTTTGTGCAATCCATCCTGGGCCTAACACCGTCTGAGCCTGCCTCCTGAGACATATATTTTGAATGTGTACGCTATCCATACATGTTATCTGGGGATACGGTACCCTTTCTAACCTTTGTGCAATCACGTGCAATCCATACTGGGCCTAACACCGTCTGAGCCTGCCTCCTGAGACATATATTTTGAATGTGTACGCTATCCATGCATGTTATCTGGGGATACGGTACCCTTTCTCACCTTTGTGCAATCACGTGTAATCCATACTGGGCGTGAGAACGGCTGGCGAGCTGTTAAGCAAGCTACAGCACCTGTGGTTTGCACACGTAAGTTTTTCATTTTTTCAGGAATGACGGTTAGGCCTAATTCCGGAACTGCAGTTGACCTGCACTTACTGGGAAATCATTGATCGCGGGTAATAATTGTAATCAGTGATCCCCATCACTAACGTTGTTCAGCGGGTTATCTGCACCTGTAAGCGACAAACGATGGCCTTTTCAGTGTAGCGCACATGCAGCCACGGACATGTAAGGGCATGACACACCAGTTATTGGCCAATATCATGTGCCAGAGCCTCACGTGTCCCTCTAGTAAGCCGGACTCGGACCGCGGGGCATGACGGAGTCTCGTTCGTTAACGGAATTAAGCTTGCAATGTGTGCATCTGTTCTGTAGCTGGCATGTTTGAGGTTTCCCAGGTGGAGTCGAATTTAACCGTAGGCTCCACTCCTGGTGGTGCCCTTCTGGACATTCCTTTAAGGTTCAGCTTTGCAACCATACTGCCCACGTAAAACAAACACTTTCCCTTCATGAACGCTGTTTGGAGGGTCATGACTCGTGGGAATAACGCCGCCCAATCAGTTAACCTGCTAGAGAGATCGTTCGTTGCTCCCAAGCATGACATCACACTCCCTAGGAGGAAGGTAATGCCACTGTGGCGATCGTACTCCTGGGGGCGACACAAGTGCACTGATGCTCAGCCACTGCTCGATGAATCTGCTGGTACATTGACCCAGACCACTACATTCCCCTCGCACGCTACATGGCCTGAATCTGACCCTGATGAAACTCAGGTTACCCTTCCCATACACAGTTCCATCTTACACGGTGACAAAGAGGAAGCTGCAGATGAAAGTGCAGGTTCGGCCCACCCGCCGTCAGACACACCACCGTACTATCAGGGGCCCTGTGCCAGTGCTGTCGCCAACGAGTGGGCCCCCCCTGCTTGCTCAGGATCACAGCACTTGCAAGGTTGAAATACTGTGCAGTGAGATGGAAGATGGGGACGACGAGGAGTCCAGACTAGTACATGGATTCCATAGCGAGGAGACTTATTTCATTGTTTTCAATGTTGGGACAGCAATTTTTGGGGAGCACTATACTCTGGAGAATGATAGATGGGGCCCACCATACACTGGAACATTCCAAAGGTGGACATCAGACACTGGAGCAGCATTTACAGGGCCTATTATACACTAGAGCATTAGAAATGGGGCCCATTATGTTTGGAGCATTATTTGGGCCCATAAGACAGTGGAGCTTCATCCATGGGGACCAACATATACTGTAGCATTATGTGGAGCTCATCATATACTGTTTCAAACATTATATGGGACCAATGATTCTGTATGGAGAAATAGATGGGCCTCGTCATGAGATGTAAAAAGTGAAGTATTTTTCATTGTACTATACCGCTATTTCTCTGCCGTATCGGAGCATGATGAGTTGTGGTATGTGTTAAAGGGACGCTCTTTCGCCCAGGGCACATGAAAACCTGTAGCCAGCCCTCCCCCCCACAACTGTAGCCAAATAACCCCCATTTTTCAGTGCGTAACTTGTATTATGAAGTTAATTAAGGTTGACAAGCTTAAGTAAGAAGAATTGATGCTTTTGGCATTCAAATGGGCACTGTAGGTGTGTTTCCTGTCCTCCTCTCACTGCCGACTTTTATTCCCCATTGACTTACATTGGGTTTCGTGTTTCGGGACGACCCCGACTTTTCCCTATAATCGGACGATCTTGCTCGACCCGACTTTTGGAAAAGTCGGGTTTCACGAAACGAAACGCGACCCTAAAAAACCAAAAGTCGCTCAACTCTAGTAGCGATCCTTCAAGTCACAATCGACCCTTTAACGAGTCTTGTTATATGACTTGGGATGAAAGCCAAATCAGTATCTCAATTTGCAGACACGGTGTTTTGAGCTACTGGCCCTCGTCAGTGCAAAGTATGAGAACTGATTTGGCTAGGTCAGAGGCTCTGGACAGGTAAAGGATGAAAAGCTGCAACAATTTAAAAGGCATCAAATAATAATAGGGTCTTTATTATGGTGGATTTTAACTATACAGACATTCAGTGGGACATAGAATCTTCTGGTTGTGCTAAAAGCTGTAACTTCTTATTCGCAGTTAAAGACAATTACCTCTCTCAGCTGGTAGATAAACCAACCAGAGGAGATAATCTGCTGAATCTGATTCTGTCAAACAGACCAGATACAATTTCTGATCTACAGGTCAGGAAGCTTGTGGGATGCAGTGACCATAACATGTTAAGTTTCAATGTAATTTTCAATCAAACATTTCAAAGGGAAAATGCAAAAACCTGGAACTTTAGGAAATCAGATTTAAAAAAATTAAGGAAGAGCTTAATTGTATAGACTGGGACCATCTCATGGTAACTGGGGATATGAACATAAATGGGACATGTTTAACGAAATACTACTAAAATCCTGTAGAAAACGTATACCCCCTAGTAATAAAATGTCCAGGAAATAAAAAAAAACATTATGGATAAGTAAGACAGTTCAAAGATTAATAAGACAAAAATAAAGGGCATCCAAAATCCTGAAACCAGTCAATACATAAATAGCATTTCATATTAAATAGCATTTCAGGAGTATAAAGATCTCAATAAGAAATGTAAAAAAGAAATTAAGCTAGCAAAGTTAACTATTATAACACAAATCGCCAGTGACATTAAAATAAACCCCCAAAAATGTATAAATGCATCAGTGCCAAAGGGAAAAAATGAATAATAACAAGATAATTATAGAGGACAAAGAAAAGTCTGAGATATTATTAAACAGGCACTTTTCATTTGTGTTCACCAATGACTGTTCCAGGGATCATTAAATAAGGTAAAAATCAAAGTTCACCACCTAATATATCTAGATTAACACAAGAAGTATGCCTGCATATGAACAATTTAAATACTGACAAATCCCCCGGCCCAGATGGCATTCATCCATGGATACTGAGGAAATTGAGCTCAGTAATTGACAGACCGCTGTATCTTATATTCTTAGACTTTCTTGTAGCAAGGTTGGTAACCCAGGATTGGATGATGGCTGATGTGGTACCCATATTTAAAAAAAGTAAAGAGGTGGATCCAAGTAGCTACCATCCGTCTGACATCAGTAGTGTGCAAAGTTTTTGAGGGAATCATAAGAGATGACCTGCAGAGATATATTGCAGAAAATAATGCAATAAATGACAAACAGAATATATTCATGAAGGATAACTTGTGTCTAGCCAACATGTTGGGTTTCTATGAGGAGGTAAGTGCAAATCTGGATGTTCGTAATGCAGCTAATGTGATTTATCTGGACTTCGCAATGGTATTTGATACTGTACCACATAACAGCCTTATACTGAAGCTAAACAGGCAGTGACTGGGGGGAAACTATATGCAGATGGGTAACGAATTAGCTAAATGAAAGGAAACAAAGAGTTGTCATAAATGGTACATACTCCAAATGAGAAATAGTTAGCAGTGGGGACCGCAGGTTCTGTGCTAGAACCGATTCTATTTAACCTCTTTATTAATGACCTGATGGATGGGATTGAGAATAAGGTGTCAGTCTTTGCTGGCGTCACTAAACTATGTAGGATAGTAAAATCTGACCTTGACATCATAATATTGCAAAACAACCTGGATTAAATGTCGGAATGGGCACACACTTGCAAAATGATATTTAATGTTGATAAATGTAGAGTAATGCACCTAGCACAGAGTAGTCCTCTTGTTGCATATACATTAAATGGAAGTGTATCTGGGGCTAAAGAACAGGAGAACGACTTGGGTATTCTGGTTACAAGTAAGGAGACACAGATTAGATAATAGAAAAAACTTTTTGACAGTTAGAGTGATCAATGAGTGGAGCAGGCTGCCACGAGAGGTGGTGAGTTCTCCTTCAATAGAAGTCTTCAAACAGAGGCTGGACAAACATCTGTCTGGGATGATTTAGCGAATCCTGCTTTGAGCAGGGGGTTGGACCAGATGGCCCAGGAGGTCCCTTCCAACTCTACGATTCTATGATTCTTAGCTGAGCAGTAGTACTCAATGTCAAGCAGCAGCAAACAAGATTTTAGGATGTGTAAAAACAGAGATAAAATCCTGCGATCCCAACGTATTATTACCCCTTTATGAATCAGTTATGAGGCCATATCTAGAATATGAGATCCATTTTTGAGCTACATGTTTTAAAAAGGATATTCAGAAGTTAGAGTCACTTCAAAGGTGGCAACTAGATTATTACAAGGGATGAAGGTTTCGTTTCTTCATTTTTGTTGCTGTAAGATAAATTTTTGTAATTGGCATGGGCTGTCATGAAACCAGACTGTTCTCATCAGGTGCAAAGATAAGGGGCTCGGGGGAGTGTATTGCTCTGAATATGCCATTATACTACTTTCTACGCTATCTAGGTAAGGACATATATGCAGTTCCGGTTTCCTTGCAATATTATTAGCTTATAAAGTGAAATGATTTTATTGGTAGTTGAGAACTTTGCATAATTAAGCAAAAGATTATAAAAGAAGTGACTAAAATAAAGGGGCTTAGTGATCTGCCTCGATCCTCCCGTACAGAGGCCCCCGTCTCCGTGTGGTCATTTGAGTTGCTAGCAACACTCTGTGGAATAATTTGGACATCACTGGCTCAACCGTGAACGGTTAATTTAACTCTCTCCCTAACAGCTGGCCACCCAACGTGGGGCCCCCGAACAGGGACGCCTTTGCCCCCAGAGGACAACAAGACAAAGGACCCTTGGAGCGGACACAGGTGCTGGAAAATTGGGACTGATCATCCCCCACGACAACCACGGTAAGTTGGCAGATATACTGTTCAGCCTGACCGTTTGGTGTGGTTTTCCTGTGCTTGTTGCTGCAAAGAGGATCTGAGGTTTGTCCCCGTGGTGGGGTGATTCATGGGTGGAATCATATAGAGGTGTAGTCCCGTAGGGGGCCCAGTGCTCCAACCGTACCTCATAAGGGACGGACACCCCGGATTGACCAGTGATTGTGACTCTCTTTATAGTCAAAATATCCTGAAATCCTGAATTCACTGTTAGAGTTAGGCGTGGTGAGTGATCGAAGACTGGGTAGGATACGTAACTCAGGTATATATAGATAGATATATATAACTAGAGGAGTCCGGAGGGATAGTGTGAGACGCCCTCCTCCTTTCACTGAGTACTGTAAATTTTGGGCAATCCCAGAGGGGGATTATTAACCCTGTGGAACAAACTGTACGGCCGCTCCAGTATTGTGCACAATTGAAGTAAGGGTATTTAGCTCTAAAGGAGAGAAATATGTTTCTGTGGAAGAAAAAGAAAAGTTTGAAATTGTGTGAAGGATCAGATACTGTTAGTCTTCTGATTCAAAGACGAGGAAAGAAATCTGTCAGGAATGCAGGAAAAATATTTTCGATTTTGGGATTTCCTAAGGGCGGGAGGTTGCAGCCTACGCTATGGGACGAAGGAGTTAAAAAAAATAAAGGGAGGTTGACTGATGATGGAGTACTTAAAGGCGCTGAGGAATTCCGTGGCTTGGCACATGAATTGTATAATGAAGGTTATGTGGAAATTGAACAGCAAGTGAATTCTGATTGTTTTTATTGCTATGTGGAAAAAGGAAAATTGTCTAACATTGTGAAAAAGACTGAAAGTGTTGTGGTACAGGAAAGAATTGAGAATGTGATTAAAGAAGACACTGAGATCGAGGCTAATGTGTCGGGCAGGAAAATAGTTAAGAATGATTTGAAACAAGAAGTTTCCCTGCTAGATGATAAGGTTGCTCCCCAGGAAATCAAGCCTCTCCTCCCGACTGTAAGCTCTGTGCCCCTTAACCCTAAGGCACCGATGTATCCTGGACTACCAAAACTCAGTATGCCCCCACCCTATGATCCTGCCGGGTGGATCTGTGCTGTATGCGGAGTTACTAATCCTCAGTGGAGAGAGGTCTGTTACAATTGTGGTACGAGGAGACCGGGAGTAGCAGCCCCCACCTTTCCTCTGTTGAATGCTGACAGTACTTATTATCATCCGCAGCCAGCCCCAGTCCCCGTTATGCCTAATATTGCTAGTGGTTATGAATATACACCCCCTCCTACTTTAGTTACCAGGTCAGAGACAGGATAGAAGATTTCCAGGAAATGTATTCCAATATTATTCCTGGACCCCACCGTCACGATGTGCTCTTTAGGATAGGTACAGGGGATCTCACGAAGCAGCATGTTGAGGCCATAGTAAATGCCGCAAACAATCAACTCCGCCATGCTGGAGGACTGGCCGCAAAAATTTCACAGAAAGGCGGACCCATGATACAGGAAGAATCTGATTAATATATACAAATGTATGGCCAGGTAGAAACAGGACAGGTTGCAGCAACCAGAGCAGGACAGCTGCCGTGTCAATATGTAATACATGCAGTGGGACCACGATATGACCCTATCAATATACCTAGGTCCCAACAATTGTTTACTGAGGCTGTCCAGAACGCAATCCTGTATGCCTCCTCTGTCCCCCCAGTGCGATGCCTCAACGTACAGTGGCTATACCATTAATCTCTGCCGGTATTTTTCAATATCCCTGGAAGGATGCTGCCATGGTTTTAGTATCAGCAATAGAGCGGTGTATACAGAAAAACTCCATAAAATTGGAGGAGGTCCGATTTGTCCTCGACAGCCGCCTAGCGGCCCATCAGGCAATACAATCTCTAACTGTAACAGAGCCTCCTGCCTTGCTCCCACAGCAGATGCCTCTTGTGCCCGAACTACCGCCACCTCCTCCCCCAAGTTGTCAGTAATATCCGAATTTGAAGAAGATAACGTGGAAAGCAGTCCTGACAGGCCAAAGCATACTCCCTTCACCCCATCACAAATAGACACTGTTTGCAATCAATTACCCGATCCAGAGACTTCCCCCATGGCTTTCTACAGGCAAATGGCATCAAATCAAGACATTTATTCCACTCCCCGAAGAGATCTATTACACATACTTCGAGTAAAAGCTGGGGAGGGGTATTTTCCAATTATGGAGGGTGGCATAATGTATAATGTGGATCTGGATGGGGGAACCTATGAGAGTGGTGTTGATTTCTCCAATGCTTTAAAGGTCTGGGCACAAGATAGATTGGCGGACCAAGCTACCTCTCTCACAGATGTCACACAGGACAAGGGGGAGACTGCCGAGAAGTTCTATGGGCGTCTTATGGTAGTATTTAGAGATCTGGGATTCTCACTGTATAATAAAACCCATACACATATTTTTGTGGCAGCTTTGATGTCCGGCCTTAAACCCGAATTGCAAGAGGCGATAATCTCAGTTAGTCCTGATGTTGAGAATTCCACCCCGGATGATGCATTGAAAGTAATAAAAAGTTTTCAGAAGAATTTAACCCGCTCTGCAGCAGCGGGGAAGCAAAAATAAATCAACAGCGGCAGCTGTGACAGCCCCTGCTCTAACAGCAGCAGCCCCCACCATTGCGCCCAGCGCGGCTGCGAGTACGCAGCTGGTTCCTTATCACTGGAGCACACAGCAAACTCTGGCCCCCCTCAGACTTCAGCTCCTTACTCCAGTATCTCTCCTAATCCTATGAATAGGAGCCTTCCTCCCCAGCTCCGCCGTGCTAATTCTCGTTTGCAATGCTGGCGCTGTGGGCGACTTGGTCACTTTCAGAGACTGTCACACTCCCGCTGATAGATGCTACCCTCAAGTTCCCTCTTCCAATCGTAATCTAAATACTGGGAACCCCAGAGGATACCCCGGTTATGGACAGCCCCAAAATCCTGATAATTGTCCATACTGAAGGGGTGGCCAACCAGGGTCTGCCATCACAATGTCCTCCACCAAACCTGGGGCATGCTCATCCGTCACGCTCCCTGTAGGGGACACCCTTGTTAAGTTCATGGTAGACACTGGGGCGGCCAATTCTATAATCAAATCATCAGATGTACCTACGGATATCCCTATTCAATTCTCAGATCAAGAGCTTGTTTTAATTGGAGTAGATGGCAGACCCAATAAACATACTCTTACAAAACCCATCCCTGTGGGACCCTTCCCCGAGGTTACTGCTCAGTTCGTAATCTCTCCCACATGTCCAGTAAATTTACTGGGGGTAGATTTATTATCACAGTTCCGCTCCAGAATACAATTCCAAGATGATGGTCGGATGGTTCTTACGTTACATAACCCCTATGCAGATGAAGACAGTGAGGAAATGTGTATTTTGCATGCCCTTCCCACAGTTATCATGGCCCTGATAGGCCCAGATCCACCCCCAATATTGCCTGAGGATCAACGACGCACCCCATACCTCTCAGAGATACCATCTAAACTTTGGTCAATAGGGCCAAATGATATAGGGAAAATGCCTGTAGAACCAGTAAAAGTGTTTCTCAAACCTGGTGCCCCTTTTCCCAAAGTCCATCAATATCCTTTGAAACATGATCAGGTGCGGGGTCTTCAGGAACAAATACAAACGTTACTTGATAACGGTGCTCTGATACCCTGTGTTTCTCCATGTAATACGCCCTTGTTTCCCGTTAAGAAAAAGACCCCACCTGGCCAGGCCCCTGCGTACCGGCTGGTACAAGATATACGGGCAGTTAATGCAGCTACTATTCTGGAAACTCCAGTGGTACCTAATCCACATACTCTTTTGTCCCAAATACCCCAGGATGCTGCTTGGTTTACAGTCATTGATCTTACCAATGCCTTCTTTAGCATTCCGTTACACCCAGATTGCCAGTTTCTGTTTGCATTCACTTTTCAGGGATGACAGTTAACATGGACGGTTATGCCACAAGGGCCTCAAACAGTCCCAACCAGTTTGCAAAAAACATGAGCGAGTGTCTCTTGCCCTGGCAGTTAGATCACGCTGCTTCAGTATGTGGATGATCTTTTGTTGTGTGCACGAACGGAGCAGGAAGCCATTGTTGCCACTGTCAGCCTCCTCAAGCATCTGGCAGCACTGAACTGTTGGGTTTTGGCCTAGAAACTTCAGTTCTGCCTTGGTCGTGATATTCTTGGGTCACTGTCTCCTTCAGGGTGTCAGACACCTCACAGAAGAAAGAAAAATAGTTGTCAGCTCCCTTCCTTCCCAAAAGATGAAACTGAACTCCAGCGTTTTCTTGGACTGTGCACTTATTGTCGTCAGTGGATACCGGATGCATCCCACATAATGCAACCCTTTTACAATGCCTTGAAAGACAGCATAATGAGCTACGAGGAAAGATCACAGATTTGCATGGAAAGCCTTCATCATGCCTTCTCTGAGTTGAAGCGGCTTATTGCTTCCACCCCTGCCTTGGGCATCCCGGACTATACTCGACCGTTCCATTTGTATGTGTCTGAGAATGAAGGACACGCAGCAGGGGTACTTACACAGTCACATGGCAACAGGCAACGACCAGTGGGCTATTATTCGGCCCGCCTCGACCCAGTGGCCCGAGCATCACCAAGTTGCATGAGGGCAGATCACGCCACTCACTCGTTGCTTGACAAGAATGCAGACATAATTCTTGGACATGAAACGCACATTTTTGCCTCGCATGATATTGCAGCAATACTGAGCCTTCAGCAACCAAGACATTTGACTGTGCAACGACACTTACGGCTGCAGTGTTCACTCCTTTTGCCTGATTATGTCAAGTTGCATCGCTGTACTACAATCAACCCCGTTACTTTACTGCCGGTCCCCAAGAAAGATGGCAGTGATGAGGATTTTCTCCAACATGATTGTTCCCAACTTTTGACTGAAGAAACAGCTACTCCGCCAAATGTCAGTGAGAATCCACTCCCAAATCCTGATCTGGTGTTATACACGGATGGTTCAAGATATGCTGCCGAGTTTGGTAGATTCCACACGAGATACGCTGTTACCACAGAGGACACTGTAGTGCACGCAGCTGCACTCCCGCCTTCACAGTCAGCACAAGAAGCAGAACTCCAGGCTCTGTCTACTGCATGTACTTTGACCAAGAACAGACGGGCTAATATATACACGGACTCACGGTATGCATTTGGTATTGCTCACGATTTGGGGGCTCTATGGGCCAATCGAGGGTTTATTACTACTGCCAGAACCCCAGTGAAAAATGCTGAAGCTGTTAAAACATTCATGGACTCGATCAAATTACCTACTCAGATGGCTATTATCAAAGTTATGGCGCATGGTCCTAGGAACAGTCCACAGACTGTTGGCAACGCATTTGCGGATATGCAAGCAAAAGCCGCCGTTCTTTTACCCGTTGAACCAACCATACTAGCTATGGTGACCACACGCTCTCAGCGTAAACAGTTACAAGAAGCATTGACCCTACAAGAACCTGATGATCTACAACAGACTGAAGTTTTCTGTTGGACCCCGCGAGACCGCTTAATGATGATGCAGAGAATGTCTCCAAAGGAAGAGGTGAAGCAATGGAAGACTGATGGGGCACGAATGGATAATGGTCTCTGGAAAAAGGACCAACTTGTGTGTCTCCCTAAGCGGATGTACCCTGCTATTGCGATATGGGCACATGGACCTACATATCGAGGAAAGAATCAGGCCCTCGCACTGGTGCAAAAATTCTACTGGGCCCCGGGAATTTCCACAGTTTTGTCAGCGCTCAACCATGCCTGTAATATCTGTCAGACTTGTAATCTCGGTCAACTTCAACGTGTGCCCCCGAAGCATCTTGCTAAGCCCTACTATCCTTTCCAAAGGCTCCAGGTGTACCATATCACGTTGCCTAAGTCTGGAAGGTATGAATACTGTTTGGTTGTTGTTGACATGTTCTCCAGTTGGCCAGAAGCATTCCCCGTTACCAACATGACTGCAAAAACTACAGCGAAGAAACTGGGGATGGAAGTCATATGCAGATATGGGGTTCCAGAAGTTGTTGAAAGTGACCAAGGCCCGGCCTTTTCTTCTCATGTGTACCAAGAAGTTCTGACAATGCTTGGATCCACTGTAGCCCTACATATACCGTACCACCCACAATCCAGTGGGAAAGTTGAGAGGTTGAATGGCACACTGAAGGGACAATTGACCAAAATGATGCAGGAGACTACGGCTCCATGGCCAGAGCTCCTACCCATTGTACTATACCACATTCGTACTACCCCTATTGCAAAACATGGCCTGTCCCCATATGAGATATTGTTTGGGACTAGGCCTCCAGTTGCAAATTTCCAGCCCCAGCAGTTATCAGAAGAAACTGACCGTGCTGTTCAATATGTTATTCAGCTTAGTAAAAATCTTACTAACACCCATGCTCTAGTTTCTTCTTCTCTTCCAGATTCAGCAGAAACCGACATCTGTCATAACCTGAAGCCTGGTGATTTGGTAGTCGTGAAAAGGCATGTCAGGAAGCACGGACTAGAACCCTTGTATGACGGTCCCTATCAAGTCCTCCTCATCACCCCTACATCAGTGAAACTAGAAGGAAGACCGACTTGGATCCACGCATCGCACTGCAAGCTGGTCAAACAAGCCAATAGCAAATAAGGGGGCATAATGTTTTGGTCTTTCGCATTTTCCATATTATTATTGGTAGAAGTTAAAAGTTAAAGTTAGAAGATATTCAAAGACTCAGAGATCAATAAAGACAATGATCGTACTAAGGACAGTAGGTGGTCAAACACCTTCTCCTTTCTTAATCCAGCCATTTGGTTTAAGGGAATTGGGGGCTGGATAGCTGGGATCTTACAGAGCTTGTTACACATTGCTGCCTGTATCCTTGTTGTATATGTGATACTAAAACTTGTTCTTTGGTGTATTTCTGTATGTATTAGGAAAGTCTGCACTAAGACGGCTAATGATGATACCAAAGGTGTCGTTGTCCCTGCTCTTCTCTGCACCGATCTCAAAAGGCTACTTGATGAAGATGTTGAAGCCAAGCACATGCCTACCTACAAAAGATCCCCACCACCGTCATCAAAAATTGTTATTCGTGAACTTCAGTATACAAGGGGGACGGGTGTGCCGCGACAGCCATGACTGGTAACATGGCATCAGTCATGTAAAGACCAGTACCCCTCAAGCTGTTAGCTTGGGATAGCACCTCTGATGCTGCATATGTGTTGAAAAAATTATCTAGGGGGATTGTGAAGGGTTAAAACTAAAATCAGAGCTGAAGTTTCACGTCTCCATTTCTCTGAAGGTTTCGTTTCTTCATTTTTGTTGCTGTAAGATAAATTTTTGTAATTGGCATGGGCTGTCATGAAACCAGACTGTTCTCATCAGGTGCAAAGATAAGGGGCTCGGGGGGGTGTATTGCTCTGAATATGCCATTATACTACTTTCTACGCTATCTAGGTACGGACATATATGCAGTTCCGGTTTCCTTGCAATATTATTGGCTTATAAAGTGAAATGATTTTATTGGTAGTTGAGAACTTTGCATAATTAAGCAAAAGATTATAAAAGAAGTGACTAAAATAAAGGGGCTTAGTGATCTGCCTCGATCCTCCCGTACAGAGACCCCCGTCTCCGTGTAGCCATTTGAGTTGCTAGCAACACTCTGTGGAATAATTTGGACATCACTGGCTCAACCGTGAAGGGTTAATTTAACTCTCTCCCTAACAAGCTTAGAAAAAAGACATCTCAGAGAAGATCTCATTTACATGTATAAATATATGTGTGGTAAGTACAAAGGACTGGCGATTCCGATAGCTAAATAGGAAAGGGTTCTTTACAGTTAGAGCAGTCAGAATGTGGAATGCCAACCACAAGAGGTAGTAATGGCAGACACTATAACAGCTTTTAAAAAGGCTGGATGATTTCCTCAATACACATAACATTGTGGGCTATAATAAATTTTGCAACAAAATGTACACTTGGTGCATAAAGGTTGAACTTGATGGACCTACACACATGGTCAAAACTGTTGGTACCCCTAGTTTAATGACAGAAAAACCCACAATAGTCACAGAAATAACTTGAATCTGACAAAAGTAATAATAAATAAAAAATCTATGAAAATGAACAAATGAAAGTCAGACATTGCTTTTCAACCATGTTTCCACAGAATTTAAACAAAATAAAACTCATGAAATAGGCCTGAACAGAAATGATGGCACCCTGAACTTAATATTTTGTTGCACAACATTTTGAGGCAATCACTGCAATCATACGATTCCTGCAAATGTCAATGAGACTTCTGCACCTCTCAACAGGTATTTTGGCCCCGCTCCGCAAGAGGAAACTACTCCGGTTGTCTCGTGTTTGAAGGTTGCCTTTTCCAGACGGCATGCTTCAGCTCTTTCCAAAGATGCTCAATAGGAATTAGACCAAAAACTATACCCATAAGCAAAAAACCAGGGCACAAGAAACTGATTCAATAATCACAAGAAAAACTACAGTATATAGTGCCAATAAAAATATCTTTTATTTAAACTTATTAAAAGGTGTTCAAAAGTTAATCAGAAGTAAAGTCATACATAGATAATAAAGCAACTGCTATCCAAAAATAGGGAAACACACCAACATTATTGATCTAATAAACTCATAGAAATAGTGCCTATGTGACACCCTATGTTATAGCCCCTAACGTGTCCTATCACTGGTACAGATTATGTCCAAATGTGGTCAGGCTATAGTAAGTTAAATGAGGCAGCACTTACATGAATAGTACTTCAGAGTGTGGCTTCCCCCACAGAGTTTTTCTTGTGATTATCAATAGGATTTAGGTCAGGGTTCATAGAAAGCCACTTTAGAATAGTCCAAAGTTTTCCTCTTAACCATTCTTGGGTGTTTTTAGCTGTGTGTTTTGGGTCATTAACCTGTTGCAAGACCCATGACCTGCGACTGAGACCAAGCTTTCTGACAATGGACAGCACATTTCTCTCTAGAATCCATTGATAGTCTTGAGATTTCATTGTACCTTGCACAGATTGTAGACATCCTGTGCCAGATGCAGCAAAGCAGCCCCAGAAAATAACAGAGCCTCCTCCATGTTTCACAGTAGGGACAATGTTTTTTTTCTTGATATGCTTCATTTTTCCATCTGTGAACATAGAGCTGATGTGCCTTGCCAAAAAGTTCCATTTTTGTGTCATCTGTCCATATGACATTCTCCCAGAAGCTTTGTGGCTTGTCAACATGTAGTTTGGCAAATTCCCGTCTGGCTTTTTTATGATTTTTTTTCAACAATGGTGTCCTACTTGGCTGTCTCCCATGAAGTCCACTTTGGCTCATGCAACGACGGATGGTGCGATCTGACACTGATGTTCCTTGAGCTTGAAGTTCACCTTTGATCTGTTTTTCTGGGCTCTTTTGTTACCATTCGTATTATCCGTCTCTTTGATTTGTCATCAATTTTCTCCTGCGGCCACGTCCAGGGAGGTTGGCTACAGTCCCATGGAGCTTAAATTTCTGAATAATATGTGCAACTGTAGTCACAGAAACATCAAGCTGCTTGGAGATGGTCTTATAACTTTCACCTTTAACATGTTTGTCTATAATTTTCTTTCTAATCTCTTGAGACAACTCTTTCCTTCACTTCCTCTGGACCATGCTGAGTGTGATACACACCATGTCACCAAACAGCACAGTGAGTATCTGTAGCCCTCTATACAGGCCCATACACTGATTCCAAGATTGTAGACACCTGTGATGCTAATTAGTGGACACACCTTGATTTAACATGTCCCTTTTGTCACATTATTTTCGGGGTTACCATCATTTCTGTCCAGGCCGATTTCATAAGTTTTATTTTTTTAAAATTTCTGTAGAAGCATGGATGAAAAGCAATATCTAACTTTCATTTGTTTATTTTAATAGCTTTTTGATTTATTATTACTGTTGGCAGATTGAAGTTATTTCTGTGATCATTGTGGGATTTTCTGTCATTAAACGAGGGGTGCCAACAATTTTGACCACGTGTGTAGGTCTTTTTTCAACCTACGTACAGTGTCATGTAAAAGTTTGGGCACCCCTGGTCAAAATTACTGTGATTGTGAACAGTTAAACAAGTTGAAGATTAAATGATCTCTAAAAGGCCTAGAATTAAACATGACACATTTCCTTTGTATTTTTGGCCAAAGAATATATTTGTAGTCATTTTTTAAATTTTTAAAATTACATAAAGTAGCATGAACCGATAAAAAAGTTTGGGCACCTTTGGAGATTTAAGTGCTCAGATAAGTTTGACCAAGGTTTCAGATATTAATTAGCCTTTTTGGGTTATGAATTGTTCATTAACATCATTAGGAAAGGCCAGGTTATGCAAATTTCATAGCTTTAGAAAAAAAAAACAAGCCTCCACTAACCTTATGCCAAAAAAACACCAACAAAGGATTCTACTAAGCAGCTGCCTAGCTATCTGAAAATGAAAATGGTGGAGGCCCACAAAGCTGGAGAAGACTATAAGAAAAGAGCAAAGCATATTCCTCAAGTTGAACTGTAATTAAGAAATGGCAGTTAACAGGAACAGTGGAGGTCAAGATAGGATCTGGAAGACCAAACAAAATTTCAAAAAATGTAGCATTTCACTTCTTTTGTGCGGTTTTCCACCTGCTCCATTCTCCAAATCCGCAGGGGGAAATCCGCAGTGGAAAACCGCACAAAAACCACAATAAAAAAGGAAGAAATCCGCAGGAAAAATGCAGGACATTTGACCTGCGGATTGCTTCAAATCTGCGTGGAAAAATTCGCAGGAGGAAAATCACCGTGTGCACATAGGCTAAAACTAACTGCACTAAAACTACAGGTAAAACGCAGGTCATTTTACTTGCAGATTTAGCAACATCTGCGTGGAAAATTCTACAGCAGAATCCGCACTGTGTGCACATAGCCTAAAGGCGCACACCTGTCTATATAAGACCTCACAGTGCATGTCAGACCAAATGAGAATCATGAGGTCAAAGAAACTGGCCAAGGAGCTCAGAGACAGAATTGTGGCAAGGCACAGATCTGGCCAAGGTTACAAAAGAATTTCTACAGTACTCAAGGTTCCTAAGAGCACCGTGGCCTCCATAATCCTTAAATGGAAGACGTTTGAGACCACCAGAAGTCTTTTTGTAGACCTGGCCATCCAGCCAAACTGATCAATCATGGGAGAAGAGCTTTGGTGAGAGAGGTAAAGAAGAACCCTAAGATCACTGTGGCTGAGCTCCACAGATGCAGGAGGGAGATGGGAGAAAGTTCCACAAAGTCAGCTATCACCGCATCCCTCCACCAGTTGGGCATTTATGGCAGTGGCCCGATGGAAGCCTCTCCTCACTGCAAGACATATGAAACCCCGCATAGAGTTTGCTAAAAAACACATGAAGGACTCCCAGACTATGAGAAATAAGACTCTCTGGTCTGATGAGTCGAAGATAGAATATTTTGGTGATAATTCAAAGCGGTATGTGTGGAGAACACCAGGCACTGCTCATCACCTGCCCAATACAATCCCAACAGTGAAACATAGTGGTGGCAGCATCATGCTATGGGAGTGTTTTTCAGCTGCAGGACCAGGACGACTGGTTGAAATTGAAGGAAACATGAATGCGGCCAAGTACAGAGATATCCTGGATGAAAACCGCTTCCAGAGTGCTCTGGACCTCAGACTTGGCCGATGGTTCAACTTCCAACAAGACAATGACCCTAAGCACACAGCTAAAATAACAAAGGAGTGGCTTCAGAACAACTCTGTGACCATTCTTGGTGGCCCAGCCAGAGCCCTGACCTAAACACAATTGAGCATCTCTGGAGACCTGAAAATGGCTGTCCTCTAATGTTCTCCATCCAACCTGACAGAACTGGAGAGGATCTGCAAGGAAGAATGGCAGAAGATCCCCAAATCCAGGTGTGAAAAACTTGTTGCATCATTCCCAAGAAGACTCATGGCTGTACTAGGTCAAAAGGTGCTTCCCCTCAATACTGAGCAAAGGGTCTGAATACTTATGGCCATGTGATATTTGTTTTTCTTTTTTTAAATTTGCAAAAATGTCTACATTTGCTTTTTCCATCAAGATGAGGTGCAGAGTGTGCATTAATGAGAAAAAAAAATGAACTTTTTTGAATTTACCAAATGGCTGCAATGAAACAAAGTGAAAATTTTAAAGGGGTCTGACTACTTTTTGTACCCACTGTATAATATATATGTACACTGTAGTTGCTGTATATACAAGTATAGTGTGTGCAATATGTTTCCACAGGTCAGTGCTGTAATGTACAAGCCGTAGGTGCATTATAGATTGGGTAGCGCTGTATATACAGGTACGTGCCGTGTATAGACGTCGACACAGCACTGCAGCTATGAGCAGGTCCGCAGTGCCCGCCTGAGAGCCGGCCGTGGGCACACACGTGTTCTGTGGGCACATGTCTGTGTCTGTACATATTAGAAGACAGCCGCCTACATGTGGCACTTGTGTACGAGCCTGAGACACAGCAGCGGCGGCAGCAGCAGCACTTCCGGGATCAGCAGCGCTCCCAGGGGCTGCGGAGGGAGGGGCCGCATGCTCAGAACAGCAAATGCTATTCAGCCCGAGCAGTTTCAAGCCGCCCTTACTGGGGAATTACTGTAGTCTGTAGCTACGGCTCCTACCACCAGCGCTGGAGCTCGGCGTGCGGGAGGGGAGGGGGAGGCTACAGGGGAACCGAGCCAAGAGGGAAGCTTAAAAGTTACTGTGCTGCAGACTGCACGCTGAGGAGAAGAGACATGCCTGTGAGAGAGGCACCTCATACCTCCTATACTGTGTCCAGGGGAGAATGGCACCTCATACCTCCTATACTGTGTCCAGGGGAGAATGGCACCTCATACCTCCTATACTGTGTCCAGGGGAGAATGGCACCTCATACCTCCTATACTGTGTCCAGGAGAATGGCACCTCATACCTCCTATACTGTGTCCAGGAGAATGGCACCTCATACCTCCTATACTGTGTCCAGGGGAGAATGGCACCTCATACCTCCTATACTGTGTGCAGGAGAATGGCACCTCATACCTCCTATACTGTGTCCAGGGGAGAATGGCACCTCATACCTCCTATACTGTGTCCAGGAGAATGGCACCTCATACCTCCTATACTGTGTCCAGGGGAGAATGGCACCTCATACCTCCTATACTGTGTCCAGGAGAATGGCACCTCATACCTCCTATACTGTGTGCAGGAGAATGGCACCTCATACCTCCTATACTGTGTCCAGGGGAGAATGGCACCTCATACCTCCTATACTGTGTCCAGGGGAGAATGGCACCTCATACCTCCTATACTGTGTCCAGGAGAATGGCACCTCATACCTCCTATACTGTGTCCAGGGGAGAATGGCACCTCATACCTCCTATACTGTGTCCAGGGGAGAATGGCACCTCATACCTCCTATACTGTGTCCAGGGGAGAATGGCACCTCATACCTCCTATACTGTGTGCAGGGGAGAATGGCACCTCATACGTCCTATACTGTGTCCAGGGGAGAATGGCACCTCATACCTCCTATACTGTGTCCAGGGGAGAATGGCACCTCATACCTCCTATACTGTGTCCAGGGGAGAATGGCACCTCATACCTCCTATACTGTGTCCAGGGGAGAATGGCACCTCATACCTCCTATACTGTGTCCAGGGGAGAATGGCACCTCATACCTCCTATACTGTGTGCAGGAGAATGGCACCTCATACCTCCTATACTGTGTGCAGGAGAATGGCACCTCATACCTCCTATACTGTGTCCAGGGGAGAATGGCACCTCATACCTCCTATACTGTGTCCAGGGGAGAATGGCACCTCATACCTCCTATACTGTGTCCAGGGGAGAATGGCACCTCATACCTCCTATACTGTGTCCAGGAGAATGGCACCTCATACCTCCTATACTGTGTGCAGGAGAATGGCACCTCATACCTCCTATACTGTGTCCAGGGGAGAATGGCACCTCATAACTCCTATACTGTGTCCAGGAGAATGGCACCTCATACCTCCTATACTGTGTCCAGGGGAGAATGGCACCTCATACCTCCTATACTGTGTCCAGGAGAATGGCACCTCATACCTCCTATACTGTGTGCAGGAGAATGGCACCTCATACCTCCTATACTGTGTCCAGGGGAGAATGGCACCTCATACCTCCTATACTGTGTCCAGGGGAGAATGGCACCTCATACCTCCTATACTGTGTCCAGGGGAGAATGGCACCTCATACCTCCTATACTGTGTCCAGGGGAGAATGGCACCTCATACCTCCTATACTGTGTCCAGGGGAGAATGGCACCTCATACCTCCTATACTGTGTCCAGGAGAATGGCACCTCATACCTCCTATACTGTGTGCAGGAGAATGGCACCTCATACCTCCTATACTGTGTCCAGGGGAGAATGGCACCTCATACCTCCTATACTGTGTCCAGGAGAATGGCACCTCATACCTCCTATACTGTGTCCAGGGGAGAATGGCACCTCATACCTCCTATACTGTGTCCAGGAGAGAATGGCACCTCATACCTCCAATACTGTGTGCAGGAGAGAATGGCACCTCATACCTCCTATACTGTGTCCAGGGGAGAATGGCACCTCATACCTCCTATACTGTGTCCAGGAGAATGGCACCTCATACCTCCTATACTGTGTGCAGGGGAGAATGGCACCTCATACGTCCTATACTGTGTCCAGGGGAGAATCGCACCTCATACCTCCTATACTGTGTCCAGGGGAGAATGGCACCTCATACCTCCTATACTGTGTCCAGGGGAGAATGGCACCTCATACCTCCTATACTGTGTGCAGGAGAATGGCACCTCATACCTCCTATACTGTGTGCAGGAGAATGGCACCTCATACCTCCTATACTGTGTCCAGGGGAGAATGGCACCTCATACCTCCTATACTGTGTCCAGGGGAGAATGGCACCTCATACCTCCTATACTGTGTCCAGGGGAGAATGGCACCTCATACCTCCTATACTGTGTCCAGGAGAATGGCACCTCATACCTCCTATACTGTGTGCAGGAGAATGGCACCTCATACCTCCTATACTGTGTCCAGGGGAGAATGGCACCTCATAACTCCTATACTGTGTCCAGGAGAATGGCACCTCATACCTCCTATACTGTGTCCAGGGGAGAATGGCACCTCATACCTCCTATACTGTGTCCAGGGGAGAATGGCACCTCATACCTCCTATACTGTGTCCAGGGGAGAATGGCACCTCATACCTCCTATACTGTGTCCAGGAGAATGGCACCTCATACCTCCTATACTGTGTGCAGGGGAGAATGGCACCTCATACGTCCTATACTGTGTCCAGGGGAGAATGGCACCTCATACCTCCTATACTGTGTCCAGGGGAGAATGGCACCTCATACCTCCTATACTGTGTCCAGGGGAGAATGGCACCTCATACCTCCTATACTGTGTGCAGGAGAATGGCACCTCATACCTCCTATACTGTGTGCAGGAGAATGGCACCTCATACCTCCTATACTGTGTCCAGGGGAGAATGGCACCTCATACCTCCTATACTGTGTCCAGGGGAGAATGGCACCTCATACCTCCTATACTGTGTCCAGGGGAGAATGGCACCTCATACCTCCTATACTGTGTCCAGGAGAATGGCACCTCATACCTCCTATACTGTGTGCAGGAGAATGGCACCTCATACCTCCTATACTGTGTCCAGGGGAGAATGGCACCTCATAACTCCTATACTGTGTCCAGGAGAATGGCACCTCATACCTCCTATACTGTGTCCAGGGGAGAATGGCACCTCATACCTCCTATACTGTGTCCAGGAGAGAATGGCACCTCATACCTCCTATACTGTGTCCAGGGGAGAATGGCACCTCATACCTCCTATACTGTGTCCAGGAGAATGGCACCTCATACCTCCTATACTGTGTGCAGGAGAATGGCACCTCATACCTCCTATACTGTGTCCAGGGGAGAATGGCACCTCATACCTCCTATACTGTGTCCAGGGGAGAATGGCACCTCATACCTCCTATACTGTGTCCAGGGGAGAATGGCACCTCATACCTCCTATACTGTGTCCAGGGGAGAATGGCACCTCATACCTCCTATACTGTGTCCAGGGGAGAATGGCACCTCATACCTCCTATACTGTGTCCAGGAGAATGGCACCTCATACCTCCTATACTGTGTGCAGGAGAATGGCACCTCATACCTCCTATACTGTGTCCAGGGGAGAATGGCACCTCATACCTCCTATACTGTGTCCAGGAGAATGGCACCTCATACCTCCTATACTGTGTCCAGGGGAGAATGGCACCTCATACCTCCTATACTGTGTCCAGGAGAGAATGGCACCTCATACCTCCAATACTGTGTGCAGGAGAGAATGGCACCTCATACCTCCTATACTGTGTCCAGGGGAGAATGGCACCTCATACCTCCTATACTGTGTCCAGGAGAATGGCACCTCATACCTCCTATACTGTGTGCAGGAGAATGGCACCTCATACCTCCTATACTGTGTCCAGGGGAGAATGGCACCTCATACCTCCT
Source organism: Dendrobates tinctorius (assembly GCF_039654945.1). Classification (NCBI taxonomy): domain Eukaryota; kingdom Metazoa; phylum Chordata; class Amphibia; order Anura; family Dendrobatidae; genus Dendrobates; species Dendrobates tinctorius. Next base: position 3,781,436 of record NW_027361671.1, on the reverse strand, counting down.
ATACTGTGTCCAGGGGAGAATGGCACCTCATACCTCCTATACTGTGTCCAGGAGAGAATGGCACCTCATACCTCCAATACTGTGTGCAGGAGAGAATGGCACCTCATACCTCCTATACTGTGTCCAGGGGAGAATGGCACCTCATACCTCCTATACTGTGTCCAGGAGAATGGCACCTCATACCTCCTATACTGTGTCCAGGGGAGAATGGCACCTCATACCTCCTATACTGTGTCCAGGGGAGAATGGCACCTCATACCTCCTATACTGTGTCCAGGAGAATGGCACCTCATACCTCCTATACTGTGTGCAGGAGAATGGCACCTCATACCTCCTATACTGTGTCCAGGGGAGAATGGCACCTCATACCTCCTATACTGTGTCCAGGAGAGAATGGCACCTCATACCTCCAATACTGTGTGCAGGAGAGAATGGCACCTCATACCTCCTATACTGTGTCCAGGGGAGAATGGCACCTCATACCTCCTATACTGTGTCCAGGAGAATGGCACCTCATACCTCCTATACTGTGTCCAGGGGAGAATGGCACCTCATACCTCCTATACTGTGTCCAGGAGAATGGCACCTCATACCTCCTATACTGTGTCCAGGAGAATGGCACCTCATACCTCCTATACTGTGTGCAGGAGAATGGCACCTCATACCTCCTATACTGTGTCCAGGGGAGAATGGCACCTCATACCTCCTATACTGTGTCCAGGAGAGAATGGCACCTCATACCTCCTATACTGTGTGCAGGAGAGAATGGCACCTCATACCTCCTATACCGTGTCCAGGGGAGAATGGCACCTCATACCTCCTATACTGTGTCCAGGAGAGAATGGCACCTCATACCTCCTATACTGTGTGCAGGAGAGAATGGCACCTCATACCTCCTATACTGTGTCCAGGGGAGAATGGCACCTCATACATCCTATACTGTGTCCAGGAGAATGGCACCTCATACCTCCTATACTGTGTCCAGGGGAGAATGGCACCTCATACCTCCTATACTGTGTCCAGGAGAATGGCACCTCATACCTCCTATACTGTGTCCAGGAGAATGGCACCTCATACCTCCTATACTGTGTGCAGGAGAATGGCACCTCATACCTCCTATACTGTGTCCAGGGGAGAATGGCACCTCATACCTCCTATACTGTGTCCAGGAGAGAATGGCACCTCATACCTCCTATACTGTGTGCAGGAGAGAATGGCACCTCATACCTCCTATACTGTGTCCAGGGGAGAATGGCACCTCATACCTCCTATACTGTGTGCAGGAGAGAATGGCACATCATACCTCCTATACTGTGTCCAGGGGAGAATGGCACCTCATACCTCCTATAATGTGTGCAGGAGAGAATGGCACCTCATACCTCCTATACTGTGTGCAGGAGAGAATGGCACCTCATACCTCCTATACTGTGTCCACGAGAATGGCACCTCATACCTCCTATACTGTGTCCACGAGAATGTCACCTCATACCTCCTATACATATACAGTGTCCAGGAGAATGGCACCTCATACCTCCTATACTGTGTGCAGGAGAGAATGGCACCTCATACCTCCTATACAGTGTCCAGGAGAATGGCACCTCATACCTCCTATACTGTGTCCAGGAGAATGGCACCGCATACCTCCTATACAGTGTCCAGGAGAATGGCACCTCATACCTCCTATACTGTGTCCAGGAGAGAATGGCACCTCATACCTCCTATACTGTGTCCAGGAGAATGGCACCTCATACCTCCTATACATATACAGTGTCCAGGAGAATGGCACCTCATACCTCCTATACTGTGTGCAGGAGAGAATGGCACCTCATACCTCCTATACAGAGTGCAGGAGAGAATGGCACCTCATACCTCCTATACTGTGTCCAGGGGAGAATGGCACCTCATACCTCCTATAATGTGTGCAGGAGAGAATGGCACCTCATACCTCCTATACTGTGTGCAGGAGAGAATGGCACCTCATACCTCCTATACTGTGTCCACGAGAATGGCACCTCATACCTCCTATACATATACAGTGTCCAGGAGAATGGCACTTCATACCTCCTATACTGTGTGCAGGAGAGAATGGCACCTCATACCTCCTATACAGAGTGCAGGAGAGAATGGCACCTCATACCTCCTATACTGTGTCCAGGGGAGAATGGCACCTCATACCTCCTATACTGTGTCCAGGGGAGAATGGCACCTCATACCTCCTATATTGTGTCCAGGGGAGAATGGCACCTCATACCTCCTATACTGTGTCCAGGGGAGAATGGCACCTCATACCTCCTATACTGTGTCCAGGGGAGAATGGCACCTCATACCTCCTATACTGTGTCCAGGGGAGAATGGCACCTCATACCTCCTATACTGTGTCCAGGAGAATGGCACCTCATACCTCCTATACTGTGTCCAGGAGAATGGCACCTCATACCTCCTATACTGTGTCCAGGAGAATGGCACCTCATACCTCCTATACTGTGTGCAGGAGAATGGCACCTCATACCTCCTATACTGTGTCCAGGAGAATGGCACCTCATACCTCCTATACTGTGTGCAGGGGAGAATGGCACCTCATACCTCCTATACTGTGTGCAGGAGAATGGCACCTCATACCTCCTATACTGTGTCCAGGAGAATGGCACCTCATACCTCCTATACTGTGTCCAGGGGAGAATGGCACCTCATACCTCCTATACTGTGTCCAGGGGAGAATGGCACCTCATACCTCCTATACTGTGTGCAGGAGAGAATGGCACCTCATACCTCCTATACAGAGTGCAGGAGAGAATGGCACCTCATACCTCCTATACTGTGTCCATGAGAATGGCACCTCATACCTCCTATACAGTGTCCAGGAGAATGGCACCTCATACCTCCTATACTGTGTCCAGGAGAATGGCACCTCATACCTCCTATACAGAGTGCAGGAGAGAATGGCACCTCATACCTCCTATACAGTGTCCAGGAGAATGGCACCTCATACCTCCTATACTGTGTCCAGGAGAATGGCACCTCATACCTCCTATACTGTGTCCAGGAGAATGGCACCTCATACCTCCTATACTGTGTCCAGGAGAATGGCACCTCATACCTCCTATACTGTGTGTAGGAGAATGGCACCTCATACCTCCTATACTGTGTCCAGGAGAATGGCACCTCATACCTCCTATACTGTGTGCAGGAGAAAATGGCACCTCATACCTCCTATACAGAGTGCAGGAGAGAATGGCACCTCATACCTCCTATACAGTGTCCAGGAGAATGGCACCTCATACCTCCTATACTGTGTCCAGGAGAATGGCACCTCATACCTCCTATACTGTGTCCAGGAGAATGGCACCTCATACCTCCTATACTGTGTCCAGGAGAGAATGGCACCTCATACCTCCTATACAGAGTGCAGGAGAGAATGGCACCTCATACCTCCTATACTGTGTCCAGGGGAGAATGGCACCTCATACCTCCTATACAGAGTGCAGGAGAGAATGGCACCTCATACCTCCTATACAGTGTCCAGGAGAATGGCACCTCATACCTCCTATACTGTGTCCAGGAGAATGGCACCTCATACCTCCTATACTGTGTGCAGGAGAATGGCACCTCATACCTCCTATACTGTGTGCAGGAGAGAATGGCACCTCATACCTCCTATACTGTATCCAGGAGAATTGCACCTCATACCTCCTATACTGTGTCCAGGAGAATGGCACCTCATACCTCCTATACTGTGTCCAGGGGAGAATGGCACCTCATACCTCCTATACTGTGTCCAGGAGAGAATGGCACCTCATACCTCCTATACTGTGTCCAGGAGAGAATGGCACCTCATACCTCCTATACTGTGTCCAGGAGAGAATGGCACCTCATACCTCCTATACTGTGTCCAGGGGAGAATGGTACCTCATACCTCCTATACTGTGTCCACGAGAATGGCACATCATACCTCCTATACTGTGTCCAGGAGAATGGCACCTCATACCTCCTATACTGTGTGCAGGAGAATGGCAACTCATACCTCCTATACTGTGTGCAGGAGAATGGCACCTCATACCTCCTATACTGTGTCCAGGAGAGAATGGCACCTCATACCTCCTATACTGTGTCCAGGGGAGAATGGAACCTCATACCTCCTATACTGTGTCCAGGAGAATGGCACCTCATACCTCCTATACAGTGTGCAGGAGAGAATGGCTCCTCATACCTCCTATACTGTGTCCAGGAGAATGGCACCTCATACCTCCTATACTGTGTGCAGGAGAATGGCACCTCATACCTCCTATACTGTGTCCAGGAGAGAATGGCACCTCATACCTCCTATACTGTGTCCAGGGGAGAATGGCACCTCATACCTCCTATGCTGTGTCCAGGAGAGAATGGCACCTCATACCTCCTATACTGTGTCCAGGAGAGAATGGCACCTCATACCTCCTATACTGTGTCCACGAGAATGGCACCTCATACCTCCTATACTGTGTCCAGGGGAGAATGGCACCTCATACCTCCTATACTGTGTCCACGAGAATGGCACCTCATACCTCCTATACTGTGTCCAGTAGAATGGCATCTCATACCTCCTATACTGTGTGCAGGAGAATGGCACCTCATACCTCCTATACTGTGTCCAGGAGAATGGCACCTCATACCTCCTATACTGTGTCCAGGGGAGAATGGCACCTCATACCTCCTATACTGTGTCCAGGGGAGAATGGCACCTCATACCTCCTATACTGTGTCCAGGGGAGAATGGCACCTCATACCTCCTATACTGTGTCCAGGAGAGAATGGCACCTCATACCTCCTATACTGTGTCCAGGAGAGAATGGCACCTCATACCTCCTATACTGTGTCCAGGGGAGAATGGCACCTCATACCTCCTATACTGTGTCCAGGGGAGAATGGCACCTCATACCTCCAATACTGTGTCCAGGGGAGAATGGCACCTCATACCTCCTATACTGTGTCCAGGGGAGAATGGCACCTCATACCTCCTATACTGTGTCCAGGGGAGAATGGCACCTCATACCTCCTATACTGTGTCCAGGGGAGAATGGCACCTCATACCTCCTATACTGTGTCCAGGAGAATGGCACCTCATACCTCCTATACTGTGTCCAGGAGAATGGCACCTCATACCTCCTATACAGAGTGCAGGAGAGAATGGCACCTCATACCTCCTATACAGTGTCCAGGAGAATGGCACCTCATACCTCCTATACTGTGTCCAGGAGAATGGCACCTCATACCTCCTATACTGTGTCCAGGAGAATGGCACCTCATACCTCCTATACTGTGTCCAGGAGAAAGGCACCTCATACCTCCTATACTGTGTGCAGGAGAAAGGCACCTCATACCTCCTATACTGTGTCCAGGAGAATGGCACCTCATACCTCCTATACTGTGTGCAGGGGAGAATGGCACCTCATACCTCCTATACTGTGTGCAGGAGAATGGCACCTCATACCTCCTTTACTGTGTCCAGGGGAGAATGGCACCTCATACCTCCTATACTGTGTCCAGGGGAGAATGGCACGTCATACCTCCTATACTGTGTCCAGGGGAGAATGGCACCTCAAACCTCCTATACTGTGTCCAGGGGAGAATGGCACCTCATACCTCCTATACTGTGTCCAGGGGAGAATGGCACCTCATACCTCCTATACTGTGTCCAGGAGAATGGCACCTCATACCTCCTATACTGTGTGCAGGAGAGAATGGCACCTCATACCTCCTATACAGAGTGCAGGAGAGAATGGCACCTCATACCTCCTATACTGTGTCCAGGGGAGAATGGCACCTCATACCTCCTATACTGTGTCCAGGAGAATGGCACCTCATACCTCCTATACAGTGTCCAGGAGAATGGCACCTCATACCTCCTATACTGTGTCCAGGAGAATGGCACCTCATACCTCCTATACAGAGTGCAGGAGAGAATGGCACCTCATACCTCCTATACAGTGTCCAGGAGAATGGCACCTCATACCTCCTATACTGTGTCCAGGAGAATGGCACCTCATACCTCCTATACTGTGTCCAGGAGAATGGCACCTCATACCTCCTATACTGTGTCCAGGAGAATGGCACCTCATACCTCCTATACGTTGTGCAGGAGAATGGCACCTCATACCTCCTATACTGTGTCCAGGAGAATGGCACCTCATACCTCCTATACTGTGTGCAGGGGAGAATGGCACCTCATACCTCCTATACTGTGTGCAGGAGAATGGCACCTCATACCTCCTATACTGTGTCCAGGAGAATGGCACCTCATACCTCCTATACTGTGTCCAGGGGAGAATGGCACCTCATACCTCCTATACTGTGTCCAGGGGAGAATGGCACCTCATACCTCCTATACTGTGTGCAGGAGAGAATGGCACCTCATACCTCCTATACAGAGTGCAGGAGAGAATGGCACCTCATACCTCCTATACTGTGTCCAGGAGAATGGCACCTCATACCTCCTATACAGTGTCCAGGAGAATGGCACCTCATACCTCCTATACTGTGTCCAGGAGAATGGCACCTCATACCTCCTATACAGAGTGCAGGAGAGAATGGCACCTCATACCTCCTATACTGTGTCCAGGGGAGAATGGCACCTCATACCTCCTATACTGTGTCCACGAGAATGGCACCTCATACCTCCTATACTGTGTCCAGTAGAATGGCATCTCATACCTCCTATACTGTGTGCAGGAGAATGGCACCTCATACCTCCTATACTGTGTCCAGGAGAATGGCACCTCATACCTCCTATAATGTGTCCAGGGGAGAATGGCACCTCATACCTCCTATACTGTGTCCAGGGGAGAATGGCACCTCATACCTCCTATACTGTGTCCAGGGGAGAATGGCACCTCATACCTCCTATACTGTGTCCAGGAGAGAATGGCACCTCATACCTCCTATACTGTGTCCAGGAGAGAATGGCACCTCATACCTCCTATACTGTGTCCAGGGGAGAATGGCACCACATACCTCCTATACTGTGTCCAGGGGAGAATGGCACCTCATACCTCCAATACTGTGTCCAGGGGAGAATGGCACCTCATACCTCCTATACTGTGTCCAGGGGAGAATGGCACCTCATACCTCCTATACTGTGTCCAGGGGAGAATGGCACCTCATACCTCCTATACTGTGTCCAGGGGAGAATGGCACCTCATACCTCCTATACTGTGTCCAGGGGAGAATGGCACCTCATACCTCCTATACTGTGTCCAGGAGAATGGCACCTCATACCTCCTATACTGTGTCCAGGAGAATGGCACCTCATACCTCCTATACAGAGTGCAGGAGAGAATGGCACCTCATACCTCCTATACAGTGTCCAGGAGAATGGCACCTCATACCTCCTATACTGTGTCCAGGAGAATGGCACCTCATACCTCCTATACTGTGTCCAGGAGAATGGCACCTCATACCTCCTATACTGTGTCCAGGAGAAAGGCACCTCATACCTCCTATACTGTGTGCAGGAGAAAGGCACCTCATACCTCCTATACTGTGTCCAGGAGAATGGCACCTCATACCTCCTATACTGTGTCCAGGGGAGAATGGCACCTCATACCTCCTATACTGTGTGCAGGAGAATGGCACCTCATACCTCCTATACTGTGTCCAGGGGAGAATGGCACCTCATACCTCCTATACTGTGTACAGGGGAGAATGGCACGTCATACCTCCTATACTGTGTCCAGGGGAGAATGGCACCTCAAACCTCCTATACTGTGTCCAGGGGAGAATGGCACCTCATACCTCCTATACTGTGTCCAGGGGAGAATGGCACCTCATACCTCCTATACTGTGTCCAGTAGAATGGCACCTCATACCTCCTATACTGTGTGCAGGAGAGAATGGCACCTCATACCTCCTATACAGAGTGCAGGAGAGAATGGCACCTCATACCTCCTATACTGTGTCCAGGGGAGAATGGCACCTCATACCTCCTATACTGTGTCCAGGAGAATGGCACCTCATACCTCCTATACAGTGTCCAGGAGAATGGCACCTCATACCTCCTATACTGTGTCCAGGAGAATGGCACCTCATACCTCCTATACAGAGTGCAGGAGAGAATGGCACCTCATACCTCCTATACAGTGTCCAGGAGAATGGCACCTCATACCTCCTATACTGTGTCCAGGAGAATGGCACCTCATACCTCCTATACTGTGTCCAGGAGAATGGCACCTCATACCTCCTATACTGTGTCCAGGAGAATGGCACCTCATACCACCTATACTTTGTGCAGGAGAATGGCACCTCATACCTGCTATACTGTGTCCAGGAGAATGGCACCTCATACCTCCTATACTGTGTGCAGGGGAGAATGGCACCTCATACCTCCTATACTGTGTGCAGGAGAATGGCACCTCATACCTCCTATACTGTGTCCAGGAGAATGGCACCTCATACCTCCTATACTGTGTCCAGGGGAGAATGGCACCTCATACCTCCTATACTGTGTCCAGGGGAGAATGGCACCTCATACCTCCTATACTGTGTGCAGGAGAGAATGGCACCTCATACCTCCTATACAGAGTGCAGGAGAGAATGGCACCTCATACCTCCTATACTGTGTCCAGGAGAATGGCACCTCATACCTCCTATACAGTGTCCAGGAGAATGGCACCTCATACCTCCTATACTGTGTCCAGGAGAATGGCACCTCATACCTCCTATACAGAGTGCAGGAGAGAATGGCACCTCATACCTCCTATACAGTGTCCAGGAGAATGGCACCTCATACCTCCTATACTGTGTCCAGGAGAATGGCACCTCATACCTCCTATACTGTGTCCAGGAGAATGGCACCTCATACCTCCTATACTGTGTCCAGGAGAATGGCAACTCATACCTCCTATACTGTGTGCAGGAGAATGGCACCTCATACCTCCTATACTGTGTCCAGGAGAATGGCACCTCATACCTCCTATACTGTGTGCAGGAGAAAATGGCACCTCATACCTCCTATACAGAGTGCAGGAGAGAATGGCACCTCATACCTCCTATACAGTGTCCAGGAGAATGGCACCTCATACCTCCTATACTGTGTCCAGGAGAATGGCACCTCATACCTCCTATACTGTGTCCAGGAGAATGGCACCTCATACCTCCTATACTGTGTCCAGGAGAGAATGGCACCTCATACCTCCTATACAGAGTGCAGGAGAGAATGGCACCTCATACCTCCTATACTGTGTCCAGGGGAGAATGGCACCTCATACCTCCTATACAGAGTGCAGGAGAGAATGGCACCTCATACCTCCTATACAGTGTCCAGGAGAATGGCACCTCATACCTCCTATACTGTGTCCAGGAGAATGGCACCTCATACCTCCTATACTGTGTGCAGGAGAATGGCACCTCATACCTCCTAAACTGTGTGCAGGAGAGAATGGCACCTCATACCTCCTATACTGTGTCCAGGAGAATGGCACCTCATACCTCCTATACTGTGTCCAGGAGAATGGCACCTCATACCTCCTATACTGTGTCCAGGGGAGAATGGCACCTCATACCTCCTATACTGTGTCCAGGAGAGAATGGCACCTCATACCTCCTATACTGTGTCCAGGAGAGAATGGCACCTCATACCTCCTATACTGTGTCCAGGAGAGAATGGCACCTCATACCTCCTATACTGTGTCCAGGGGAGAATGGTACCTCATACCTCCTGTACTGTGTCCACGAGAATGGCACCTCATACCTCCTATACTGTGTCCAGGAGAATGGCACCTCATACCTCCTATACAGAGTGCAGGAGAGAATGGCACCTCATACCTCCTATACTGTGTCCAGGGGAGAATGGCACCTCATACCTCCTATACAGAGTGCAGGAGAGAATGGCACCTCATACCTCCTATACAGTGTCCAGGAGAATGGCACCTCATACCTCCTATACTGTGTCCAGGAGAATGGCACCTCATACCTCCTATACAGAGTGCAGGAGAGAATGGCACCTCATACCTCCTATACAGTGTCCAGGAGAATGGCACCTCATACCTCCTATACTGTGTCCAGGAGAATGGCACCTCATACCTCCTATACTGTGTCCAGGAGAATGGCACCTCATACCTCCTATACTGTGTCCAGGAGAATGGCAACTCATACCTCCTATACTGTGTGCAGGAGAATGGCACCTCATACCTCCTATACTGTGTCCAGGAGAATGGCACCTCATACCTCCTATACTGTGTGCAGGAGAAAATGGCACCTCATACCTCCTATACAGAGTGCAGGAGAGAATGGCACCTCATACCTCCTATACAGTGTCCAGGAGAATGGCACCTCATACCTCCTATACTGTGTCCAGGAGAATGGCACCTCATACCTCCTATACTGTGTCCAGGAGAATGGCACCTCATACCTCCTATACTGTGTCCAGGAGAGAATGGCACCTCATACCTCCTATACAGAGTGCAGGAGAGAATGGCACCTCATACCTCCTATACTGTGTCCAGGGGAGAATGGCACCTCATACCTCCTATACAGAGTGCAGGAGAGAATGGCACCTCATACCTCCTATACAGTGTCCAGGAGAATGGCACCTCATACCTCCTATACTGTGTCCAGGAGAATGGCACCTCATACCTCCTATACTGTGTGCAGGAGAATGGCACCTCATACCTCCTAAACTGTGTGCAGGAGAGAATGGCACCTCATACCTCCTATACTGTGTCCAGGAGAATGGCACCTCATACCTCCTATACTGTGTCCAGGAGAATGGCACCTCATACCTCCTATACTGTGTCCAGGGGAGAATGGCACCTCATACCTCCTATACTGTGTCCAGGAGAGAATGGCACCTCATACCTCCTATACTGTGTCCAGGAGAGAATGGCACCTCATACCTCCTATACTGTGTCCAGGAGAGAATGGCACCTCATACCTCCTATACTGTGTCCAGGGGAGAATGGTACCTCATACCTCCTGTACTGTGTCCACGAGAATGGCACCTCATACCTCCTATACTGTGTCCAGGAGAATGGCACCTCATACCTCCTATACAGAGTGCAGGAGAGAATGGCACCTCATACCTCCTATACTGTGTCCAGGGGAGAATGGCACCTCATACCTCCTATACAGAGTGCAGGAGAGAATGGCACCTCATACCTCCTATACAGTGTCCAGGAGAATGGCACCTCATACCTCCTATACTGTGTCCAGGAGAATGGCACCTCATACCTCCTATACTGTGTGCAGGAGAATGGCACCTCATACCTCCTATACTGTGTGCAGGAGAGAATGGCACCTCATACCTCCTATACTGTATCCAGGAGAATGGCACCTCATACCTCCTATACTGTGTCCAGGAGAATGGCACCTCATACCTCCTATACTGTGTCCAGGGGAGAATGGCACCTCATACCTCCTATACTGTGTCCAGGAGAGAATGGCACCTCATACCTCCTATACTGTGTCCAGGAGAGAATGGCACCTCATACCTCCTATACTGTGTCCAGGAGAGAATGGCACCTCATACCTCCTATACTGTGTCCAGGAGAGAATGGCACCTCATACCTCCTATACTGTGTCCAGGGGAGAATGGCACCTCATACCTCCTATACTGTGTCCAGGGGAGAATGGCACCTCATACCTCCTATACTGTGTGCAGGAGAGAATGGCACCTCATACCTCCTATACAGAGTGCAGGAGAGAATGGCACCTCATACCTCCTATACTGTGTCCAGGAGAATGGCACCTCATACCTCCTATACAGTGTCTAGGAGAATGGCACCTCATACCTCCTATACTGTGTCCAGGAGAATGGCACCTCATACCTCCTATACAGAGTGCAGGAGAGAATGGCACCTCATACCTCCTATACAGTGTCCAGGAGAATGGCACCTCATACCTCCTATACTGTGTCCAGGAGAATGGCACCTCATACCTCCTATACTGTGTCCAGGAGAATGGCACCTCATACCTCCTATACTGTGTCCAGGAGAATGGCACCTCATACCTCCTATACTGTGTGCAGGAGGATGGCACCTCATACCTCCTATACTGTGTCCAGGAGAATGGCACCTCATACCTCCTATACTGTGTGCAGGAGAAAATGATACCTCATAACTCCTATACAGTGTCCAGGAGAATGGCACCTCATACCTCCTATACAGAGTGCAGGAGAGAATGGCACCTCATACCTCCTATACAGTGTCCAGGAGAATGGCACCTCATACCTCCTATACTGTGTCCAGGAGAATGGCACCTCATACCTCCTATACTGTGTCCAGGAGAATGGCACCTCATACCTCCTATACTGTGTCCAGGAGAGAATGGCACCTCATACCTCCTATACAGAGTGCAGGAGAGAATGGCACCTCATACCTCCTATACTGTGTCCAGGGGAGAATGGCACCTCATACCTCCTATACAGAGTGCAGGAGAGAATGGCACCTCATACCTCCTATACAGTGTCCAGGAGAATGGCACCTCATACCTCCTATACTGTGTCCAGGAGAATGGCACCTCATACCTCCTATACTGTGTGCAGGAGAATGGCACCTCATACCTCCTATACTGTGTGCAGGAGAGAATGGCACCTCATACCTCCTATACTGTGTCCAGGAGAATGGCACCTCATACCTCCTATACTGTGTCCAGGAGAATGGCACCTCATACCTCCTATACTGTGTCCAGGGGAGAATGGCACCTCATACCTCCTATACTGTGTCCAGGAGAGAATGGCACCTCATACCTCCTATACTGTGTCCAGGAGAGAATGGCACCTCATACCTCCTATACTGTGTCCAGGAGAGAATGGCACCTCATACCTCCTATACTGTGTCCAGGGGAGAATGGTACCTCATACCTCCTGTACTGTGTCCACGAGAATGACACCTCATACCTCCTATACTGTGTCCAGGAGAATGGCACCTCATACCTCCTATACTGTGTGCAGGAGAATGGCACCTCATACCTCCTATACTGTGTGCAGGAGAATGGCACCTCATACCTCCTATACTGTGTCCAGGAGAGAATGGCACCTCATACCTCCTATACTGTGTCCAGGGGAGAATGGCACCTCATACCTACTATACTGTGTCCAGGAGAATGGCACCTCATACCTCCTATACAGTGTGCAGGAGAGAATGGCTCCTCATACCTCCTATACTGTGTCCAGGAGAATGGCACCTCATACCTCCTATACTGTGTGCAGGAGAATGGCACCTCATACCTCCTATACTGTGTCCAGGAGAGAATGGCACCTCATACCTCCTATACTGTGTCCAGGGGAGAATGGCACCTCATACCTCCTATGCTGTGTCCAGGAGAGAATGGCACCTCATACCTCCTATACTGTGTCCAGGAGAGAATGGCACCTCATACCTCCTATACTGTGTCCAGGGGAGAATGGCACCTCATACCTCCTATACTGTGTCCACGAGAATGGCACCTCATACCTCCTATACTGTGTCCAGGAGAATGGCATCTCATACCTCCTATACTGTGTGCAGGAGAATGGCACCTCATACCTCCTATACTGTGTCCAGGAGAATGGCACCTCATACCTCCTATACTGTGTCCAGGGGAGAATGGCACCTCATACCTCCTATGCTGTGTCCAGGGGAGAATGGCACCTCATACCTCCTATACTGTGTCCAGGGGAGAATGGCACCTCATACCTCCTATACTGTGTCCAGGAGAGAATAGCACCTCATACCTCCTATACTGTGTCCAGGAGAGAATGGCACCTCATACCTCCTATACTGTGTCCAGGGGAGAATGGCACCTCATACCTCCTATACTGTGTCCACGAGAATGGCACCTCATACCTCCTATACTGTGTCCAGGAGAATGGCACCTCATACCTCCTATACTGTGTGCAGGAGAATGGCACCTCATACCTCCTATACTGTGTGCAGGAGAATGGCACCTCATACCTCCTATACTGTGTCTAGGAGAGAATGGCACCTCATACCTCCTATACTGTGTCCAGGGGAGAATGGCACCTCATACCTCCTATACTGTGTCCAGGAGAGAATGGCACCTCATACCTCCTATACTGTGTGCAAGAGAATGGCACCTCATACCTCCTATACTGTGTGCAGGAGAATGGCACCTCATACCTCCTATACTGTGTCCAGGAGAGAATGGCACCTCATACCTCCTATACTGTGTCCAGGGGAGAATGGCACCTCATACCTCCTATACTGTGTCCAGGAGAATTGCACCTCATACCTCCTATACAGTGTGCAGGAGAGAATGGCTCCTCATACCTCCTATACTGTGTCCAGGAGATTGGCACCTCATACCTCCTATACTGTGTGCAGGAGAATGGCACCTCATACCTCCTATACTGTGTCCAGGAGAGAATGGCACCTCATACCTCCTATACTGTGCCCAGGGGAGAATGGCACCTCATACCTCCTATACTGTGTCCAGGGGAGAATGGCACCTCATACCTCCTATACTGTGTCCAGGGGAGAATGGCACCTCATACCTCCTATACAGTGTCCAGGAGAGAATGGCACCTCATACCTCCTATACTGTGTCCAGGGGAGAATGGCACCTCATACCTCCTATACTGTGTCCAGGAGAATGGCACCTCATACCTCCTATACTGTGTGCAGGAGAGAATGGCACCTCATACCTCCTATACAGAGTGCAGGAGAGAATGGCACCTCATACCTCCTATACTGTGTCCAGGGGAGAATGGCACCTCAAACCTCCTATACTGTGTGCAGGAGAATGGCACCTCATACCTCCTATACTGCGTGCAGGAGAGAATGGCACCTCATACCTCCTATACTGTGTCCAGGGGAGAATGGCACCTCATACCTCCTATACTGTGTGCAGGAGAGAATGGCACCTCATACCTCCTATACAGAGTGCAGGAGAGAATGGCACCTCATACCTCCTATACTGTGTCCATGAGAATGGCACCTCATACCTCCTATACAGTGTCCAGGAGAATGGCACCTCATACCTCCTATACTGTGTCCAGGAGAATGGCACCTCATACCTCCTATACAGAGTGCAGGAGAGAATGGCACCTCATACCTCCTATACAATGTCCAGGAGAATGGCACCTCATACCTTCTATACTGTGTCGAGGAGAATGGCACCTCATACCTCCTATACTGTGTCCAGGAGAATGGCACCTCATACCTCCTATACTGTGTCCAGGAGAATGGCACCTCATACCTCCTATACTGTGTGCAGGAGAATGGCACCTCATACCTCCTATACTGTGTCCAGGAGAATGGCACCTCACACCTCCTATACTGTGTGCAGGAGAAAATGGCACCTCATACCTCCTATACAGAGTGCAGGAGAGAATGGCACCTCATACCTCCTATACAGTGTCCAGGAGAATGGCACCTCATACCTCCTATACTGTGTCCAGGAGAATGGCACCTCATACCTCCTATACTGTGTCCAGGAGAATGGCACCTCATACCTCCTATACTGTGTCCAGGAGAGAATGGCACCTCATACCTCCTATACAGAGTGCAGGAGAGAATGGCACCTCATACCTCCTATACTGTGTCCAGGGGAGAATGGCACCTCATACCTCCTATACAGAGTGCAGGAGAGAATGGCACCTCATACCTCCTATACAGTGTCCAGGAGAATGGCACCTCATACCTCCTATACTGTGTCCAGGAGAATGGCACCTCATACCTCCTATACTGTGTGCAGGAGAATGGCACCTCATACCTCCTATACTGTGTCCAGGAGAGAATGGCACCTCATACCTCCTATACTGTGTCCAGGAGAGAATGGCACCTCATACCTCCTATACTGTGTCCAGGGGAGAATGGTACCTCATACCTCCTGTACTGTGTCCACGAGAATGGCACCTCATACCTCCTATACTGTGTCCAGGAGAATGGCACCTCATACCTCCTATACAGAGTGCAGGAGAGAATGGCACCTCATACCTCCTATACTGTGTCCAGGGGAGAATGGCACCTCATACCTCCTATACAGAGTGCAGGAGAGAATGGCACCTCATACCTCCTATACAGTGTCCAGGAGAATGGCACCTCATACCTCCTATACTGTGTCCAGGAGAATGGCACCTCATACCTCCTATACTGTGTGCAGGAGAATGGCACCTCATACCTCCTATACTGTGTGCAGGAGAGAATGGCACCTCATACCTCCTATACTGTATCCAGGAGAATGGCACCTCATACCTCCTATACTGTGTCCAGGAGAATGGCACCTCATACCTCCTATACTGTGTCCAGGGGAGAATGGCACCTCATACCTCCTATACTGTGTCCAGGAGAGAATGGCACCTCATACCTCCTATACTGTGTCTAGGAGGGAATGGCACCTCATACCTCCTATACTGTGTCCAGGAGAGAATGGCACCTCATACCTCCTATACTGTGTCCAGGAGAGAATGGCACCTCATACCTCCTATACTGTGTCCAGGGGAGAATGGCACCTCATACCTCCTATACTGTGTCCAGGGGAGAATGGCACCTCATACCTCCTATACTGTGTGCAGGAGAGAATGGCACCTCATACCTCCTATACAGAGTGCAGGAGAGAATGGCACCTCATACCTCCTATACTGTGTCCAGGAGAATGGCACCTCATACCTCCTATACAGTGTCTAGGAGAATGGCACCTCATACCTCCTATACTGTGTCCAGGAGAATGGCACCTCATACCTCCTATACAGAGTGCAGGAGAGAATGGCACCTCATACCTCCTATACAGTGTCCAGGAGAATGGCACCTCATACCTCCTATACTGTGTCCAGGAGAATGGCACCTCATACCTCCTATACTGTGTCCAGGAGAATGGCACCTCATACCTCCTATACTGTGTCCAGGAGAATGGCACCTCATACCTCCTATACTGTGTGCAGGAGAATGGCACCTCATACCTCCTATACTGTGTCCAGGAGAATGGCACCTCATACCTCCTATACTGTGTGCAGGAGAAAATGATACCTCATAACTCCTATACAGTGTCCAGGAGAATGGCACCTCATACCTCCTATACAGAGTGCAGGAGAGAATGGCACCTCATACCTCCTATACAGTGTCCAGGAGAATGGCACCTCATACCTCCTATACTGTGTCCAGGAGAATGGCACCTCATACCTCCTATACTGTGTCCAGGAGAATGGCACCTCATACCTCCTATACTGTGTCCAGGAGAGAATGGCACCTCATACCTCCTATACAGAGTGCAGGAGAGAATGGCACCTCATACCTCCTATACTGTGTCCAGGGGAGAATGGCACCTCATACCTCCTATACAGAGTGCAGGAGAGAATGGCACCTCATACCTCCTATACAGTGTCCAGGAGAATGGCACCTCATACCTCCTATACTGTGTCCAGGAGAATGGCACCTCATACCTCCTATACTGTGTGCAGGAGAATGGCACCTCATACCTCCTATACTGTGTGCAGGAGAGAATGGCACCTCATACCTCCTATACTGTGTCCAGGAGAATGGCACCTCATACCTCCTATACTGTGTCCAGGAGAATGGCACCTCATACCTCCTATACTGTGTCCAGGGGAGAATGGCACCTCATACCTCCTATACTGTGTCCAGGAGAGAATGGCACCTCATACCTCCTATACTGTGTCCAGGAGAGAATGGCACCTCATACCTCCTATACTGTGTCCAGGAGAGAATGGCACCTCATACCTCCTATACTGTGTCCAGGGGAGAATGGTACCTCATACCTCCTGTACTGTGTCCACGAGAATGGCACCTCATACCTCCTATACTGTGTCCAGGAGAATGGCACCTCATACCTCCTATACTGTGTGCAGGAGAATGGCACCTCATACCTCCTATACTGTGTGCAGGAGAATGGCACCTCATACCTCCTATACTGTGTCCAGGAGAGAATGGCACCTCATACCTCCTATACTGTGTCCAGGGGAGAATGGCACCTCATACCTACTATACTGTGTCCAGGAGAATGGCACCTCATACCTCCTATACAGTGTGCAGGAGAGAATGGCTCCTCATACCTCCTATACTGTGTCCAGGAGAATGGCACCTCATACCTCCTATACTGTGTGCAGGAGAATGGCACCTCATACCTCCTATACTGTGTCCAGGAGAGAATGGCACCTCATACCTCCTATACTGTGTCCAGGGGAGAATGGCACCTCATACCTCCTATGCTGTGTCCAGGAGAGAATGGCACCTCATACCTCCTATACTGTGTCCAGGAGAGAATGGCACCTCATACCTCCTATACTGTGTCCAGGGGAGAATGGCACCTCATACCTCCTATACTGTGTCCACGAGAATGGCACCTCATACCTCCTATACTGTGTCCAGGAGAATGGCATCTCATACCTCCTATACTGTGTGCAGGAGAATGGCACCTCATACCTCCTATACTGTGTCCAGGAGAATGGCACCTCATACCTCCTATACTGTGTCCAGGGGAGAATGGCACCTCATACCTCCTATGCTGTGTCCAGGGGAGAATGGCACCTCATACCTCCTATACTGTGTCCAGGGGAGAATGGCACCTCATACCTCCTATACTGTGTCCAGGAGAGAATAGCACCTCATACCTCCTATACTGTGTCCAGGAGAGAATGGCACCTCATACCTCCTATACTGTGTCCAGGGGAGAATGGCACCTCATACCTCCTATACTGTGTCCACGAGAATGGCACCTCATACCTCCTATACTGTGTCCAGGAGAATGGCACCTCATACCTCCTATACTGTGTGCAGGAGAATGGCACCTCATACCTCCTATACTGAGTGCAGGAGAATGGCACCTCATACCTCCTATACTGTGTCTAGGAGAGAATGGCACCTCATACCTCCTATACTGTGTCCAGGGGAGAATGGCACCTCATACCTCCTATACTGTGTCCAGGAGAGAATGGCACCTCATACCTCCTATACTGTGTGCAAGAGAATGGCACCTCATACCTCCTATACTGTGTGCAGGAGAATGGCACCTCATACCTCCTATACTGTGTCCAGGAGAGAATGGCACCTCATACCTCCTATACTGTGTCCAGGGGAGAATGGCACCTCATACCTCCTATACTGTGTCCAGGAGAATTGCACCTCATACCTCCTATACAGTGTGCAGGAGAGAATGGCTCCTCATACCTCCTATACTGTGTCCAGGAGAATGGCACCTCATACCTCCTATACTGTGTGCAGGAGAATGGCACCTCATACCTCCTATACTGTGTCCAGGAGAGAATGGCACCTCATACCTCCTATACTGTGCCCAGGGGAGAATGGCACCTCATACCTCCTATACTGTGTCCAGGGGAGAATGGCACCTCATACCTCCTATACTGTGTCCAGGGGAGAATGGCACCTCATACCTCCTATACAGTGTCCAGGAGAGAATGGCACCTCATACCTCCTATACTGTGTCCAGGGGAGAATGGCACCTCATACCTCCTATACTGTGTCCAGGAGAATGGCACCTCATACCTCCTATACTGTGTGCAGGAGAGAATGGCACCTCATACCTCCTATACAGAGTGCAGGAGAGAATGGCACCTCATACCTCCTATACTGTGTCCAGGGGAGAATGGCACCTCAAACCTCCTATACTGTGTGCAGGAGAATGGCACCTCATACCTCCTATACTGCGTGCAGGAGAGAATGGCACCTCATACCTCCTATACTGTGTCCAGGGGAGAATGGCACCTCATACCTCCTATACTGTGTGCAGGAGAGAATGGCACCTCATACCTCCTATACAGAGTGCAGGAGAGAATGGCACCTCATACCTCCTATACTGTGTCCATGAGAATGGCACCTCATACCTCCTATACAGTGTCCAGGAGAATGGCACCTCATACCTCCTATACTGTGTCCAGGAGAATGGCACCTCATACCTCCTATACAGAGTGCAGGAGAGAATGGCACCTCATACCTCCTATACAATGTCCAGGAGAATGGCACCTCATACCTTCTATACTGTGTCGAGGAGAATGGCACCTCATACCTCCTATACTGTGTCCAGGAGAATGGCACCTCATACCTCCTATACTGTGTCCAGGAGAATGGCACCTCATACCTCCTATACTGTGTGCAGGAGAATGGCACCTCATACCTCCTATACTGTGTCCAGGAGAATGGCACCTCACACCTCCTATACTGTGTGCAGGAGAAAATGGCACCTCATACCTCCTATACAGAGTGCAGGAGAGAATGGCACCTCATACCTCCTATACAGTGTCCAGGAGAATGGCACCTCATACCTCCTATACTGTGTCCAGGAGAATGGCACCTCATACCTCCTATACTGTGTCCAGGAGAATGGCACCTCATACCTCCTATACTGTGTCCAGGAGAGAATGGCACCTCATACCTCCTATACAGAGTGCAGGAGAGAATGGCACCTCATACCTCCTATACTGTGTCCAGGGGAGAATGGCACCTCATACCTCCTATACAGAGTGCAGGAGAGAATGGCACCTCATACCTCCTATACAGTGTCCAGGAGAATGGCACCTCATACCTCCTATACTGTGTCCAGGAGAATGGCACCTCATACCTCCTATACTGTGTGCAGGAGAATGGCACCTCATACCTCCTATACTGTGTGCAGGAGAGAATGGCACCTCATACCTCCTATACTGTGTCCAGGAGAATGGCACCTCATACCTCCTATACTGTGTCCAGGAGAATGGCACCTCATACCTCCTATACTGTGTCCAGGGGAGAATGGCACCTCATACCTCCTATACTGTGTCGAGGAGAGAATGGCACCTCATACCTCCTATACTGTGTCCAGGAGAGAATGGCACCTCATACCTCCTATACTGTGTCCAGGAGAGAATGGCACCTCATACCTCCTATACTGTGTCCAGGGGAGAATGGTACCTCATACCTCCTATACTGTGTCCAGGGGAGAATGGCACCTCATACCTCCTATACTGTGTCCAGGAGAGAATGGCACCTCATACCTCCTATACTGTGTGCAAGAGAATGGCACCTCATACCTCCTATACTGTGTGCAGGAGAATGGCACCTCATACCTCCTATACTGTGTCCAGGAGAGAATGGCACCTCATACCTCCTATACTGTGTCCAGGGGAGAATAGCACCTCATACCTCCTATACTGTGTCCAGGAGAATTGCACCTCATACCTCCTATACAGTGTGCAGGAGAGAATGGCTCCTCATACCTCCTATGCTGTGTCCAGGAGAATGGCACCTCATACCTCCTATACTGTGTGCAGGAGAATGGCACCTCATACCTCCTATACTGTGTCCAGGAGAGAATGGCACCTCATACCTCCTATACTGTGCCCAGGGGAGAATGGCACCTCATACCTCCTATACTGTGTCCAGGGGAGAATGGCACCTCATACCTCCTATACTGTGTCCAGGGGAGAATGGCACCTCATACCTCCTATACAGTGTCCAGGAGAGAATGGCACCTCATACCTCCTATACTGTGTCCAGGGGAGAATGGCACCTCATACCTCCTATACTGTGTCCAGGAGAATGGCACCTCATACCTCCTATACTGTGTGCAGGAGAGAATGGCACCTCATACCTCCTATACAGAGTGCAGGAGAGAATGGCACCTCATACCTCCTATACTGTGTCCAGGGGAGAATGGCACCTCAAACCTCCTATACTGTGTGCAGGAGAATGGCACCTCATACCTCCTATACTGTGTGCAGGAGAGAATGGCACCTCATACCTCCTATACTGTGTCCAGGGGAGAATGGCACCTCATACCTCCTATACTGTGTGCAGGAGAGAATGGCACCTCATACCTCCTATACAGAGTGCAGGAGAGAATGGCACCTCATACCTCCTATACTGTGTCAATGAGAATGGCACCTCATACCTCCTATACAGTGTCCAGGAGAATGGCACCTCATACCTCCTATACTGTGTCCAGGAGAATGGCACCTCATACCTCCTATACAGAGTGCAGGAGAGAATGGCACCTCATACCTCCTATACAATGTCCAGGAGAATGGCACCTCATACCTTCTATACTGTGTCGAGGAGAATGGCACCTCATACCTCCTATACTGTGTCCAGGAGAATGGCACCTCATACCTCCTATACTGTGTCCAGGAGAATGGCACCTCATACCTCCTATACTGTGTGCAGGAGAATGGCACCTCATACCTCCTATACTGTGTCCAGGAGAATGGCACCTCATACCTCCTATACTGTGTGCAGGAGAAAATGGCACCTCATACCTCCTATACAGAGTGCAGGAGAGAATGGCACCTCATACCTCCTATACAGTGTCCAGGAGAATGGCACCTCATACCTCCTATACTGTGTCCAGGAGAATGGCACCTCATACCTCCTATACTGTGTCCAGGAGAATGGCACCTCATACCTCCTATACTGTGTCCAGGAGAGAATGGCACC
The DNA here is from genome assembly GCF_039654945.1 of Dendrobates tinctorius. Taxonomy (NCBI): domain Eukaryota; kingdom Metazoa; phylum Chordata; class Amphibia; order Anura; family Dendrobatidae; genus Dendrobates; species Dendrobates tinctorius. The sequence continues at coordinate 3,759,087 of NW_027361671.1, read as the reverse complement.
TCATACCTCCTATACAGAGTGCAGGAGAGAATGGCACCTCATACCTCCTATACTGTGTCCAGGGGAGAATGGCACCTCATACCTCCTATACAGAGTGCAGGAGAGAATGGCACCTCATACCTCCTATACAGTGTCCAGGAGAATGGCACCTCATACCTCCTATACTGTGTCCAGGAGAATGGCACCTCATACCTCCTATACTGTGTGCAGGAGAATGGCACCTCATACCTCCTATACTGTGTGCAGGAGAGAATGGCACCTCATACCTCCTATACTGTGTCCAGGAGAATGGCACCTCATACCTCCTATACTGTGTCCAGGAGAATGGCACCTCATACCTCCTATACTGTGTCCAGGGGAGAATGGCACCTCATACCTCCTATACTGTGTCCAGGAGAGAATGGCACCTCATACCTCCTATACTGTGTCCAGGAGAGAATGGCACCTCATACCTCCTATACTGTGTCCAGGAGAGAATGGCACCTCATACCTCCTATACTGTGTCCAGGGGAGAATGGTACCTCATACCTCCTATACTGTGTCCACGAGAATGGCACCTCATACCTCCTATACTGTGTCCAGGAGAATGGCACCTCATACCTCCTATACTGTGTGCAGGAGAATGGCACCTCATACCTCCTATACTGTGTGCAGGAGAATGGCACCTCATACCTCCTATACTGTGTCCAGGAGAGAATGGCACCTCATACCTCCTATACTGTGTCCAGGGGAGAATGGCACCTCATACCTCCTATACTGTGTCCAGGAGAATGGCACCTCATACCTCCTATACAGTGTGCAGGAAAGAATGGCTCCTCATACCTCCTATACTGTGTCCAGGAGAATGGCACCTAATACCTCCTATACTGTGTGCAGGAGAATGGCACCTCATACCTCCTATACTGTGTCCAGGAGAAAATGGCACCTCATACCTCCTATACTGTGTCCAGGGGAGAATGGCACCTCATACCTCCTATGCTGTGTCCAGGAGAGAATGGCACCTCATACCTCCTATACTGTGTCCAGGAGAGAATGGCACCTCATACCTCCTATACTGTGTCCACGAGAATGGCACCTCATACCTCCTATACTGTGTCCACGAGAATGGCACCTCATACCTCCTATACTGTGTCCAGGAGAATGGCATCTCATACCTCCTATACTGTGTGCAGGAGAATGGCACCTCATACCTCCTATACTGTGTCCAGGAGAATGGCACCTCATACCTCCTATACTGTGTCCAGGGGAGAATGGCACCTCATACCTCCTATACTGTGTCCAGGGGAGAATGGCACCTCATACATCCTATACTGTGTCCAGGGGAGAATGGCACCTCATACCTCCTTTACTGTGTCCAGGAGAGAATGGCACCTCATACCTCCTATACTGTGTCCAGGAGAGAATTGCACCTCATACCTCCTATACTGTGTCCAGGGGAGAATGGCACCTCATACCTCCTATACTGTGTCCACGAGAATGGCACCTCATACCTCCTATACTGTGTCCAGGAGAATGGCACCTCATACCTCCTATACTGTGTGCAGGAGAATGGCACCTCATACCTCCTATACTGTGTGCAGGAGAATGGCACCTCATACCTCCTATACTGTGTCTAGGAGAGAATGGCACCTCATACCTCCTATACTGTGTCCAGGGGAGAATGGCACCTCATACCTCCTATACTGTGTCCAGGAGAGAATGGCACCTCATACCTCCTATACTGTGTGCAAGAGAATGGCACCTCATACCTCCTATACTGTGTGCAGGAGAATGGCACCTCATACCTCCTATACTGTGTCCAGGAGAGAATGGTACCTCATACCTCCTATACTGTGTCCAGGAGAGAATGGCACCTCATACCTCCTATACTGTGTCCAGGAGAATTGCACCTCATACCTCCTATACAGTGTGCAGGAGAGAATGGCTCCTCATAGCTCCTGTACTATGTCCAGGAGAATGGCACCTCATACCTCCTATACTGTGTGCAGGAGAATGGCACCTCATACCTCCTATACTGTGTCCAGGAGAGAATGGCACCTCATACCTCCTATACTGTGTCCAGGGGAGAATGGCACCTCATACCTCCTATACTGTGTCCAGGGGAGAATGGCACCTCATACCTCCTATACTGTGTCCAGGGGAGAATGGCACCTCATACCTCCTATACAGTGTCCAGGAGAGAATGGCACCTCATACCTCCTATACTGTGTCCAGGGGAGAATGGCACCTCATACCTCCTATGCTGTGTCCAGGAGAATGGCACCTCATACCTCCTATACTGTGTGCAGGAGAGAATGGCACCTCATACCTCCTATACAGAGTGCAGGAGAGAATGGCACCTCATACCTCCTATACTGTGTCCAGGGGAGAATGGCACCTCATACCTCCTATACTGTGTGCAGGAGAATGGCACCTCATACCTCCTATACTGTGTGCAGGAGAGAATGGCACCTCATACCTCCTATACTGTGTCCAGGGGAGAATGGCACCTCATACCTCCTATACTGTGTGCAGGAGAGAATGGCACCTCATACCTCCTAAACAGAGTGCAGGAGAGAATGGCACCTCATACCTCCTATACTGTGTCCAGGAGAATGACACCTCATACCTCCTATACAGTGTCCAGGAGAATGGCACCTCATACCTCCTATACTGTGTCCAGGAGAATGGCACCTCATACCTCCTATACAGAGTGCAGGAGAGAATGGCACCTCATACCTCCTATACAGTGTCCAGGAGAATGGAACCTCATACCTCCTATACTGTGTCCAGGAGAGAATGGCACCTCATACCTCCTATACAGAGTGCAGGAGAGAATGGCACCTCATACCTCCTATACTGTGTCCAGGGGAGAATGGCACCTCATACCTCCTATACAGAGTGCAGGAGAGAATGGCACCTCATACCTCCTATACAGTGTCCAGGAGAATGGCACCTCATACCTCCTATACTGTGTCCAGGAGAATGGCACCTCATACCTCCTATACTGTGTGCAGGAGAATGGCACCTCATACCTCCTATACTGTGTGCAGGAGAGAATGGCACCTCATACCTCCTATACTGTGTCCAGGAGAATGGCACCTCATACCTCCTATACTGTGTCCAGGAGAATGGCACCTCATACCTCCTATACTGTGTCCAGGGGAGAATGGCACCTCATACCTCCTATACTGTGTCCAGGAGAGAATGGCACCTCATACCTCCTATACTGTGTCCAGGGGAGAATGGTACCTCATACCTCCTATACTGTGTCCACGAGAATGGCACCTCATACCTCCTATACTGTGTCCAGGAAAATGGCACCTCATACCTCCTATACTGTGTGCAGGAGAATGGCACCTCATACCTCCTATACTGTGTGCAGGAGAATAGCACCTCATACCTTGTATACTGTGTCAAGGAGAGAATGGCAGCTCATACCTCCTATACTGTGTCCAGGGGAGAATGGCACCTCATACCTCCTATACTGTGTCCAGGAGAATGGCACCTCATACCTCCTATTCTGTGTGCAGGAGAGAATGGCACCTCATACCTCCTATACAGTGTCCAGGGGAGAATGGCACCTCATACCTCCTATACTGTGTCCAGGGTAGAATGGCACCTCATACCTCCTATACTGTGTGCAGGAGAGAATGACACCTCATACCTCCTATACTGTGTCCAGGGGAGAATGGCACCTCATACCTCCTATACTGTGTCCAGGAGAATGGCACCTCATACCTCCTATACTGTGTCCAGGAGAATGGCACCTCATACCTTCTATACTGTGTGCAGGAGAGAATGGCACCTCATACCTCCTATACTGTGTCCAGGGGAGAATGGCGCCTCATACCTCCTATACTGTGTGCAGGAGAGAATGGCACCTCATACCTCCTATCCTGGGTCCAGGAGAATGGCACCTCATACCTCCTATACAGTGTCCAGAGGAGAATGGCACCTCATACCTCCTATACAGTGTCCAGAGGAGAATGGCACCTCATACCTCCTATACTGTGTCCAGGGGAGAATGACACCTCATACCTCCTATACAGTGTCCAGGAGAGAATGGCACCTCATACCTCCTATACTGTGTCCAGGAGAATGGCACCTCATACCTCCTATACTGTGTCCAGGAGAATGGCACCTCATACCTCCTATACAGAGTGCAGGAGAGAATGGCACCTCATACCTCCTATACAGTGTCCAGGAGAATGGCACCTCATACCTCCTATACTGTGTCCAGGAGAATGGCACCTCATACCTCCTATACTGTGTCCAGGAGAATGGCACCTCATACCTCCTATACTGTGTCCAGGAGAATGGCACCTCATACCTCCTATACTGTGTGCAGGAGAATGGCACCTCATACCTCCTATACTGTGTCCAGGATAATGGCACCTCATACCTCCTATACTGTGTCCAGGAGAGAATGGCATCTCATACCTCCTATACAGAGTGCAGGAGAGAATGGCACCTCATACCTCCTATACTGTGTCCAGGGGAGAATGGCACCTCATACCTCCTATATAGAGTGCAGGAGAGAATGGCACCTCATACCTCCTATACAGTGTCCAGGAGAATGGCACCTCATACCTCCTATACTGTGTCCAGGAGAATGGCACCTCATACCTCCTATACTGTGTGCAGGAGAATGACACCTCATACCTCCTATACTGTGTGCAGGAGAGAATGGCACCTCATACCTCCTATACTGTGTCCAGGAGAATGGCACCTCATACCTCCTATACTGTGTCCAGGAGAATGGCACCTCATACCTCCTATACTGTGTCCAGGGGAGAATGGCACCTCATACCTCCTATACTGTGTCCAGGAGAGAATGGAACCTCATACATCCTATACTGTGTCCAGGAGAGAATGGCACCTCCTACCTCCTATACTGTGTCCAGGAGAGAATGGCACCTCATACCTCCTATACTGTGTCCAGGGGAGAATGGTACCTCATACCTCCTATACTGTGTCCACGAGAATGGCACCTCATACCTCCTATACTGTGTCCAGGAGAATGGCACCTCATACCTCCTATACTGTGTGCAGGAGAATGGCACCTCATACCTCCTATACTGTGTGCAGGAGAATGGCACCTCATACCTCCTATACTGTGTCCAGGATAGAATGGCACCTCATACCTCCTATACTGTGTCCAGGGGAGAATGGCACCTCATACCTCCTATACTGTGTCCAGGAGAATGGCACCTCATACCTCCTATACAGTGTGCAGGAGAGAATGGCTCCTCATACCTCCTATACTGTGTCCAGGAGAATGGCACCTCATACCTCCTATACTGTGTGCAGGAGAATGGCACCTCATACCTCCTATACTGTGTCCAGGAGAGAATGGCACCTCATAACTCCTATACTGTGTCCAGGGGAGAATGGCACCTCATACCTCCTATGCTGTGTCCAGGAGAGAATGGCACCTCATACCTCCTATACTGTGTCCAGGAGAGAATGGCACCTCATACCTCCTATACTGTCTCCAGGGGAGAATGGCACCTCATACCTCCTATACTGTGTCCACGAGAATGGCACCTCATACCTCCTATACTGTGTCCAGGAGAATGGCATCTCATACCTCCTATACTGTGTGCAGGAGAATGGCACCTCATACCTCCTATACTGTGTCCAGGGGAGAATGGCACCTCATACCTCCTATACTGTGTCCAGGGGAGAATGGCACCTCATACCTCCTATACTGTGTCCAGGGGAGAATGGCACCTCATACCTCCTATACTGTGTCCAGTAGAGAATGGCACCTCATACCTCCTATACTGTGTCCAGGAGAGAATGGCACCTCATACCTCCTATACTGTGTCCAGGGGAGAATGGCACCTCATACCTCCTATACTGTGTCCACGAGAATGGCACCTCATACCTCCTATACTGTGTCCAGGAGAATGGCACCTCATACCTCCTATACTGTGTGCAGGAGAATGGCACCTCATACCTCCTATACTGTGTGCAGGAGAATGGCACCTCATACCTCCAATACTGTGTCTAGGAGAGAATGGCACCTCATACCTCCTATACTGTGTCCAGGGGAGAATGGCACCTCATACCTCCTATACTGTGTCCAGGAGAGAATGGCACCTCATACCTCCTATACTGTGTGCAGGAGAATGGCACCTCATACCTCCTATACTGTGTCCAGGAGAATGGCACCTCATACCTCCTATTCTGTGTGCAGGAGAGAATGGCACCTCATACCTCCTATACAGTGTCCAGGGGAGAATGGCACCTCATACCTCCTATACTGTGTCCAGGGGAGAATGGCACCTCATACCTCCTATACTGTGTGCAGGAGAGAATGACACTTCATACCTCCTATACTGTGTCCAGGGGAGAATGACACCTCATACCTCCTATACTGTGTCCAGGAGAATGGCACCTCATACCTCCTATACTGTGTCCAGGAGAATGGCACCTCATACCTTCTATACTGTGTGCAGGAGAGAATGGCACCTCATACCTCCTATACTGTGTCCAGGGGAGAATGGCGCCTCATACCTCCTATACTGTGTGCAGGAGAGAATGGCACCTCATACCTCCTATCCTGGGTCCAGGAGAATGGCAACTCATACCTCCTATACAGTGTCCAGAGGAGAATGGCACCTCATACCTCTTATACAGTGTCCAGAGGAGAATGGCACCTCATACCTCCTATACTGTGTCCAGGGGAGAATGACACCTCATACCTCCTATACAGTGTCCAGGAGAGAATGGCACCTCATACCTCCTATACAGTGTCCAGGAGAGAATGGCACCTCATACCTCCTATACTGTGTCCAGGAGAATGGCACCTCATACCTCCTATACTGTGTCCAGGAGAATGGCACCTCATACCTCCTATACAGAGTGCAGGAGAGAATGGCACCTCATACCTCCTATACAGTGTCCAGGAGAATGGCACCTCATACCTCCTATACTGTGTCCAGGAGAATGGCACCTCATACCTCCTATACTGTGTCCAGGAGAATGGCACCTCATACCTCCTATACTGTGTCCAGGAGAATGGCACCTCATACCTCCTATACTGTGTGCAGGAGAATGGCACCTCATACCTCCTATACTGTGTGCAGGAGAGAATGACACCTCATACCTCCTATACTGTGTCCAGGGGAGAATGGCACCTCATACCTCCTATACTGAGTCCAGGAGAATGGCACCTCATACCTCCTATACTGTGTCCAGGAGAATGGCACCTCATACCTTCTATACTGTGTGCAGGAGAGAATGGCACCTCATACCTCCTATACTGTGTCCAGGGGAGAATGGCGCCTCATACCTCCTATACTGTGTGCAGGAGAGAATGGCACCTCATACCTCCTATCCTGGGTCCAGGAGAATGGCACCTCATACCTCCTATACAGTGTCCAGAGGAGAATGGCACCTCATACCTCCTATACAGTGTCCAGAGGAGAATGGCACCTCATACCTCCTATACTGTGTCCAGGGGAGAATGACACCTCATACCTCCTATACAGTGTCCAGGAGAGAATGGCACCTCATACCTCCTATACTGTGTCCAGGAGAATGGCACCTCATACCTCCTATACTGTGTCCAGGAGAATGGCACCTCATACCTCCTATACAGAGTGCAGGAGAGAATGGCACCTCATACCTCCTATACAGTGTCCAGGAGAATGGCACCTCATACCTCCTATACTGTGTCCAGGAGAATGGCACCTCATACCTCCTATACTGTGTCCAGGAGAATGGCACCTCATACCTCCTATACTGTGTCCAGGAGAATGGCACCTCATACCTCCTATACTGTGTGCAGGAGAATGGCACCTCATACCTCCTATACTGTGTCCAGGATAATGGCACCTCATACCTCCTATACTGTGTCCAGGAGAGAATGGCATCTCATACCTCCTATACAGAGTGCAGGAGAGAATGGCACCTCATACCTCCTATACTGTGTCCAGGGGAGAATGGCACCTCATACCTCCTATATAGAGTGCAGGAGAGAATGGCACCTCATACCTCCTATACAGTGTCCAGGAGAATGGCACCTCATACCTCCTATACTGTGTTCAGGAGAATGGCACCTCATACCTCCTATACTGTGTGCAGGAGAATGACACCTCATACCTCCTATACTGTGTGCAGGAGAGAATGGCACCTCATACCTCCTATACTGTGTCCAGGAGAATGGCACCTCATACCTCCTATACTGTGTCCAGGAGAATGGCACCTCATACCACCTATACTGTGTCCAGGGGAGAATGGCACCTCATACCTCCTATACTGTGTCCAGGAGAGAATGGAACCTCATACATCCTATACTGTGTCCAGGAGAGAATGGCACCTCCTACCTCCTATACTGTGTCCAGGAGAGAATGGCACCTCATACCTCCTATACTGTGTCCAGGGGAGAATGGTACCTCATACCTCCTATACTGTGTCCACGAGAATGGCACCTCATACCTCCTATACTGTGTCCAGGGGAGAACGGCACCTCATACCTCCTATACTGTGTCCAGGAGAATGGCACCTCATACCTCCTATACTGTGTCCAGGGGAGAATGGCACCTCATACCTCCTATACTGTGTCCAGTAGAATGGCACCTCATACCTCCTATACTGTGTCCAGGGGAGAATGGCACCTCATACCTCCTATACTGTGTCCAGGAGAATGGCACCTCATACCTCCTATACTGTGTGCAGGAGAGAATGGCACCTCATACCTCCTATACAGTGTCCAGGGGAGAATGGCACCTCATACCTTCTATACTGTGTGCAGGAGAGAATGGCACCTCATACCTCCTATACTGTGTCCAGGGGAGAATGGCACCTCATACCTCCTATACTGTGTCCAGGAGAATGGCACCTCATACCTCCTATACTGTGTCCAGGAGAATGGCACCTCATACCTCCTATACTGTGTCCAGGGGAGAATGGCACCTCATACCTCCTATACTGTGTCCAGGAGAATGGCACCTCATACCTCCTATTCTGTGTGCAGGAGAGAATGGCACCTCATACCTCCTATACAGTGTCCAGGGGAGAATGGCACCTCATACCTCCTATACTGTGTCCAGGGGAGAATGGCACCTCATACCTCCTATGCTGTGTGCAGGAGAGAATGACACCTCATACCTCCTATACTGTGTCCAGGGGAGAATGGCACCTCATACCTCCTATACTGTGTCCAGGAGAATGGCACCTCATACCTCCTATACTGTGTCCAGGAGAATGGCACCTCATACCTTCTATACTGTGTGCAGGAGAGAATGGCACCTCATACCTCCTATACTGTGTCCAGGGGAGAATGGCGCCTCATACCTCCTATACTGTGTGCAGGAGAGAATGGCACCTCATACCTCCTATCCTGGGTCCAGGAGAATGGCACCTCATACCTCCTATACAGTGTCCAGAGGAGAATGGCACCTCATACCTCCTATACAGTGTCCAGAGGAGAATGGCACCTCATACCTCCTATACTGTGTCCAGGGGAGAATGACACCTCATACCTCCTATACAGTGTCCAGGAGAGAATGGCACCTCTTACCTCCTATACTGTGTCCAGGAGAATGGCACCTCATACCTCCTATACTGTGTCCAGGAGAATGGCACCTCATACCTCCTATACTGTGTCCAGGAGAATGGCACCTCATACCTCCTATACTGTGTCCAGGAGAATGGCACCTCATACCTCCTATACTGTGTGCAGGAGAATGGCACCTCATACCTCCTATACTGTGTCCAGGATAATGGCACCTCATACCTCCTATACTGTGTCCAGGAGAGAATGGCATCTCATACCTCCTATACAGAGTGCAGGAGAGAATGGCACCTCATACCTCCTATACTGTGTCCAGGGGAGAATGGCACCTCATACCTCCTATATAGAGTGCAGGAGAGAATGGCACCTCATACCTCCTATACAGTGTCCAGGAGAATGGCACCTCATACCTCCTATACTGTGTCCAGGAGAATGGCACCTCATACCTCCTAAACTGTGTGCAGGAGAATGACACCTCATACCTCCTATACTGTGTGCAGGAGAGAATGGCTCCTCATATCTCCTATACTGTGTCCAGGAGAATGGCACCTCATACCTCCTATACTGTGTCCAGGAGAATGGCACCTCATACCTCCTATACTGTGTCCAGGGGAGAATGGCACCTCATACCTCCTATACTGTGTCCAGGAGAGAATGGAACCTCATACATCCTATACTGTGTCCAGGAGAGAATGGCACCTCCTACCTCCTATACTGTGTCCAGGAGAGAATGGCACCTCATACCTCCTATACTGTGTCCAGGGGAGAATGGTACCTCATACCTCCTATACTGTGTCCACGAGAATGGCACCTCATACCTCCTATACTGTGTCCAGGAGAATGGCACCTCATACCTCCTATACTGTGTGCAGGAGAATGGCACCTCATACCTCCTATACTGTGTGCAGGATAATGGCACCTCATACCTCCTATACTGTGTCCAGGATAGAATGGCACCTCATACCTCCTATACTGTGTCCCGGGGAGAATGGCACCTCATACCTCCTATACTGTGTCCAGGAGAATGGCACCTCATACCTCCTATACAGTGTGCAGGAGAGAATGGCTCCTCATACCTCCTATACTGTGTCCAGGAGAATGGCACCTCATACCTCCTATACTGTGTGCAGGAGAATGGCACCTCATACCTCCTATACTGTGTCCAGGAGAGAATGGCACCTCATAACTCCTATACTGTGTCCAGGGGAGAATGGCACCTCATACCTCCTATGCTGTGTCCAGGAGAGAATGGCTCCTCATACCTCCTATACTGTGTCCAGGAGAGAATGGCACCTCATACCTCCTATACTGTGTGCAGGAGAGAATGACACCTCATACCTCCTATACAGAGTGCAGGAGAGAATGGCACCTCATACCTCCTATACAGTGTCCAGAGGAGAATGGCACCTCATACCTCCTATACTGTGTCCAGGAGAATGGCACCTCATACCTCCTATACTGTGTCCAGGAGAATGGCACCTCATACCTCCTATACTGTGTCCAGGAGAATGGCACCTCATACCTCCTATACTGTGTGCAGGAGAATGGCACCTCATACCTCCTATACTGTGTCCAGGATAATGGCACCTCATACCTCCTATACTGTGTCCAGGAGAGAATGGCATCTCATACCTCCTATACAGAGTGCAGGAGAGAATGGCACCTCATACCTCCTATACAGTGTCCAGGATAGAATGGCACCTCATACCTCCTATATAGAGTGCAGGAGAGAATGGCACCTCATACCTCCTATACTGTGTCCAGGAGAATGGCACCTCATACCTCCTATACAGTGTCCAGGAGAGAATGGCACCTCATACCTCCTATACTGTGTCCAGGGGAGAATGGCACCTCATACCTCCTAAACTGTGTCCAGGAGAATGGCACCTCATACCTCCTATACTGTGTCCAGGAGAATGCCACCTCATACCTCCTATACTGTGTCCAGGAGAATGGCACCTCATACCTCCTATACAGTGTCCAGGAGAGAATCGCACCTCATACCTCCTATTCTGTGTCCAGGGGAGAATGGCACCTCATACCTCCTATACTGTGTCCAAGAGAATGGCACCTCATACCTCCAATACTGTGTCCAGAAGAGAATGGCACCTCATACCTCCGATACTGTGTCCAGGGGAGAATGGCACCTCATACCTCCTAAACTGTGTCCAGGAGAATGGCACCTCATACCTCCAATACTGTGTCCAGGGGAGAATGGCACCTCATACCTCGTATACTGTGTCCAGGAGAATGGCACCTCATACCTCCTATACTGTGTGCAGGAGAGAATGGCACCTCATACCTCGTATACTGTGTGCAGAAGAGAATGGCACCTCATACCTCCTATACAGTGTGCAGGAGATAATGGCACCTCATACCTCCTATACTGTGTGCAGAAGAGAAAGGCACCTCATACCTCCTATACTGTGTCCAGGAGAATGGCACCTCATACCTCCTATACAGTGTCCCGGAGAGATTGGTACCTCATACCTCCTATACTGTGTGCAGGAGAGAATGGCACCTCATACCTCCTATACAGTGTCCAGGAGAGAATGGCACCTCATACCTCCTATACTGTGTGCAGGAGAGAATGGCACCTCATACCTCCTATACAGTGTGCAGGAGAGAATGACACCTCATACCTCCTATACTGTGTGCAGGGGAGAATGGCTCCTCATACCTCCTATACTGTGTGCAGGGGAGAATGGCTCCTCATACCTCCTATACTGTGTCCAGGAGAATGGCACCTCATACCTCCTATACTGTGTCCAGGGGAGAATGGCACCTCATACCTCCTATACTGTGTCCAGGAGAATGGCACCTCATACCTCCTATACTGTGTCCAGGAGAATGGCACCTCATACCTCCTATACTGTGTCCAGGGGAGAATGGCACCTCATACCTCCTATACTATGTCCAGGAGAATGGCACCTCATACCTCCTATTCTGTGTGCAGGAGAGAATGGCACCTCATATCTCCTATACAGTGTCCAGGGGAGAATGGCACCTCATACCTCCTATACTGTGTCCAGGGGAGAATGGCACCTCATACCTCCTATACTGTGTGCAGGAGAGAATGGCACCTCATACCTCCTATACTGTGTCCAGGGGAGAATGGCACCTCATACCTCCTATACTGTGTCCAGGAGAATGGCACCTCATACCTCCTATACTGTGTCCAGGAGAATGGCACCTCATACCTTCTATACTGTGTGCAGGAGAGAATGGCACCTCATACCTCCTATACTGTGTCCAGGGGAGAATGGCACCTCATACCTCCTATACTGTGTCCAGGAGAATGGCACCTCATACCTCCTATACAGTGTCCAGAGGAGAATGGCACCTCATACCTCCTATACTGTGTGCAGGAGAGAATGGCACCTCATACCTCCTATCCTTGGTCCAGGAGAATGGCACCTCATACCTCCTATACAGTGTCCAGAGGAGAATGGCACCTCATACCTCCTATACAGTGTCCAGAGGAGAATGGCACCTCATACCTCCTATACTGTGTCCATGGGAGAATGACACCTCATACCTCCTTTACAGTGTCCAGGAGAGAATGGCACCTCATACCTCCTATACTGTGTCCAGGAGAATGGCACCTCATACCTCCTATACAGTGTCCAGAGGAGAATGGCACCTCATACCTCCTATACTGTGTCCAGGAGAGAATGGCACCTCATACCTACTATACAGTGTCCAGGAGAGAATGGCACCTCATACCTCCTATACTGTGTCCAGGAGAGAATGGCACCTCATACCTCCTATACTGTGTCCATGGGAGAATGGCACCTCATACCTCCTATACTGTGTGCAGGAGAGAATGGCACCTCATACCTCCTATACTGTGTCCAGGGGAGAATGGCACCTCATACCTCCTGTACTGTGTCCAGGAGAATGGCACCTCATACCTCCTATACTGTGTGCAGGAGAGAATGGCACCTCATACCTTCTATCCTGGGTCCAGGGGAGAATGGCACCTCATACCTCCTATACTGTGTCCAGGAGAATGGCACCTCATACCTCCTATACTGTGTCCAGGGGAGAATGGCACCTCATACCTCCTATACTGTGTCCAGGAGAATGGCACCTCATACCTCCTATACTGTGTCCAGGGGAGAATGGCACCTAATACCTCCTATACTGTGTCCAGTAGAATGGCACCTCATACCTCCTATACTGTGTGTAGGAGAGAATGGCACCTCATACCTCCTATACTGTGTCCAGGGGAGAATGGCACCTCATACCTCCTATACTGTGTGCAGGAGAGAATGGCACCTCATACCTCTTATACTGTGTCCAGGGGAGAATGGCACCTCATACCTCCTATACTGTGTCCAGGAGAAAGGCACCTCATACCTCCAATACTGTGTCCAGGAGAATGGCACCTCATACCTCCTATACTGTGTCCAGCGGAGAATGGCACCTCATACCTCCTATACTGTGTCCAGGAGAATGGCACCTCATACCTCCTTTTCTGTGTGCAGGAGAGAATGGCACCTCATACCTCCTATACAGTGTCCAGGGAGAATGGTACCTCATACCTCCTATACTGTGTCCAGGGGAGAATGGCACCTCATACCTCCTATACTGTGTGCAGGAGAGAATGGCACCTCATACCTCCTATACTGTGTCCAGGGGAGAATGGCACCTCATACCTCCTATACTGTGTCCAGGAGAATGGCACCTCATACCTCCTATACTGTGTCCAGGAGAATGGCACCTCATACCTTCTATACTGTGTACAGGAGAGAATGGCACCTCATACCTCCTATACTGTGTCCAGGGGAGAATGGCACCTCATACCTCCTATACTGTGTCTTTTAGAATGGCACCTCATACCTCCTATACAGTATCCAGAGGAGAATGGCACCTCATACCTCCTATACTGTGTCCAGGAGAGAATGGCACCTCATACCTCCTATCCTGGGTCCAGGAGAATGGCACCTCATACCTCCTATACAGTGTCCAGAGGAGAATGGCACCTCATACCTTCTATACTGTGTCCAGGAGAGAATGGCACTTCATACCTACTATACAGTGTCCAGGAGAGAATGGCACCTCATACCTCCTATACTGTGTCCAGGAGAGAATGGCACCTCATACCTCTTATACTGTGTCCAGAGGAGAATGGCACCTCATATCTCCTATACTGTGTCCAGGAGAATGGCACCTCATACCTCCTATACAGTGTCCAGAGGAGAATGGCACCTCATACCTCCTATACTGTGTGCAGGAGAGAATGGCACCTCATACCTCCTATACTGTATCCAGGGGAGAGTGGCTCCTCATTACTCCTATACTGTGTGCAGGAGAGAATGGCACCTCATACCTCCTATACTGTATCCAGGGGAGAATGGCACCTCATACCTCCTATACTGTGTCCAGGAGAATGGCACCTCATACCTCCTATACTGTGTGCAGGAGAGAATGGCACCTCATACCTCCTATCCTGGGTCCAGGGGAGAATGGCACCTCATACCTCCTATACTGTGTCCAGGAGAATGGCACCTCATACCTCCTATACTGTGTCCAGGGGAGAATGGCACCTCATACCTCCTATACTGTGTCCATGAGAATGGCACCTCATACCTCCTATACTGTGTCCAGGAGAATGGCACCTCATACCTCCTATACTGTGTCCAGGGGAGAATGGCACCTCATACCTCCTATACTGTGTGCAGGAGAGAATGGCACCTCATACCTCCTATACTGTGTGCAGGAGAGATTGGCACCTCATACCTCCTATACAGTGTCCAGGAGAGAATGGCACCTCATACCTCCTATACTGTGTGCAGGAGAGAATGGCACCTCATACCTCCTATACAGTGTCCAGGATAGAATGGCACCTCATACCTCCTATACTGTGTGCAGGAGAGAATGGCACCTCATACCTCCTATACTGTGTTCAGGAGAATGGCACCTCATACCTCCTATACAGTGTCCAGGAGAGAATGGCACCTCATACCTCCTATACAGTGTCCAGGAGAGAATGGCACCTCATACCTCCTATACTGTGTCCAGGGGAGAATGGCACCTCATACCTCCTATACTGTGTCCAGGAGAATGCCACCTCATACCTCCTATACTGTGTCCAGGAGAATGGCACCTCATACCTCCTATACAGTGTCCAGGAGAGAATGGCACCTCATACCACCTATTCTGTGTCCAGGGGAGAATGGCACCTCATACCTCCTATACTGTGTCCAAGAGAATGGCACCTCATACCTCCTATACAGTGTCCAGGAGAGAATGGCACCTCATACCTCCTATTCTGTGTCCAGGGGAGAATGGCACCTCATACCTCCTATACTGTGTCCAAGAGAATGGCACCTCATACCTCCTATACAGTGTCCAGGAGAGAATGGCAACTCATACCTCCGATACTGTGTCCAGGGGAGAATGGCACCTCATACCTCCTATACTGTGTCCAGGAGAATGGCACCTCATTCCTCCAATACTGTGTCCAGGGGAGAATGGCACCTCATACCTCGTATACTGTGTCCAGGAGAATGGCACCTCATACCTCCTATACTGTGTGCAGGAGAGAATGGCACCTCATACCTCGTATACTGTGTGCAGAAGAGAATGGCACCTCATACCTCCTATACAGTGTGCAGGAGAGAATGGCACCTCATACCTCCTATACTGTGTGCAGTGCAGAAGAGAAAGGCACCTCATACCTCCTATACTGTGTCCAGGAGAATGGCACCTCATAACTCCTATACAGTGTCCAGGAGAGAATGGTACCTCATACCTCCTATACTGTGTGCAGGAGAGAATGGCACCTCATACCTCCTATACAGTGTCCAGGAGAGAATGGCACCTCATACCTCCTATACTGTGTGCAGGAGAGAATGGCACCTCATACCTCCTATACAGTGTGCAGGAGAGAATGACACCTCATACCTCCTATACTGTGTGCAGGGGAGAATGGCTCCTCATACCTCCTATACTGTGTGCAGGGGAGAATGGCTCCTCATACCTCCTATACTGTGTCCAGGAGAATGGCACCTCATACCTCCTATACTGTGTCCAGGGGAAGAGGGCAGCTCATACCTCCTATACTGTGTCCAGGAGAATGGCACCTCATACCTCCTATACTGTGTCCAGGA
Source organism: Dendrobates tinctorius (assembly GCF_039654945.1). Taxonomy (NCBI): domain Eukaryota; kingdom Metazoa; phylum Chordata; class Amphibia; order Anura; family Dendrobatidae; genus Dendrobates; species Dendrobates tinctorius. Next base: position 3,742,461 of record NW_027361671.1, on the reverse strand, counting down.
GAGAATGGCTCCTCATACCTCCTATACTGTGTGCAGGACAGAATGGATCCTCATACCTCCTATACTGTGTCCAGGAGAGAATGGCACCTCATACCTCCTATACTGTGTCCAGGAGAAGAGGGCACCTCATACCTCCTATACTGTGTGCAGGAGAGAATGGCACCTCATACCTCCTATACTGTGTCCAGGAGAATGGCACCTCATACCTCCTATACTGTGTCCAGGAGAGAATGGCTCCTCATACCTCCTATACTTTGTGCAGGAGAGAATGGCACCTCATACCTCCTATACTGTGTCCAGGAGAAGAGGGCACCTCATACCTCCTATACTGTGTGCAGGAGAGAATGGCACCTCATACCTCCTATACTGTGTCCAGGAGAATGGCACCTCATACCTCCTATACTGTGTGCAGGAGAATGGCACCTCATACCTCCTATACAATGTCCAGGAGAATGGCACCTCATACCTCCTATACAGTGTGCAGGAGAGAATGGCACCTCATACCTCCTATACTGTGTGCAGTGCAGAAGAGAAAGGCACCTCATACCTCCTATACTGTGTCCAGGAGAATGGCACCTCATAACTCCTATACAGTGTCCAGGAGAGAATGGTACCTCATACCTCCTATACTGTGTGCAGGAGAGAATGGCACCTCATACCTCCTATACAGTGTCCAGGAGAGAATGGCACCTCATACCTCCTATACTGTGTGCAGGAGAGAATGGCACCTCATACCTCCTATACAGTGTGCAGGAGAGAATGACACCTCATACCTCCTATACTGTGTGCAGGGGAGAATGGCTCCTCATACCTCCTATACTGTGTGCAGGGGAGAATGGCTCCTCATACCTCCTATACTGTGTCCAGGAGAATGGCACCTCATACCTCCTATACTGTGTCCAGGGGAAGAGGGCAGCTCATACCTCCTATACTGTGTCCAGGAGAATGGCACCTCATACCTCCTATACTGTGTCCAGGAGAGAATGGCTCCTCATACCTCCTATACTGTGTGCAGGACAGAATGGATCCTCATACCTCCTATACTGTGTCCAGGAGAGAATGGCACCTCATACCTCCTATACTGTGTCCAGGAGAAGAGGGCACCTCATACCTCCTATACTGTGTGCAGGAGAGAATGGCACCTCATACCTCCTATACTGTGTCCAGGAGAATGGCACCTCATACCTCCTATACTGTGTCCAGGAGAGAATGGCTCCTCATACCTCCTATACTTTGTGCAGGAGAGAATGGCACCTCATACCTCCTATACTGTGTCCAGGAGAAGAGGGCACCTCATACCTCCTATACTGTGTGCAGGAGAGAATCGCACCTCATACCTCCTATACTGTGTCCAGGAGAATGGCACCTCATACCTCCTATACTGTGTGCAGGAGAATGGCACCTCATACCTCCTATACAATGTCCAGGAGAATGGCACCTCATATCTCCTATACTGTGTGCAGGAGAGAATGGCACCTCATACCTCCTATACTGTGTCCAGGAGAATGGCACCTCATACCTCCTATACAGTGTCCAGGAGAATGGCACCTCATATACCTCCTATACTGTGTCCAGGAGAATGGCACCTCATATACCTCCTATACTGTGTCCGCGACAAAAATTGAGCTTGGTTTGAGATGATACACATGCAGCGTATAAATGCATGTTGACATTCGCCATAAAACATAAAACCTGCAAAAGACAAAGTGAGCAAAAACCTTGCTGTAACTAAATAAGTAAAAGCAAAAGTGCATCTAAATAATACAGAGTTTTTAGTAATACTGTTTTTGATCAAAAGTAGCATGAAAGCCATCCTGCCACGACAAGGTAACTCTGTTCGGGATAGTCCTACACTGTCTAATATTAATATTGTATATAAGGCTTCCCCAGACTGGTGTCTACTGTTTGGGACCCAGTCCTTTTGTCTGCCCTTGTTCACACATTGAGGTCAACTTTGACACAAAGCAAGGTTTTATATTAGACAGTGTAGGACTATCCCGAACAGAGTTACCTTGTCGTGGTGGGATGGCTTTCATGCTACTTTTGATCAAAAACAGTATTACTAAAAACTCTGTATTATTTAGATGCACTTTTGCTTTTACTTATTTAGTTACAGCAGGGTTTTTGCTCACTTTGTCTTTTGCAGGTTTTATGTTTTATGGCCAATGTCAACATGCATTTATACGCTGCATGTGTATCATCTCAAACCAAGCTCAATTTTTGTGTTTTTTCTTTGTATTTTTTGCATTCTGTGCAAGCTGGGGTGTGGCCTCCCTCTCCTGAGCTGGATATTGTATATAAGGCTTCCCCAGACTGGTGTCTACTGTTTTGGACCCAGTCCTTTTGTCTGCCCTTGTTCACACATTGAGGTCAACTTTGACACAAAGCAAGGTTTTTAATATTAGACAGTGTAGGACTATCCCGAACAGAGTTACCTTGTCGTGGTGGGATGGCTTTCATGCTACTTTTGATCAAAAACAGTATTACTAAAAACTCTGTATTATTTAGATGCACTTTTGCTTTTACTTATTTAGTTACAGCAGGGTTTTTGCTCACTTTGTCTTTTGCAGGTTTTATCTCCTATACTGTGTGCAGGAGAGAATGGCACCTCATACCTCCTATACAGTGTCCAGGAGAGAATGGCACCTCATACCTCCTATACTGTGTGCAGGAGAGAATGGCACCTCATACCTCCTATACAGTGTGCAGGAGAGAATGACACCTCATACCTCCTATACTGTGTCCAGGGGAGAATGGCTCCTCATACCTCCTATACTGTGTGCAGGGGAGAATGGCTCCTCATACCTCCTATACTGTGTCCAGGAGAATGGCACCTCATACCTCCTATACTGTGTCCAGGGGAAGAGGGCAGCTCATACCTCCTATACTGTGTCCAGGAGAATGGCACCTCATACCTCCTATACTGTGTCCAGGAGAGAATGGCTCCTCATATCTCCTATACTGTGTGCAGGAGAGAATGGCACCTCATACCTCCTATACTGTGTCCAGGAGAATGGCACCTCATACCTCCTATGCAGTGTCCAGGAGAGAATGGCACCTCATACCTCCTATACAGTGTCCAGGAGAGAATGGCACCTCATACCTCCTATACTGTGTCCAGGGGAGAATGGCACCTCATACCTCCTATACTGTGTCCAGGAGAATGGCACCTCATACCTCCTATACTGTGTCCTGGAGAATGGCACCTCATACCTCCTATACAGTGTCCAGGAGAGAATGGCACGTCATACCTCCTATACTGTGTCCAGGGGAGAATGGCACCTCATACCTCCTATACTGTGTGCAGGAGAATGGCACCTCATACCTCCTATACAGTGTCCAGGAGAATGGCACCTCATATCTCCTATACTGTGTGCAGGAGAGAATGGCACCTCATACCTCCTATACTGTGTCCAGGAGAATGGCACCTCATACCTCCTATACAGTGTCCAGGAGAATGGCACATCATATACCTCCTATACTTTGTCCAGGAGAATGGCACCTCATATACCTCCTATACTGTGTCCAGGAGAATGGCACCTCATACCTCCTATACAGTGTCCAGGAGAATGGCACCTCATATACCTCCTATACTGTGTCCAGGAGAGAATGGCACCTCATATAACTCCTATACTGTGTGCAGGAGAGAATGGCACCTCACACCTCCTATACAGTGTGCAGGAGAGAATGGCAGTTCATACCTCCTATACTGTGTGCAGGAGAATGGCACCTCATACCTCCTATACTGTGTGCAGAAGAGAATGGCACCTCATACCTCCTATACTGTGTGCAGGAGAATGGCACCTCATACATCCTATACTGTGTGCAGGAGAAGAGGGCACCTCATACCTCCTACACAGTGTGCAGAAGAGAATGGGACTTCATACCTCCTATAAAGTGTGCAGAAGAGAATGGCACCTCATACCTCCTATACTGTGTGCAGGAGAGAATGGCACATCATACCTCCTATACTGTGTGCAGGAGAATGGCACCTCATACCTCCTATACTGTGTGCAGGAGAAGAGGGCACCTCATACCTCCTACACAGTGTGCAGAAGAGAATGGGACTTCATACCTCCTATACAGTGTGCAGAAAAGAATGGCACCTCATACCTCCTATACTGTGTGCAGGAGAGAATGGTACCTCATACCTCCTATAATGTGTCCAGGAGAATGGCACCTCATACCTCCTATACTGTGTCCAGGGGAAGAGGGCAGCTCATACCTCCTATACTGTGTCCAGTAGAATGGCACCTCATACCTCCTATACTGTGTCCAGGGGAAGATGGCAGCTCATACCTCCTATACAGTATGCAGGAGAGAATGGCACCTCATACCTCCTTTACAGTGTGCAGAAGAGAATGGCATCTCATACCTCCTGTACTGTGTGCAGGAGAGAATGGCACATCATACCTCCTATACTGTGTCCAGGAGAATGGCACCTCATACTTCCTATACTGTGTGCAGGAGAATGGCACCTCATACCTCCTATACTGTGTGCAGGAGAAGAGGGCACGGTGGGCACCTCATACCTCCTACACAGTGTGCAGAAGCAAATGGGACTTCATACCTCCTATACAGTGTGCAGAAGAGAATGGCACCTCCTTCCTCCTATACTGTGTGCAGGAGAGAATGGCACATCATACCTCCTATACTGTGTCCAGGAGAATGGCACCTCATACCTCCTATACTGTGTGCAGGAGAATGGCACCTCATACCTCCTATACTGTGTGCAGGAGAAGAGGGCACCTCATACCTCCTACACAGTGTGCAGAAGAGAATGGGACTTCATACCTCCTATACAGTGTGCAGAAGAGAATGGCACCTCATACCTCCTATACTGTGTGCAGGAGAGAATGGTACCTCATACCTCCTATACTGTGTCCAGGAGAATGGCACCTCATACCTCCTATACTGTGTCCAGGAGAAGAGGGCAGCTCATACCTCCTATACTGTGTCCAGTAGAATGGCACCTCATACCTCCTATACTGTGTCCAGGGGAAGATGGCAGCTCATACCTCCTATACAGTATGCAGGAGAGAATGGCACCTCATACCTCCTATACAGTGTGCAGAAGAGAATGGCATCTCATACCTCCTGTACTGTGTGCAGGAGAGAATGGCACATCATACCTCCTATAATGTGTCCAGGAGAATGGCACCTCATACCTCCTATACTGTGTGCAGGAGAATGGCACCTCATACCTCCTATACTGTGTGCAGGAGAAGAGGGCACCTCATACCTCCTACACAGTGTGCAGAAGAGAATGGGACTTCATACCTCCTATACAGTGTGCAGAAGAGAATTGCACCTCATACCTCCTATACTGTGTGCAGGAGAGAATGGTACCTCATACCTCCTATACTGTGTCCAGGAGAATGGCACCTCATACCTCCTATTCTGTGTCCAGGGGAAGAGGGCAGCTCATACCTCCTATACTGTGTCCTGTTGAATGGCACCTCATACCTCCTATACTGTGTCCAGGGGAAGAGGGCAGCTCATACCTCCTATACAGTATGCAGGAGAGAATGGCACCTCATACCTCCTATACAGTGTGCAGAAGAGAATGGCACCTCATACCTCCTATACTGTGTGCAGGAGAATGGCACCTCAAACATCCTATACTGTGTGCAGGAGAAGAGGGCACCTCATACCTCCTACACAGTGTGCAGAAGAGAATGGGACTTCATACCTCCTATAAAGTGTGCAGAAGAGAATGGCACCTCATACCTCCTATACTGTGTTCAGGAGAGAATGGCACATCATACCTCCTATACTGTGTCCAGGAGAATGGCACCTCATACCTCCTATACTGTGTGCAGGAGAATGGCACCTCATACCTCCTATACTGTGTGCAGGAGAAGAGGGCACCTCATACCTCCTACACAGTGTGCAGAAGAGAATGGGACTTCATACCTCCTATACAGTGTGCAGAAAAGAATGGCACCTCATACCTCCTATACTGTGTGCAGGAGAGAATGGTACCTCATACCTCCTATACTGTGTCCAGGAGAATGGCACCTCATACCTCCTATACTGTGTCCAGGGGAAGAGGGCAGCTCATACCTCCTATACTGTGTCCAGTAGAATGGCACCTCATACCTCCTATACTGTGTCCAGGGGAAGATGGCAGCTCATACCTCCTATACAGTATGCAGGAGAGAATGGCACCTCATACCTCCTTTACAGTGTGCAGAAGAGAATGGCATCTCATACCTCCTGTACTGTGTGCAGGAGAGAATGGCACATCATACCTCCTATACTGTGTCCAGGAGAATGGCACCTCATACTTCCTATACTGTGTGCAGGAGAATGGCACCTCATACCTCCTATACTGTGTCCAGGAGAATGGCACCTCATACCTCCTATACTGTGTCCAGGGGAGAATGGCGCCTCATACCTCCTATACTGTGTGCAGGAGAGAATGGCACCTCATACCTCCTATCCTGGGTCCAGGAGAATGGCACTTCATACCTCCTATACAGTGTCCAGAGGAGAATGGCACCTCATACCTCCTATACAGTGTCCAGAGGAGAATGGCACCTCATACCTCCTATACTGTGTCCAGGGGAGAATGACACCTCATACCTCCTATACAGTGTCCAGGAGAGAATGGCACCTCATACCTCCTATACTGTGTCCAGGAGAATGGCACCTCATACCTCCTATACAGTGTCCAGAGGAGAATGGCACCTCATACCTCCTATACTGTGTCCAGGAGAGAATGGCACCTCATACCTACTATACAGTGTCCAGGAGAGAATGGCACCTCATACCTCCTATACTGTGTCCAGGAGAGACTGGCACCTCATACCTCCTATACTGTGTCCATGGGAGAAAGGCACCTCATACCTCCTATACTGTGTGCAGGAGAGAATGGCACCTCATACCTCCTATACTGTGTCCAGGGGAGAATGGCACCTCATACCTCCTATACTGTGTCCAGGAGAATGGCACCTCATACCTCCTATACTGTGTGCAGGAGAGAATGGCACCTCATACCTCCTATCCTGGGTCCAGGGGAGAATGGCACCTCATACCTCCTATACTGTGTCCAGGGGAGAATGGCACCTCATACCTCCTATACTGTGTCCAGGAGAATGGCACCTCATACCTCCTATACTGTGTCCAGCGGAGAATGGCACCTCATACCTCCTATACTGTGTCCAGGAGAATGGCACCTCATACCTCCTATACTGTGTCCAGGGGAGAATGGCACCTCATACCTCCTATACTGTGTGCAGGAGAGAATGGCACCTCATACCTCTTATACTGTGTCCAGGGGAGAATGGCACCTCATACCTCCTATACTGTGTCCAGGAGAATGGCACCTCATACCTCCTATACTGTATCCAGGGGAGAAAGGCACCTCATACCTCCTATACTGTGTCCAGGAGAATGGCACCTCATACCTCCTATACTGTGTGCAGGAGAGAATGGCACCTCATACCTCCTATCCTGGGTCCAGGGGAGAATGGCACCTCATACCTCCTATACTGTGTCCAGGAGAATGGCACCTCATACCTCCTATACTGTGTCCAGGGGAGAATGGCACCTCATACCTCCTATACTGTGTCCATGAGAATGGCACCTAATACCTCCTATACTGTGTCCAGGAGAATGGCACCTCATACCTCCTATACTGTGTCCAGGGGAGAATGGCACCTCATACCTCCTATACTGTGTGCAGGAGAGAATGGCACCTCATACCTCCTATACTGTGTGCAGGAGAGATTGGCACCTCATATCTCCTATACAGTGTCCAGGAGAGAATGGCACCTCATACCTCCTATACTGTGTGCAGGAGAGAATGGCACCTCATACCTCCTATACAGTGTCCAGGATAGAATGGCACCTCATACCTCCTATACTGTGTGCAGGAGAGAATGGCACCTCATACCTCCTATACTGTGTCCAGGAGAATGGCACCTCATACCTCCTATACAGTGTCCAGGAGAGAATGGCACCTCATACCTCCTATACTGTGTCCAGGGGAGAATGGCACCTCATACCTCCTATACTGTGTCCAGGAGAATGGCACCTCATACCTCCTATACTGTGTCCAGGAGAATGCCACCTCATACCTCCTATACTGTGTCCAGGAGAATGGCACCTCATACCTCCTATACAGTGTCCAGGAGAGAATCGCACCTCATACCTCCTATTCTGTGTCCAGGGGAGAATGGCACCTCATACCTCCTATACTGTGTCCAAGAGAATGGCACCTCATACCTCCAATACTGTGTCCAGAAGAGAATGGCAACTCATACCTCCGATACTGTGTCCAGGGGAGAATGGCACCTCATACCTCCTATACTGTGTCCAGGAGAATGGCACCTCATACCTCCAATACTGTGTCCAGGGGAGAATGGCACCTCATACCTCGTATACTGTGTCCAGGAGAATGGCACCTCATACCTCCTATACTGTGTGCAGGAGAGAATGGCACCTCATACCTCGTATACTGTGTGCAGGAGAAGAGGGCACCTCATACCTCCTACACAGTGTGCAGAAGAGAATGGGACTTCATACCTCCTATACAGTGTGCAGAAGAGAATGGCACCTCATACCTCCTATACTGTGTGCAGGAGAGAATGGTACCTCATACCTCCTATACTGTGTCCAGGAGAATGGCACCTCATACCTCCTATACTGTGTCCAGGGGAAGAGGGCAGCTCATACCTCCTATACTGTGTCCAGTAGAATGGCACCTCATACCTCCTATACTGTGTCCAGGGGAAGATGGCAGCTCATACCTCCTATACAGTATGCAGGAGAGAATGGCACCTCATACCTCCTATACAGTGTGCAGAAGAGAATGGCATCTCATACCTCCTGTACTGTGTGCAGGAGAGAATGGCACATCATACCTCCTATAATGTGTCCAGGAGAATGGCACCTCATACCTCCTATACTGTGTGCAGGAGAATGGCACCTCATACCTCCTATACTGTGTGCAGGAGAAGAGGGCACCTCATACCTCCTACACAGTGTGCAGAAGAGAATGGGACTTCATACCTCCTATACAGTGTGCAGAAGAGAATTGCACCTCATACCTCCTATACTGTGTGCAGGAGAGAATGGTACCTCATACCTCCTATACTGTGTCCAGGAGAATGGCACCTCATACCTCCTATTCTGTGTCCAGGGGAAGAGGGCAGCTCATACCTCCTATACTGTGTCCTGTTGAATGGCACCTCATACCTCCTATACTGTGTCCAGGGGAAGAGGGCAGCTCATACCTCCTATACAGTATGCAGGAGAGAATGGCACCTCATACCTCCTATACAGTGTGCAGAAGAGAATGGCACCTCATACCTCCTATACTGTGTGCAGGAGAATGGCACCTCAAACATCCTATACTGTGTGCAGGAGAAGAGGGCACCTCATACCTCCTACACAGTGTGCAGAAGAGAATGGGACTTCATACCTCCTATAAAGTGTGCAGAAGAGAATGGCACCTCATACCTCCTATACTGTGTTCAGGAGAGAATGGCACATCATACCTCCTATACTGTGTCCAGGAGAATGGCACCTCATACCTCCTATACTGTGTGCAGGAGAATGGCACCTCATACCTCCTATACTGTGTGCAGGAGAAGAGGGCACCTCATACCTCCTACACAGTGTGCAGAAGAGAATGGGACTTCATACCTCCTATACAGTGTGCAGAAAAGAATGGCACCTCATACCTCCTATACTGTGTGCAGGAGAGAATGGTACCTCATACCTCCTATACTGTGTCCAGGAGAATGGCACCTCATACCTCCTATACTGTGTCCAGGGGAAGAGGGCAGCTCATACCTCCTATACTGTGTCCAGTAGAATGGCACCTCATACCTCCTATACTGTGTCCAGGGGAAGATGGCAGCTCATACCTCCTATACAGTATGCAGGAGAGAATGGCACCTCATACCTCCTTTACAGTGTGCAGAAGAGAATGGCATCTCATACCTCCTGTACTGTGTGCAGGAGAGAATGGCACATCATACCTCCTATACTGTGTCCAGGAGAATGGCACCTCATACTTCCTATACTGTGTGCAGGAGAATGGCACCTCATACCTCCTATACTGTGTCCAGGAGAATGGCACCTCATACCTTCTATACTGTGTGCAGGAGAGAATGGCACCTCATACCTCCTATACTGTGTCCAGGGGAGAATGGCGCCTCATACCTCCTATACTGTGTGCAGGAGAGAATGGCACCTCATACCTCCTATCCTGGGTCCAGGAGAATGGCACTTCATACCTCCTATACAGTGTCCAGAGGAGAATGGCACCTCATACCTCCTATACAGTGTCCAGAGGAGAATGGCACCTCATACCTCCTATACTGTGTCCAGGGGAGAATGACACCTCATACCTCCTATACAGTGTCCAGGAGAGAATGGCACCTCATACCTCCTATACTGTGTCCAGGAGAATGGCACCTCATACCTCCTATACAGTGTCCAGAGGAGAATGGCACCTCATACCTCCTATACTGTGTCCAGGAGAGAATGGCACCTCATACCTACTATACAGTGTCCAGGAGAGAATGGCACCTCATACCTCCTATACTGTGTCCAGGAGAGAATGGCACCTCATACCTCCTATACTGTGTCCATGGGAGAATGGCACCTCATACCTCCTATACTGTGTGCAGGAGAGAATGGCACCTCATACCTCCTATACTGTGTCCAGGGGAGAATGGCACCTCATACCTCCTATACTGTGTCCAGGAGAATGGCACCTCATACCTCCTATACTGTGTGCAGGAGAGAATGGCACCTCATACCTCCTATCCTGGGTCCAGGGGAGAATGGCACCTCATACCTCCTATACTGTGTCCAGGGGATAATGGCACCTCATACCTCCTATACTGTGTCCAGGAGAATGGCACCTCATACCTCCTATACTGTGTCCAGCGGAGAATGGCACCTCATACCTCCTATACTGTGTCCAGGAGAATGGCACCTCATACCTCCTATACTGTGTCCAGGGGAGAATGGCACCTCATACCTCCTATACTGTGTGCAGGAGAGAATGGCACCTCATACCTCTTATACTGTGTCCAGGGGAGAATGGCACCTCATACCTCCTATACTGTGTCCAGGAGAATGGCACCTCATACCTCCTATACTGTGTCCAGGAGAATGGCACCTCATACCTCCTATACTGTGTCCAGGGGAGAATGGCACTTCATACCTCCTATACTGTGTCCAGGAGAATGGCACCTCATACCTCCTATTCTGTGTGCAGGAGAGAATGGCACCTCATACCTCCTATACAGTGTCCAGGGGAGAATGGTACCTCATACCTCCTATACTGTGTCCAGGGGAGAATGGCACCTCATACCTCCTATACTGTGTGCAGGAGAGAATGGCACCTCATACCTCCTATACTGTGTCCAGGGGAGAATGGCACCTCATACCTCCTATACTGTGTCCAGGGGAAGAGGGCAGCTCATACCTCCTATGCTGTGTCCAGGAGAATGGCACCTCATACCTCCTATTCTGTGTGCAGGAGAGAATGGCACCTCATACCTCCTATACAGTGTCCAGGGGAGAATGGTACCTCATACCTCCTATACTGTGTCCAGGGGAGAATGGCACCTCATACCTCCTATACTGTGTGCAGGAGAGAATGGCACCTCATACCTCCTATGCTGTGTCCAGGGGAGAATGGCACCTCATACCTCCTATACTGTGTCCAGGAGAATGGCACCTCATACCTCCTATACTGTGTCCAGGAGAATGGCACCTCATACCTTCTATACTGTGTACAGGAGAGAATGGCACCTCATACCTCCTATACTATGTCCAGGGGAGAATGGCACCTCATACCTCCTATACTGTGTCTTTTAGAATGGCACCTCATACCTCCTATACAGTGTCCAGAGGAGAATGGCACCTCATACCTCCTATACTGTGTCCAGGAGAGAATGGCACCTCATACCTCCTATCCTGGGTCCAGGAGAATGGCACCTCATACCTCCTATACAGTGTCCAGAGGAGAATGGCACCTCATACCTTCTATACTGTGTCCAGGAGAGAATGGCACCTCATACCTACTATACAGTGTCCAGGAGAGAATGGCACCTCATACCTCCTATACTGTGTCCAGGAGAGAATGGCACCTCATACCTCTTATACTGTGTCCAGAGGAGAATTGCACCTCATATCTCCTATACTGTGTCCAGGAGAATGGCACCTCATACCTCCTATACAGTGTCCAGAGGAGAATGGCACCTCATACCTCCTATACTGTGTGCAGGAGAGAATGGCACCTCATACCTCCTATACTGTATCCAGGGGAGAATGGCTCCTCATTCCTCCTATACTGTGTGCAGGAGAGAATGGAACCTCATACCTCCTATACTGTATCCAGGGGAGAATGGCACCTCATACCTCCTATACTGTGTCCAGGAGAATGGCACCTCATACCTCCTATACTGTGTGCAGGAGAGAATGGCACCTCATACCTCCTATCCTGGGTCCAGGGGAGAATGGCACCTCATACCTCCTATACTGTGTCCAGGAGAATGGCACCTCATACCTCCTATACTGTGTCCAGGGGAGAATGGCACCTCATACCTCCTATACTGTGTCCATGAGAATGGCACCTAATACCTCCTATACTGTGTCCAGGAGAATGGCACCTCATACCTCCTATACTGTGTCCAGGGGAGAATGGCACCTCATACCTCCTATACTGTGTGCAGGAGAGAATGGCACCTCATACCTCCTATACTGTGTGCAGGAGAGATTGGCACCTCATATCTCCTATACAGTGTCCAGGAGAGAATGGCACCTCATACCTCCTATACTGTGTGCAGGAGAGAATGGCACCTCATACCTCCTATACAGTGTCCAGGATAGAATGGCACCTCATACCTCCTATACTGTGTGCAGGAGAGAATGGCACCTCATACCTCCTATACTGTGTCCAGGAGAATGGCACCTCATACCTCCTATACAGTGTCCAGGAGAGAATGGCACCTCATACCTCCTATACTGTGTCCAGGGGAGAATGGCACCTCATACCTCCTATACTGTGTCCAGGAGAATGGCACCTCATACCTCCTATACTGTGTCCAGGAGAATGCCACCTCATACCTCCTATACTGTGTCCAGGAGAATGGCACCTCATACCTCCTATACAGTGTCCAGGAGAGAATCGCACCTCATACCTCCTATTCTGTGTCCAGGGGAGAATGGCACCTCATACCTCCTATACTGTGTCCAAGAGAATGGCACCTCATACCTCCAATACTGTGTCCAGAAGAGAATGGCAACTCATACCTCCGATACTGTGTCCAGGGGAGAATGGCACCTCATACCTCCTATACTGTGTCCAGGAGAATGGCACCTCATACCTCCAATACTGTGTCCAGGGGAGAATGGCACCTCATACCTCGTATACTGTGTCCAGGAGAATGGCACCTCATACCTCCTATACTGTGTGCAGGAGAGAATGGCACCTCATACCTCGTATACTGTGTGCAGGAGAAGAGGGCACCTCATACCTCCTACACAGTGTGCAGAAGAGAATGGGACTTCATACCTCCTATACAGTGTGCAGAAGAGAATGGCATCTCATACCTCCTATACAGTGTGCAGGAGAGAATGGCACCTCATACCTCCTATACTGTGTGCAGAAGAGAAAGGCACCTCATACCTCCTATACTGTGTCCAGGAGAATGGCACCTCATACCTCCTATACAGTGTCCAGGAGAGATTGGTACCTCATACCTCCTATACTGTGTGCAGGAGAGAATGGCACCTCATACCTCCTATACAGTGTCCAGGAGAGAATGGCACCTCATACCTCCTATACTGTGTGCAGGAGAGAATGGCACCTCATACCTCCTATACAGTGTGCAGGAGAGAATGACACCTCATACCTCCTATACTGTGTGCAGGGGAGAATGGCTCCTCATACCTCCTATACTGTGTGCAGGGGAGAATGGCTCCTCATACCTCCTATACTGTGTCCAGGAGAATGGCACCTCATACCTCCTATACTGTGTCCAGGGGAGAATGGCACCTCATACCTCCTATACTGTGTCCAGGAGAATGGCACCTCATACCTCCTATACTGTGTCCAGGGGAGAATGGCACCTCATACCTCCTATACTGTGTCCAGGAGAATGGCACCTCATACCTCCTATACTGTGTCCAGGAGAATGGCACCTCATACCTTCTATACTGTGTGCAGGAGAGAATGGCACCTCATACCTCCTATACTGTGTCCAGGGGAGAATGGCACCTCATACCTCCTATACTGTGTCCAGGAGAATGGCACCTCATACCTCCTATACAGTGTCCAGAGGAGAATGGCACCTCATACCTCCTATACTGTGTGCAGGAGAGAATGGCACCTCATACCTCCTATCCTGGGTCCAGGAGAATGGCACCTCATACCTCCTATACAGTGTCCAGAGGAGAATGGCACCTCATACCTCCTATACAGTGTCCAGAGGAGAATGGCACCTCATACCTCCTATACTGTGTCCAGGGGAGAATGACACCTCATACCTCCTATACAGTGTCCAGGAGAGAATGGCACCTCATACCTCCTATACTGTGTCCAGGAGAATGGCACCTCATACCTCCTATACAGTGTCCAGAGGAGAATGGCACCTCATACCTCCTATACTGTGTCCAGGAGAGAATGGCACTTCATACCTACTATACAGTGTCCAGGAGAGAATGGCACCTCATACCTCCTATACTGTGTCCAGGAGAGAATGGCACCTCATACCTCCTATACTGTGTCCAGGAGAATGGCACCTCATACCTCCTATACTGTGTGCAGGAGAGAATGGCACCTCATACCTCCTATCCTGGGTCCAGGGGAGAATGGCACCTCATACCTCCTATACTGTGTCCAGGAGAATGGCACCTCATACCTCCTATACTGTGTCCAGGGGAGAATGGCACCTCATACCTCCTATACTGTGTCCAGGAGAATGGCACCTCATACCTCCTATACTGTGTCCAGGGGAGAATGGCACCTCATACCTCCTATACTGTGTCCAGTAGAATGGCACCTCATACCTCCTATACTGTGTGTAGGAGAGAATGGCACCTCATACCTCCTATACTGTGTCCAGGGGAGAATGGCACCTCATACCTCCTATACTGTGTGCAGGAGAGAATGGCACCTCATACCTCTTATACTGTGTCCAGGGGAGAATGGCACCTCATACCTCCTATACTGTGTCCAGGAGAATGGCACCTCATACCTCCTATACTGTGTCCAGGAGAATGGCACCTCATACCTCCTATACTGTGTCCAGGGGAGAATGGCACCTCATACCTCATATACTGTGTCCAGGAGAATGGCACCTCATACCTCCTTTTCTGTGTGCAGGAGAGAATGGCACCTCATACCTCCTATACAGTGTCCAGGGGAGAATGGTACCTCATACCTCCTATACTGTGTCCAGGGGAGAATGGCACCTCATACCTCCTATACTGTGTGCAGGAGAGAATGGCACCTCATACCTCCTATACTGTGTCCAGGGGAGAATGGCACCTCATACCTCCTATACTGTGTCCAGGAGAATGGCACCTCATACCTCCTATACCGTGTCCAGGAGAATGGCACCTCATACCTTCTATACTGTGTACAGGAGAGAATGGCACCTCATACCTCCTATACTGTGTCCAGGGGAGAATGGCACCTCATACCTCCTATACTGTGTCTTTTAGAATGGCACCTCATACCTCCTATACAGTGTCCAGAGGAGAATGGCACCTCATACCTCCTATACTGTGTCCAGGAGAGAATGGCACCTCATACCTCCTATCCTGGGTCCAGGAGAATGGCACCTCATACCTCCTATACAGTGTCCAGAGGAGAATGGCACCTCATACCTTCTATACTGTGTCCAGGAGAGAATGGCACCTCATACCTACTATACAGTGTCCAGGAGAGAATGGCACCTCATACCTCCTATACTGTGTCCAGGAGAGAATGGCACCTCATACCTCTTATACTGTGTCCAGAGGAGAATGGCACCTCATATCTCCTATACTGTGTCCAGGAGAATGGCACCTCATACCTCCTATACAGTGTCCAGAGTAGAATGGCACCTCATACCTCCTATACTGTGTGCAGGAGAGAATGGCACCTCATACCTCCTATACTGTATCCAGGGGAGAATGGCTCCTCATTCCTCCTATACTGTGTGCAGGAGAGAATGGCACCTCATACCTCCTATACTGTATCCATGGGAGAATGGCACCTCATACCTCCTATACTGTGTCCAGGAGAATGGCACCTCATACCTCCTATACTGTGTGCAGGAGAGAATGGCACCTCATACCTCCTATCCTGGGTCCAGGGGAGAATGGCACCTCATACCTCCTATACTGTGTCCAGGAGAATGGCACCTCATACCTCCTATACTGTGTCCAGGGGAGAATGGCACCTCATACCTCCTATACTGTGTCCATGAGAATGGCACCTCATACCTCCTATACTGTGTCCAGGAGAATGGCACCTCATACCTCCTATACTGTGTCCAGGGGAGAATGGCACCTCATACCTCCTATACTGTGTGCAGGAGAGAATGGCACCTCATACCTCCTATACTGTGTGCAGGAGAGATTGGCACCTCATACCTCCTATACAGTGTCCAGGAGAGAATGGCACCTCATACCTCCTATACTGTGTGCAGGAGAGAATGGCACCTCATACCTCCTATACAGTGTCCAGGATAGAATGGCACCTCATACCTCCTATACTGTGTGCAGGAGAGAATGGCACCTCATACTTCCTATACTGTGTCCAGGAGAATGGCACATCATACCTCCTATACAGTGTCCAGGAGAGAATGGCACCTCATACCTCCTATACAGTGTCCAGGAGAGAATGGCACCTCATACCTCCTATACTGTGTCCAGGGGAGAATGGCACCTCATACCTCCTATACTGTGTCCAGGAGAATGGCACCTCATACCTCCTATACTGTGTCCAGGAGAATGCCACCTCATACCTCCTATACTGTGTCCAGGAGAATGGCACCTCATACCTCCTATACAGTGTCCAGGAGAGAATGGCACCTCATACCTCCTATTCTGTGTCCAGGGGAGAATGGCACCTCATACCTTCTATACTGTGTCCAAGAGAATGGCACCTCATACCTCCAATACTGTGTCCAGAAGAGAATGGCACCTCATACCTCCGATACTGTGTCCAGGGGAGAATGGCACCTCATACCTCCTATACTGTGTCCAGGAGAATGGCACCTCATACCTCCAATACTGTGTCCAGGGGAGAATGGCACCTCATACCTCGTATACTGTGTCCAGGAGAATGGCACCTCATACCTCCTATACTGTGTGCAGGAGAGAATGGCACCTCATACCTCGTATACTGTGTGCAGAAGAGAATGGCACCTCATACCTCCTATACAGTGTGCAGGAGAGAATGGCACCTCATACCTCCTATACTGTGTGCAGTGCAGAAGAGAAAGGCACCTCATACCTCCTATACTGTGTCCAGGAGAATGGCACCTCATAACTCCTATACAGTGTCCAGGAGAGAATGGTACCTCATACCTCCTATACTGTGTGCAGGAGAGAATGGCACCTCATACCTCCTATACAGTGTCCAGGAGAGAATGGCACCTCATACCTCCTATACTGTGTGCAGGAGAGAATGGCACCTCATACCTCCTATACAGTGTGCAGGAGAGAATGACACCTCATACCTCCTATACTGTGTGAAGGGGAGAATGGCTCCTCATACCTCCTATACTGTGTGCAGGGGAGAATGGCTCCTCATACCTCCTATACTGTGTCCAGGAGAATGGCACCTCATACCTCCTATACTGTGTCCAGGGGAAGAGGGCAGCTCATACCTCCTATACTGTGTCCAGGAGAATGGCACCTCATACCTCCTATACTGTGTCCAGGAGAGAATGGCTCCTCATACCTCCTATACTGTGTGCAGGAGAGAATGGATCCTCATACCTCCTATACTGTGTCCAGGAGAGAATGGCACCTCATACCTCCTATACTGTGTCCAGGAGAAGAGGGCACCTCATACCTCCTATACTGTGTGCAGGAGAGAATGGCACCTCATACCTCCTATACTGTGTCCAGGAGAATGGCACCTCATACCTCCTATACTGTGTCCAGGAGAGAATGGCTCCTCATACCTCCTATACTTTGTGCAGGAGAGAATGGCACCTCATACCTCCTATACTGTGTCCAGGAGAAGAGGGCACCTCATACCTCCTATACTGTGTGCAGGAGAGAATGGCACCTCATACCTCCTATACTGTGTCCAGGAGAATGGCACCTCATACCTCCTATACTGTGTGCAGGAGAATGGCACCTCATACCTCCTATACAATGTCCAGGAGAATGGCACCTCATATCTCCTATACTGTGTGCAGGAGAGAATGGCACCTCATACCTCCTATACTGTGTCCAGGAGAATGGCACCTCATACCTCCTATACAGTGTCCAGGAGAATGGCACCTCATATACCTCCTATACTGTGTCCAGGAGAATGGCACCTCATATACCTCCTATACTGTGTCCACGACAAAAATTGAGCTTGGTTTGAGATGATACACATGCAGCGTATAAATGCATGTTGACATTCGCCATAAAACATAAAACCTGCAAAAGACAAAGTGAGCAAAAACCTTGCTGTAACTAAATAAGTAAAAGCAAAAGTGCATCTAAATAATACAGAGTTTTTAGTAATACTGTTTTTGATCAAAAGTAGCATGAAAGCCATCCTGCCACGACAAGGTAACTCTGTTCGGGATAGTCCTACACTGTCTAATATTAATATTGTATATAAGGCTTCCCCAGACTGGTGTCTACTGTTTGGGACCCAGTCCTTTTGTCTGCCCTTGTTCACACATTGAGGTCAACTTTGACACAAAGCAAGGTTTTATATTAGACAGTGTAGGACTATCCCGAACAGAGTTACCTTGTCGTGGTGGGATGGCTTTCATGCTACTTTTGATCAAAAACAGTATTACTAAAAACTCTGTATTATTTAGATGCACTTTTGCTTTTACTTATTTAGTTACAGCAGGGTTTTTGCTCACTTTGTCTTTTGCAGGTTTTATGTTTTATGGCCAATGTCAACATGCATTTATACGCTGCATGTGTATCATCTCAAACCAAGCTCAATTTTTGTGTTTTTTCTTTGTATTTTTTGCATTCTGTGCAAGCTGGGGTGTGGCCTCCCTCTCCTGAGCTGGATATTGTATATAAGGCTTCCCCAGACTGGTGTCTACTGTTTTGGACCCAGTCCTTTTGTCTGCCCTTGTTCACACATTGAGGTCAACTTTGACACAAAGCAAGGTTTTTAATATTAGACAGTGTAGGACTATCCCGAACAGAGTTACCTTGTCGTGGTGGGATGGCTTTCATGCTACTTTTGATCAAAAACAGTATTACTAAAAACTCTGTATTATTTAGATGCACTTTTGCTTTTACTTATTTAGTTACAGCAGGGTTTTTGCTCACTTTGTCTTTTGCAGGTTTTATCTCCTATACTGTGTGCAGGAGAGAATGGCACCTCATACCTCCTATACAGTGTCCAGGAGAGAATGGCACCTCATACCTCCTATACTGTGTGCAGGAGAGAATGGCACCTCATACCTCCTATACAGTGTGCAGGAGAGAATGACACCTCATACCTCCTATACTGTGTCCAGGGGAGAATGGCTCCTCATACCTCCTATACTGTGTGCAGGGGAGAATGGCTCCTCATACCTCCTATACTGTGTCCAGGAGAATGGCACCTCATACCTCCTATACTGTGTCCAGGGGAAGAGGGCAGCTCATACCTCCTATACTGTGTCCAGGAGAATGGCACCTCATACCTCCTATACTGTGTCCAGGAGAGAATGGCTTCTCATATCTCCTATACTGTGTGCAGGAGAGAATGGCACCTCATACCTCCTATACTGTGTCCAGGAGAATGGCACCTCATACCTCCTATGCAGTGTCCAGGAGAGAATGGCACCTCATACCTCCTATACAGTGTCCAGGAGAGAATGGCACCTCATACCTCCTATACTGTGTCCAGGGGAGAATGGCACCTCATACCTCCTATACTGTGTCCAGGAGAATGGCACCTCATACCTCCTATACTGTGTCCAGGAGAATGGCACCTCATACCTCCTATACAGTGTCCAGGAGAGAATGGCACGTCATACCTCCTATACTGTGTCCAGGGGAGAATGGCACCTCATACCTCCTATACTGTGTGCAGGAGAATGGCACCTCATACCTCCTATACAGTGTCCAGGGGAGAATGGCACCTCATACCTTCTATACTGTGTGCAGGAGAGAATGGCACCTCATACCTCCTATACTGTGTAAAGGGGAGAATGGCACCTCATACCTCCTATACTGTGTCCAGGAGAATGGCACCTCATACCTCCTATACTGTGTCCAGGAGAATGGCACCTCATACCTCCTATACTGTGTCCAGGGGAGAATGGCACCTCATACCTCCTATACTGTGTCCAGGAGAATGGCACCTCATACCTCCTATTCTGTGTGCAGGAGAGAATGGCACCTCATACCTCCTATACAGTGTCCAGGGGAGAATGGCACCTCATACCTCCTATACTGTGTCCAGGGGAGAATGGCACCTCATACCTCCTATACTGTGTGCAGGAGAGAATGACACCTCATACCTCCTATACTGTGTCCAGGGGAGAATGGCACCTCATACCTCCTATACTGTGTCCAGGAGAATGGCACCTCATACCTCCTATACTGTGTCCAGGAGAATGGCACCTCATACCTTCTATACTGTGTGCAGGAGAGAATGGCACCTCATACCTCCTATACTGTGTCCAGGGGAGAATGGCGCCTCATACCTCCTATACTGTGTGCAGGAGAGAATGGCACCTCATACCTCCTATCCTGGGTCCAGGAGAATGGCACCTCATACCTCCTATACAGTGTCCAGAGGAGAATGGCACCTCATACCTCCTATACAGTGTCCAGAGGAGAATGGCACCTCATACCTCCTATACTGTGTCCAGGGGAGAATGACACCTCATACCTCCTATACAGTGTCCAGGAGAGAATGGCACCTCATACCTCCTATACTGTGTCCAGGAGAATGGCACCTCATACCTCCTATACTGTGTCCAGGAGAATGGCACCTCATACCTCCTATACTGTGTCCAGGAGAATGGCACCTCATACCTCCTATACAGAGTGCAGGAGAGAATGGCACCTCATACCTCCTATACAGTGTCCAGGAGAATGGCACCTCATACCTCCTATACTGTGTCCAGGAGAATGGCACCTCATACCTCCTATACTGTGTCCAGGAGAATGGCACCTCATACCTCCTATACTGTGTCCAGGAGAAAGGCACCTCATACCTCCTATACTGTGTGCAGGAGAATGGCACCTCATACCTCCTATACTGTGTCCAGGATAATGGCACCTCATACCTCCTATACTGTGTCCAGGAGAGAATGGCATCTCATACCTCCTATACAGAGTGCAGGAGAGAATGGCACCTCATACCTCCTATACTGTGTCCAGGGGAGAATGGCACCTCATACCTCCTATATAGAGTGCAGGAGAGAATGGCACCTCATACCTCCTATACAGTGTCCAGGAGAATGGCACCTCATACCTCCTATACTGTGTCCAGGAGAATGGCACCTCATACCTCCTATACTGTGTGCAGGAGAATGACACCTCATACCTCCTATACTGTGTGCAGGAGAGAATGGCACCTCATACCTCCTATACTGTGTCCAGGAGAATGGCACCTCATACCTCCTATACTGTGTCCAGGAGAATGGCACCTCATACCTCCTATACTGTGTCCAGGGGAGAATGGCACCTCATACCTCCTATACTGTGTCCAGGAGAGAATGGAACCTCATACATCCTATACTGTGTCCAGGAGAGAATGGCACCTCCTACCTCCTATACTGTGTCCAGGAGAGAATGGCACCTCATACCTCCTATACTGTGTCCAGGGGAGAATGGTACCTCATACCTCCTATACTGTGTCCACGAGAATGGCACCTCATACCTCCTATACTGTGTCCAGGAGAATGGCACCTCATACCTCCTATACTGTGTGCAGGAGAATGGCACCTCATACCTCCTATACTGTGTGCAGGAGAATGGCACCTCATACCTCCTATACTGTGTCCAGGATAGAATGGCACCTCATACCTCCTATACTGTGTCCAGGGGAGAATGGCACCTCATACCTCCTATACTGTGTCCAGGAGAATGGCACCTCATACCTCCTATACAGTGTGCAGGAGAGAATGGCTCCTCATACCTCCTATACTGTGTCCAGGAGAATGGCACCTCATACCTCCTATACTGTGTGCAGGAGAATGGCACCTCATACCTCCTATACTGTGTCCAGGAGAGAATGGCACCTCATACCTCCTATACTGTGTCCAGGGGAGAATGGCACCTCATACCTCCTATGCTGTGTCCAGGAGAGAATGGCACCTCATACCTCCTATACTGTGTCCAGGAGAGAATGGCACCTCATACCTCCTATACTGTGTGCAGGAGAGAATGACACCTCATACCTCCTATACAGAGTGCAGGAGAGAATGGCACCTCATACCTCCTATACAGTGTCCAGGAGAATGGCACCTCATACCTCCTATACTGTGTCCAGGAGAATGGCACCTCATACCTCCTATACTGTGTCCAGGAGAATGGCACCTCATACCTCCTATACTGTGTCCAGGAGAATGGCACCTCATACCTCCTATACTGTGTGCAGGAGAATGGCACCTCATACCTCCTATACTGTGTCCAGGATAATGGCACCTCATACCTCCTATACTGTGTCCAGGAGAGAATGGCATCTCATACCTCCTATACAGAGTGCAGGAGAGAATGGCACCTCATACCTCCTATACAGTGTCCAGGATAGAATGGCACCTCATACCTCCTATATAGAGTGCAGGAGAGAATGGCACCTCATACCTCCTATACTGTGTCCAGGAGAATGGCACCTCATACCTCCTATACAGTGTCCAGGAGAGAATGGCACCTCAGACCTCCTATACTGTGTCCAGGGGAGAATGGCACCTCATACCTCCTAAACTGTGTCCAGGAGAATGGCACCTCATACCTCCTATACTGTGTCCAGGAGAATGCCACCTCATACCTCCTATACTGTGTCCAGGAGAATGGCACCTCATACCTCCTATACAGTGTCCAGGAGAGAATCGCACCTCATACCTCCTATTCTGTGTCCAGGGGAGAATGGCACCTCATACCTCCTATACTGTGTCCAAGAGAATGGCACCTCATACCTCCAATACTGTGTCCAGAAGAGAATGGCACCTCATACCTCCGATACTGTGTCCAGGGGAGAATGGCACCTCATACCTCCTAAACTGTGTCCAGGAGAATGGCACCTCATACCTCCAATACTGTGTCCAGGGGAGAATGGCACCTCATACCTCGTATACTGTGTCCAGGAGAATGGCACCTCATACCTCCTATACTGTGTGCAGGAGAGAATGGCACCTCATACCTCGTATACTGTGTGCAGAAGAGAATGGCACCTCATACCTCCTATACAGTGTGCAGGAGATAATGGCACCTCATACCTCCTATACTGTGTGCAGAAGAGAAAGGCACCTCATACCTCCTATACTGTGTCCAGGAGAATGGCACCTCATACCTCCTATACAGTGTCCAGGAGAGATTGGTACCTCATACCTCCTATACTGTGTGCAGGTGAGAATGGCACCTCATACCTCCTATACAGTGTCCAGGAGAGAATGGCACCTCATACCTCCTATACTGTGTGCAGGAGAGAATGGCACCTCATACCTCCTATACAGTGTGGAGGAGAGAATGACACCTCATACCTCCTATACTGTGTGCAGGGGAGAATGGCTCCTCATACCTCCTATACTGTGTGCAGGGGAGAATGGCTCCTCATACCTCCTATACTGTGTCCAGGAGAATGGCACCTCATACCTCCTATACTGTGTCCAGGGGAGAATGGCACCTCATACCTCCTATACTGTGTCCAGGAGAATGGCACCTCATACCTCCTATACTGTGTCCAGGAGAATGGCACCTCATACCTCCTATACTGTGTCCAGGGGAGAATGGCACCTCATACCTCCTATACTATGTCCAGGAGAATGGCACCTCATACCTCCTATTCTGTGTGCAGGAGAGAATGGCACCTCATACCTCCTATACAGTGTCCAGGGGAGAATGGCACCTCATACCTCCTATACTGTGTCCAGGGGAGAATGGCACCTCATACCTCCTATACTGTGTGCAGGAGAGAATGGCACCTCATACCTCCTATACTGTGTCCAGGGGAGAATGGCACCTCATACCTCCTATACTGTGTCCAGGAGAATGGCACCTCATACCTCCTATACTGTGTCCAGGAGAATGGCACCTCATACCTTCTATACTGTGTGCAGGAGAGAATGGCACCTCATACCTCCTATACTGTGTCCAGGGGAGAATGGCACCTCATACCTCCTATACTGTGTCCAGGAGAATGGCACCTCATACCTCCTATACAGTGTCCAGAGGAGAATGGCACCTCATACCTCCTATACTGTGTGCAGGAGAGAATGGCACCTCATACCTCCTATCCTGGGTCCAGGAGAATGGCACCTCATACCTCCTATACAGTGTCCAGAGGAGAATGGCACCTCATACCTCCTATACAGTGTCCAGAGGAGAATGGCACCTCATACCTCCTATACTGTGTCCATGGGAGAATGACACCTCATACCTCCTTTACAGTGTCCAGGAGAGAATGGCACCTCATACCTCCTATACTGTGTCCAGGAGAATGGCACCTCATACCTCCTATACAGTGTCCAGAGGAGAATGGCACCTCATACCTCCTATACTGTGTCCAGGAGAGAATGGCACCTCATACCTACTATACAGTGTCCAGGAGAGAATGGCACCTCATACCTCCTATACTGTGTCCAGGAGAGAATGGCACCTCATACCTCCTATACTGTGTCCATGGGAGAATGGCACCTCATACCTCCTATACTGTGTGCAGGAGAGAATGGCACCTCATACCTCCTATACTGTGTCCAGGGGAGAATGGCACCTCATACCTCCTGTACTGTGTCCAGGAGAATGGCACCTCATACCTCCTATACTGTGTGCAGGAGAGAATGGCACCTCATACCTCCTATCCTGGGTCCAGGGGAGAATGGCACCTCATACCTCCTATACTGTGTCCAGGAGAATGGCACCTCACACCTCCTATACTGTGTCCAGGGGAGAATGGCACCTCATACCTCCTATACTGTGTCCAGGAGAATGGCACCTCATACCTCCTATACTGTGTCCAGTGGAGAATGGCACCTCATACCTCCTATACTGTGTCCAGTAGAATGGCACCTCATACCTCCTATACTGTGTGTAGGAGAGAATGGCACCTCATACCTCCTATACTGTGTCCAGGGGAGAATGGCACCTCATACCTCCTATACTGTGTGCAGGAGAGAATGGCACCTCATACCTCTTATACTGTGTCCAGGGGAGAATGGCACCTCATACCTCCTATACTGTGTCCAGGAGAATGGCACCTCATACCTCCTATAATGTGTCCAGGAGAATGGCACCTCATACCTCCTATACTGTGTCCAGCGGAGAATGGCACCTCATACCTCCTATACTGTGTCCAGGAGAATGGCACCTCATACCTCCTTTTCTGTGTGCAGGAGAGAATGGCACCTCATACCTCCTATACTGTGTCCAGGGGAGAATGGCACCTCATACCTCCTATACTGTGTGCAGGAGAGAATGGCACCTCATACCTCCTATACTGTGTCCAGGGGAGAAAGGCACCTCATACCTCCTATACTGTGTCCAGGAGAATGGCACCTCATACCTCCTATACTGTGTCCAGGAGAATGGCACCTCATACCTCCTATACTGTGTCCAGGAGAATGGCACCTCATACCTCCTATACTGTGTCCAGGAGAATGGCACCTCATACCTTCTATACTGTGTACAGGAGAGAATGGCACCTCATACCTCCTATACTATGTCCAGGGGAGAATGGCACCTCATACCTCCTATACTGTGTCTTTTAGAATGGCACCTCATACCTCCTATACAGTGTCCAGAGGAGAATGGCACCTCATACCTCCTATACTGTGTCCAGGAGAGAATGGCACCTCATACCTCCTATCCTGGGTCCAGGAGAATGGCACCTCATACCTCCTATACAGTGTCCAGAGGAGAATGGCACCTCATACCTTCTATACTGTGTCCAGGAGAGAATGGCACCTCATACCTACTATACAGTGTCCAGGAGAGAATGGCACCTCATACCTCCTATACTGTGTCCAGGAGAGAATGGCACCTCATACCTCTTATACTGTGTCCAGAGGAGAATTGCACCTCATATCTCCTATACTGTGTCCAGGAGAATGGCACCTCATACCTCCTATACAGTGTCCAGAGGAGAATGGCACCTCATACCTCCTATACTGTGTGCAGGAGAGAATGGCACCTCATACCTACTATACTGTATCCAGGGGAGAATGGCTCCTCATTCCTCCTATACTGTGTGCAGGAGAGAATGGAACCTCATACCTCCTATACTGTATCCAGGGGAGAATGGCACCTCATACCTCCTATACTGTGTCCAGGAGAATGGCACCTCATACCTCCTATACTGTGTGCAGGAGAGAATGGCACCTCATACCTCCTATCCTGGGTCCAGGGGAGAATGGCACCTCATACCTCCTATACTGTGTCCAGGAGAATGGCACCTCATACCTCCTATACTGTGTCCAGGGGAGAATGGCACCTCATACCTCCTATACTGTGTCCATGAGAATGGCACCTAATACCTCCTATACTGTGTCCAGGAGAATGGCACCTCATACCTCCTATACTGTGTCCAGGGGAGAATGGCACCTCATACCTCCTATACTGTGTGCAGGAGAGAATGGCACCTCATACCTCCTATACTGTGTGCAGGAGAGATTGGCACCTCATATCTCCTATACAGTGTCCAGGAGAGAATGGCACCTCATACCTCCTATACTGTGTGCAGGAGAGAATGGCACCTCATACCTCCTATACAGTGTCCAGGATAGAATGGCACCTCATACCTCCTATACTGTGTGCAGGAGAGAATGGCACCTCATACCTCCTATACTGTGTCCAGGAGAATGGCACCTCATACCTCCTATACAGTGTCCAGGAGAGAATGGCACCTCATACCTCCTATACTGTGTCCAGGGGAGAATGGCACCTCATACCTCCTATACTGTGTCCAGGAGAATGGCACCTCATACCTCCTATACTGTGTCCAGGAGAATGCCACCTCATACCTCCTATACTGTGTCCAGGAGAATGGCACCTCATACCTCCTATACAGTGTCCAGGAGAGAATCGCACCTCATACCTCCTATTCTGTGTCCAGGGGAGAATGGCACCTCATACCTCCTATACTGTGTCCAAGAGAATGGCACCTCATACCTCCAATACTGTGTCCAGAAGAGAATGGCAACTCATACCTCCGATACTGTGTCCAGGGGAGAATGGCACCTCATACCTCCTATACTGTGTCCAGGAGAATGGCACCTCATACCTCCAATACTGTGTCCAGGGGAGAATGGCACCTCATACCTCGTATACTGTGTCCAGGAGAATGGCACCTCATACCTCCTATACTGTGTGCAGGAGAGAATGGCACCTCATACCTCGTATACTGTGTGCAGGAGAAGAGGGCACCTCATACCTCCTACACAGTGTGCAGAAGAGAATGGGACTTCATACCTCCTATACAGTGTGCAGAAGAGAATGGCATCTCATACCTCCTATACAGTGTGCAGGAGAGAATGGCACCTCATACCTCCTATACTGTGTGCAGAAGAGAAAGGCACCTCATACCTCCTATACTGTGTCCAGGAGAATGGCACCTCATACCTCCTATACAGTGTCCAGGAGAGATTGGTACCTCATACCTCCTATACTGTGTGCAGGAGAGAATGGCACCTCATACCTCCTATACAGTGTCCAGGAGAGAATGGCACCTCATACCTCCTATACTGTGTGCAGGAGAGAATGGCACCTCATACCTCCTATACAGTGTGCAGGAGAGAATGACACCTCATACCTCCTATACTGTGTGCAGGGGAGAATGGCTCCTCATACCTCCTATACTGTGTGCAGGGGAGAATGGCTCCTCATACCTCCTATACTGTGTCCAGGAGAATGGCACCTCATACCTCCTATACTGTGTCCAGGGGAGAATGGCACCTCATACCTCCTATACTGTGTCCAGGAGAATGGCACCTCATACCTCCTATACTGTGTCCAGGGGAGAATGGCACCTCATACCTCCTATACTGTGTCCAGGAGAATGGCACCTCATACCTCCTATTCTGTGTGCAGGAGAGAATGGCACCTCATACCTCCTATACAGTGTCCAGGGGAGAATGGCACCTCATACCTCCTATACTGTGTCCAGGGGAGAATGGCACCTCATACCTCCTATACTGTGTGCAGGAGAGAATGGCACCTCATACCTCCTATACTGTGTCCAGGGGAGAATGGCACCTCATACCTCCTATACTGTGTCCAGGAGAATGGCACCTCATACCTCCTATACTGTGTCCAGGAGAATGGCACCTCATACCTTCTATACTGTGTGCAGGAGAGAATGGCACCTCATACCTCCTATACTGTGTCCAGGGGAGAATGGCACCTCATACCTCCTATACTGTGTCCAGGAGAATGGCACCTCATACCTCCTATACAGTGTCCAGAGGAGAATGGCACCTCATACCTCCTATACTGTGTGCAGGAGAGAATGGCACCTCATACCTCCTATCCTGGGTCCAGGAGAAT
This sequence comes from Dendrobates tinctorius, assembly GCF_039654945.1. Classification (NCBI taxonomy): domain Eukaryota; kingdom Metazoa; phylum Chordata; class Amphibia; order Anura; family Dendrobatidae; genus Dendrobates; species Dendrobates tinctorius. Next base: position 3,713,604 of record NW_027361671.1, on the reverse strand, counting down.
GGCACCTCATACCTCCTATACAGTGTCCAGAGGAGAATGGCACCTCATACCTTCTATACAGTGTCCAGAGGAGAATGGCACCTCATACCTCCTATACTGTGTCCAGGGGAGAATGACACCTCATACCTCCTATACAGTGTCCAGGAGAGAATGGCACCTCATACCTCCTATACTGTGTCCAGGAGAATGGCACCTCATACCTCCTATACAGTGTCCAGAGGAGAATGGCACCTCATACCTCCTATACTGTGTCCAGGAGAGAATGGCACTTCATACCTACTATACAGTGTCCAGGAGAGAATGGCACCTCATACCTCCTATACTGTGTCCAGGAGAGAATGGCACCTCATACCTCCTATACTGTGTCCAGGAGAATGGCACCTCATACCTCCTATACTGTGTGCAGGAGAGAATGGCACCTCATACCTCCTATCCTGGGTCCAGGGGAGAATGGCACCTCATACCTCCTATACTGTGTCCAGGAGAATGGCACCTCATACCTCCTATACTGTGTCCAGGGGAGAATGGCACCTCATACCTCCTATACTGTGTCCAGGAGAATGGCACCTCATACCTCCTATACTGTGTCCAGGGGAGAATGGCACCTCATACCTCCTATACTGTGTCCAGTAGAATGGCACCTCATACCTCCTATACTGTGTGTAGGAGAGAATGGCACCTCATACCTCCTATACTGTGTCCAGGGGAGAATGGCACCTCATACCTCCTATACTGTGTGCAGGAGAGAATGGCACCTCATACCTCTTATACTGTGTCCAGGGGAGAATGGCACCTCATACCTCCTATACTGTGTCCAGGAGAATGGCACCTCATACCTCCTATACTGTGTCCAGGAGAATGGCACCTCATACCTCCTATACTGTGTCCAGGGGAGAATGGCACCTCATACCTCATATACTGTGTCCAGGAGAATGGCACCTCATACCTCCTTTTCTGTGTGCAGGAGAGAATGGCACCTCATACCTCCTATACAGTGTCCAGGGGAGAATGGTACCTCATACCTCCTATACTGTGTCCAGGGGAGAATGGCACCTCATACCTCCTATACTGTGTGCAGGAGAGAATGGCACCTCATACCTCCTATACTGTGTCCAGGGGAGAATGGCACCTCATACCTCCTATACTGTGTCCAGGAGAATGGCACCTCATACCTCCTATACCGTGTCCAGGAGAATGGCACCTCATACCTTCTATACTGTGTACAGGAGAGAATGGCACCTCATACCTCCTATACTGTGTCCAGGGGAGAATGGCACCTCATACCTCCTATACTGTGTCTTTTAGAATGGCACCTCATACCTCCTATACAGTGTCCAGAGGAGAATGGCACCTCATACCTCCTATACTGTGTCCAGGAGAGAATGGCACCTCATACCTCCTATCCTGGGTCCAGGAGAATGGCACCTCATACCTCCTATACAGTGTCCAGAGGAGAATGGCACCTCATACCTTCTATACTGTGTCCAGGAGAGAATGGCACCTCATACCTACTATACAGTGTCCAGGAGAGAATGGCACCTCATACCTCCTATACTGTGTCCAGGAGAGAATGGCACCTCATACCTCTTATACTGTGTCCAGAGGAGAATGGCACCTCATATCTCCTATACTGTGTCCAGGAGAATGGCACCTCATACCTCCTATACAGTGTCCAGAGTAGAATGGCACCTCATACCTCCTATACTGTGTGCAGGAGAGAATGGCACCTCATACCTCCTATACTGTATCCAGGGGAGAATGGCTCCTCATTCCTCCTATACTGTGTGCAGGAGAGAATGGCACCTCATACCTCCTATACTGTATCCATGGGAGAATGGCACCTCATACCTCCTATACTGTGTCCAGGAGAATGGCACCTCATACCTCCTATACTGTGTGCAGGAGAGAATGGCACCTCATACCTCCTATCCTGGGTCCAGGGGAGAATGGCACCTCATACCTCCTATACTGTGTCCAGGAGAATGGCACCTCATACCTCCTATACTGTGTCCAGGGGAGAATGGCACCTCATACCTCCTATACTGTGTCCATGAGAATGGCACCTCATACCTCCTATACTGTGTCCAGGAGAATGGCACCTCATACCTCCTATACTGTGTCCAGGGGAGAATGGCACCTCATACCTCCTATACTGTGTGCAGGAGAGAATGGCACCTCATACCTCCTATACTGTGTGCAGGAGAGATTGGCACCTCATACCTCCTATACAGTGTCCAGGAGAGAATGGCACCTCATACCTCCTATACTGTGTGCAGGAGAGAATGGCACCTCATACCTCCTATACAGTGTCCAGGATAGAATGGCACCTCATACCTCCTATACTGTGTGCAGGAGAGAATGGCACCTCATACTTCCTATACTGTGTCCAGGAGAATGGCACCTCATACCTCCTATACAGTGTCCAGGAGAGAATGGCACCTCATACCTCCTATACAGTGTCCAGGAGAGAATGGCACCTCATACCTCCTATACTGTGTCCAGGGGAGAATGGCACCTCATACCTCCTATACTGTGTCCAGGAGAATGGCACCTCATACCTCCTATACTGTGTCCAGGAGAATGCCACCTCATACCTCCTATACTGTGTCCAGGAGAATGGCACCTCATACCTCCTATACAGTGTCCAGGAGAGAATGGCACCTCATACCTCCTATTCTGTGTCCAGGGGAGAATGGCACCTCATACCTTCTATACTGTGTCCAAGAGAATGGCACCTCATACCTCCAATACTGTGTCCAGAAGAGAATGGCACCTCATACCTCCGATACTGTGTCCAGGGGAGAATGGCACCTCATACCTCCTATACTGTGTCCAGGAGAATGGCACCTCATACCTCCAATACTGTGTCCAGGGGAGAATGGCACCTCATACCTCGTATACTGTGTCCAGGAGAATGGCACCTCATACCTCCTATACTGTGTGCAGGAGAGAATGGCACCTCATACCTCGTATACTGTGTGCAGAAGAGAATGGCACCTCATACCTCCTATACAGTGTGCAGGAGAGAATGGCACCTCATACCTCCTATACTGTGTGCAGTGCAGAAGAGAAAGGCACCTCATACCTCCTATACTGTGTCCAGGAGAATGGCACCTCATAACTCCTATACAGTGTCCAGGAGAGAATGGTACCTCATACCTCCTATACTGTGTGCAGGAGAGAATGGCACCTCATACCTCCTATACAGTGTCCAGGAGAGAATGGCACCTCATACCTCCTATACTGTGTGCAGGAGAGAATGGCACCTCATACCTCCTATACAGTGTGCAGGAGAGAATGACACCTCATACCTCCTATACTGTGTGAAGGGGAGAATGGCTCCTCATACCTCCTATACTGTGTGCAGGGGAGAATGGCTCCTCATACCTCCTATACTGTGTCCAGGAGAATGGCACCTCATACCTCCTATACTGTGTCCAGGGGAAGAGGGCAGCTCATACCTCCTATACTGTGTCCAGGAGAATGGCACCTCATACCTCCTATACTGTGTCCAGGAGAGAATGGCTCCTCATACCTCCTATACTGTGTGCAGGAGAGAATGGATCCTCATACCTCCTATACTGTGTCCAGGAGAGAATGGCACCTCATACCTCCTATACTGTGTCCAGGAGAAGAGGGCACCTCATACCTCCTATACTGTGTGCAGGAGAGAATGGCACCTCATACCTCCTATACTGTGTCCAGGAGAATGGCACCTCATACCTCCTATACTGTGTCCAGGAGAGAATGGCTCCTCATACCTCCTATACTTTGTGCAGGAGAGAATGGCACCTCATACCTCCTATACTGTGTCCAGGAGAAGAGGGCACCTCATACCTCCTATACTGTGTGCAGGAGAGAATGGCACCTCATACCTCCTATACTGTGTCCAGGAGAATGGCACCTCATACCTCCTATACTGTGTGCAGGAGAATGGCACCTCATACCTCCTATACAATGTCCAGGAGAATGGCACCTCATATCTCCTATACTGTGTGCAGGAGAGAATGGCACCTCATACCTCCTATACTGTGTCCAGGAGAATGGCACCTCATACCTCCTATACAGTGTCCAGGAGAATGGCACCTCATATACCTCCTATACTGTGTCCAGGAGAATGGCACCTCATATACCTCCTATACTGTGTCCACGACAAAAATTGAGCTTGGTTTGAGATGATACACATGCAGCGTATAAATGCATGTTGACATTCGCCATAAAACATAAAACCTGCAAAAGACAAAGTGAGCAAAAACCTTGCTGTAACTAAATAAGTAAAAGCAAAAGTGCATCTAAATAATACAGAGTTTTTAGTAATACTGTTTTTGATCAAAAGTAGCATGAAAGCCATCCTGCCACGACAAGGTAACTCTGTTCGGGATAGTCCTACACTGTCTAATATTAATATTGTATATAAGGCTTCCCCAGACTGGTGTCTACTGTTTGGGACCCAGTCCTTTTGTCTGCCCTTGTTCACACATTGAGGTCAACTTTGACACAAAGCAAGGTTTTATATTAGACAGTGTAGGACTATCCCGAACAGAGTTACCTTGTCGTGGTGGGATGGCTTTCATGCTACTTTTGATCAAAAACAGTATTACTAAAAACTCTGTATTATTTAGATGCACTTTTGCTTTTACTTATTTAGTTACAGCAGGGTTTTTGCTCACTTTGTCTTTTGCAGGTTTTATGTTTTATGGCCAATGTCAACATGCATTTATACGCTGCATGTGTATCATCTCAAACCAAGCTCAATTTTTGTGTTTTTTCTTTGTATTTTTTGCATTCTGTGCAAGCTGGGGTGTGGCCTCCCTCTCCTGAGCTGGATATTGTATATAAGGCTTCCCCAGACTGGTGTCTACTGTTTTGGACCCAGTCCTTTTGTCTGCCCTTGTTCACACATTGAGGTCAACTTTGACACAAAGCAAGGTTTTTAATATTAGACAGTGTAGGACTATCCCGAACAGAGTTACCTTGTCGTGGTGGGATGGCTTTCATGCTACTTTTGATCAAAAACAGTATTACTAAAAACTCTGTATTATTTAGATGCACTTTTGCTTTTACTTATTTAGTTACAGCAGGGTTTTTGCTCACTTTGTCTTTTGCAGGTTTTATCTCCTATACTGTGTGCAGGAGAGAATGGCACCTCATACCTCCTATACAGTGTCCAGGAGAGAATGGCACCTCATACCTCCTATACTGTGTGCAGGAGAGAATGGCACCTCATACCTCCTATACAGTGTGCAGGAGAGAATGACACCTCATACCTCCTATACTGTGTCCAGGGGAGAATGGCTCCTCATACCTCCTATACTGTGTGCAGGGGAGAATGGCTCCTCATACCTCCTATACTGTGTCCAGGAGAATGGCACCTCATACCTCCTATACTGTGTCCAGGGGAAGAGGGCAGCTCATACCTCCTATACTGTGTCCAGGAGAATGGCACCTCATACCTCCTATACTGTGTCCAGGAGAGAATGGCTTCTCATATCTCCTATACTGTGTGCAGGAGAGAATGGCACCTCATACCTCCTATACTGTGTCCAGGAGAATGGCACCTCATACCTCCTATGCAGTGTCCAGGAGAGAATGGCACCTCATACCTCCTATACAGTGTCCAGGAGAGAATGGCACCTCATACCTCCTATACTGTGTCCAGGGGAGAATGGCACCTCATACCTCCTATACTGTGTCCAGGAGAATGGCACCTCATACCTCCTATACTGTGTCCAGGAGAATGGCACCTCATACCTCCTATACAGTGTCCAGGAGAGAATGGCACGTCATACCTCCTATACTGTGTCCAGGGGAGAATGGCACCTCATACCTCCTATACTGTGTGCAGGAGAATGGCACCTCATACCTCCTATACAGTGTCCAGGGGAGAATGGCACCTCATACCTTCTATACTGTGTGCAGGAGAGAATGGCACCTCATACCTCCTATACTGTGTCCAGGGGAGAATGGCACCTCATACCTCCTATACTGTGTCCAGGAGAATGGCACCTCATACCTCCTATACTGTGTCCAGGAGAATGGCACCTCATACCTCCTATACTGTGTCCAGGGGAGAATGGCACCTCATACCTCCTATACTGTGTCCAGGAGAATGGCACCTCATACCTCCTATTCTGTGTGCAGGAGAGAATGGCACCTCATACCTCCTATACAGTGTCCAGCGGAGAATGGCACCTCATACCTCCTATACTGTGTCCAGGGGAGAATGGCACCTCATACCTCCTATACTGTGTGCAGGAGAGAATGACACCTCATACCTCCTATACTGTGTCCAGGGGAGAATGGCACCTCATACCTCCTATACTGTGTCCAGGAGAATGGCACCTCATACCTCCTATACTGTGTCCAGGAGAATGGCACCTCATACCTTCTATACTGTGTGCAGGAGAGAATGGCACCTCATACCTCCTATACTGTGTCCAGGGGAGAATGGCGCCTCATACCTCCTATACTGTGTGCAGGAGAGAATGGCACCTCATACCTCCTATCCTGGGTCCAGGAGAATGGCACCTCATACCTCCTATACAGTGTCCAGAGGAGAATGGCACCTCATACCTCCTATACAGTGTCCAGAGGAGAATGGCACCTCATACCTCCTATACTGTGTCCAGGGGAGAATGACACCTCATACCTCCTATACAGTGTCCAGGAGAGAATGGCACCTCATACCTCCTATACTGTGTCCAGGAGAATGGCACCTCATACCTCCTATACTGTGTCCAGGAGAATGGCACCTCATACCTCCTATACTGTGTCCAGGAGAATGGCACCTCATACCTCCTATACAGAGTGCAGGAGAGAATGGCACCTCATACCTCCTATACAGTGTCCAGGAGAATGGCACCTCATACCTCCTATACTGTGTCCAGGAGAATGGCACCTCATACCTCCTATACTGTGTCCAGGAGAATGGCACCTCATACCTCCTATACTGTGTCCAGGAGAAAGGCACCTCATACCTCCTATACTGTGTGCAGGAGAATGGCACCTCATACCTCCTATACTGTGTCCAGGATAATGGCACCTCATACCGCCTATACTGTGTCCAGGAGAAAATGGCATCTCATACCTCCTATACAGAGTGCAGGAGAGAATGGCACCTCATACCTCCTATACTGTGTCCAGGGGAGAATGGCACCTCATACCTCCTATATAGAGTGCAGGAGAGAATGGCACCTCATACCTCCTATACAGTGTCCAGGAGAATGGCACCTCATACCTCCTATACTGTGTCCAGGAGAATGGCACCTCATACCTCCTATACTGTGTGCAGGAGAATGACACCTCATACCTCCTATACTGTGTGCAGGAGAGAATGGCACCTCATACCTCCTATACTGTGTCCAGGAGAATGGCACCTCATACCTCCTATACTGTGTCCAGGAGAATGGCACCTCATACCTCCTATACTGTGTCCAGGGGAGAATGGCACCTCATACCTCCTATACTGTGTCCAGGAGAGAATGGAACCTCATACATCCTATACTGTGTCCAGGAGAGAATGGCACCTCCTACCTCCTATACTGTGTCCAGGAGAGAATGGCACCTCATACCTCCTATACTGTGTCCAGGGGAGAATGGTACCTCATACCTCCTATACTGTGTCCACGAGAATGGCACCTCATACCTCCTATACTGTGTCCAGGAGAATGGCACCTCATACCTCCTATACTGTGTGCAGGAGAATGGCACCTCATACCTCCTATACTGTGTGCAGGAGAATGGCACCTCATACCTCCTATACTGTGTCCAGGATAGAATGGCACCTCATACCTCCTATACTGTGTCCAGGGGAGAATGGCACCTCATACCTCCTATACTGTGTCCAGGAGAATGGCACCTCATACCTCCTATACAGTGTGCAGGAGAGAATGGCTCCTCATACCTCCTATACTGTGTCCAGGAGAATGGCACCTCATACCTCCTATACTGTGTGCAGGAGAATGGCACCTCATACCTCCTATACTGTGTCCAGGAGAGAATGGCACCTCATACCTCCTATACTGTGTCCAGGGGAGAATGGCACCTCATACCTCCTATGCTGTGTCCAGGAGAGAATGGCACCTCATACCTCCTATACTGTGTCCAGGAGAGAATGGCACCTCATACCTCCTATACTGTGTGCAGGAGAGAATGACACCTCATACCTCCTATACAGAGTGCAGGAGAGAATGGCACCTCATACCTCCTATACAGTGTCCAGGAGAATGGCACCTCATACCTCCTATACTGTGTCCAGGAGAATGGCACCTCATACCTCCTATACTGTGTCCAGGAGAATGGCACCTCATACCTCCTATACTGTGTCCAGGAGAATGGCACCTCATACCTCCTATACTGTGTGCAGGAGAATGGCACCTCATACCTCCTATACTGTGTCCAGGATAATGGCACCTCATACCTCCTATACTGTGTCCAGGAGAGAATGGCATCTCATACCTCCTATACAGAGTGCAGGAGAGAATGGCACCTCATACCTCCTATACAGTGTCCAGGATAGAATGGCACCTCATACCTCCTATATAGAGTGCAGGAGAGAATGGCACCTCATACCTCCTATACTGTGTCCAGGAGAATGGCACCTCATACCTCCTATACAGTGTCCAGGAGAGAATGGCACCTCAGACCTCCTATACTGTGTCCAGGGGAGAATGGCACCTCATACCTCCTAAACTGTGTCCAGGAGAATGGCACCTCATACCTCCTATACTGTGTCCAGGAGAATGCCACCTCATACCTCCTATACTGTGTCCAGGAGAATGGCACCTCATACCTCCTATACAGTGTCCAGGAGAGAATCGCACCTCATACCTCCTATTCTGTGTCCAGGGGAGAATGGCACCTCATACCTCCTATACTGTGTCCAAGAGAATGGCACCTCATACCTCCAATACTGTGTCCAGAAGAGAATGGCACCTCATACCTCCGATACTGTGTCCAGGGGAGAATGGCACCTCATACCTCCTAAACTGTGTCCAGGAGAATGGCACCTCATACCTCCAATACTGTGTCCAGGGGAGAATGGCACCTCATACCTCGTATACTGTGTCCAGGAGAATGGCACCTCATACCTCCTATACTGTGTGCAGGAGAGAATGGCACCTCATACCTCGTATACTGTGTGCAGAAGAGAATGGCACCTCATACCTCCTATACAGTGTGCAGGAGATAATGGCACCTCATACCTCCTATACTGTGTGCAGAAGAGAAAGGCACCTCATACCTCCTATACTGTGTCCAGGAGAATGGCACCTCATACCTCCTATACAGTGTCCAGGAGAGATTGGTACCTCATACCTCCTATACTGTGTGCAGGAGAGAATGGCACCTCATACCTCCTATACAGTGTCCAGGAGAGAATGGCACCTCATACCTCCTATACTGTGTGCAGGAGAGAATGGCACCTCATACCTCCTATACAGTGTGGAGGAGAGAATGACACCTCATACCTCCTATACTGTGTGCAGGGGAGAATGGCTCCTCATACCTCCTATACTGTGTGCAGGGGAGAATGGCTCCTCATACCTCCTATACTGTGTCCAGGAGAATGGCACCTCATACCTCCTATACTGTGTCCAGGGGAGAATGGCACCTCATACCTCCTATACTGTGTCCAGGAGAATGGCACCTCATACCTCCTATACTGTGTCCAGGAGAATGGCACCTCATACCTCCTATACTGTGTCCAGGGGAGAATGGCACCTCATACCTCCTATACTATGTCCAGGAGAATGGCACCTCATACCTCCTATTCTGTGTGCAGGAGAGAATGGCACCTCATACCTCCTATACAGTGTCCAGGGGAGAATGGCACCTCATACCTCCTATACTGTGTCCAGGGGAGAATGGCACCTCATACCTCCTATACTGTGTGCAGGAGAGAATGGCACCTCATACCTCCTATACTGTGTCCAGGGGAGAATGGCACCTCATACCTCCTATACTGTGTCCAGGAGAATGGCACCTCATACCTCCTATACTGTGTCCAGGAGAATGGCACCTCATACCTTCTATACTGTGTGCAGGAGAGAATGGCACCTCATACCTCCTATACTGTGTCCAGGGGAGAATGGCACCTCATACCTCCTATACTGTGTCCAGGAGAATGGCACCTCATACCTCCTATACAGTGTCCAGAGGAGAATGGCACCTCATGACTCCTATACTGTGTGCAGGAGAGAATGGCACCTCATACCTCCTATCCTGGGTCCAGGAGAATGGCACCTCATACCTCCTATACAGTGTCCAGAGGAGAATGGCACCTCATACCTCCTATACAGTGTCCAGAGGAGAATGGCACCTCATACCTCCTATACTGTGTCCATGGGAGAATGACACCTCATACCTCCTTTACAGTGTCCAGGAGAGAATGGCACCTCATACCTCCTATACTGTGTCCAGGAGAATGGCACCTCATACCTCCTATACAGTGTCCAGAGGAGAATGGCACCTCATACCTCCTATACTGTGTCCAGGAGAGAATGGCACCTCATACCTATTATACAGTGTCCAGGAGAGAATGGCACCTCATACCTCCTATACTGTGTCCAGGAGAGAATGGCACCTCATACCTCCTATACTGTGTCCATGGGAGAATGGCACCTCATACCTCCTATACTGTGTGCAGGAGAGAATGGCACCTCATACCTCCTATACTGTGTCCAGGGGAGAATGGCACCTCATACCTCCTGTACTGTGTCCAGGAGAATGGCACCTCATACCTCCTATACTGTGTGCAGGAGAGAATGGCACCTCATACCTCCTATCCTGGGTCCAGGGGAGAATGGCACCTCATACCTCCTATACTGTGTCCAGGAGAATGGCACCTCACACCTCCTATACTGTGTCCAGGGGAGAATGGCACCTCATACCTCCTATACTGTGTCCAGGAGAATGGCACCTCATACCTCCTATACTGTGTCCAGTGGAGAATGGCACCTCATACCTCCTATACTGTGTCCAGTAGAATGGCACCTCATACCTCCTATACTGTGTGTAGGAGAGAATGGCACCTCATACCTCCTATACTGTGTCCAGGGGAGAATGGCACCTCATACCTCCTATACTGTGTGCAGGAGAGAATGGCACCTCATACCTCTTATACTGTGTCCAGGGGAGAATGGCACCTCATACCTCCTATACTGTGTCCAGGAGAATGGCACCTCATACCTCCTATACTGTGTCCAGGAGAATGGCACCTCATACCTCCTATACTGTGTCCAGCGGAGAATGGCACCTCATACCTCCTATACTGTGTCCAGGAGAATGGCACCTCATACCTCCTTTTCTGTGTGCAGGAGAGAATGGCACCTCATACCTCCTATACTGTGTCCAGGGGAGAATGGCACCTCATACCTCCTATACTGTGTGCAGGAGAGAATGGCACCTCATACCTCCTATACTGTGTCCAGGGGAGAAAGGCACCTCATACCTCCTATACTGTGTCCAGGAGAATGGCACCTCATACCTCCTATACTGTGTCCAGGAGAATGGCACCTCATACCTTCTATACTGTGTCCAGGAGAATGGCACCTCATACCTCCTATAATGTGTCCAGGGGAGAATGGCACCTCATACCTCCTATACTGTGTCCAGTAGAATGGCACCTCATACCTCCTATACTGTGTGTAGGAGAGAATGGCACCTCATACCTCCTATACTGTGTCCAGGGGAGAATGGCACCTCATACCTCCTATACTGTGTCCAGGGGAGAATGGCACCTCATACCTCCTATACTGTGTCCAGTAGAATGGCACCTCATACCTCCTATACTGTGTCCAGGGGAGAATGGCACCTCATACCTCCTATACTGTGTGCAGGAGAGAATGGCACCTCATACCTCTTATACTGTGTCCAGGGGAGAATGGCACCTCATACCTCCTATACTGTGTCCAGGAGAATGGCACCTCATACCTCCTATACTGTGTCCAGGAGAATGGCACCTCATACCTCCTATACTGTGTCCAGCGGAGAATGGCACCTCATACCTCCTATACTGTGTCCAGGAGAATGGCACCTCATACCTCCTTTTCTGTGTGCAGGGGAGAATGGTACCTCATACCTCCTATACTGTGTCCAGGGGAGAATGGCACCTCATACCTCCTATACTGTGTGCAGGAGAGAATGGCACCTCATACCTCCTATACTGTGTCCAGGGGAGAATGGCACCTCATACCTCCTATACTGTGTCCAGGAGAATGGCACCTCATACCTCCTATACTGTGTCCAGGAGAATGGCACCTCATACCTTCTATACTGTGTACAGGAGAGAATGGCACCTCATACCTCCTATACTGTGTCCAGGGGAGAATGGCACCTCATACCTCCTATACTGTGTCTTTTAGAATGGCACCTCATACCTCCTATACAGTATCCAGAGGAGAATGGCACCTCATACCTCCTATACTGTGTCCAGGAGAGAATGGCACCTCATACCTCCTATCCTGGGTCCAGGAGAATGGCACCTCATACCTCCTATACAGTGTCCAGAGGAGAATGGCACCTCATACCTTCTATACTGTGTCCAGGAGAGAATGGCACCTCATACCTACTATACAGTGTCCAGGAGAGAATGGCACCTCATACCTCCTATACTGTGTCCAGGAGAGAATGGCACCTCATATCTCCTATACTGTGTCCAGGAGAATGGCACCTCATACCTCCTATACAGTGTCCAGAGGAGAATGGCACCTCATACCTCCTATACTGTGTGCAGGAGAATGGCACCTCATACCTCCTATACTGTGTGCAGGAGAGAATGGCACCTCATACCTCCTATCCTGGGTCCAGGGGAGAATGGCACCTCATACCTCCTATACTGTGTCCAGGAGAATGGCACCTCATACCTCCTATACTGTGTCCAGGGGAGAATGGCACCTCATACCTCCTATACTGTGTCCATGAGAATGGCACCTCATACCTCCTATACTGTGTCCAGGAGAATGGCACCTCATACCTCCTATACTGTGTCCAGGGGAGAATGGCACCTCATACCTCCTATACTGTGTGCAGGAGAGAATGGCACCTCATACCTCCTATACTGTGTGCAGGAGAGATTGGCACCTCATACCTCCTATACAGTGTCCAGGAGAGAATGGCACCTCATACCTCCTATACTGTGTGCAGGAGAGAATGGCACCTCATACCTCCTATACAGTGTCCAGGATAGAATGGCACCTCATACCTCCTATACTGTGTGCAGGAGAGAATGACACCTCATACCTCCTATACTGTGTCCAGGAGAATGGCACCTCATACCTCCTATACAGTGTCCAGGAGAGAATGGCACCTCATACCTCCTATACAGTGTCCAGGAGAGAATGGCACCTCATACCTCCTATACTGTGTCCAGGGGAGAATGGCACCTCATACCTCCTATACTGTGTCCAGGAGAATGCCACCTCATACCTCCTATACTGTGTCCAGGAGAATGGCACCTCATACCTCCTATACAGTGTCCAGGAGAGAATGGCACCTCATACCTCCTATTCTGTGTCCAGGGGAGAATGGCACCTCATACCTCCTATACTGTGTCCAAGAGAATGGCACCTCATACCTCCAATACTGTGTCCAGAAGAGAATGGCACCTCATACCTCCGATACTGTGTCCAGGGGAGAATGGCACCTCATACCTCCTATACTGTGTCCAGGAGAATGGCACCTCATACCTCCAATACTGTGTCCAGGGGAGAATGGCACCTCATACCTCGTATACTGTGTCCAGGAGAATGGCACCTCATACCTCCTATACTGTGTGCAGGAGAGAATGGCACCTCATACCTCGTATACTGTGTGCAGAAGAGAATGGCACCTCATACCTCCTATACAGTGTGCAGGAGAGAATGGCACCTCATACCTCCTATACTGTGTGCAGTGCAGAAGAGAAAGGCACCTCATACCTCCTATACTGTGTCCAGGAGAATGGCACCTCATAACTCCTATACAGTGTCCAGGAGAGAATGGTACCTCATACCTCCTATACTGTGTGCAGGAGAGAATGGCACCTCATACCTCCTATACAGTGTCCAGGAGAGAATGGCACCTCATACCTCCTATACTGTGTGCAGGAGAGAATGGCACCTCATACCTCCTATACAGTGTGCAGGAGAGAATGACACCTCATACCTCCTATACTGTGTGCAGGGGAGAATGGCTCCTCATACCTCCTATACTGTGTGCAGGGGAGAATGGCTCCTCATACCTCCTATACTGTGTCCAGGAGAATGGCACCTCATACCTCCTATACTGTGTCCAGGGGAAGAGGGCAGCTCATACCTCCTATACTGTGTCCAGGAGAATGGCACCTCATACCTCCTATACTGTGTCCAGGAGAGAATGGCTCCTCATACCTCCTATACTGTGTGCAGGAGAGAATGGATCCTCATACCTCCTATACTGTGTCCAGGAGAGAATGGCACCTCATACCTCCTATACTGTGTCCAGGAGAAGAGGGCACCTCATACCTCCTATACTGTGTGCAGGAGAGAATGGCACTTCATACCTCCTATACTGTGTCCAGGAGAATGGCACCTCATACCTCCTATACTGTGTCCAGGAGAGAATGGCTCCTCATACCTCCTATACTTTGTGCAGGAGAGAATGGCACCTCATACCTCCTATACTGTGTCCAGGAGAAGAGGGCACCTCATACCTCCTATACTGTGTGCAGGAGAGAATGGCACCTCATACCTCCTATACTGTGTCCAGGAGAATGGCACCTCATACCTCCTATACTGTGTGCAGGAGAATGGCACCTCATACCTCCTATACAATGTCCAGGAGAATGGCACCTCATATCTCCTATACTGTGTGCAGGAGAGAATGGCACCTCATACCTCCTATACTGTGTCCAGGAGAATGGCACCTCATACCTCCTATACAGTGTCCAGGAGAATGGCACCTCATATACCTCCTATACTGTGTCCAGGAGAATGGCACCTCATATACCTCCTATACTGTTTCCACGACAAAAATTGAGCTTGGTTTGAGATGATACACATGCAGCGTATAAATGCATGTTGACATTCGCCATAAAACATAAAACCTGCAAAAGACAAAGTGAGCAAAAACCTTGCTGTAACTAAATAAGTAAAAGCAAAAGTGCATCTAAATAATACAGAGTTTTTAGTAATACTATTTTTGATCAAAAGTAGCATGAAAGCCATCCTGCCACGACAAGGTAACTCTGTTCGGGATAGTCCTACACTGTCTAATATTAATATTGTATATAAGGCTTCCCCAGACTGGTGTCTACTGTTTGGGACCCAGTCCTTTTGTCTGCCCTTGTTCACACATTGAGGTCAACTTTGACACAAAGCAAGGTTTTATATTAGACAGTGTAGGACTATCCCGAACAGAGTTACCTTGTCGTGGTGGGATGGCTTTCATGCTACTTTTGATCAAAAACAGTATTACTAAAAACTCTGTATTATTTAGATGCACTTTTGCTTTTACTTATTTAGTTACAGCAGGGTTTTTGCTCACTTTGTCTTTTGCAGGTTTTATGTTTTATGGCCAATGTCAACATGCATTTATACGCTGCATGTGTATCATCTCAAACCAAGCTCAATTTTTGTGTTTTTTCTTTGTATTTTTTGCATTCTGTGCAAGCTGGGGTGTGGCCTCCCTCTCCTGAGCTGGATATTGTATATAAGGCTTCCCCAGACTGGTGTCTACTGTTTTGGACCCAGTCCTTTTGTCTGCCCTTGTTCACACATTGAGGTCAACTTTGACACAAAGCAAGGTTTTTAATATTAGACAGTGTAGGACTATCCCGAACAGAGTTACCTTGTCGTGGTGGGATGGCTTTCATGCTACTTTTGATCAAAAACAGTATTACTAAAAACTCTGTATTATTTAGATGCACTTTTGCTTTTACTTATTTAGTTACAGCAGGGTTTTTGCTCACTTTGTCTTTTGCAGGTTTTATCTCCTATACTGTGTGCAGGAGAGAATGGCACCTCATACCTCCTATACAGTGTCCAGGAGAGAATGGCACCTCATACCTCCTATACTGTGTGCAGGAGAGAATGGCACCTCATACCTCCTATACAGTGTGCAGGAGAGAATGACACCTCATACCTCCTATACTGTGTCCAGGGGAGAATGGCTCCTCATACCTCCTATACTGTGTGCAGGGGAGAATGGCTACTCATACCTCCTATACTGTGTCCAGGAGAATGGCACCTCATACCTCCTATACTGTGTCCAGGAGAGAATGGCTCCTCATATCTCCTATACTGTGTGCAGGAGAGAATGGCACCTCATACCTCCTATACTGTGTCCAGGAGAATGGCACCTCATACCTCCTATGCAGTGTCCAGGAGAGAATGGCACCTCATACCTCCTATACAGTGTCCAGGAGAGAATGGCACCTCATACCTCCTATACTGTGTCCAGGGGAAGAGGGCAGCTCATACCTCCTATACTGTGTCCAGGAGAATGGCACCTCATACCTCCTATACTGTGTCCAGGAGAGAATGGCTCCTCATATCTCCTATACTGTGTGCAGGAGAGAATGGCACCTCATACCTCCTATACTGTGTCCAGGAGAATGGCACCTCATACCTCCTATGCAGTGTCCAGGAGAGAATGGCACCTCATACCTCCTATACAGTGTCCAGGAGAGAATGGCACCTCATACCTCCTATACTGTGTCCAGGGGAGAATGGCACCTCATACCTCCTATACTGTGTCCAGGAGAATGGCACCTCATACCTCCTATACTGTGTCCTGGAGAATGGCACCTCATACCTCCTATACAGTGTCCAGGAGAGAATGGCACGTCATACCTCCTATACTGTGTCCAGGGGAGAATGGCACCTCATACCTCCTATACTGTGTGCAGGAGAATGGCACCTCATACCTCCTATACAGTGTCCAGGAGAATGGCACCTCATATCTCCTATACTGTGTGCAGGAGAGAATGGCACCTCATACCTCCTATACTGTGTCCAGGAGAATGGCACCTCATACCTCCTATACAGTGTCCAGGAGAATGGCACATCATATACCTCCTATACTTTGTCCAGGAGAATGGCACCTCATATACCTCCTATACTGTGTCCAGGAGAATGGCACCTCATACCTCCTATACAGTGTCCAGGAGAATGGCACCTCATATACCTCCTATACTGTGTCCAGGAGAGAATGGCACCTCATATAACTCCTATACTGTGTGCAGGAGAGAATGGCACCTCACACCTCCTATACAGTGTGCAGGAGAGAATGGCAGTTCATACCTCCTATACTGTGTGCAGGAGAATGGCACCTCATACCTCCTATACTGTGTGCAGAAGAGAATGGCACCTCATACCTCCTATACTGTGTGCAGGAGAATGGCACCTCATACATCCTATACTGTGTGCAGGAGAAGAGGGCACCTCATACCTCCTACACAGTGTGCAGAAGAGAATGGGACTTCATACCTCCTATAAAGTGTGCAGAAGAGAATGGCACCTCATACCTCCTATACTGTGTGCAGGAGAGAATGGCACATCATACCTCCTATACTGTGTGCAGGAGAATGGCACCTCATACCTCCTATACTGTGTGCAGGAGAAGAGGGCACCTCATACCTCCTACACAGTGTGCAGAAGAGAATGGGACTTCATACCTCCTATACAGTGTGCAGAAAAGAATGGCACCTCATACCTCCTATACTGTGTGCAGGAGAGAATGGTACCTCATACCTCCTATAATGTGTCCAGGAGAATGGCACCTCATACCTCCTATACTGTGTCCAGGGGAAGAGGGCAGCTCATACCTCCTATACTGTGTCCAGTAGAATGGCACCTCATACCTCCTATACTGTGTCCAGGGGAAGATGGCAGCTCATACCTCCTATACAGTATGCAGGAGAGAATGGCACCTCATACCTCCTTTACAGTGTGCAGAAGAGAATGGCATCTCATACCTCCTGTACTGTGTGCAGGAGAGAATGGCACATCATACCTCCTATACTGTGTCCAGGAGAATGGCACCTCATACTTCCTATACTGTGTGCAGGAGAATGGCACCTCATACCTCCTATACTGTGTGCAGGAGAAGAGGGCACGGTGGGCACCTCATACCTCCTACACAGTGTGCAGAAGCAAATGGGACTTCATACCTCCTATACAGTGTGCAGAAGAGAATGGCACCTCCTTCCTCCTATACTGTGTGCAGGAGAGAATGGCACATCATACCTCCTATACTGTGTCCAGGAGAATGGCACCTCATACCTCCTATACTGTGTGCAGGAGAATGGCACCTCATACCTCCTATACTGTGTGCAGGAGAAGAGGGCACCTCATACCTCCTACACAGTGTGCAGAAGAGAATGGGACTTCATACCTCCTATACAGTGTGCAGAAGAGAATGGCACCTCATACCTCCTATACTGTGTGCAGGAGAGAATGGTACCTCATACCTCCTATACTGTGTCCAGGAGAATGGCACCTCATACCTCCTATACTGTGTCCAGGGGAAGAGGGCAGCTCATACCTCCTATACTGTGTCCAGTAGAATGGCACCTCATACCTCCTATACTGTGTCCAGGGGAAGATGGCAGCTCATACCTCCTATACAGTATGCAGGAGAGAATGGCACCTCATACCTCCTATACAGTGTGCAGAAGAGAATGGCATCTCATACCTCCTGTACTGTGTGCAGGAGAGAATGGCACATCATACCTCCTATAATGTGTCCAGGAGAATGGCACCTCATACCTCCTATACTGTGTGCAGGAGAATGGCACCTCATACCTCCTATACTGTGTGCAGGAGAAGAGGGCACCTCATACCTCCTACACAGTGTGCAGAAGAGAATGGGACTTCATACCTCCTATACAGTGTGCAGAAGAGAATTGCACCTCATACCTCCTATACTGTGTGCAGGAGAGAATGGTACCTCATACCTCCTATACTGTGTCCAGGAGAATGGCACCTCATACCTCCTATTCTGTGTCCAGGGGAAGAGGGCAGCTCATACCTCCTATACTGTGTCCTGTTGAATGGCACCTCATACCTCCTATACTGTGTCCAGGGGAAGAGGGCAGCTCATACCTCCTATACAGTATGCAGGAGAGAATGGCACCTCATACCTCCTATACAGTGTGCAGAAGAGAATGGCACCTCATACCTCCTATACTGTGTGCAGGAGAATGGCACCTCAAACATCCTATACTGTGTGCAGGAGAAGAGGGCACCTCATACCTCCTACACAGTGTGCAGAAGAGAATGGGACTTCATACCTCCTATAAAGTGTGCAGAAGAGAATGGCACCTCATACCTCCTATACTGTGTTCAGGAGAGAATGGCACATCATACCTCCTATACTGTGTCCAGGAGAATGGCACCTCATACCTCCTATACTGTGTGCAGGAGAATGGCACCTCATACCTCCTATACTGTGTGCAGGAGAAGAGGGCACCTCATACCTCCTACACAGTGTGCAGAAGAGAATGGGACTTCATACCTCCTATACAGTGTGCAGAAAAGAATGGCACCTCATACCTCCTATACTGTGTGCAGGAGAGAATGGTACCTCATACCTCCTATACTGTGTCCAGGAGAATGGCACCTCATACCTCCTATACTGTGTCCAGGGGAAGAGGGCAGCTCATACCTCCTATACTGTGTCCAGTAGAATGGCACCTCATACCTCCTATACTGTGTCCAGGGGAAGATGGTAGCTCATACCTCCTATACAGTATGCAGGAGAGAATGGCACCTCATACCTCCTTTACAGTGTGCAGAAGAGAATGGCATCTCATACCTCCTGTACTGTGTGCAGGAGAGAATGGCACATCATACCTCCTATACTGTGTCCAGGAGAATGGCACCTCATACTTCCTATACTGTGTGCAGGAGAATGGCACCTCATACCTCCTATACTGTGTCCAGGAGAATGGCACCTCATACCTTCTATACTGTGTGCAGGAGAGAATGGCACCTCATACCTCCTATACTGTGTCCAGGGGAGAATGGCGCCTCATACCTCCTATACTGTGTGCAGGAGAGAATGGCACCTCATACCTCCTATCCTGGGTCCAGGAGAATGGCACTTCATACCTCCTATACAGTGTCCAGAGGAGAATGGCACCTCATACCTCCTATACAGTGTCCAGAGGAGAATGGCACCTCATACCTCCTATACTGTGTCCAGGGGAGAATGACACCTCATACCTCCTATACAGTGTCCAGGAGAGAATGGCACCTCATACCTCCTATAATGTGTCCAGGAGAATGGCACCTCATACCTCCTATACAGTGTCCAGAGGAGAATGGCACCTCATACCTCCTATACTGTGTCCAGGAGAGAATGGCACCTCATACCTACTATACAGTGTCCAGGAGAGAATGGCACCTCATACCTCCTATACTGTGTCCAGGAGAGAATGGCACCTCATACCTCCTATACTGTGTCCATGGGAGAATGGCACCTCATACCTCCTATACTGTGTGCAGGAGAGAATGGCACCTCATACCTCCTATACTGTGTCCAGGGGAGAATGGCACCTCATACCTCCTATACTGTGTCCAGGAGAATGGCACCTCATACCTCCTATACTGTGTGCAGGAGAGAATGGCACCTCATACCTCCTATCCTGGGTCCAGGGGAGAATGGCACCTCATACCTCCTATACTGTGTCCAGGAGAATGGCACCTCATACCTCCTATACTGTGTCCAGGGGAAGAGGGCAGCTCATACCTCCTATACTGTGTCCAGTAGAATGGCACCTCATACCTCCTATACTGTGTCCAGGGGAAGATGGCAGCTCATACCTCCTATACAGTATGCAGGAGAGAATGGAACCTCATACCTCCTTTACAGTGTGCAGAAGAGAATGGCATCTCATACCTCCTGTACTGTGTGCAGGAGAGAATGGCACATCATACCTCCTATACTGTGTCCAGGAGAATGGCACCTCATACTTCCTATACTGTGTGCAGGAGAATGGCACCTCATACCTCCTATACTGTGTCCAGGAGAATGGCACCTCATACCTTCTATACTGTGTGCAGGAGAGAATGGCACCTCATACCTCCTATACTGTGTCCAGGGGAGAATGGCGCCTCATACCTCCTATACTGTGTGCAGGAGAGAATGGCACCTCATACCTCCTATCCTGGGTCCAGGAGAATGGCACTTCATACCTCCTATACAGTGTCCAGAGGAGAATGGCACCTCATACCTCCTATACAGTGTCCAGAGGAGAATGGCACCTCATACCTCCTATACTGTGTCCAGGGGAGAATGACATCTCATACCTCCTATACAGTGTCCAGGAGAGAATGGCACCTCATACCTCCTATACTGTGTCCAGGAGAATGGCACCTCATACCTCCTATACAGTGTCCAGAGGAGAATGGCACCTCATACCTCCTATACTGTGTCCAGGAGAGAATGGCACCTCATACCTACTATACAGTGTCCAGGAGAGAATGGCACCTCATACCTCCTATACTGTGTCCAGGAGAGAATGGCACCTCATACCTCCTATACTGTGTCCATGGGAGAATGGCACCTCATACCTCCTATACTGTGTGCAGGAGAGAATGGCACCTCATACCTCCTATACTGTGTCCAGGGGAGAATGGCACCTCATACCTCCTATACTGTGTCCAGGAGAATGGCACCTCATACCTCCTATACTGTGTGCAGGAGAGAATGGCACCTCATACCTCCTATCCTGGGTCCAGGGGAGAATGGCACCTCATACCTCCTATACTGTGTCCAGGAGAATGGCACCTCATACCTCCTATACTGTGTCCAGGGGAGAATGGCACCTCATACCTCCTATACTGTGTCCAGGAGAATGGCACCTCATACCTCCTATACTGTGTCCAGGGGAGAATGGCACCTCATACCTCCTATACTGTGTCCAGGAGAATGGCACCTCATACCTCCTATACTGTGTCCAGGGGAGAATGGCACCTCATACCTCCTATACTGTGTGCAGGAGAGAATGGCACCTCATACCTCTTATACTGTGTCCAGGGGAGAATGGCACCTCATACCTCCTATACTGTGTCCAGGAGAATGGCACCTACCTCCTATACTGTGTCCAGGAGAATGGCACCTCATACCTCCTATACTGTGTCCAGGGGAGAATGGCACCTCATACCTCCTATACTGTGTCCAGGAGAATGGCACCTCATACCTCCTATTCTGTGTGCAGGAGAGAATGGCACCTCATACCTCCTATACAGTGTCCAGGGGAGAATGGTACCTCATACCTCCTATACTGTGTCCAGGGGAGAATGGCACCTCATACCTCCTATACTTTGTGCAGGAGAGAATGGCACCTCATACCTCCTATACTGTGTCCAGGGGAGAATGGCACCTCATACCTCCTATACTGTGTCCAGGGGAAGAGGGCAGCTCATACCTCCTATGCTGTGTCCAGGAGAATGGCACCTCATACCTCCTATTCTGTGTGCAGGAGAGAATGGCACCTCATACCTCCTATACAGTGTCCAGGGGAGAATGGTACCTCATACCTCCTATACTGTGTCCAGGGGAGAATGGCACCTCATACCTCTTATACTGTGTGCAGGAGAGAATGGCACCTCATACCTCCTATACTGTGTCCAGGGGAGAAAGGCACCTCATACCTCCTATACTGTGTCCAGGAGAATGGCACCTCATACCTCCTATACTGTGTCCAGGAGAATGGCACCTCATACCTTCTATACTGTGTACAGGAGAGATTGGCACCTCATACCTCCTATACTATGTCCAGGGGAGAATGGCACCTCATACCTCCTATACTGTGTCTTTTAGAATGGCACCTCATACCTCCTATACAGTGTCCAGAGGAGAATGGCACCTCATACCTCCTATACTGTGTCCAGGAGAGAATGGCACCTCATACCTCCTATCCTGGGTCCAGGAGAATGGCACCTCATACCTCCTATACAGTGTCCAGAGGAGAATGGCACCTCATACCTTCTATACTGTGTCCAGGAGAGAATGGCACCTCATACCTACTATACAGTGTCCAGGAGAGAATGGCACCTCATACCTCCTATACTGTGTCCAGGAGAGAATGGCACCTCATACCTCTTATACTGTGTCCAGAGGAGAATTGCACCTCATATCTCCTATACTGTGTCCAGGAGAATGGCACCTCATACCTCCTATACAGTGTCCAGAGGAGAATGGCACCTCATACCTCCTATACTGTGTGCAGGAGAGAATGGCACCTCATACCTCCTATACTGTATCCAGGGGAGAATGGCTCCTCATTCCTCCTATACTGTGTGCAGGAGAGAATGGAACCTCATACCTCCTATACTGTATCCAGGGGAGAATGGCACCTCATACCTCCTATACTGTGTCCAGGAGAATGGCACCTCATACCTCCTATACTGTGTGCAGGAGAGAATGGCACCTCATACCTCCTATCCTGGGTCCAGGGGAGAATGGCACCTCATACCTCCTATACTGTGTCCAGGAGAATGGCACCTCATACCTCCTATACTGTGTCCAGGGGAGAATGGCACCTCATACCTCCTATACTGTGTCCATGAGAATGGCACCTCATACCTCCTATACTGTGTCCAGGAGAATGGCACCTCATACCTCCTATACTGTGTCCAGGGGAGAATGGCACCTCATACCTCCTATACTGTGTGCAGGAGAGAATGGCACCTCATACCTCCTATACTGTGTGCAGGAGAGATTGGCACCTCATATCTCCTATACAGTGTCCAGGAGAGAATGGCACCTCATACCTCCTATACTGTGTGCAGGAGAGAATGGCACCTCATACCTCCTATACAGTGTCCAGGATAGAATGGCACCTCATACCTCCTATACTGTGTGCAGGAGAGAATGGCACCTCATACCTCCTATACTGTGTCCAGGAGAATGGCACCTCATACCTCCTATACAGTGTCCAGGAGAGAATGGCACCTCATACCTCCTATACAGTGTCCAGGAGAGAATGGCACCTCATACCTCCTATACTGTGTCCAGGGGAGAATGGCACCTCATACCTCCTATACTGTGTCCAGGAGAATGGCACCTCATACCTCCTATACTGTGTCCAGGAGAATGCCACCTCATACCTCCTATACTGTGTCCAGGAGAATGGCACCTCATACCTCCTATACAGTGTCCAGGAGAGAATCGCACCTCATACCTCCTATTCTGTGTCCAGGGGAGAATGGCACCTCATACCTCCTATACTGTGTCCAAGAGAATGGCACCTCATACCTCCAATACTGTGTCCAGAAGAGAATGGCACCTCATACCTCCGATACTGTGTCCAGGGGAGAATGGCACCTCATACCTCCTATACTGTGTCCAGGAGAATGGCACCTCATACCTCCAATACTGTGTCCAGGGGAGAATGGCACCTCATACCTCGTATACTGTGTCCAGGAGAATGGCACCTCATACCTCCTATACTGTGTGCAGGAGAGAATGGCACCTCATACCTCGTATACTGTGTGCAGAAGAGAATGGCATCTCATACCTCCTATACAGTGTGCAGGAGAGAATGGCACCTCATACCTCCTATACTGTGTGCAGAAGAGAAAGGCACCTCATACCTCCTATACTGTGTCCAGGAGAATGGCACCTCATACCTCCTATACAGTGTCCAGGAGAGATTGGTACCTCATACCTCCTATACTGTGTGCAGGAGAGAATGGCACCTCATACCTCCTATACAGTGTCCAGGAGAGAATGGCACCTCATACCTCCTATACTGTGTGCAGGAGAGAATGGCACCTCATACCTCCTATACAGTGTGCAGGAGAGAATGACACCTCATACCTCCTATACTGTGTGCAGGGGAGAATGGCTCCTCATACCTCCTATACTGTGTGCAGGGGAGAATGGCTCCTCATACAACCTATACTGTGTCCAGGAGAATGGCACCTCATACCTCCTATACTGTGTCCAGGGGAGAATGGCACCTCATACCTCCTATACTGTGTCCAGGAGAATGGCACCTCATACCTCCTATACTGTGTCCAGGGGAGAATGGCACCTCATACCTCCTATACTGTGTCCAGGAGAATGGCACCTCATACCTCCTATTCTGTGTGCAGGAGAGAATGGCACCTCATACCTCCTATACAGTGTCCAGGGGAGAATGGCACCTCATACCTCCTATACTGTGTCCAGGGGAGAATGGCACCTCATACCTCCTATACTGTGTGCAGGAGAGAATGGCACCTCATACCTCCTATACTGTGTCCAGGGGAGAATGGCACCTCATACCTCCTATACTGTGTCCAGGAGAATGGCACCTCATACCTCCTATACTGTGTCCAGGAGAATGGCACCTCATACCTTCTATACTGTGTGCAGGAGAGAATGGCACCTCATACCTCCTATACTGTGTCCAGGGGAGAATGGCACCTCATACCTCCTATACTGTGTCCAGGAGAATGGCACCTCATACCTCCTATACAGTGTCCAGAGGAGAATGGCACCTCATACCTCCTATACTGTGTGCAGGAGAGAATGGCACCTCATACCTCCTATCCTGGGTCCAGGAGAATGGCACCTCATACCTCCTATACAGTGTCCAGAGGAGAATGGCACCTCATACCTCCTATACAGTGTCCAGAGGAGAATGGCACCTCATACCTCCTATACTGTGTCCAGGGGAGAATGACACCTCATACCTCCTATACAGTGTCCAGGAGAGAATGGCACCTCATACCTCCTATACTGTGTCCAGGAGAATGGCACCTCATACCTCCTATACAGTGTCCAGAGGAGAATGGCACCTCATACCTCCTATACTGTGTCCAGGAGAGAATGGCACTTCATACCTACTATACAGTGTCCAGGAGAGAATGGCACCTCATACCTCCTATACTGTGTCCAGGAGAGAATGGCACCTCATACCTCCTATACTGTGTCCAGGAGAATGGCACCTCATACCTCCTATACTGTGTGCAGGAGAGAATGGCACCTCATACCTCCTATCCTGGGTCCAGGGGAGAATGGCACCTCATACCTCCTATACTGTGTCCAGGAGAATGGCACCTCATACCTCCTATACTGTGTCCAGGGGAGAATGGCACCTCATACCTCCTATACTGTGTCCAGGAGAATGGCACCTCATACCTCCTATACTGTGTCCAGGGGAGAATGGCACCTCATACCTCCTATACTGTGTCCAGTAGAATGGCACCTCATACCTC
Source organism: Dendrobates tinctorius (assembly GCF_039654945.1). Classification (NCBI taxonomy): domain Eukaryota; kingdom Metazoa; phylum Chordata; class Amphibia; order Anura; family Dendrobatidae; genus Dendrobates; species Dendrobates tinctorius. Next base: position 3,687,433 of record NW_027361671.1, on the reverse strand, counting down.
CTATACTGTGTCCAGGAGAATGGCACCTCATACCTCCTATACTGTGTGTAGGAGAGAATGGCACCTCATACCTCCTATACTGTGTCCAGGGGAGAATGGCACCTCATACCTCCTATACTGTGTGCAGGAGAGAATGGCACCTCATACCTCTTATACTGTGTCCAGGGGAGAATGGCACCTCATACCTCCTATACTGTGTCCAGGAGAATGGCACCTCATACCTCCTATACTGTGTCCAGGAGAATGGCACCTCATACCTCCTATACTGTGTCCAGGGGAGAATGGCACCTCATACCTCCTATACTGTGTCCAGGAGAATGGCACCTCATACCTCCTTTTCTGTGTGCAGGAGAGAATGGCACCTCATACCTCCTATACAGTGTCCAGGGGAGAATGGTACCTCATACCTCCTATACTGTGTCCAGGGGAGAATGGCACATCATACCTCCTATACTGTGTGCAGGAGAGAATGGCACCTCATACCTCCTATACTGTGTCCAGGGGAGAATGGCACCTCATACCTCCTATACTGTGTCCTGGAGAATGGCACCTCATACCTCCTTTACTGTGTCCAGGAGAATGGCACCTCATACCTTCTATACTGTGTACAGGAGAGAATGGCACCTCATACCTCCTATACTGTGTCCAGGGGAGAATGGCACCTCATACCTCCTATACTGTGTCTTTTAGAATGGCACCTCATACCTCCTATACAGTGTCCAGAGGAGAATGGCACCTCATACCTCCTATACTGTGTCCAGGAGAGAATGGCACCTCATACCTCCTATCCTGGGTCCAGGAGAATGGCACCTCATACCTCCTATACAGTGTCCAGAGGAGAATGGCACCTCATACCTTCTATACTGTGTCCAGGAGAGAATGGCACCTCATACCTACTATACAGTGTCCAGGAGAGAATGGCACCTCATACCTCCTATACTGTGTCCAGGAGAGAATGGCACCTCATACCTCTTATACTGTGTCCAGAGGAGAATGGCACCTCATATCTCCTATACTGTGTCCAGGAGAATGGCACCTCATACCTCCTATACAGTGTCCAGAGGAGAATGGCACCTCATACCTCCTATACTGTGTGCAGGAGAGAATGGCACCTCATACCTCCTATATTGTATCCAGAGGAGAATGGCTCCTCATTCCTCCTATACTGTGTGCAGGAGAGAATGGCACCTCATACCTCCTATACTGTATCCAGGGGAGAATGGCACCTCATACCTCCTATACTGTGTCCAGGAGAATGGCACCTCATACCTCCTATACTGTGTGCAGGAGAGAATGGCACCTCATACCTCCTATCCTGGGTCCAGGGGAGAATGGCACCTCATACCTCCTATACTGTGTCCAGGAGAATGGCACCTCATACCTCCAATACTGTGTCCAGGGGAGAATGGCACCTCATACCTCCTATACTGTGTCCATGAGAATGGCACCTCATACCTCCTATACTGTGTCCAGGAGAATGGCACCTCATACCTCCTATACTGTGTCCAGGGGAGAATGGCACCTCATACCTCCTATACTGTGTGCAGGAGAGAATGGCACCTCATACCTCCTATACTGTGTGCAGGAGAGATTGGCACCTCATACCTCCTATACAGTGTCCAGGAGAGAATGGCACCTCATACCTCCTATACTGTGTGCAGGAGAGAATGGCACCTCATACCTCCTATACAGTGTCCAGGATAGAATGGCACCTCATACCTCCTATACTGTGTGCAGGAGAGAATGGCACCTCATACCTCCTATACTGTGTCCAGGAGAATGGCACCTCATACCTCCTATACAGTGTCCAGGAGAGAATGGCACCTCATACCTCCTATACAGTGTCCAGGAGAGAATGGCACCTCATACCTCCTATACTGTGTCCAGGGGAGAATGGCACCTCATACCTCCTATACTGTGTCCAGGAGAATGGCACCTCATACCTCCTATACTGTGTCCAGGAGAATGCCACCTCATACCTCCTATACTGTGTCCAGGAGAATGGCACCTCATACCTCCTATACAGTGTCCAGGAGAGAATGGCACCTCATACCTCCTATTCTGTGTCCAGGGGAGAATGGCACCTCATACCTTCTATACTGTGTCCAAGAGAATGGCACCTCATACCTCCAATACTGTGTCCAGAAGAGAATGGCACCTCATACCTCCGATACTGTGTCCAGGGGAGAATGGCACCTCATACCTCCTATACTGTGTCCAGGAGAATGGCACCTCATACCTCCAATACTGTGTCCAGGGGAGAATGGCACCTCATACCTCGTATACTGTGTCCAGGAGAATGGCACCTCATACCTCCTATACTGTGTGCAGGAGAGAATGGCACCTCATACCTCGTATACTGTGTGCAGAAGAGAATGGCACCTCATACCTCCTATACAGTGTGCAGGAGAGAATGGCACCTCATACCTCCTATACTGTGTGCAGTGCAGAAGAGAAAGGCACCTCATACCTCCTATACTGTGTCCAGGAGAATGGCACCTCATAACTCCTATACAGTGTCCAGGAGAGAATGGTACCTCATACCTCCTATACTGTGTGCAGGAGAGAATGGCACCTCATACCTCCTATACAGTGTCCAGGAGAGAATGGCACCTCATACCTCCTATACTGTGTGCAGGAGAGAATGGCACCTCATACCTCCTATACAGTGTGCAGGAGAGAATGACACCTCATACCTCCTATACTGTGTGCAGGGGAGAATGGCTCCTCATACCTCCTATACTGTGTGCAGGGGAGAATGGCTCCTCATACCTCCTATACTGTGTCCAGGAGAATGGCACCTCATACCTCCTATACTGTGTCCAGGGGAAGAGGGCAGCTCATACCTCCTATACTGTGTCCAGGAGAATGGCACCTCATACCTCCTATACTGTGTCCAGGAGAGAATGGCTCCTCATATCTCCTATACTGTGTGCAGGAGAGAATGGATCCTCATACCTCCTATACTGTGTCCAGGAGAGAATGGCACCTCATACCTCCTATACTGTGTCCAGGAGAAGAGGGCACCTCATACCTCCTATACTGTGTGCAGGAGAGAATGGCACCTCATACCTCCTATACTGTGTCCAGGAGAATGGCACCTCATACCTCCTATACTGTGTCCAGGAGAGAATGGCTCCTCATACCTCCTATACTTTGTGCAGGAGAGAATGGCACCTCATACCTCCTATACTGTGTCCAGGAGAAGAGGGCACCTCATACCTCCTATACTGTGTGCAGGAGAGAATGGCACCTCATACCTCCTATACTGTGTCCAGGAGAATGGCACCTCATACCTCCTATACTGTGTGCAGGAGAATGGCACCTCATACCTCCTATACAATGTCCAGGAGAATGGCACCTCATATCTCCTATACTGTGTGCAGGAGAGAATGGCACCTCATACCTCCTATACTGTGTCCAGGAGAATGGCACCTCATACCTCCTATACAGTGTCCAGGAGAATGGCACCTCATATACCTCCTATACTGTGTCCAGGAGAATGGCACCTCATATACCTCCTATACTGTGTCCACGACAAAAATTGAGCTTGGTTTGAGATGATACACATGCAGCGTATAAATGCATGTTGACATTCGCCATAAAACATAAAACCTGCAAAAGACAAAGTGAGCAAAAACCTTGCTGTAACTAAATAAGTAAAAGCAAAAGTGCATCTAAATAATACAGAGTTTTTAGTAATACTGTTTTTGATCAAAAGTAGCATGAAAGCCATCCTGCCACGACAAGGTAACTCTGTTCGGGATAGTCCTACACTGTCTAATATTAATATTGTATATAAGGCTTCCCCAGACTGGTGTCTACTGTTTGGGACCCAGTCCTTTTGTCTGCCCTTGTTCACACATTGAGGTCAACTTTGACACAAAGCAAGGTTTTATATTAGACAGTGTAGGACTATCCCGAACAGAGTTACCTTGTCGTGGTGGGATGGCTTTCATGCTACTTTTGATCAAAAACAGTATTACTAAAAACTCTGTATTATTTAGATGCACTTTTGCTTTTACTTATTTAGTTACAGCAGGGTTTTTGCTCACTTTGTCTTTTGCAGGTTTTATGTTTTATGGCCAATGTCAACATGCATTTATACGCTGCATGTGTATCATCTCAAACCAAGCTCAATTTTTGTGTTTTTTCTTTGTATTTTTTGCATTCTGTGCAAGCTGGGGTGTGGCCTCCCTCTCCTGAGCTGGATATTGTATATAAGGCTTCCCCAGACTGGTGTCTACTGTTTTGGACCCAGTCCTTTTGTCTGCCCTTGTTCACACATTGAGGTCAACTTTGACACAAAGCAAGGTTTTTAATATTAGACAGTGTAGGACTATCCCGAACAGAGTTACCTTGTCGTGGTGGGATGGCTTTCATGCTACTTTTGATCAAAAACAGTATTACTAAAAACTCTGTATTATTTAGATGCACTTTTGCTTTTACTTATTTAGTTACAGCAGGGTTTTTGCTCACTTTGTCTTTTGCAGGTTTTATCTCCTATACTGTGTGCAGGAGAGAATGGCACCTCATACCTCCTATACAGTGTCCAGGAGAGAATGGCACCTCATACCTCCTATACTGTGTGCAGGAGAGAATGGCACCTCATACCTCCTATACAGTGTGCAGGGGAGAATGGCTCCTCATACCTCCTATACTGTGTCCAGGAGAATGGCACCTCATACCTCCTATACTGTGTCCAGGGGAAGAGGGCAGCTCATACCTCCTATACTGTGTCCAGGAGAATGGCACCTCATACCTCCTATACTGTGTCCAGGAGAGAATGGCTTCTCATATCTCCTATACTGTGTGCAGGAGAGAATGGCACCTCATACCTCCTATACTGTGTCCAGGAGAATGGCACCTCATACCTCCTATGCAGTGTCCAGGAGAGAATGGCACCTCATACCTCCTATACAGTGTCCAGGAGAGAATGGCACCTCATACCTCCTATACTGTGTCCAGGGGAGAATGGCACCTCATACCTCCTATACTGTGTCCAGGAGAATGGCACCTCATACCTCCTATACTGTGTCCAGGAGAATGGCACCTCATACCTCCTATACAGTGTCCAGGAGAGAATGGCACGTCATACCTCCTATACTGTGTCCAGGGGAGAATGGCACCTCATACCTCCTATACTGTGTGCAGGAGAATGGCACCTCATACCTCCTATACAGTGTCCAGGAGAATGGCACCTCATATCTCCTATACTGTGTGCAGGAGAGAATGGCACCTCATACCTCCTATACTGTGTCCAGGAGAATGGCACCTCATACCTCCTATACAGTGTCCAGGAGAATGGCACATCATATACCTCCTATACTTTGTCCAGGAGAATGGCACCTCATATACCTCCTATACTGTGTCCAGGAGAATGGCACCTCATACCTCCTATACAGTGTCCAGGAGAATGGCACCTCATATACCTCCTATACTGTGTCCAGGAGAGAATGGCACCTCATATAACTCCTATACTGTGTGCAGGAGAGAATGGCACCTCACACCTCCTATACAGTGTGCAGGAGAGAATGGCAGTTCATACCTCCTATACTGTGTGCAGGAGAATGGCACCTCATACCTCCTATACTGTGTGCAGAAGAGAATGGCACCTCATACCTCCTATACTGTGTGCAGGAGAATGGCACCTCATACATCCTATACTGTGTGCAGGAGAAGAGGGCACCTCATACCTCCTACACAGTGTGCAGAAGAGAATGGGACTTCATACCTCCTATAAAGTGTGCAGAAGAGAATGGCACCTCATACCTCCTATACTGTGTGCAGGAGAGAATGGCACATCATACCTCCTATACTGTGTGCAGGAGAATGGCACCTCATACCTCCTATACTGTGTGCAGGAGAAGAGGGCACCTCATACCTCCTACACAGTGTGCAGAAGAGAATGGGACTTCATACCTCCTATACAGTGTGCAGAAAAGAATGGCACCTCATACCTCCTATACTGTGTGCAGGAGAGAATGGTACCTCATACCTCCTATAATGTGTCCAGGAGAATGGCACCTCATACCTCCTATACTGTGTCCAGGGGAAGAGGGCAGCTCATACCTCCTATACTGTGTCCAGTAGAATGGCACCTCATACCTCCTATACTGTGTCCAGGGGAAGATGGCAGCTCATACCTCCTATACAGTATGCAGGAGAGAATGGCACCTCATACCTCCTTTACAGTGTGCAGAAGAGAATGGCATCTCATACCTCCTGTACTGTGTGCAGGAGAGAATGGCACATCATACCTCCTATACTGTGTCCAGGAGAATGGCACCTCATACTTCCTATACTGTGTGCAGGAGAATGGCACCTCATACCTCCTATACTGTGTGCAGGAGAAGAGGGCACGGTGGGCACCTCATACCTCCTACACAGTGTGCAGAATAGAATGGGACTTCATACCTCCTATACAGTGTGCAGAAGAGAATGGCACCTCCTTCCTCCTATACTGTGTGCAGGAGAGAATGGCACATCATACCTCCTATACTGTGTCCAGGAGAATGGCACCTCATACCTCCTATACTGTGTGCAGGAGAATGGCACCTCATACCTCCTATACTGTGTGCAGGAGAAGAGGGCACCTCATACCTCCTACACAGTGTGCAGAAGAGAATGGGACTTCATACCTCCTATACAGTGTGCAGAAGAGAATGGCACCTCATACCTCCTATACTGTGTGCAGGAGAGAATGGTACCTCATACCTCCTATACTGTGTCCAGGAGAATGGCACCTCATACCTCCTATACTGTGTCCAGGGGAAGAGGGCAGCTCATACCTCCTATACTGTGTCCAGTAGAATGGCACCTCATACCTCCTATACTGTGTCCAGGGGAAGATGGCAGCTCATACCTCCTATACAGTATGCAGGAGAGAATGGCACCTCATACCTCCTATACAGTGTGCAGAAGAGAATGGCATCTCATACCTCCTGTACTGTGTGCAGGAGAGAATGGCACATCATACCTCCTATAATGTGTCCAGGAGAATGGCACCTCATACCTCCTATACTGTGTGCAGGAGAATGGCACCTCATACCTCCTATACTGTGTGCAGGAGAAGAGGGCACCTCATACCTCCTACACAGTGTACAGAAGAGAATGGGACTTCATACCTCCTATACAGTGTGCAGAAGAGAATGGCACCTCATACCTCCTATACTGTGTGCAGGAGAGAATGGTACCTCATACCTCCTATACTGTGTCCAGGAGAATGGCACCTCATACCTCCTATTCTGTGTCCAGGGGAAGAGGGCAGCTCATACCTCCTATACTGTGTCCTGTTGAATGGCACCTCATACCTCCTATACTGTGTCCAGGGGAAGAGGGCAGCTCATACCTCCTATACAGTATGCAGGAGAGAATGGCACCTCATACCTCCTATACAGTGTGCAGAAGAGAATGGCACCTCATACCTCCTATACTGTGTGCAGGAGAATGGCACCTCATACATCCTATACTGTGTGCAGGAGAAGAGGGCACCTCATACCTCCTACACAGTGTGCAGAAGAGAATGGGACTTCATACCTCCTATAAAGTGTGCAGAAGAGAATGGCACCTCATACCTCCTATACTGTGTGCAGGAGAGAATGGCACATCATACCTCCTATACTGTGTCCAGGAGAATGGCAACTCATACCTCCTATACTGTGTGCAGGAGAATGGCACCTCATACCTCCTATACTGTGTGCAGGAGAAGAGGGCACCTCATACCTCCTACACAGTGTGCAGAAGAGAATGGGACTTCATACCTCCTATACAGTGTGCAGAAAAGAATGGCACCTCATACCTCCTATACTGTGTGCAGGAGAGAATGGTACCTCATACCTCCTATACTGTGTCCAGGAGAATGGCACCTCATACCTCCTATACTGTGTCCAGGGGAAGAGGGCAGCTCATACCTCCTATACTGTGTCCAGTAGAATGGCACCTCATACCTCCAATACTGTGTCCAGGGGAAGATGGCAGCTCATACCTCCTATACAGTATGCAGGAGAGAATGGCACCTCATACCTCCTTTACAGTGTGCAGAAGAGAATGGCATCTCATACCTCCTGTACTGTGTGCAGGAGAGAATGGCACATCATACCTCCTATACTGTGTCCAGGAGAATGGCACCTCATACTTCCTATACTGTGTGCAGGAGAATGGCACCTCATACCTCCTATACTGTGTGCAGGAGAAGAGGGCACAGTGGGCACCTCATACCTCCTACACAGTGTGCAGAAGAGAATGGGACTTCATACCTCCTATACAGTGTGCAGAAGAGAATGGCACCTCCTTCCTCCTATACTGTGTGCAGGAGAGAATGGCACATCATACCTCCTATACTGTGTCCAGGAGAATGGCACCTCATACCTCCTATACTGTGTGCAGGAGAATGGCACCTCATACCTCCTATACTGTGTGCAGGAGAAGAGGGCACCTCATACCTCCTACACAGTGTGCAGAAGAGAATGGGACTTCATACCTCCTATACAGTGTGCAGAAGAGAATGGCACCTCATACCTCCTATACTGTGTGCAGGAGAGAATGGTACCTCATACCTCCTATACTGTGTCCAGGAGAATGGCACCTCATACCTCCTATACTGTGTCCAGGGGAAGAGGGCAGCTCATACCTCCTATACTGTGTCCAGTAGAATGGCACCTCATACCTCCTATACTGTGTCCAGGGGAAGATGGCAGCTCATACCTCCTATACAGTATGCAGGAGAGAATGGCACCTCATACGTCCTATACAGTGTGCAGAAGAGAATGGCATCTCATACCTCCTGTACTGTGTGCAGGAGAGAATGGCACATCATACCTCCTATACTGTGTCCAGGAGAATGGCACCTCATACCTCCTATACTGTGTGCAGGAGAATGGCACCTCATACCTCCTATACTGTGTGCAGGAGAAGAGGGCACCTCATACCTCCTACACAGTGTGCAGAAGAGAATGGGACTTCATACCTCCTATACAGTGTGCAGAAGAGAATGGCACCTCATACCTCCTATACTGTGTGCAGGAGAGAATGGTACCTCATACCTCCTATACTGTGTCCAGGAGAATGGCACCTCATACCTCCTATTCTGTGTCCAGGGGAAGAGGGCAGCTCATACCTCCTATACTTTGTCCTGTTGAATGGCACCTCATACCTCCTATACTGTGTCCAGGGGAAGAGGGCAGCTCATACCTCCTATACAGTATGCAGGAGAGAATGGCACCTCATACCTCCTATACAGTGTGCAGAAGAGAATGGCATCTCATACCTCCTGTACTGTGTGCAGGAGAGAATGGCACATCATACCTCCTATACTGTGTCCAGGAGAATGGCACCTCATACCTCCTATACTGTGTGCAGGAGAAGAGGGCACCTCATACCTCCAATACTGTGTCCAGGAGAATGGCACCTCATACCTCCTATACTGTGTGCAGGAGAGAATGGCACCTCATACCTCCTATACTGTGTGCAGGAGAGAATAGCACCTCATACCTCCTATACTGTGTCCAGGAGAATGGCACCTCATGCCTCCTATACTGTGTGCAGAAGAGGGCACCTCATACCTCCTATACTGTGTCCAGGAGAATGGCACCTCATACCTCCTATACTGTGTCCAGGAGAATGGCACCTCATGCCTCCTATACTGTGTGCAGAAGAGAATGGCACCTCATACCTCCTATACTGTGTGCAGGAGAGAATGGCACCTCATACCTAATATACTGTGTGCAGGAGAATGGCACCTCATACCTCCTATACAGTGTGCAGGAGAGAATGGCACTTCATACTTCCTATACTGTGTGCAGGAGAGAATGGCATCTCATACCTCCTATACTGTGTGCAGGAGAGAATGGCACCTCATACCTCCTATACTGTGTGCAGGAGAGAATGGCATCTCATACCTCCTATACTGTGTGCAGGAGAGAATGGCACCTCATACCTAATATACTGTGTGCAGAGGAGAATGGCACCTCATATCTCCTATATTGTGTGCAGGAGAGAATGGCACCTCATACTCCTACATAGCTCCCAACCGTCCCGATTCTCGAGGGACAGTCCCATTTTTTACATCCCCCACACGCGTCCCGCCTGGGACACTATTTTTCTTGCATTGCACTGAGCCGCCACACCGCTCATGCACCGACCCCATCCTCGCCGTCCCAGAGACCCACCGCAGCTTGCAATGATGTGGCTAGGCAGTGTGTTCTGTGCGCACAGGACCTGTGATGAGGTCACAGGAAGGAAGGAGTTAAGTGTCACATGATCAGGGGCCTCTGTGTCTGCAGGACTCTGCTGCTCTGGTTGTCATGATGCTGGATGAGGTGAAGTTTATGTGTGGAGTCAGGAGGGGTTTACAGAGTGTATGGAGCGGAGCCGTGTGTGTATGGAGTGGAGCCGTGTGTGTATGGAGTGGAGCTGTGTGTGTACGAGGTGTATGGAGCGGAGCCGTGTGTGTATGGAGTGGAGCTGTGTGTGTACGAGGTGTATGGAGCGGAGCCATGTGTGTATGAGGTGCACGGAGCAGAGCCGTGTGTGTACGACGTGTAAGAAGCGGAGCCGTGTGTGTACGAGGTGTAAGAAGCGGAGCCCTGTGTATACGAGGTGTGCGGAATGTAGCCCTGTGTGTACAAAGTGTATGGAGCTGAGCCATGTGTTTACGGAGCTTAGCGGAGCCACGTGTGTATGGAGCGGAGCCGTATGTCCGCGTGGTGTACGAAACGGAGCATGGGTGTGCGAAGTGTACGGAGCTGAGCTGTGTGTGTACGAAGTGGAGCAGAGCTGTGGGTGTACGGAGTGGAGCTGCGTGTGTACAATGTTTACGGAGTGGAGCCATGTGTGTACAAGGTGTACAGAGCATGGTGCGTGTGTACAAGGTGTACGGAGCAGAGCTGCATGTGTACGAGGTATCCGGAGTGGAGCCATGTGTGTGTGCAAGGTATACGGAGCGTAGCCGTGTGTGTACGAAGCATACAAAGCGGAGCCGTGTGTGTATGAGGTGTGCAGAGCCATGCATGTACAAGGTTTATGGTGGGGAGCATTCATACCTCCCAACCGTTCCGGATCCAGCAGGACAGTCACGATTTTGAGACTGCCCTGGCCAGGAGGTTACTTTTCCCGTGGACACAGGAGTACACAGCGGAGCACCGAGGAGCACTTTAAAATTTGCATGTGACTTTCCACCGGAAGTGACGTGCAGGAAGCTGACCGGAAATTAGGTAATTTCGGGAGGAGATTGTGACGGAACTATGGAGGCACTTCAGGGAATACTTCAGATCCATCACCGTGTCCTCCTCCAACAGCGTAGACAGCGGGATTGCCTTGGACTCGGGGATGTCGGCCATGTGAGCAGATCATGATATGTCCTGCATCAGGAGGCTCAGGTGGGCACTACAATGTGAGCCGGACTACTATAGTATCTTTAAAGAATCTTTATTTCTTTCTCGGTTTCTTTCTCTCTCTCTTGTCTTTTTTTCTTTTCCCTCTTCCTTTCTCTCTCTCTGTTCTTTCTTTCTTTCCCCTCATTCTTTCTCTAATCTTTTTTTTTTATTTCTCTCTCTGTTCTTCCTTTCTCTTTCTCTGTTTTTCCTTTCTCTCTCTGTTCTTCCTGTTATGAGCTCATATTCTACTTCACCTTTGATGTCCGATGAACTCCCTCTGCTGGTGAAAGGAGGTAGTGAAATTGATTTGGATGGGAAAAACCTGTCAACTGAACAGGTGGAGTGTGATTGGACATCCGGAATCTCTGAGTGGATATAAGGCCACCGACGCCCTTCTGGGTTGCTGGTGATCCTCTCTGCTCTGAGCTCTGGCCTCCAGTTTAGTCCTGTCTACTAAAGCTAAGTTTTTGCTCTGCTATTGTTCCATGAGATTTTGTCTGTTTACTTAGTGTTTGTGTTCAGCCAGCCCTGGTTGGGACTGGCTGAACTCCATTTTTGTCTCTGATCAGTTGATCTCTTTGCTCTGTTTTCAAAATATACCTGAGTGCTGATATAGTGATTTTGAAGTCTAGTGACTTCAGGGCCTTTTCTATCAGACGTGTTGGACATTATTTTTGGCAGGGTTTTTGCGTGATTGCAGACAGTTGCTTTTCTTTCCTGTCCTATCTAGTTAGTGAGGGCCCCATCGTTTGCTCAGCCTGTCTTTCTGTCTGTGTTTGTGTTTTCATCTGTTTTCACCGTCAATACATGTTGGGGACTGTCTATTGCTTTGGGGTCTGCTCTGGGGCAGTTTAGATTTCCCCTTTCTTTCTTTAGGCTTATTTAGTTCTCCGGCTGTGAACGAGGTGTCTAGGACCACCGTAGGAACACCCCACGGCTAATGTTAGTTGTTGTGAATAGGATCAGGAGTCTGCAATCCGCTAGATACCAACCTCTCCGGTTTTCTGGACTTAGCTTGTATTTTTGTTTTTTCCTCCTCCGGTGACTCAGTCATAACATCTTCATTTCTCTGTTCTTTCTTTCCCTTCTTTCTTTCTCTCTCTCTGTTCTTTCTTTCTTTCAACCCTCTCTCTCTGTTCTTTCTCTCTCTCTGTTCTTTCTTTCCCCTCTTTCTTTCTTTCTCTCTGTTCTTTATTTACCCTCTTTCTTTCTCTCTCCCTCTCTGTTCTTTCTTTCCCCTCTTTCTTTTTTCTCTCTCTGTTCTTTTTCTTTCTTTCTTTCTCTGTTCTTTCTTTCTCTGTTTTTTTTCTGTTCCTTCTTTCTTTCTCTCTGTTCTTTCTTTCTCTTTCCCCTCTTTCTTTCTTTCTCTTTCTCTGTTATTTCTTTCTTTCCCCTCTTTCTTTCTCTTTCTCTGTTCTTTCTTTCTCTCTCTCTGTTCTTTTTTCCCCTCTTTCTTTCTCTTCCTCTATTCTTTTTCTCTCTCTGTTCTTTCTTTCTCTTTCTCTCTCTGTTCTTTCTTTCCCCTCTTTCTTTCTCTCTGTTTCTTCCTCTCTGTTCTTTCTTTCTGTTCTTTCTTTCTGTTCTTTCTTTCCCCTGTTTCTTTCTCTCTCTATTCTTTCTTTCTCTCTCACTGTTCTTTCTTTCTTTCCCCTCTTTCTTTCTCTCTCTGTTATTTCTTTCTTTCCCCTCTTTCTTTCTCTTTCTCTGTTCTTTTTTTCTCTCTCTCTGTTCTTTTTCCCCCTCTTTCTTTCTCTTTCTCTATTCTTTTTCTCTCTCTGTTCTTTCTTTCTCTTTCTCTCTCTCTGTTCTTTCTTTCTTTCCCCTCTTTCTTTCTCTGTTTCTTTCTCTCTGCTCTTTCTTACTTTCTGTTCTTTCTTTCTCTCTGTTCTTTCTTTCCCCTGTTTCTTTCTCTCTCTATTCTTTCTTTCTCTTTCTGTTCTTTCTTTCTCTCCTTTCTTTCCCCTCTTTCTTTCTTTCTTTCCCTCTGTTCTTTCTTTCCCTCTCTGTTCTTTCTTTCTCTCTGTTTTCTTTTTTCTTTCCCCTCTTTCTTTCTTTCTTTCTCTTTGTTTCTTTCTTTCTCTCTGTTCTTTCTTTTTCTGTTCTTTCTTTCTCTCTGTTTCTTTCTCTCTGTTCTTTCTTTCCCCTGTTTCTTTCTCTCTATATTCTTTTTCTCTCTCTGTTCTTTATTTTTCTCTCTCTGTTCTTTCTTTCTTTCCCCTCTTTCTTTCTTTCTCTCTCTGTTTCTTTCTCTCTGTTCTTTTTTTTGTTCTTTCTCTCTGCTCTTTCTTTCCCCTCTTTCTTTCTTTCTCTCTGTTCTTTCTTTCCCTTTCTGTTTTTTCTTTCTCTCTTTGTTTTCTTTTTTCTTTCCCCTCTTTCTTTTTTTTCTCTCTCTCTGTTCTTTCTTTCTTTCCCCTCTTTCTTTCTCTCTGTTTCTTTCTCTCTGTTCTCTTTCTTTCTGTTCTTTCTTTCTTTCTCTCTCTGTTTCTTTCTCTCTGTTCTTTCTTTCCCCTGTTTCTTTCTCTCTCTATTCTTTCTTTCTCTCTCTCTGTTCTTTCTTTCCCCTCTTTCTTTCTTTCTTTCTTTCTTTCTTTCTCTCTGTTCTTTCTTTCCCTCTCTGTTCTTTCTTTCTCTCTCTGTTTTCTTTTTTATTTCCCCTCTTTCTTTCTTTCTCTCTGTTTTTCTTTCTCTCTGTTCTTTCTTTCTGTTCTTTCTCTCTCTGTTTCTTTCTCTCTGTTCTTTCTTTCCCCTGTTTCTTTCTCTCTATATTCTTTCTCTCTCTCTGTTCTTTCTTTTTCTCTCTCTGTTCTTTCTTTCCCCTCTTTCTCTCTGTTTCTTTCTCTCTGTTCTTTTTTTTGTTCTTTCTCTCTCTGTTTCTTTCTCTCTGTTCTTTCTTTCCCCTCTTTCTTTCTTTCTTTCTTTCTTTCTCTCTGTTCTTTCTTTCCCTTTCAGTTTTTTCTTTCTCTCTTTGTTTTCTTTTTTCTTTCCCCTCTTTCTTTTTTTCTCTCTCTCTGTTCTTTCTTTCCCCTCTTTCTTTTTCCTCTCTCTCTGTACTTTTTCTTTCTTCTTTCTTTCTCTGTTACTTCTTTCCCCCCTTTCTTTCTCTCTCTGTTCTTTTTATCTGTCCCCTCTTTCTTTCTCTCTGTTCTTTCTTTCTTTCTCTTTCCCCTCTTTCTTTCTCTCTCTGTTATTTCTTTCTTTCCCCTCTTTCTTTCTCTTTCTCTGTTCTTTCTTTCTCTCTCTCTGTTCTTCCTCTCTATTCTTTCTCTCTCCTTTCTCTCTCTGTTCTTTCTTTCCCCTCTTTCTCTCTCCCTTTCTGTTCTTTCTATCTTTCTTTCCCATCTTTCTTTTTTTCTCTCTCTCTGTTTTTTTTCTGTTCCCTTTCTCTCTTTCTTTCTCTCTGTTCTTTCCCCTCATTCTTTCTTTCTCCCTCTGTTCTTTCCACTCTTTCTTTCTCTAATCTTATTCTTTCTCTCTCTAATCTTTCTTTCTCGCTTCCTTTCTTTCTCTCTGTTCTATTTCTTTCCCCTCTTTATTTCTCTCCATTTTTTTCTCTCTCTCTGTTCTTTTTTGTGCCCCCTCTTTCTTTATTTGTTCTTTCTTTCTTTCTCTGTTTCTTTCTCTCTGTTCTTTCTTTCTCTCTCTGTTTCTTTCTCTCTGTTCTTTCTTTCCCCTCTTTCTTTCCCTCTCTCTGTTCTCTGTCTTTCCCCTTTTTCTTTCTCTCTCTGTTCTTTCTTTCCCCTCTTTCTTTCCCTCTCTGTTCTTTCTTTCTCTCTGTTTTCTTTTTTCTCTCTCTGTTCTTTCTTTTCCTCAGTACCAGTCAGTGTGCCAACAGTGCTAGCCACTGTGCCCATAATGCCAGCCACTGTGCCCTCAGTACCAGTCAGTGTGATCAGCAGTGCTAAATGGGTGCGGTTGGGGCATGGACATGGATGTGACGAGTTCTGAAATGGGTGTGGTCGGGGTGTGGCCTTAAATTTGCTGCGGGGTTCTACACGTGCCCAGCCTTTGTCCCTCGTGCCTATACTATGTGCCGGAGAATGGCACCTCACACCTACACTGTGTGCAGTGGAGGAGGGCACCTGTGTGCAGGAGAGAATGGCACCTCCTACCTCCTATGCTGTGTCGAGGAGAGAATGGCACCTCATACCTCCTATGCTGTGTCCAGGGGAAGAGGGCACCTCATACCTCCTATACTGTGTGCAGGGGAGACCGGCACCTCTCACCTCCTATTCTGTGTGCAGTGGAGAATGGTACCTCATACCTCCTATACTGTGTGCAGTGAAAGAGGGCACTTGCAGAAGTGTATCTAGGCTTTCTGGCACCCAGGGAAAGAATTCGGTTTGGCGCCCCCACAGCACACATGCGATTTGCACACTTAGTCGTACCCACGAGCTGCTCTCAATGTTCAGTGAAAAACTGAAAGAAGCAGGAAGAGAAGCTCGTTGTCACAGGATCATAAGTCTGAAAATTGCATATGAGTGAAGTGTCCATGTGATGACAACTGGAACCTGCAGAGCTGAATCCTGACATTGCAGGCTTCTGAATTCTCACAACAAATGCACTGCACAGTTTTCAGGGTTCTCCCGTACCGGTAGCAAGAGCACACGGTCATGTCAGCACAAGCATGTAATTTATATACTTCTGGCCACATTCGACTAGTCCTGCCCGGCCTTGCTCTGTTCATTTTCATTGAGTGAGGCCACACATGTCTAGTCAGCAAGTGACTGCATGTATGTAAATTACCGACATGAGAGAATCCTAATTGCGTTCAGTGAGCACTGTGAGAATTCAGAAGTCTGCTGTCATGGTATGGGACATGGTTAATATCCTGCTCTCTCAGGGTTAGCTTTTGCTGGCCTCCCTTTGGATCTGGGAGGGGTATTTATACTCACTCCAGGCTAGGATTCCCTGTTAGCTATAATGTTGCTCTGACTGTGTGACCCCCTGGTGTGCGTGTATACTGCATTGCTTAATTGACTCCTGTGTATGACCTGGTCTGTCTGCTCACTTTGTTCTCTGTCTCACGTTTTGGTACTATTGTCTTCTTCAGTTCTGACCTCCTAGCTTGGCTATTGTTACTCCGTTAAAGTTTGTCCCTATTGTACCGCACTGCTCGCTCTGTTTTTTTGGCCTCTGACTTCCCTTCTGACAATCCCCTGTCTCACCTCATTGGTACCTAGTGATCTTCTGGTTCTGATCTTAGCTCGTTTGACTACTCTCCTATGTTTATTGTCTCCTGTGCACCCCGGCGTCTGGCTCCGCCCCAACCACCTCCTGCTCTGTCACATGGTTCATGTCCTGGTTGTTACCTGGTTAGCTACCCGGTGCTTTGCTCAGCTCCCTTGCTGCTGTGGGCAGCTCTTCCCGCAGCAGTAATACCCGGGAGTCGTGACATTTGCATTCACATAGAATGACTTCAGACTCTGCACAAACCTGGACAACCCCTTTAATGCTCCTAACATAAATAAAAACATGAGAATTAGTATCACAAATAATATTTACATCCAGGTACATTGTAGTTGATGTCGTCTCAGGAGTCATTCTCCTTTTCTTCATCTTGTCCAGACCCCATCATGAGTTCTCATCCATAGCCGTCTCTGCAGACTTCCATCTTCTCTGGTCTTCTGCAGCAAATTTCCACATGATGCCCTTAAAGGGAATTTGTCACCCCTTTTTTCGAGTATCAGCTGCCGGCACCGACATCAGGGGCTTATCTACAGCATTCTGTAATGCTCAGGAAAAAAACAGACAGGACTAAATGCATCTGCAGTAAAACAGGGTGCAGCGGACCCAAGTAAAATGGCAACTGCACAGGTGCAATAATACCAAATGAGACAGCCAGCCTACAATCAGGGATTGACCGTGTGGTACACCAGTGCAGAAAAAATAATCCGTATGTGGCAGTGTTCACACAGGGAATGCAGAGCTTCTGGTTCACAGCCTCTAACACCTGTGGGGAATAGATAGCTCAGCTGGGGATCTTTGCTTTGGCACAAGCGTATGGCTATGAAGTCACTTCAGCAGACTAGCAAGTTCCACATGAATATGGACACGGCATATTTATTGTGCACACTTGTTATTCAATGTTACACATGCCAAACATGAAATAAAACATCTAAGGCCGTCTGGCCACTAACTAACAATAGCAGGCTAACTACAAAATAAACCTATAAAACAGCAAAGAAGTCCATGTAATCTTACTGTGTCAGCTCCCAGCTCAGCAGACGAGATAGACTGAGAGATCCCAGCTCCTCCTGATTATATCAGCTGGACCAGTCAGGAAACCAAAACCTGGATTGAATAAGTGGAGGGGGAACTACCAGTCCTTTCCATGCTGATCACTAAGGAAACCAGGACTGGATTACAGTGAAATAAACTGGCTTCATCATCAGTACAGGGAGACATATGAAATGAAACGGGGAGAAATATACCTGTTTTCTAGTACCTCTCCCCTTGGCACCTCACACACCTCCATCCTCTGTTCGAGCCCGTGGGGTCGGACACGACAAGTTACCAAGCAGTGCGTTCTAGACAACGCATCTGCATTTCTGTGTGCTGTGCCCGCCCTGTGCTCAACGGAAAATTTAAACCCTTGTAATGCTAAGAACCAGCGTGTCACCCGCGCATTGCCTTCTTTTGCCCGGGACATCCACGTTAGGGGCGAATGGTCCGTCACTAGTCTAAACTGGCGACCTAGTAAATAATAGCGTAAGGTGCACAGGGCCCATTTCACAGCCAGGGCTTCCCGCTCAACTACACTGTAGTTCTTTTCTGCTCTCGTAAGCTTTCTGTTTAGATAGGCCACTGGGTGTTCCTCGCCATTTACTTCTTGAGACAAAACCGCGCAGAGGCCCACCCCAGAGGCGTCCGTTTGGACAATAAACTCCCGTTTAAAGTCTGGTGCAACCAACACTGATTGGTCACAGAGGACTGTTTTCAATCGCTGAAAGGCCTCCTCTGCTTCTGCGTTCCACTTTATTGTGACAGATTTCGACCCCTTAGTAAGATCTGTGAGAGGAGCTGCGATGGTCGCAAAATGTTTGATGAACCGCCTATAATAACCAGCAATCCCTAAAAAAGCTCCAACCTGTTTTTTGGTTACCGGTCGTGGCCAATTTTGAATAGCGTCCACTTTATTGGCTTGAGGCTTCACGACGCCTCTCCCTATGCTATATCCCAGATAGCGAGCCTCTTCCAATCCCAACGTACATTATGGCAGTCAAGCCAGCTGTTTTTAGGGAGTCTAAGACGGCTTGTACTTTTGACAAATGCGTGTCCCAGTCATCGCTAAAGATAATGATGTCGTCCAAGTACGCGGATGCATACTGGCCATGGGGTTATAGGATAATATCCATTAGATGTTGGAAGGTGGCTGCGGCACCATGCAACCCAAATGGCATATCGCGGTACTGGAATAATCCCTGGTGCGTAACAAAGGCAGTTTTCTCTTTGGCTGATTCCGTGAGGGGAATCTGCCAATAACCTTTTGTTAAGTCAATAGTGGATATGTACCTGGCCGAACCCAGTCTCTCTATCAGTTCATCGACTCTTGGCATCGGGTAGGCATCGAATTTCGATACTTCATTTACTTTCCGAAAATCGTTACAAAATCGGATAGTCCCATCGGGTTTGGGCACCAGTACGATAGGGCTAGCCCAATCACTCCGGGACTCCTCAATGACCCCGAGCTCTAACATCTTCTTCACTTCCCGGGCAATGGCTTGTCTCCGAGCCTCCGGAATTCTATATGGTTTTAGCCGTACCCGCGCCTGTGGATCAGTAACAATGTCATGCTTAATTAGGTTAGTCCGGCTAGGAAGTTCCGAGAAAATATCTGCGTTCCTCTGTATGAACTCCCTGGTCTCTCGTTTTTGGCTTTCGGATAGCGTGTCTGCAATACCCACTTCTGGCGGAGCTACCTGGGGGTCCTTTACCTCAGAAGGTGGTGCCCCTCGAGGCCAATCCTCAAGGGCAGCTCCTGCCACCAGACTCTCCCTGTCCCACCAGGCCTTAAGCAAGTTTATGTGGTATATTTGTTCGGGCTTTCTCTTGTCTGGTTGGTGTATCTTATAATTTACTTCACCTATTAGTTCCAGCACTTCGTATGGTCCCTGCCATTTCGCAAGAAATTTATTCTCTACGGTAGGCACCAATACCAACACCCTGTCTCCGGGTTGAAAGACTCGTGTTTTTGCCGCTCGGTTGTATACCGTGCTTTGGGCATGTTGTGCACGCTCTAAACACTCTTTAACTATTGGCATAACTGCTGCAATTCGGTCCTGCATAAGTGTTATGTGTTCAATTACACTGCGATAAGGAGTCACCTCTTGTTCCCAAGTCTCCTTGGCAATATCTAACAGGCCTCTAGGACACCGCCCATAAACCAACTCAAAAGGTGAAAAGCCTGTGGAGGATTGGGGTACCTCACGTATAGCGAACAGGAGGTATGGTAGTAGGGCATCCCAATCTCTCCCGTCCTTATCCACCACCCTTTTCAACATTCCCTTTAAGGTTTTGTCAAGCGCTCCACCAAACCGTCAGTCTGAGGGTGATATACGCAAATGGGAGATTTTTAGTAGTTTACATAAATCCTTAAGTATACGAGACATAAAGGGGGTCCCTTGATCCGTAAGTATCTCTTTCGGAATGCCGGTGCAGTAAAACATATTAACCAGCTCCTTTGAAATTGATTTCGCATTGGCATTCCGCAAGAGCACTGCTTCGGGATAACGCGTGGCGTAATCCAATACTACCAAAATGTACTGATGACCCCTGGCAGACTTAACTAATGGACCGACTATATCCATTGCTATCCTCTCGAAGGGCACCTCTATTATTGGTAAGAGCACTAAGGGGCTTCTAAAATGTGACATAGGTGCGGTCAATTGACACGTAGGATATGACCGACAGTACTGGGTCACGTCTCCCACTAGACCCGGTCAAAAGAAACGTTGCAGAATGCGGTGTTTTGTCTTTTCTACCGCCAGGTGTCCTCCCAAGGGATGTTTATGTGCCAACTCCAAAACTACTTGGCGAAAGGACTTAGGTACCACTAGTTGTTCTACCACCACCTCTTGCACCTTGTCTATGTGATACAACATATCCTGCTGCACCGCCACATGTGGGAACTTGTTTTGAGCCCCTGGGTACAATGGTCTTCCCTCGGAGACCTTTATGTTTTCCCACGCCCTTGCTAGAGTAGGATCCTGGTGCTGAGCGGTCCCGAACTTACCACGGGCCACCTCAAGATCAGGCATTTCTAAAACATCCTCTAGCTGGTCTGCCTCGCCTGCATACACAGCCAGAGGAGAGTCGGCAGATTCTAGTACTTCCTCTGAGATGGGTTCTTTGTCGTCTTGCTGCAATGGTTCAGGGGCTAGCTCCGGAGTACCGTCTTCAACTAGAGGGTTCATGCCACTTTTAAAGTTCCACAAGTCCCAAAATAAGGGAAAGTCTCTCCCCAGGATTACACTGTGTCCCATAGACTTTATGACTGCCGACTGATGTCTTTTGGTCCCTACTGGCGTGGCAAGAGTAACCCAGGCAGTGGGGTAGTTCTTAGTATCCCCATGGATGCAACTAATGCCCACGGTTAAGTTCGTTAGGGCGCTAGAGTCCACCAAACTGGCATGTACCAAAGTTACTTGACTGCCGGAATCCAAGACGGCATTCACACTATAACAGTCAACCTCGACGTGGCACACGTGTTGTTCATTTCCCGTGAGGGTCTCCGCCACACAAACTGACTGCACATATAACGAAAGATGCCTCATAGCGTTACAGTCCATTGGCTCTGTAGTCATTGGGCAGTTAGCTGCTACATGGCCAAGCCTGCGACATCGCCAACATTGTATAGGCCATTGTCTCCTCGATGGAGATCCCAGACGAGGTCTGCTGGCTTGATGTGAGCCCGTACCACCTCCATAGTCCTTTGTAGGTCTGCTACCCTTCATTGTGACATTCTTTTCTTTTGAAGATGAAGTAGGTTTCGCAGGACTCTCCAGCGATTTCTTGGGGAGCCAGTGGGGTGCTAACGTCCCTTGGAGTAGGCTTTCAGAAGCATTGTAGCGTTCGACCATATTCACCAACTGGTCAGCGGTAGTTGGGTCACCCTGTCCAACCCACCTCTGGATCTTAGCGGGTAAGGACCGCAGGTACTTGTCTAGAACAACACGCTCCACCATCTGTGCGGACGTCAAAGCCTCTGGTTGCAGCCATTTTTTTACTAGATGGATGAGATCATGCATTTGTGAGCGGGCTGGCTGATGCTCCACAAAATTCCATAAATGCACCCTCTGTGCGCGTACATACGTGTTTACTCCCAGCCTTGCCAGGATTTCGCCTTTGAGTTTGATATAGTCCATAGCATCCGCTCCACTCAGATTGTAATAGGCCTTCTGTGGATCTTCGCTCAGAAATGGAGCAACTACCTCAGCCCATCTGTCTAGCGGTAAGTGCTCACGTTCTGCAATACGTTCAAACACGGTGAGGTATGCTTCCACATCATCGTCTGCGGTCATTTTAAGCAAAGTCTTCTGTACGGCTTTCTGCGCACTAGCAGCACTTTGTGCACGGTCTCCCTCATCTCGGGGTTGCCGAACCAAGGCCTGTTTTATTGCCTCCAACTGCTCTTGCTGCATCTGGTGTTGCTGCTCCAGAGCCTTCTGGAAGCAAGTATTAGTCTGCTGTTGTTGCACATTTGCTTGCAATAACTGCTTCACTAGTTCCTCCATATTACTGGACTCTTGGCTCTTCAAAAGCGCAGAAGCTTTCAGCCAGGACATACACAGCGTTGTTATGATTGAGTCACCGTAGGAGGCAAAAACAGAAATGCTAGCTAAGTCCAGAAAACCAGAGAAGTTGGCAACTATCAGATTGCAGACCCCTGAACCTATCAACACAACTAGCAGTAGCCGTGGGGGGTTCCTACGATGACCTAGACCCCTCGATCACAGCCGGAGAGATACATAGGCCTAAAGAAGGAAAGGGGAAATCTAGCTGCCCCAGAGCAGACCCCAAAGCAATAGGCAGCCCCCCACATATAATGACGGTGAAGCAAGATGAAAACACTTACACAGACAGAAAGACAGACTGAGCAAAGACGGGGCCCAAGAACTACCTAGATAGGAACGGATAGGAAGGCTGCTGTCTGCAATCTGCCAAAACCCTATCAGAGACAAAAGCCAACAAGCTGATATAAAAATGGCCCTGAAGCAACTAAGCTTCAAAAACTAAATCAGCACTCAGGTACTTTCAGAAGACAGTGCTAACGGAACACTGCACACTCCAGCAGGGAGTGGCAGAATCCAAAAAGCAAGAAAAACAAAAACAAAACTTAAATGCAAAAAGCAAAACAGAAAACTTAGTTTTAGGAGAGCAGGAATCAGACTGGTGTCCAAGAGTCCACACAGAAATCACCCGCAGGGCAGAAAGGGCGTAGGCTGCCTTAAATCCAGTCAGTGACTCCACTCAGCCAATCGTCTTCATTAGTCCCAGGTGCCTGATAATCAGGCTCACTACCTTCCTTCACTAGAATAGGGAGTTCACCAGGCCTCAGTGACGGAGGGGAAAATGAACTCACAACAGTACCCCCCCTTGAGGAGGGGTCACCGAACCCTCAACAACTCTACCAGGGCGATCAGGGTGAGCCCGATGAAAGGCACGCACCAATCTTTTGGCATGAATATCAGAGGCAGAGACCCAGGAATTATCCTCCTGACCATAACCCTTCCACTTAACCAAATACTGGAGTCTCCGTCTAGCCAGACGGGAATCCAGAATTTTCTCTACCTCATATTCCAAGTTACCTTCAACCAATACAGGGTCCGGAGGTGCCACCTCAGGCACAACTGGCTCAACAAACCTCTTCAACAAGGACTTATGGAACACATTATGGATCTTAAATGTGACAGGAAGAGCCAAACGAAAAGAGACCGGATTAATAATCTCCAAAATCTTGTAAGGTCCAATAAATCTAGGCTTAAACTTAGGAGAAGCCACCTTCATAGCAATATTTTTTGATGATAACCACACCATATCACCAATCTTAAACTGGGGACCAATGGTCCTATGTCGATTAGAAAACCGCTGGGCCTTTTCCTGGGAGAGAGATAACTTATCCACCACTTGGTCCCAGATCTGGTGCATTCTCTCCACCACAGTGTCAGCACCTGGGCAGGCAGAGGGCTCCACCTGCCCTGAAGAAAATTGAGGATGAAACCCAAAGTTACAAAAAAAAGGTGACATCAAAGTGGCAGAACTAGCTCTATTATTTAAAGCAAATTCGGCCAAGGGCAAAAATGAAACCCAATCATCCTGATCAGCGGAAATAAAACATCTCAAATACGACTCCAAGGTCTGGTTTGTTCTCTCTGTCTGCCCATTGGTCTGAGGGTGAAAAGCAGAGGAGAAGGACAACTGAATTCCCAACTTGGAACAGAACGTCTGTTAGGGTCGGCGGAACGCACCAGATATAAATAATGGAAGGCGCGTTCGCCGCCCGGGGTCCACCGTGCGGTAGATGACAAGACCGCTGCTGGACAATGGCAGATACGCTAGAAGTGCGATACAGCGCTCGGGTTAACGTCACCCGAGAGCCTGAGAGCGGACTCTGTTTAGTCACAGAGACGCCAAAGTATGAACTTAGACGTAAAGGCTGAACCTGTTAGCTGCACAGGTCAGCCGGCGTGTGGCGTCGCAGCCGCGAACACCAAAAGCTGCTACTACTGCAGCGCGGCCGTAACTGAAGCCGCTAAGCGACGATGCCGGAGGAGCCGGGCACCGACGGACGCTAGTGTAGGTGAGGAAGGCTCAGTGGCGTGTAGCCTGCCACAATCTGGAGCTGACTAACCCAACATACTGTCACCATTCGTAATATCCGAGGGAAGGGGTTTCATAATAAGTCAGACACCAGTCCATGCATCCATCACCATACACACACAGCATAATATGCTACACTAGCGCATGGCCGAGCCGCCATGCAGGCTTTTTATAGCCATGCGCTTCCGGGACCTTCCAGTACTATAGGAAGGACCAATCAGATCCGACATAGGACATTCACATGTGACCCCTGCTCTCCACTGAGAGGACAAGTTGCGGGCATGCCCAGTCACACGGCGCGAGGACTTAGCCTCTAGAGCAGTTCCCTGCAAAGCAGGTTGCGTTATCATTGCTGCACCAGAGGTGGCAGCAACATCCAGGCTTACAGAACGAGTCTGCGGGGAATGCCTGGTTCGCCGAGATTGCTGAGCAGGAGTCCGAGCGGTCGGAGGAGAATGGGAGACCGCAGGATGTCTGGCTCTGGATTCCCGCTGTGCAGTGCCAGGAATCCGACGCCCAACATTACCCCCCCTCCCAAGGCCCCCCCCTCTCTGAGCCTCACTGCGCTCAAAGGCCGCTATCAGGAGCGGTGCGTGAATATTTTCCACCGGCTCCCAGGTCCGAGCCTCGGGCCCATGACCCTTCCAGTCCACCAAATAAAATTTTTTGCCACGGACAAACCTGCGCCCCACGATGGCGTTAACCTCAAACTCATCAGACGATAAGTCTGATGACCCGGCAGATGACTCAGAAAACCGGACCATGTGAACTGGTTTGAGGAGGGACACATGGAACACGTCCGAAATGGCCAAATGTGGAGGTAGAGCCAGGCGGTAGACCACCGAGCTAAGTCGCTCGAGGACCTTGAATGGTCCAATGTATCGCGGTGCGAACTTGGGAGACTCAACCCGCAGTTTAATGTTTCGGGTGGAGAGCCATACCATGTCGCCAGGGGAGAAGCTTGGCGCAGGCCGCCGATGCATGTCGGCGGACGCCCTCATCCTTTCTTTAGATGCCCGGATAGCATCCTGAGTGCGATCCCAAATGTCCCGGGCCTCCACTGCCCAGTCTGCCACCCTGGAGTCAGTGGAGGACACTGGCATCGGGACAGGGACACGTGGATGTTGGCCATAGTTTAGGAGAAAGGGCGTCTGACCAGTGGAATCAGCCACCGCATTGTTTAGGGCAAATTCTGCCCAAGGTAGCAAGGATGCCCAGTCATCCTGCCTGGCAGAGACAAAATGTCGTAAATAGGTGACCAAGGTCTGATTGGCTCTCTCGACCAAGCCATTCGTCTCGGGATGGTAAGCGGAGGATAGATTTAGCTCGATGCTGAGTAAACTGCAGAGCTCCCTCCAAAACCGAGACGCAAACTGGGGACCACGGTCACTCACGATTTTGTCCGGCATGCCATGTAGACGGAATACGTGTTTAATGAACAAGGTGGCCAGACCTCGAGCGGAAGGCAGGCGTGCGAGTGGCACCAGATGCACCATTTTGGAAAAATGGTCGGTGACCACCCAGATGACCGTACTGCCACCAGACTTGGGCAGGCCAACTATGAAGTCCATGCCAACCATCTCCCATGGTCTATCCGCCACTGGCAGGGGAAACAACAGCCCCGCCGGCCTCTGTCTAGAGGGTCTGTTCCGAGCACACGAAACACATGCCTGCACGTACTCCTTGACATCTCGAGCCATATGTGGCCACCAATATGACCTTGCCAGGAGTTCCGCGGTCCGTTTTTTACCAAAATGGCCACCCACTCTGGAGGCATGTGCCCAGGCGAGGACCTCCGGCCGTAGCTGAGGAGGCACCAAGGTCTTGCCCGGTGGTACCGACTCGAGCGCAACTGGAGCCACGGTCGTAAAACTCTCCGGCGGGAGAATTAACCGAGGCTCAGCCTCTCCCTCCTCCGCTGAGACCACTGAATGTGAGAGAGCATCCGCACGGACGTTCTTCTCTCCAGAGAGGTAGTGGAGGGTGAAGCGGAATCGTGAGAAGAAGAGCGACCACCTGGCCTGACGGGAATTCAGGCGTTGGGCCGTCTGTAGATTGACCAGGTTTTTATGGTCCGTATATACCAGAAAGGGAAACCGGGCTCCCTCCAGGAGATGTCTCCATTCAGAAAAAGCCAACTTCATGGCTAGCAGCTCCCTGTCGCCGATGGAGTAATTTTTCTCCGCCGGTGAGAAGGTCTTGGAATAGAAGAAGCAGGGGTGCTTCCGACCTTGAGCATCCTTTTGATAAAGGACTGCTCCTGCACCGACGGAAGAAGCGTCTACCTCAAGGATAAACGGCTTATCCACATCAGGACGATGTAATATGGGAGCGCCAGCAAAATGTGATTTTATAGCCGAGAAGGCCTTGGAGACATGTTCTGACCAAGCATTGGGGTTAGCTCCTTTCTTGGTGAGAGCAACCAAAGGAGCCACCAGTGTGGAAAAGTGTGGTATGAACTGGCGGTAGTAGTTCACGAACCCCAAAAAGCGCTGCACCGCTTTGAGGGAATGGGGTTCCTGCCAGTCCATTACCGCTTGTAGTTTGGCCGGATCCATGGCCAGCCCCTGGGCCGAGATGATATAGCCCAGGAACGGCAAGGACTCCTGCTCAAACTGGCACTTCTCCAGCTTGGCAAATAACGAGTTCGCCCGCAGACGGTCAAAGACCCTGCAGACGTCTCTCCGGTGGGTGGTCAAATCTGGCGAAAAGATGAGTATATCATCCAGATAGACCACCACCGAGGTAGAGAGCATGTCGCGGAAGACGTCGTTGACAAAATCTTGGAAGACAGCTGGGGCATTACAAAGGCCAAAGGGCATAACCAGGTATTCGTAATGGCCATCCCTGGTATTAAAAGCTGTCTTCCATTCGTCTCCTTCGTGAATGCGGATCAGTTTGTATGCACCCCGCAGATCTAGTTTAGTAAAGATCCGGGCCCCCCGCAACCTGTCAAATAACTCCGAGATCAACGGTAGGGGGTATTTGTTTTTAACCGTGATAGCATTGAGACCTCGGTAGTCGATGCAGGGGCGTAGCTCTCCGTTCTTCTTCTGTACGAAGAAGAATCCGGCACCAGCCGGTGACACCGATTTTCTGATGAAACCCCTAGCCAGGTTCTCCCGGATATAATGGGACATAGCCTCCGTCTCAGGGAGTGATAAAGGGTAAACACAGCCTCGGGGAGGCTCTGTGCCTGGCAGAAGATCAATCGGGCAATCATAGGAACGGTGCGGTGGGAGCGTCTCCGCAGACTTCTTAGAGAAGACGTCCGCGTAATGGTGGTAGGGTTTGGGGAGCAAGGAGAGATCCGCAGGCACTTCTGTGGAAGCCACCTGAACGCTGCCCCTCAGGCACCTTCCCTCACAGTCCTTGCCCCAGCCCAGTATCCTCCCTGAAGCCCAGTCAATATGCGGGGAGTGGCAACGAAGCCAGGGAACTCCGAGGAGCACCTGATCGATGCCATTGGGCATAATTAGCAGGGACAGAGTCTCCCGATGTGAGGGTGAAATAGAGAGTCCGAGTGGGGCTGTCTGATGGGTCACCTGAGATGGTAACGGTGCCCCATTTACCACCCTGATGGTCAGAGGTTGGGGGAGTATCACCAGAGGGATAGCGTGTCTCTGGGCAAAAGTCGAGGACATAAAGTTCCCCTCGGCCCCGGAATCCAGGGTGACCTCTGCCTCCCAGGAGGAGGACCCACTATCTAATGTACCCTGGAACACCGGTTTGGGTGAAAAGGGTCCCACCTTGGATTGACCACCACCTACGGCCACTGAACGTGGTCGTCCTTTCGGCCGCTGAGGGCATGTGCCAGCCGAGTGGCCCAACTGTCGGCACCGATAACAGCGCACAGAGGTTCGCATCGGACGCAACTTAGTGCCGGTGCGAGACACCTCCATAGGCTCAGAGGAGAGGTGCTCCTGTGCGGGAAATTTCAGCGGCTCAGTAAAGGTGGGAGCCAAATTAACCCTACGTTTGGATTGCGCTCGTTCCAACCCGCGCTCCGTGTAGCGGAGATCAATGCGGGTGGAAACGGCGATCAACTCCTCCAAACTGGTGGGAATCTCCCTAGTAGCTAGAGCATCTTTTACGTGCTCAGCCAGGCCTCTCCAAAACACCGGGACCAACACTTTGTCCGGCCACTCTAACTCGGAAGCCAGTGTCCGAAACTGGACAGCATGATGGCTAACCGAAAGTGACCCTTGTGTTAAAGATAACAGTTGGAGAGCCGTATCGTGGGTGACCCGTGGTCCCAAGAAGACTTGCTTCAGAGCCGCGAGGAACTGAGCAGCCCCCTGTACCACGGGATCACCACGTTCCCACAATGGCGTGGCCCACTGTAATGCCCGGCCAGACAACAGAGAGACAATAAATCCCACCTTAGCCCGCTCCGTAGGGAACCGTGCAGCCAGCAACTCCAGCTGGATGGAGCACTGACTAACGAATCCCCTACAGGAGGCACTATCACCCGAAAACTTATCGGGGAGCGGGAGGCGAGACATTGTCGGCAGGGGCAAAAGTGTGGGCGCACGTGAGACAGCCTCAGCGACTGTCTGAGCAGCAGCTAGCGCAGCATTCGCAGCTGAGTTGGTGCTCTCAATAGCCGCCAACCTGCTCTCCAGCTGCCGAATGTAGCGCTGCAGCTGCTGCACGTCTGCCATTGCCAGCCAGACCCTGGCGCTAGTGTAATGTTAGGGTCGGCGGAACGCACCAGATATAAATAATGGAAGGCGCGTTCGCCGCCCGGGGTCCACCGTGCGGTAGATGACAAGACCGCTGCTGGACAATGGCAGATACGCTAGAAGTGCGATACAGCGCTCGGGTTAACGTCACCCGAGAGCCTGAGAGCGGACTCTGTTTAGTCACAGAGACGCCAAAGTATGAACTTAGACGTAAAGGCTGAACCTGTTAGCTGCACAGGTCAGCCGGCGTGTGGCGTCGCAGCCGCGAACACCAAAAGCTGCTACTACTGCAGCGCGGCCGTAACTGAAGCCGCTAAGCGACGATGCCGGAGGAGCCGGGCACCGACGGACGCTAGTGTAGGTGAGGAAGGCTCAGTGGCGTGTAGCCTGCCACAATCTGGAGCTGACTAACCCAACATACTGTCACCATTCGTAATATCCGAGGGAAGGGGTTTCATAATAAGTCAGACACCAGTCCATGCATCCATCACCATACACACACAGCATAATATGCTACACTAGCGCATGGCCGAGCCGCCATGCAGGCTTTTTATAGCCATGCGCTTCCGGGACCTTCCAGTACTATAGGAAGGACCAATCAGATCCGACATAGGACCTTCACATGTGACCCCTGCTCTCCACTGAGAGGACAAGTTGCGGGCATGCCCAGTCGCACGGCGCGAGGACTTAGCCTCTAGAGCAGTTCCCTGCAAAGCAGGTTGCGTTATCATTGCTGCACCAGAGGTGGCAGCAAGATCCAGGCTCACAGAACGAGTCTGCGGGGAATGCCTGGTTCGCCGAGATTGCTGAGCAGGAGTCCGAGCGGTCGGAGGAGAATGGGAGACCGCAGGATGTCTGGCTCTGGATTCCCGCTGTGCAGTGCCAGGAATCCGACGCCTAACAACGTCCTCCAAAATTTAGACACAAATTGAACTCCTCTGTCAGATACAATGTTCTCAGGAATCCCGTGCAAGCGAACCACCTGTTGCAAAAACAGGGGCACCAACTCAGAGGAAGATGGCAACTTAGGGAGTGGTACAAGATGAACCATCTTAGAGAACCTATCACAAATCACCCAAATAACAGTCATTCTTTGAGAGACCAGCATATCAGAGATGAAATCCATTGAAATATGGGTCCATGGCCTCCTGGGGACCGGCAAAGGCATCAACAACCCACTAGAGCGAGAACAAGATTTAGACCGGGAGCAAGTGCCACAGGACTGCACAAAATTCCTGACATCATGAGACAATGTGGGCCACCAAAAAGAGCGACTCACCAGATCTCTAGTACCAAAAATACCTGGATAACCAGCCAATGCAGAGCAATGAACTTCAGACATCACTCTCTTCTTCCACTGGTCAGGAACATACAACTTTCCACTGGGGCAACGCTCAGGTTTGTCCTCCTGGAACTCTTGCAGAGCAAGTCTCAAATCGGGCGAGATGGCAGAAAGAACTACCCCTTCGCCTAAGATGGTAGCAGGCTTGGTCACCACAGGAGAATCAGCAAAGAAACTCCTAGAGAGGGCGTCTGCCTTGACATTCTTAGTTCCAGGAAGGAAAGAGACCACAAAATCAAAACGTGTAAAAAAACAAGGCCCACCTAGCCTGTCTAGGGTTCAAGCGTTTAGCCGACTCTAGGTAAATCAAAATTTTGTGGTTAGTGAGGACCACAACTTGATGTTTGGCTCCCTCCAACCAATGTCTCCACTCCTCAAATGCCCATTTCATGGCCAACAGTTCCCGATTCCCCACATCATAGTTACGTTCAGATTAAGAGAACTTTCGGGAAAAGAAAGCACAGGGATTCATTTTAGATGTTACCGGATCCCTTTGGGACAACACCGCTCCTGCACCAATCTCAGAAGCATCCACCTCCACCTGAAACGGGAGTGAGACATCAGGTTGCCGCAGAACCGGGGCGGAAGTAAATCTACGCTTCAGCTCCTGAAAGGAAGCAACCGCCTCCGGAGACCAATTCAACACATCCGCACCCTTCCTGGTTAGGTCAGTCAATGGTTTGGCAATACTAGAAAATTTTGCTATAAATTTCCGATAAAAATTAGCAAAACCCAAAAACTTCTGGAGGGCCTTCAAAGAAGTGGGCTGAACCCAATCATAAATGGCCTGTACCTTGGCCGGGTCCATTTCAATAGTTGACGGAGACAAAATAAATCCCAAAAAAGAAATCCTCTGTACTCCAAAAAGGCATTTTGATCCTTTGACATACAGAGAATTCTCTCTCAAGATCCGGAACACAGTCCGAATATGTTCCACATGAGCATCCCAATCCTTGGAGAAGATCAAAATATCGTCCAGATAGATAATCAAAAATTTATCGACAAAGTCTCGGAAAATATCGCTCATGAAGCACTGGAAGACAGAAGGGGCATTAGTGAGCCCAAAAGGCATCACCAGGTACTCAAAATGTCCCTCCGGAGTATTAAACGCCATCTTCCATTCATCCCCCTGCTTAATGCGGATAAGATTATACGCCCCCCTGAGGTCAAGCTTGGTAAACCAGCAAGCACCTCTGACTCTAGAGAATAGATCCGAAATCAGGGGTAACGGATACTGATATTTAATAGTAATTTTATTGAGGGCACGATAATCAATACAAGGCCTTAAAGAACCATCCTTCTTGGCCACAAAAAAAAAAAACGGCACCTAAGGGTGAAGAGGATGGTCTAATATGACCCTTCTCCAACGCCTCCTTAATATAGGACCGCATAGCCTCGTGCTCGGGTACAGATAAATTGAAGAGCCGACCCTTAGGAAATTTACACCCCGGGCTTAGTTCAATTGCACAGTCATAACTCCTATGAGGAGGCAAGGACGCAGACTCATTCTCACTAAATACATCATAGAAGTCCGCCAAATAGTCAGGAACCTCATGCGACTGAGGAGAGGTGGAAAAAACCGGAGCCTCACTAAAGGTACACCGGCAACCCCAACTCACCACAGACACAGACTTCCAATCCAAAACTGGATTATGAATCTGCAACCAGGGAAACCCCAGAACAACGGCATCATGCAGACCATGCAACACCAAAAATCTGCAATTTTCTTGGTGGTCTGGGACGACCCGCATGACCAACTTGGTCCAAAACTGAGGTTTATTTTTAGCCAGAGGGGTAGCATCAATCCCCCTCAAAGGGATAGGCGTCTGCAGAGGTGTCAACGGAAATCCACAACGTTTAGCAAAATCCAAGTCCATTAGGTTTAGCGCTGCTCCCGAATCCACAAAAGCCTTGGCAGAAAATGTGGACAGGGAACAGATCAGAGTAATCGCCAAAAGAAACTTAGGCTGAACCCCACCAACAGAAAACGTGTGTGCAAAGCGTTTCTCACGTTTAGGACAAATAGAAATAATATGTGAGGCATCTCCACAGAAAAAACACAGCTTATTACGCCTTCTGAATTCCTGACGTTGCGCCTTAGACAAAACTCTATCACATTGCATAGGTTCAGACGTCTGTTCAACCGGGAGCAACACCTCTTGTGTAATCCTGCGTTCACGTAAACGCCGATCAACCTGAATGGCTAAAGACATAGAATCGTCCAGACCAGAGGGAACAGGAAATCCCACCATAGTATCTTTTACGGCTTCTGACAAACCCTTCTGAAAGAGAGCAGCCAAGGCACAATCATTCCAGGTAGTAAGGACCGCCCACTTTCGGAACTTTTGACAGTACAACTCTGCAGATTCTCGACCCTGGTTCAATGCTAACAGGGTCTTTTCAGCCTGATCACTAGCATTAGGTTCGTCGTACAGCAACCCCAAGGCTTGAAAAAATGCGTTCACATTAGTCAGAATAGGGTCATCTGGTTTCAAAGAAAACGCCCAATCCTGGGGATCGCCGCGCAGCAAAGAGATGACAATTTTAACCTGTTGCGCGGGGCTCCCTGACGAGTTAGGCTTCAAAGCAAAAAATAATTTACAATTATTTTTGAAACTCAAAAATTTAGATCGATCCCCAAAAAATACATCAGGTGTGGGGATCTTTGGTTCAACAGCATGTGAACGAGCAAGATAGGCGGAAATTCCTCGCACTTCAGCAGCGAGCTGCTCCACACGATCAGACACTTGCTTTATCTCCATTGAGAGAAAAAAAAATTCCCCCTACGGCCTCAGAGATATAGAGGAAAGAATATACACACTTTTTTTTTTTTTAAACACAATTCTTTCCTGCTATTGAGTACCCAAGGATCTGCGGTTCGGCGGGTGATTCTGTTATGATTGAGTCACCGTAGGAGGCAAAAACAGAAATGCTAGCTAAGTCCAGAAAACCAGAGAAGTTGGCAACTATCAGATTGCAGACCCCTGAACCTATCAACACAACTAGCAGTAGCCGTGGGGGGTTCCTACGATGACCTAGACCCCTCGATCACAGCCGGAGAGATACATAGGCCTAAAGAAGGAAAGGGGAAATCTAGCTGCCCCAGAGCAGACCCCAAAGCAATAGGCAGCCCCCCACATATAATGACGGTGAAGCATGATGAAAACACTTAGACAGAAAGACAGACTGAGCAAAGACGGGGCCCAAGAACTACCTAGATAGGAACGGATAGGAAGGCTGCTGTCTGCAATCTGCCAAAACCCTATCAGAGGCAAAAGCCAACAAGCTGATATAAAAATGGCCCTGAAGCAACTAAGCTTCAAAAACTAAATCAGCACTCAGGTACTTTCAGAAGACAGCGCTAACGGAACACTGCACACTCCAGCAGGGAGTGGCAGAATCCAAAAAGCAAGAAAAACAAAAACAAAACTTAAATGCAAAAGGCAAAACAGAAAACTTAGCTTTAGGAGAGCAGGAATCAGACTGGTGTCCAAGAGTCCACAGAGAAATCACCCGCAGGGCAGAAAGGGCGTAGGCTGCCTTAAATCCAGTCAGTGACTCCACTCAGCCAATCGTCTTCATTAGTCCCAGGTGCCTGATAATCAGGCTCACTACCTTCCTTCACTAGAATAGGGAGTTCACCAGGCCTCAGTGACGGAGGGGAAAATGAACTCACAACACAGCATTTTCTCTGCCGTCACAGTCCAGCAGCCACAGTTGCCGCATTCGAAACACCATTTGTGGAGAATAGATAGCTCAGCTGGGGATCTTTGCTTTGGCACAAGCGTGTGGCTATGAAGTCACTTCAGCAGACTAGCAAGTTCCACATGAATATGGACACGGCATATTTATTGTGCACACTTGTTATTCTATGTTACACATGCCAAACATGAAATAAAACATCTAAGGCCATCTGGCCACTAACTAACAATAGCAGGCTAACTACAAAATAAACCTATATAACAGCAAAGAAGTCCATGTAATCTTACTGTGTCAGCTCCCAGCTCAGCAGACGAGATAGACTGAGAGATCCCAGCTCCTCCTGATTATATCAGCTGGACCCGTCAGGAAACCAAAACCTGGATTGAATAAGTGGAGGGGGAACTACCAGTCCTTTCCATGCTGATCACTAAGGAAAACAGGACTGGATTGCAGTGAAATAAACTGGCTTCATCATCAGTACAGGGAGACATATGAAATGAAACGGGGAGAAACATACCTGTTTTCTAGTACCTCTCCCCTTGGCACCTCACACACCATATAGGGGGGCTGCCCAGTGCCAACTATATTGCATCCCATGTGAACAGAGCCCACAATTTTACAGAACCATTTGGGCCCAACTGCATCCTGCAAAAATCTATAAAGTGCATAAAAACATATAAATATATGTAAGGTATTGGTTAATATTAAGGCCTTAATACGGAAGCTGGCAAACTGCGTCAAAGTTCCTTACACGTGCCAGTCCTACTCTAACATGAAAACCACAGAAAGAGGAAAAAATCCTCCACAAAGATCAGGAAAAAAACAGACAGGCCTAAATGCATCTGCACTAAAACAGGGTGCAGCAGGCCCAAGTAAAATGGCACTGGGCAGCCCCTCTATATGGTGTTACTAAGAGGCTGTGAACCAGAAGCTCTGCATTCCCTGTGTGAACACTGCCACATACGGATTATTTTTTCTGCACTGGTGTACCACATGGCCAATCCCTGATTGTAGGCTGGCTGTCTCATTTGGTATTATTGCACCTGTGCAGTTGCCATTTTACTTGGGTCCGCTGCACCCTGTTTTAGTGCAGATGCATTTAGGCCTGTCTGTTTTTTTCCTGATCTTTGTGGAGGATTTTTTCCTCTTTCTGTGGTTTTCAAGCATTCTGTAATGCTGTAGATAAGCCCCCAATGTAACCTGAAAGACAAGAAAAAAGAGTTAGATTATACTCACCCCGGCATCCGGTCCAGGCCGATGGGTGTCGCCGTCCGGTCTGGCACCTTACTTCTTCATACGATGCCGTCCTCTTCTTTCCTTCCTGACGTGGCTCCTGCGCAGGCGCACTTCTCTGCCCTGTTGAGGGCAGAGCAGAGTTCTGCAGTGCGCAGGTGCCGGGAGCGGTCCCCCCACACATTAAGTATCCCCCATCCCTACTCCAAATCCCCCCACACATTAAGTATCCCCATCCCTACTTCAACTTTCCCCACACATTAAATAACCCCCATCACCACTCCAAATCCCCCCCACACATTAAGTATCCCCATCCCCACTCCAAATCCCCCCACACATTAAGTATCCCCCATCCCTACGCCAAATCTCCCCACACATTAAGTATCCCCCATCCCTACTCCAATTCTCCCCACACATTATGTACCCCCATCCCCACTCCAAATCCCCCCACACATTAAGTATCCCCATCCCTACTCCAATTCTCCCCACACATTAAGTACCCCCCATCCCCACTCCAAATCCCCACATACATTAAGTGTCCCCCATCCCTACTCCAATTCTCCCCACACATTATGTACCCCCATCCCCACTCCAAATCCAACACACACATTAAGTATCCCCTTCCCTACACCAATTCTCCCCACACATTATGTACCCCCATCCTCACTCCAAATCCCCCCCACATTAAGTATCCCACAGCCTTACTCCAAATCTCCCCACACATTAAGTACCCCCCATCCCCACTCCAAATCTCCACACACATTAAGTATCCCCCATCCCTACTCCAATTCTCCCCACACATTATGTACCCCCATCCCCACTCCAAATGCAACACACACATTAAGTATCCCCATCCCTAC
The DNA here is from genome assembly GCF_039654945.1 of Dendrobates tinctorius. Taxonomy (NCBI): domain Eukaryota; kingdom Metazoa; phylum Chordata; class Amphibia; order Anura; family Dendrobatidae; genus Dendrobates; species Dendrobates tinctorius. The sequence goes on along the minus strand of NW_027361671.1, from coordinate 3,651,417 downwards.
TCCAATTCTCCCCACACATTATGTACCCCCATCCTCACTCCAAATCCCCCCCACATTAAGTATCCCCCAGCCTTACTCCAAATCTCCCCACACATTAAGTATCCCCCATCCCCACTCCAAATCCCCCACACACATTAAGTATCTCCCTTCCCTACTTCAGATCTCCCCACACATTATGTACCCCCCATCCCCACTCCAAATCCCCCCCACACATTAAGTATCCCCCATCCCTACTCCAAATCCCCCCCACACATTATGTACCCCCTCCCTCTTAATCTTCAATGGTTTCTTCCGCTCCAGAGTGGAGCACTTACCACCAATGCTGATCGCGCTTCTGGGCGCCAGTGAGTGACATCAGCAGAGTGATCACATGACCTGATCACGCTGCTGGTGTTGCTCTGACCCAGTGGTCAGAGCTTGAGTTGTAATCGCGTCTGTACAGACGCGAGTACAATTGATTCCTGGGAGCTGGCACGCTGCAACTTCTCTGTGCCAGCTGTCAGCTTGACAGCCAACACAGAGAACGGCTGACTCCCAGTCTGGGGGGTGGCAGAATGCAGCCGCTGGGGGAAACACTGCGGACCGCCGCATTAGGAGTCCTGACTGCGCCCCCCTGCTGGTTGCTCCCGGGGCACATGCCCCAGCTGCCCCCCCAGATACACCCCTGGGCACCTGTGCGCAGGAGAGAATGGCACCTCATACCTCCTATACTGTGTGCAGGAGAGAATGGCACCTCGTACCTCCTATACTATGTGCAGGAGAGGGCACCTCATACTACCTTTATTGGTGCAAGCCTGCATCAATGTTACTGACACAAGATATGACGTATTTGTATGACATATGTCAGAAAGGGGCTTAAGAGGACCTGTTACTTGCTCCAATAATTCAGTTAAATACCTTGTAAAAATTCCCGAGGTCCCCTGATTCTGTTGCTTTTTCCTTTATGTACTGCATCACACTATTGCAGAGATATTGACATTTGCTGGTTTTGGAGCTCAGTATGTGAAATTTTCCTATGCTGTCTAACTGGGTGTTTCTTCAGTCTTCTCTGGAGGCTTGTGCTTTCACCCTTTCCTCCCAGAGGCTGACAGTCACAGCTTTGCAGTGTCTGAGACTGCTAAAGCTCTGGCAGCATTTAGGAGGGAGGTTTGAGAGTGCATGCGGCAAGAGAAAACTCTGAAGAAAGGCTAAACAATTACTTAAAAATAATATTCAGATACGCCTTTTTATTTTTCAGTAGATTAATTTGCATGTTTTATTCTTGGGACAAGTTGTAGGTACAATTTTGGTACAATATTTATGGCTTTTTAAAACAATAAATATGAAATTGAATTTTTTTTATTTTATTTTTTATACAGTTCAACATGCAGTATAATTGACATATCAACTTCATTTTGTGTGTTGATTACTATGGTGAGAACCAATTTGTATTTTTTATGTTTTGCTACTTTTTTTTTACAAGGAAATACCTTTTTTGTCAGATTATTTTTTATTGTTTTTTTTAACAGGAGGGGAATACAATACACACGAGAAGTTTTATAAAGAAATGTTGGAAACATTAGGGAAAAGTGAAGGAGGGATAAACTTTAATTATCTATGCTCACGTTACATTTTGGCTGCATTTTTTCTGCAGTCAAAACCTGCTCTCTTGGCAGTAAGGGTGTGTGCAGACGCTGCAGAATCTGCTGCGGATTAATCCGCACGGATTTTGCAAAAACCGCAGATAATCCGCAGGTCAAAAGACCTGCGGATTATCTGCGGTTTTGCCTGCGGTTTGGTCCTGCGGATTCACTATCTCCACAATGGTGGAGATAGGAACCCGCTGCGGATTCCGCAGAAAGAATTGACATGTCAATTCTTTCTGCGGTTTCAAAACCGCAGCAAAATCCGTACGGATTTTTCCGCAACGTCTACACAGCGTTTTTTTTACCATTCATTTGAATGGTACTGTACACCGCAGCTAAAGCTGCTGCGGGTCCGCAGCGGCCAAAACCGCTGCGGAAACGCAGCGGAATCCTCAGCGTGTGCACATACCCAAAGAAGCTGCTTACAAAAAGCAGGTTTTGCTGTGTTTTACAGGATCCCAAAATTCAGCATTGCTTCAACGACAGAAGCATGAACACAGATCACCAATGCAAGATATATGTGAAGCCAAAAAAACATTTTTGGAAAAAAGGGCAATTTGATCAAATTATTTCATGGAAAAACATTTTTATGTCTGAAAAAAATACTGACAATTCTAAATAAGAAAGATCACATGAGTTCATGAAAAATACACAATTACAAATGTAACAGGGGGGGGAGGTAAACTGGTCTGGAATAATTTAATAAGAGCATTAAGGTTGTAGGACACTGTTTACTTTCATACTTTGGTTGGCCCTTGAGTTGATCAGGTATTGTTCAGTTTAACATTTTGGTCAGTCTATGTTTACTTTCAACGCATCACTATTTTAATTAAACTATACTAATCCTAACTTCCTAATTGCCATGCTAATGTGAGGAGACCAAGACATCATGGTTTAACCCCTTCATGACCGGAGGTATTTTCGGTTTTGCGTTTTTGTTTTTTTTGCTCCCCCTTCTTCTCAGAGCCATAACTTTTTTATTTTTCTGTCAATATTGCCATATGTGGGCTTGTTTTTTGTGGGACAAGTTGTACTTTTGAAGGACACCATTGGTTTTGCCATGTCGTGTACTAGAAAAAGGGAAAAAAATTCCAAGTGCGGTGAAATTGCAAAAAAAGTGCAATCCCACACTTGTTTTTTGTTTGAATTTTTTATTAGGTTCACTAAATGCTAAAAATAACTTGCCATTATGATTCTCCAGGTCATTACTAGTTCATAGATACCAAACATATCTAGGTTCTTTTTAATCTAAGTGATGAAAAAAATTCCAAACTTTGTTAAAAAAAAATTGTGCCATTTTCCGATACCCGTAGCGTCTCCATTTTTTGGGATCTCGACTTGGGTGATAGCTTATTTTTTGCTCACTGAGCTGGTGTTTTTTTTGGTGCAGATACAATCTTTTATTCGCCTGTTATTGCATTTCAATGTAATGTCGCGGCAACCAAAAAAACGTAATTCTGGCATTTTGACTTTTTTCTCGTTACGCTGTTTAACGATCTGGTTAATCAATTTTTTTTTTTGATAGATCGGGCGATTGTGAACGTGGCGATACCAAATATGTGTATGTTTGATTTTTTTATTTTTTGAATGGGGTGAAAAGGGGATGATTTGAACTTTTATATTTTTAATTTTTTTAATATTTAATTTTTTTTTTATCACGTTTCAATAGTCTCTATGGGAGACTAGAAGCTGCCACAACCCGATCGCCTCTGCTACATACAGGCAATGATCACATTGCCTCTATGTGTTAGGATATCCAGAACTGACATCCAGTCAGTGTCTGGACCCTGAGACATCTGTGCTGCTGCAGGGGCTTACCGGGGTCCCTAGGGAGAGGAGCACGTCCCAGAGGCTGTGGACTAACAGGACCTGCACCACGTGACTACCAGGGGGCAGAGCCGGACGCAGAGAGAGCAGGAGCAGAGAGATGCTGGCCTGAGAATAAAGACTCTACCAGCAGGTATAGCACCAACAGAAGCGCCGATGAGTGCTAGATAGGAGGGATGTCAGGGACAGGCTAAGGATCACAACTAGAGTTGAGTGAAACAGGTCGGTCAGATTCAAAAATCGTCAACTTTCGCCAAAGTCGGGTTTCGCCAATCGAAACCCGACCCTAGTGTGAGGTCGGCCATGAGGTCGCCGATCAGCGTGCCAAAGTCGCGTTTCAAATTATGCTTTCAGCGCCTTTTCTCACCCAATGATGGAGGACGCACACTGTGGGCAACGCGATGACATGCGCAGCGGCAAGCACCATCTTAGAGAAGGGCATTGAAGTGATTTGCTGGCTTTGTGTGGCATCACAGTGGGTATAAAAGGCTGTGAACGCCGACCGCCATCTTACTTCTGCCGATTTTACGAAAGGGAGAGGTGCTGCTGCTGATTCTGAACAGGGAGAGCATTAGGCAGGGAAGAAGAAAAAAAACTGCTTCTGCAGTCAAAGGGGAGGATTTTTGTTGTGTGCAGCAGCACTTGTGGTGATTAGGCTGCCTTTTAAGGCTACCTGCTAGCTGCATTGCTCTGTGCACACTGCTGTTCAAACTGCTTTTTTCAAAGCACTCCAAATTGTATTATTTTGTCCTGGTGAGTTACTGAGCATTCATTTTTTCACACACCATCTAGCGGTGTATACTCCTCACCAGTGGCGTAGCAACTGTTTGTGGCGCCCGGGGCGGTCGAAAAATTTGCCGCCCCTTTGGTCGTTGATAATTCGGAAGCATCCGAAGAGCCCACACTACACTCAAAGATCTAATTTTTAGTCTGCTACTAACTCTGCTATTATTTCTAAATTTCTAGACTTTCAACTTCTTGCAGTTCTCTATATGTATGTATTAGCTTGATGATGCTGGATGAAGACCTAATGGTTTTTTTTAATACTAATTTTTAATAATGTGACAGAAAAAAAAACAGAAAGTACAAATTATTTTGGCGGACAGGGGGCGGACACTGACAGCTTGGGGTCCCTGTGCAAGAAATGTGTCCGGGCCCCCCTCCTTTTATGGCGTCAAAGCTACGTGTGGGTATATATACATATATATATAGATTATTGATGTTATATAGCCACACACACACACATACAGGTATATATTACATAGTCTCCTTTATTATGTATATCCCAATCCCCCACACCCCTCATTGTCCTCCTCCCCTCACATCCCATTATTGTCCTCTCCCCCACCTCCATCATTTTCTTCTCCACCACTATCTTTGCTTTCTCCCCCACCACTCCCATCATTGCCCATTCCACCACCTCCATCATTTCCTCCTCCTCCACCACCCCCATTTATTGCCCTTTCCACCACCACCATCATTGCATTCTCACCCACAACCCCATCATTGCCCTCTCGACCATCACCCCATCATTGTCTTCTCCCCATCACTGCCTTCTCCATCACCCCATCACTGCCTTCTCCCCATCACTCCCATCATTGCCTGCTCCATCACCCCATCACTCCCATCATTGTCTGCTCCATCACCCCATCATTGCCTGCTCCATCACCCCCATCATTGCCTGCTCCATCACGCCATCACTCCCATCATTGCTTTCTCCATCACCCCATCACTGCCTTCTCCATCACCCCATCACTGCCTTCTCCATCACCCCATCACTGCCTGCTCCATCACCCCCATCATTGCCTGCTCCATCACCCCATCACTCCCATCATTGCCTTCTCCATCACCCCATCACTGCCTTCTCCATCACCCCATCACTGCCTTCTCCATCACCCCATCACTGCCTGCTCCATCACCCCCATCATTGCCTGCTCCATCACCCCCATCACTCCCATCATTGTCTGCTCTATCACCCCATCACTGCCTGCTCCATCACTCCCATAATTGTCTGCTCCATCACCCCATCATTGCCTGCTCCATCACCCCCATCACTCCCCTCATTGCCTGCTCCATCACCCCATCACTGCCTGCTCCATCACCCCATCATTGTCTGCTCCATCACCCCATCACTGCCTGCTCCATCACCCCATCATTGTCTGCTCCATCACCCCATCACTGCCTGCTCCATCACCCCATCATTGTCTGCTCCATCACCCCATCACTGCCTGCTCCATCACCCCATCACTGCCTGCTCCATCACCCCCATCACTGCCTTCTCCATCACCCCCATCACTCCCATCATTGTCTGCTCCATCACCCCATCACTGCCTGCTCCATCACTCCCATAATTGTCTGCTCCATCACCCCATCATTGCCTGCTCCATCACCCCCATCACTCCCCTCATTGCCTGCTCCATCACCCCATCACTGCCTGCTCCATCACCCCATCATTGTCTGCTCCATCACCCCATCACTGCCTGCTCCATCACCCCATCATTGTCTGCTCCATCACCCCATCACTGCCTGCTCCATCACCCCATCATTGTCTGCTCCATCACCCCATCACTGCCTGCTCCATCACCCCATCATTGTCTGCTCCATCACCCCATCACTGCCTGCTCCATCACCCCATCACTGCCTGCTCCATCACCCCATCACTGCCTTCTCCATCACCCCATCACTGCCTTCTCCCCATCACTCCCATCATTGCCTGCTCCATCACCCCATCACTCCCATCATTGTCTGCTCCATCACCCCATCATTGCCTGCTCCATCACCCCCATCATTGCCTGCTCCATCACGCCATCACTCCCATCATTGCCTTCTCCATCACCCCATCACTGCCTTCTCCATCACCCCATCACTGCCTTCTCCATCACCCCATCACTGCCTGCTCCATCACCCCCATCATTGCCTGCTCCATCACCCCATCACTCCCATCATTGCCTTCTCCATCACCCCATCACTGCCTTCTCCATCACCCCATCACTGCCTTCTCCATCACCCCATCACTGCCTGCTCCATCACCCCCATCATTGCCTGCTCCATCACCCCCATCACTCCCATCATTGTCTGCTCCATCACCCCATCACTGCCTGCTCCATCACTCCCATAATTGTCTGCTCCATCACCCCATCATTGCCTGCTCCATCACCCCCATCACTCCCCTCATTGCCTGCTCCATCACCCCATCACTGCCTGCTCCATCACCCCATCATTGTCTGCTCCATCACCCCATCACTGCCTGCTCCATCACCCCATCATTGTCTGCTCCATCACCCCATCACTGCCTGCTCCATCACCCCATCATTGTCTGCTCCATCACCCCATCACTGCCTGCTCCATCACCCCATCACTGCCTGCTCCATCACCCCATCACTGCCTGCTCCATCACCCCCATCACTGCCTGCTCCATCACCCCCATCACTGCCTGCTCCATCACCCCATCACTGCCTTCTCCATCACCCCCATCATTGTCTGCTCCTTCACCCCATCACTGCCTTCTAGACCATCACTCCCATCACTGCCTGCTCCATCATACACACAGACATACACACAGACATACACACACAGAGACATACATACATACATACACACATACATACACACAAGACACCACCTCTCTCCTCTCACCTGTCCGCAGCATCGCCAGCGCTTCCTCCCTCACACAGCAGCGGCCGCTGAATGATGACGTCATTCAGCGGCGCTCCTCTGTGTGAAACAGGAAGCGCGGCCTCCGGGCAGGAAGCAGGACGGACCCTTGCCGCTCCGTTCCTGCTATTCACTCTTGCAGGCAGCGGAGCTGCCGTGATCGCATCGCTCCCTGCCCGCCGCTGCACTGCACTGCAGGGTGGAATTGCTGCTGCCGCGCCGCCCCCACACACATGCCGCCTGGGGCGGACCGCCCCCCCCGCCCCCCACGCTACGCCAGTGCTCCTCACACACTACCGTATACTGGCTGGTATCACGGACAAATAGAAGCTATCTGGGTGTGACTCTGGAAGAAAAAGCCGAGGAGTTTTTCCGTTTTTCCAGACCTACACCTTAGAGTCATGTCCGTTTTTCAAACAGTTTTGTATATCTGCTGTTTGATAATGGACAAAACTAGAAAGAGACAGCGTGTGTCAGTCCATATACAAATACACGGAGCTTGACAACTTTACATACAGACACCATACAGCGGTGTACGCTCCTCACACACTACCGAGTACCGCCTTCTAGCACGGACAAATAGAAGCTACCTGTGTGTGACTCTGGAAAAAAAAACAAGGAGTTTTTCCATTTTTCTAGACCTACACCTTAGAGTTGTGTCCATTTTTCAAACAGTTTTGTATATCTGCTGTTTGATAACGGTCAAAACTAGACAGAGACAGCGTGTGTCAGTCCGTATACAAATACACGGAGCTTGACAATTTTACATACACACACCGTACAGCGGTGTACGCTCCTCACACACAACCATGTACCGTCTTCTAGCACGGACAAATAGAAGCTACCTGTGTGTGACTCTGGAAAAATAAGGCGAGGAGTACAAATACACGGAGCTTGACAATTTTCCTTACACACGTCGTATAGAGCTGTCTGATTCTCCAACAGTATTGTATATCTGCCGTTCGCATTACAGTCACTTTTATACCTAGTCAGCGTGTGTGTGTGACACTCCGTAAATACATATATGGAGATTGTTAGTTGCACAAAAATCGTATACAGCTGTACACTTCTGATACAGTTCCGTATATCTGCTTGTTGGATGACGGTCCAATACATACTGTGAGAGCGTCTGTGACTAACATAATATATACGTTGATTTAATTTGTTTAAAACACCTTACACAGCTGGACGCTCCTCATACAGTACCATCTCTCTGCTGGTATTTTTGGTACATTTTCACAAACATGAAGAAGTAAGGTGGAAGAGGCCACGGACGTGGGCAGGGGGGGCGCAGCTGGTACTGATGGTGGTGGTGCATCGGCTGGTTCTGGCAAAAGCACAATAGCAGCTTAGGCAGGAGGTGTTGAGCCTGCGTCATCCTCTGACCCAAGAAGGCCTGTAAGGTTGCCTTTTCTTGGAGTAGGAAAACCGCTTTTAAAGCCGGAGCATCAGGAACAGGTTTTGGCGTACACTGCCGAAACAGCCAGCAGCTCTATTGCCTCCTCTTCTGAACGGTCGAAACCTGCAAGCACGGAGTCATCAGTGCAGGGTTCTGGTCATAAAAAAACCCCTTTCCTTGTGTCCTTCACCCCCACCAAAAGTTAAGCATGCGGCAGCCCACACTTCAGATTACTCTATGGAGCTCTTTTCACATACCATGCCTGGGTTATCCAGTCAAGTCCTGAATTCCCCAGTCCAAGATGAATCTTACATGGAGTGCACTGATGCACAGCCACTGCTAGATGATTCTGCTGGTACATTGACCCACAGCACTACATTGGCCTCGTAGTCTATTGAGCCAGAATCTGACCCTGATGAAACCCAGGTGCCCCTTCTCGCATACTATACCACCTTACATGGTGACACAGAGGAAGGTAAAGAGGAAGGTGCAGATGACTTTGAAGAAGAGCTGATGGATGACCCAGTTCTGGACCCAGATTGGCATCCATTGGGGGAGGAGGGTGGCGCTGGCAATAGTTCAGATAGGGAGAAGGATCCGCAGCAGGCATTGACATCGCAGCAGCGGTTATCTAGCAGGCCCGTAGCTGTCCTAAAACGTGGAACAAAAACTAAAAGAGTTGCAGGACAGCTTTGCCAGAAGGTCAACTTAGCACAGCGTGCAAAGCCAGAAAATGTTTACCATAGTAGGAAGAGTGCAGTGTGGCACTTCTTTGTCCAAAATCCTACTGATGAGGCAAAAGTTACCTGTAAGAAGTGCAGAAGGACCTTTAGCCGAGGTAAACAACTCAAAAATTTGAATACCAGTTGCATGCTGAGACATTTAATCAACATGCACTTGCAAGCGTGGACGGACTACAAAACCTCAGGTAGCACATGTGCACCTGCTCCGACTGAAGGTAGTCAACACCGCTCAATCGCTACCCCCACTGTAAGACCACCGCCACCATTAAGCACACCACCAGCACTAAATATGGAGGTGTCGTCGCAAGGCCAAAGCACTCAGGGAATCCCAATGGTTTTGCAACACAACACTGAATCTAGGCCATCACCACCAATACCATCACCAACCCTCTCTCACTCCATCCAATCCACCGCTACTTCCCCCATATGCAGCTCTCCAGTTCAGCTCACCCTACCAGACACTCTGAGTAAGACAAGAAAGTATCCATCCTCTCATCAGCGTACACTGTGTTTAAACGTCTACATTGCCAAACTAATCTCATTAGAGATGATGCCCTACTGTTTGGTTGAAAGCGAAGCTTTCTGCGACCTCATGGCGTCCCGCGCTATGTCCTATCCAGTCGGCACTTCTTTTCTCGAAAAGCCATTCCTGCCCTCCACCGGCATGTGAAAGACCGCATTGTCCATGCACTAAACAGTCAGTGAGTGGAAAGGTGCACCTCACAATGGATGCATGGACCAGTAGGCATGGCCAGGGCCGTTATGTTACCATCACTGCGCACTGGGTTAATGTGGTGGATGCAGGCTCCATTGGGGACAGCGGCGGTGGAACAGTGCTGCCTAGCCCACGGTATAGGAAACAGTTGGCTGTAGGCTTTCGCTCCTCCTCCTCGTCTATCAGCAAAAGCTCGTCCACAGAGCGCAGTCGCACGAGCACTACATCCACAGCTGGCAGTGTTGCACACGAGGTGTCGCACTATCGAACAGCTAGTGGTAAGCGTCAGCAGGCTGTGTTAAAAATGATGTCTTTGGGCGACAACAGACACACCGCGGAGGTACTGGCCGACTACTTGCAACAACAAACAGAGTCATAGCTGGGCATTCTACATCTTGAGGCAGGCAAGGTAGTCAGGGATAATGGCCGTAATTTTGTGGCAGCCATAGCCCGTGCAAAACTCACACACATACCTTGCCTGGTTCACACTTTGAACCTGGTGGTGCAGTGCTTCCTTAATAATTATCCTGAGTTAACATCCCTGCTCCATAAGGTGCGAAGACTGTGCTCGCACGTCCGTCGCTCGGCTGGACACTCCAGTCGTATGCAGAAGCTGCAGCGATTGCTCCACCTCCCCAAGCACCGCCTAATCATAGACGTTGCAACAAGGTGGAACTCCACCCTGCACATGGTTAAGAGGCTGTGCGAACAGAGGCAGGCTGTAATGCATTTGTGGGAGGATACACGGACAGGCAGTTTGAGGGAAGACATGAAATTGTCGGGTGTGCAGTGGTCAAAGCTGAAAGACCTCTGTAAAGTCCTTCAGTGTTTTGAGGAATGCACACAGCTGGTAAGCGCAGACGACGCCATCATAAGCAGTAGCATCCCACTTATGGGTCTGCTCATGCAAAGTTTGATGCACATTAAAGATCAGGCATCTGCAGCGGAGGAGGAGGAGGGAAGCCTTGATGACAGTCAGCCATTGTCTGGTCAGGGAACTGTTCTGAACGAGGTGGAGGAAGAAGAGGAGGAGGATTAGGATGAGGGGGATGATTATTTTGGGCAGGAGGATATTTCTCAGGGGACAAGAGAAAATGTTGTCGTTCCAAGGTCAGGGACAGTGTTTGTATGTGACTGTAGGGATGTGGATTTGCCAGAAACTGCTCCTCCACCCACCACGGGCAATGCATCATTGACACCTGTAACATTGGCCCACGTGTGCGATTATGCCTTGTGGATCCTAAAAAGGGACCCCCGCATTGCCAAAATGATGAGGGATGACGACTACTGGCTGGCCAGCATCCTCGGTCCACGCTACAAAGGCAAATTACACAACATCATGCCACAAGAGAACCTAGAGATAATATTGGCAAACAAACAAGCAACTCTGGTAAACCGTTTGAGGCTTTCCCAGCACACAGCAGCGGTGCTGGTTCTCCCACGAGTCGCAGTGGGCACAATGGAAGAGGTGTTCGTGGTGCACACAGCAGAAGTGGCGTTGGAGACAGGGGTTTAATGACCATGTTGTGGAATGATTTCTCAAGTACCGCTCACACGACTGCTAATACTGCATCGATTAAAAGTGACAGGAGGCAGCAGTTGTCAACTATGGTTACAAACTACTTTTCCTCCCATATCGATGTTCTCCTTCACAGGTCATTCCCCTTTGACTATTGGGCCTCTAAACTGGACGCCTGACCTGAATTGGCACAATATGCCATACAGGAGCTCGCTTGCCCTGCTGCTAGTGTGTTATCTGAAAGAGTCTTCAGTGCTGCTGGATCAATCCTGACAGAAAAAAGGACCCGTCTGTCGACCCAAAATGTTGATGATCTAACCTTCATTAGAATGAAACATGCATGGGTTTTAAAGGGTTTTGTCCCACTTTCCCCTGATGACACATAGGTTACCAGAAAAGTGCCTCGGTTTTTTCCTCCTCTTCCTCGGACTTGCCCAATTACGTCCTTTGCAGCAGCTGAATGTCCAGCCAACACATCTACATATGCCAATTTTTAAACCTCCCTAACTGGGCTTCCCACCCTTCCCCCAACGGCTGGGGTCAAGACCTGGCGCACCCGGGCAAGTGCTGTTGCTCTGAACAAGGTGGATGGGCCCACTGATGGCCGACGGCAATGGCACAGGGCCCCTCATAGTACAATACAGTGTCTCAGATGGTGGGAGGGCCCACTCGCCGTCCGACACACCAGCGTACTATGAGGGGCCCTGTGCCAGTACCATCGACCACGAGTGTGCCCCCCCTGCTTGGTCATGGCCACAGTACTTTCAAGTTGCAATACTTACCTCTCCCTGCTCCACCGCTGTGTAGTCTGGGCAGTTAAATCCTTCACAGTGACGGCCACTAGAAATTTGGTGTATTGATCAATGATGGTTAAGATGTAGCTATGGCCTGTCCTGCTGGCCTCTACCTTCAGATGATCAATGACTACAATTTGAAATGGACGTCAACTTACAAGCGGATGCAGTGGTGGTTTATGATCACCTTTCACAGTTGTGATAGTCACAGACGTGTGACATTCCTGCCACCATTTTTCAATGTCTCCTCTCATGCCAGTCCAATAGAATCGCCTACGGCCTGTGGCTTCTGTCTTTTGCACTCCAAAATGACCAGACACATCATGATAGGCAGTGAGGACCATGGGTACATCTCTCCCTGTGATCACAATTTGATGGAGACGAGTAACGGTGATGTGATCCACGCTACTGCGATAAAGCAATCCTTTCTTCACAGAGAACCTTTTTCGCTTTCTCCACAGACACAGTAATTGAGGGTCTGCATCGCCTCTGCAGCATCTACCGGGAGGTTTTCCCGCGATGAGTAATTCCAAAATTTCTGCTAACACTCGACTTTGCGTCTATACTTGTAACCTTGTAGTTTCCAGTAGCGGAGATTCTTGACTGGCTTACTGAGATTGAACTATATACGGAGATTTAAAAGTACCACAACACTGTATACTGTGTACGCTATGAATACCTTTCCCTTTTTCTACTTTTTTAATTCTGGTGTAATACATAGTGATCCTGTGAGTGTCTGTGTCTGACTCCAGAAGTATAGATGGAAATTTAACCCTAGACTGGACACACCTGGTATGTGCTGATACTGTACCTTGTTTCAATAATTTGTATTAAGGTATCATCTGTAGGATAACCAACTGTGGAGGGGGACCCTCTTCTTGCCGCAGACAAACACGAGACTGAGACAGTTTGTATTGAACAGGTCCGTTTTTAGTGCCCATCCTTCTGTTGACAACAGCAATTCACCACAGCCGTTTCACATTTCTCTGTACACAGGCCCCGGTACCTTCACTTCCTTTGTAACTATAATCGTGGCGTCCTCTGTGGCTCTTCCACTGTGGCTGGCCTAGGCCCAACCACCACAGCGCTGCACCAGTCTGAGCACACAGTCCGTATAATAGCCCCAGGCCGTCTTCGTCTGCGGCTACCGTCCTCTGGGCCACCCCCCTGTGACCGCCTCAACTGTCAGTCCTCTCTGGAGCCTTTCCACTGTCTCTTTTTCCTCAGCAGAACTTCCTCTTTACTGTGGTCCCTTCGCTGACTGACTCTTCCAGAACCTTCACTCAGCCTTTTATACTTCCAGTTCTGGTAACTCCGCCCACCATCACCTAACAGTTTCTCTGACCAATGGCAGTTATTCAGTCCCACTCGTACACTCTCCACTTCCCTCCAATGGGCAAGCTAAAACACTGCACCCTTTCTCTTTATCTTAGCGGTTTCACACCTACACTGCGCTACACCTCTGCTTCTTACTACAGGCTGGTTTGTCTGTCGGTCCACCTTCCCTACATCATCCATAGCGAGTGAGCGTGTGTGGGTTACGCCTTCTATATATATGGTGAATCGGAGAAACAAATTTTTACACTATACTCGATACAGCTGGTATCTTGTTATACAGTACCTTTGTTCGACATTTAGCATTACGGTCAAATCCATACTGTGTAAGCGTCTGAGAGTGACTACGGGACTATTTATATGGAGATTTCAATTGTACCCTAAAAAATATATACTTGCTATCTTGTTATCCAGGACCTTTTTCACAACATTTTTTATTATGGTCAAAACCAAACTGAGTGAGCGTCTGAGGGTGACTACGGAAATATATACCGATATTTTCAATTTGGCCAACACTGTATACAGCAGAACGCTTTTGATACAGTAACCTTTTTAGCTATTTAGATTCTGGTGTAATCCATAATGAGCCTGTAAACGTCTGTCTGTTACTCCGGCAATATATTTGGAACTTTAATATTACCCCAACACTGTGTACAGCTGTACGCTTGTATTACATAACCCATTTACAGCTTTTCTGCTTTTCTTATTCTTGTGTAATCCACACTGGGTCTGAGAGCATTTGTGTCTGCCTCCTGAAATGTATACGGAGAATCAGTATGTTTACACTGTACTATATATACCTTGTATCTGGTGATACTGTACCCTTTTTCAACTTGTTATTTTATTGGGTAATCCATACTGAGCCTGTGAGCATCTGTGTATGCCTCATGAAATACATACGGAGATTTACTGTTATCCATAGACTGTATAGAGGTGTACGCTTCTGATACAGTACCATATATCTGCTGGTATTTTGTGTCCATTTTCAAAAACATGAGGAAGTATGGTGGAAGAGGATGCGGATGTGGGCATGGAGAGCCACCTGGTACTGATGGTGGTGGTGGTGCATTTGCTGGTATTGCCAAAAGCACAATAGCAGCTAAGGCAGGAGGTGTTGAGCCAGCGTCATGGTGTAGCTCTGGAAGGCCTGTAAGGCTCCCTTTTCTGGGAGTAGGTAGACTGCTTTTAAAGCCGGAGTATCAGGAACTGTTTGTGGCTTACATTGCTAAAACAGCCTCCAGCTCTATCGCCTCTTCTGAAGTTGTAAAACATGCAAGCACTGAGTCATAACTGCAGGCTTCTGGTCAGGAGCAACCCCTTTCCTTGTGTCCTTCACCCACACCAAAAGTGAAGGATGTGAAAGCACACACCTCAGATTACTCCATGGAGCTCTTTTCACATACCATGCCTGGGTTAATTAAAAATAGGGCCCATCATGTACTGGAGCAATGTAAATGGGGCAGATCAGACACTGGAGCAGCATCTAAGGGGGCACATTATACACTGGAGCATTACAAATGGGGCCCATTATATATGGAGCATTATTGGAGCCCATCATACACTGGAGCATCATCCATGAGGCCCATCATGTACTGGAGCAATGTAAATGGGGCAGATCCGACACTGGAGCAGCATCTAAGGGGCCCATTATACACTGGAGCATTACAAATGGGGCCCATTATATATGGAGCATTATTGGAGCCCATCATACACTGGAGCATAATCCATGAGACCCATCATGTACTGGAGCAATGTAAATGGGGCAGATCAGACACTGGAGCAGCATCTAAGGGGCACATTATACACTGGAGCATTACAAATGAGGCCCATTATATATGGAGCATTATGTGGAGCTCATCAGATACTGTATGGAACATTATATGTGACTAATTATTTGGTATGGAGAAATATATGGGGCTCATTATTCTGTATGGCGCACAATGTGGTGGCCATAACACTGTATGGAGTAATATACTGTCCTGTTTTTGAGCTATTATACAATTTAAAATAAATCAGTCATGTCATAAGCAGTGTAGTATGTGTCATTGTACTATACCTATATTTCTGTGGCATATCGGAGCATCATGAGTTGTGGTATGTGTTAAAGGGGAGCACTGACACTCTTTGGCCCAGGGCACACGAAAACCTGGAGCCAGCCCAACCCCCCCACAACTTTAGCCATATAACCCCCAGTTTTCAATGCGTAACTATTATTAGGAAGTAAATTAAGGTTGACAAGCTTCAGTTATAAGAATTGATGTTTTGGCATTGAAATGGGCACAGTAGGTGTGTTTACTGTCTTCCACTCCCTGCTGACTTTGCTTCCCCATTGACTTGCATTGGGTTTCATGTTTCAGTCGGCCTCCGACTTTTCCCTATAGTCGGCCGATTTCGTTCGACCCCACTTTTGCGAAAGTCGGGTTTCATGAAACCCGACTGGACCCGAAAAAAGGCAAAGTCGCTCATCTCTAGTCACAACCGTACAGCCAGCAGAAGTACCAGGGGCGTAGACAGGAGAATTACCAGAGACATAGCCGATGTCAGAAACAAGGAAAATAGACACACAGTACCGAATCAGCAAGCAAGCGCACAACGGGGACAGATCGGGTCAGAAGCCAAGATATCAAACACAGAAGCATGCACACTGCACAAGGTATAAATGCACAGGGTTCACTTAAACTAAGCAAAGGGCAAAAGTATAGCTGAAAGAGAACCCTGGTAAAGAGTGAGTATAAATACCCCTCCCAGATCCAGAAAGAGGCCACATACACTTAACCATGCGAGTGCAGGGCAAGAACCCTGTCCAAACCATGACAGTACCCCCCTCTTAATGGGGGACCACTGTACCCCCAGGCTTCTCCGGGTATCTTGCATGGAAGGCCAGCACTAGACGATCGGCATGCACCGAACTGGCCGAAACCCATGACCGATCCTCCAGAGAGTACCCCTTCCAGTGTATCAGATACTGGAGTCTCCGGCGCACCCATCGGGAGTCGATGAAGTGCCCTACTTCATACTCCAGCTGCCCCTCTACCAGCACTGGTGGAGCATTGGATGAGGAATCCTCTCACCGTCCCCACAGGCTTTAACAGGGACTTGTGGAAGACATCAGAAATTTTAAAGGAGGCGGGCAGCTTCAGTCGATAGGTTACTGGGTTAACGACTTCCACAACTTTATATGGGCCAATAAACTTGGGGCCCAGCTTCATAGAGGGTATCTTAAAGCTTGATATTGCGGGTGGATAGCCACACCTCCCCTACTACAAATGCTGGACCTGGCCCCCTCCTCCTGTCAGCAAACCGCTTATAGTTTTCCCGGGCCTTGGAAATATTCCTCTGAACCCCCCTCCAAAGAATTCTTAGATATTGTATCGCACCCTCAGCTCCAGGACAACCTGAATCCATGCGGGAAAACTCTCCAAAATGTGGGTTAAACCCATAGTTGATCTGAAAGGGAGACTTCTCAGTAGACTGACTCACACGACCGTTGAGTGCAAAGTCTGCCATGGGCAATACCTCACACCAGTCCTCCTGTCAGGAAGAGGCCAAGCATCTCAGAACCTGCTCCAACGATTGATTTGTGCGCTTTGTCTGTCCATTAGACTTCGGGTGATAGGCAGAGGAGAAGGACAACAAAATCCCCAGCTTTTTACAAAAAGCCCTCCAGAACCAGGCCAAAAACTGTACCCCTCTGTCTGACACCACATTCACAGGCACTCCATGCAAGTGAACTACATGCTGAATAAATAAGCCAGCCAGGGTTTCAGCAGATGGTAACACAGGGAGAGGTACAAAGTGGGCTTGTTTAAAAAACCTATCCACCACCACCCCTGGAAGGAGGAAGGTTTGTGATAAAATCCATGGACAAATGCGTCCATGGTCTATCCAGAAATGGCAAACGCACCAATTCCCCGGTCGGCCGTCCGGCCCTGAGAACTTGTAGAATGAGCGCACACCCCACATGCAGTCACAAATTTTTTAATGTCTCTTACCATAGAGGGCCACCAGAAACACCTCGCAAATGCCCCCCGGGTAGCTGCAATCCCAGGATGAGCATTCAACATAGAATTGTGAAATTCCTGCATAAGTCAGAGACGGAAATGTTCCGGTACAAACAATTTACCCGGGGGTTTACCACCAGGAGCCCGTGCCTGGGCCTCCAAAATCCCTCTCTGTATCTCAGATGAGATTTCGGCCACCACTACTCCTGGCTGAAGAATGGAGGAGGGAGGTTCTGGAGGGGACACAGATTCAAAGCTTAGGGATAAGGCATCAGCCGTGATGTTTTTAGATCCCAGGCGAAATGTGATGGTAAACTGAAATCAAGAAAACAAAAGTGCCCACCGAGCCTGTCTGGGGGTCAGTCTCTTGGCAGACTCGATATAGGCCAAATTTTTATGATCAGTGATGACTAGAGATGAGCGACTTTGCCTTTTTTAGGGTCGAGTCGGGTTTCATGAAACCCGACTTTCTCAAAAGTCGAATCGAACGAAATCGGCCGACTGTAGGGAAAAGTCGGGAAAAGTCATGAAACACGAAACCCAATGCAAGTCAATGGGGTGAAAAGTCGGCAGTGAGTGGAGGACTGTAAACACACCTGGCATAAGTTTTAACCCCAGAGGCGGCAAAATCTCCCTCTCTCTCTCTCTCTCTCTCTCTCTCTCTCCCTCTCCAGCTACGCTTCCGCTACGCTTCTCTCATTGGCTGAAAAAAGTCACGTGCAAGCATTCGGCGAAACCCGACTTTGACGCTTGGGTCGCTGACCGCATGGCCAACTTCACACTGTTGTCGGGTTTCGTTTCATGAAACCCGACTCTGGCGAAAGTCGGCGACTTTTGAATCTGACCGACCTGTTTCGTTCAACTCTAGTGATGACTGTAATGGGATGAATGGAAATGCCTCCATTCTTCAAAACCTAACTTACCGCCAACAAGTCCTTATTGCCGACATCGTAATTTCTCTCAGCAGAGGAAAATTTTTTAGAGAAGAAGGAGCAAGGCTTCAGGTTAGTAAGGGTAGAAGGGCCCTGAGGAAAAACTGCCCCCACCCCTACTTCCGAGGCGTAGACCTCCACGACAAAAGGCCTTGATGGGTCGGGTTGTGCCAACACAGGAGTTGAAGAAAAGCATTATTTTAACGTCATGAAAGAATTTTTTGCAGCTGCAGACCAATTTTTTGCATCAGCTCCCTTGAGAGTGAGGTCCATTAGAGGCTTTACCACCTGCGAGAAGCCCTTAATAACCTTCCTATAGAAATTAGCAAAGCCCAAAAATTGCTGCCACCCTTTTAAGTCAAGAGGCTGCACCCAATCCGTAACAGCCTGGACCTTCTTAGGATCCATGCGGAACCCCTCCCCTGACACAAACCCAGAAAGGATAATTCTTGCACGTAGAATGAGCATTTTTCCAACTTGGCATACAAATGATTCTCCCTCAGTCTCATGAGAACCATCCGCAAATGGTGCGAGTGAGATTGACTGTCCACCGAGTACACCAAAGTGTCATCCAAATAGATAACCACAAAACGACCAATTAAGAGAAAATTACATTAATAAAATTCTAAAAAACAGCAGGAGCGTTGGTGAGACCAAAGGGCATAACCAAGTTTTCGAACAGCCCTTCAGTCGTCAGGAATGCTGTTTTCCATTTGTCCCCTTCCCGGATTCATATAAGGTTATATGCCCCACATAAATCCAGTTTAGAGTTGGTTACATAGATCGGGAATTAGGGGAAGAGGGTATGTATTTTTCACAGTAATTTTGTTTAATTCCTGAAAGTCAAGGCACGGCTGCAAACCACCATCTTTTTTCTTAACAAAAAAAGAAGTTCACCGCCACAGGTGAAAAAAGAAGGCCGAATATGCCCTTTGCGGAGACTCTCGGTGATGTATTCCTTCATGGCTAGATGTTCTGGCCCGGACATATTGAACAGGCGAGCCTTGGGTAACTTGGCTCCAGTGACTAGATCAATGGCACAATCAAAGGGTCTATGTGGTGGTAGCGCCTCAGCCTCACTTTCGGAAAATACGTCTTTCAGGTACCCTGGAATATCTTCCAGATCGACAGACGACACTGACACAGATTTTACAGGGGTGACAAGAGGTGTCAGGTTACAACATAGACCGTTAGCTTACAACCCCACTGAATGATCTCCCCCGTGACCCAGTCAATGATAGGTTTGTGGCGTTGAAGCCAAGGCATACCCAGTACCAGTCCAGCAGGCAGATTATTCAGAACGAAACACCTTCATTTTTCCACATGAGTGGAACCCACTTTCAGAGAAAAGGTATCAGTCATGAAACAAATTCCTTCCCGGGTGAGAGGAAAGGAATCAATTGCCACAATTTTAACAGGATCTTTTAACCTGTCTGTCCCAATCTTATTAAGAGTCACAACTTGGGCATCAATCATATTAATAGTAGAACCACAGTCAATAAAGGCGGTAGTCACAGCCGGGCTCCCTGCAAGTTACAGTTCCACCTGAAGCAGAATTTTAGTAAGCGAGGAAAAAAGTACCTGGGAGTCTGGGCAACCTCCTCGATTGTTACCCAGACTCAGTCGATTTCCTGATGGCTTCACCGAAGAAGGGCAAGAGGGACAGTCCCTTCTCCAATGTCCAGAGGCTCCACAGTAAAAGCACAGTTGGTTGTTTCTACGGGGTCTCCTCTCTTTTTCCTTCAACGAGGTGGCACCAACCTTCATGGGCTCAGGACTAGATGCAGAGTCAATCAGGTTGGAGAATAAAGGGGTCTCCTGCAGCGTGACCCCTCTCGCCCGCAGCCTACGGTCCATGCGGACAGCCTGGATCATAGAGTCCTCCAAAGAGTGCGGTGGAGGATGAAGGGCCAGGTCATCTTTCAAACGTTCAGGTAGGCCTCTACAGAACAAACCCCGGAGGGCGGCATCATCCCAGGAAACCTCCGCTGCCCAGCATCTGAACTCAGAACAGAACCACTCGGCCGAGTGTTTCCACTGACATTCTCTCAGGGGTGATAGGGGGAAGGGAAAATGCCCAAGCCTGAGGGGAGCCCCTTAACAAAGACATAATGACCCCAACCCTCTGACTCTCATCCTCAGAGGAGCGTTGCCTTAACGAAAAGAAGAGTTTGCAACTTTTCTTAAAAACCTTAAATGTTTTTTTTATCCCCAGAGAAAAAGTCAGGCAATTTAACAGGTGGTTCAGGGGAGATTAAGGAAACATCTGTGGTACCCTCACCCCGGGCCCCAGAAGGAAAAGAACCCTGCACGGCGTCAGCAACCTCCTTCTGAACCTGTTGATGCGACTGAGCCAGGGTTCGGTGCTCCACAGACAGTTTTTGCATCATTTGAGTGAGGCTATTCACTTGCTCAGAGAGCATACAGCGGATCCATGACCAAAGTGCAAAACCTTGTTTAAATGTTCACGTCAGCTATAATGTCAGGATATCCAGAACTGACATCCAGTCAGTGTCAGGACCCTGAGAAATCCGCGATGCTGCAGTGGCTTACCAGGGTCCCTAGGGAGAGAAGCACGTCCCAGCGTGACGGCAAATTAGCAGGAACTGCACCATGTGACTACTAGGGGGCACAGCCGGCCGCAGGTCTCCCAGAGAGAGCAGGAGCAGAGAGAGATGCTGGCCCGAAAATAAAGACTCTACCAGCAGGTATAGCACCAACAGAAGCGCCGATGAGCACTAGACAAGAAGGATGTCAGGGACCGGCTATGGGTCACAACCATACGGACAGCAGAAGTCTCAGGGGTGTAGGCAGGAGAACCACCAGACATGTAGCCGAAGTCAGAAACCAGGAAAATAGACACACGGTACCGAATCAGCAGGCAAGCCCACAATGGGGACAGACCGGGTCAGAAGCCAAGATATCAAACACAGAAGCATGCACACTGCACAAGGCGCAAACGCACAGGGGTCACTTAAACTAAGCCAAGGGCAAAAGTATAGCTGACAGAGAACCCTGGTAAAGAGTGAGTATAAATACCCCTCCCAGATCCAGAAAGAGGCCACATATACTTAACCCTGCAAGTGCAGGGCAAGAACCCTGTTCAAACCATGACATATGTAGTAGAATTATTCACTTGCTATGAGAGTCGACCACCAGGCGGCACTCGCAGCAAGACGGCAGTGACAACCATAGAGGTCTCCTCTGGTTGTCATGTCTTTGAACTGGTGACTCTCGATCACGTGACGGGGTCACCGGTGGGCAGATTCACGGCCCGATGGCCAGAAGCACGAGTTAAATGCCGCTGTCAGCGTTTGAAAGCGGCATTTAATGGGTTAATAGCCATGGCTGGATCTCGATTCCACCCACGGCTATTCCAGGCACATGTCAGCTGTTCAAAACAGCTGACATGTCCCGGGAAAGATGTGGGCTCACCGTTGGAGCCCACAACAAAGGGAGGGAGTCCGACGTTGGCATACCATTACGCCTGAAGTCGGAAAGGGGTTAAACTTGGGAAAATCACAGAAATAAATGGGTTTCACATACTGCTGTACATGCTTTTTTCACTAAAATCACAGCAAAACCTGATATCTATGTTTTTTTTACTTCGTTTTTGCACTTACTCTTTGCTTTCTATTGGTAAAAAATTGCTGAAAAACGTGGCATGCTGTAGTTTTCAAAAACTCAGCAGTTTTCCAATTCAGTCAGGAAAGAAAACTAATGTGTGTGCATGAGATTTCTGAAATATCATAATTTTTGCTGGTACTGTAAAACACTGCTTAACCCCTTAATGTTTTATGACGGACACTGTCCATCATGGCGGGGTGTCAGGTCCTGCACCAGGACGGACTATGCCCCTCATGCATTTAAACTGTCACTGCGTGTAAACATGCAGAGATAGTTCAGTGCCCACAGTTGTCTGTGACAGCTGAGAGGCACCGGAAGTGGTGCAGGGACCCATGCTGTCGGTCCCGCACCCAGATCGCTGTGATCAGTCAGTCAATCTGTCTGACTGATCACAGCATAATCGCACAGGAGATCCTGAAATATCAGCATCTCCCGCCCGATCAGTGCGGCTTCTCAGCTCTGCCAGTGGCTGAGCGTCTGCACTAACAGCCAGGAGCGGTGTCAGAGCCGCCCCTCGCTGTTAACCCCCTAAATGGCTGTGATCGAGCTCGATCGCAGCATTCAGGAGGGATGCAGAGGGACGTGAGCTCCCTCTGCTTTCAGATCAGCATCCCCACGATGTCATCGCGAGGCCCAATCTTTGCCATGATGACCTGGAGTTGTCATGAAGACCCCAATGTCATTAAGCTACAGAAAGCCTCTGAGACCATGCTCAAAGCATAATTTCAGAAGCTTTCAGTATAGGTATAATGCACTGCAATGCTAGTGCATTGCAATGCATTATACCTTCATAGTGAAAAAAGTGAAAGTCCCATAAAGGGACTAGGTAAAAGGAAAAAAAAAATATGTAGAAAAAATATTACAAATTAATAATAGTAATAAAAATCCACTAATAAATACACATTTTATGTAAAAAAAATAAATAAAAAAGTACAGTCTATCTATCAATCTATTAAAGTTTCACACTAGTTAACCCCTTCAGTGAACTCTGTAAAAAAAAATAAAAGTAGCAAACAATGCTTTATCATCATATCGCTTGGAAAAAATGGAATTAAACGTGATCAAAAAGACGAATGTAAATAAAAATAGTATCACTGAAAACGCCATCTTGTCCCGCAAACAACAAGAATCCATACAGCTCCATTGGTGGAAAAATAAAAAAGTTATAGCTCTCAGAATAAAGCAATGCTAAAATAATTATTTTTTCTATAAAAGTTTTTATTGTGTAAAAGCGTCAAAACATGAAAAAATATAAATGTAGCATGTAGCTGTAATCATACCGACCCAAAGAATAAAGCGGCCTTATCAATTTTACCACAGGTAGAATGGAGAAAAAAAAACAAAAGAAACAAAACAATTCCTAAATTGCTGGTTTTGTTCATTCTGCCTCCACAACAATCGAAATAAAAAAGCGATCAAAAAAGTCATTTGCCCGAAAATGGTACCAATAAAAACGTCAGCTTGTCCAGCAAAAAAAACAAGCCCTCACATGACTCTGTGGGCCAAAATATGGAAAAATTATAGCTCTCAAAATATGGCAATGCAAAAACTTATTCTTGCAAAAAAAAAGGCTTTTAGTATGCGACAGAAGCCAAACTTAAAAAAAAGATATAAATCTGATATCGCTGTGATCGCACCAATCCGAAGAGTAAAATCACCTAATCACTTATACTGCACGAGGAACAGTGTAAGAAATAAATAAAATCAATTCTTCACCTGCTGTGGATTTGTTTATTCTGCCTCCCAAAGATCTCCGTAAGCCTTGGCACACATTTATCCTGGCGCACATTTATCCTGCGCGTTTATACCGGGGTTTCTGTGTAAATCTCTGAAATACGTGATTCAGACACAACCGACTGCGGAAGATTCCCTATAATGAGATAGTTGGAGGCACTGTGAGCGCCATAGGACCTGTGATCCAGCAATGTCTGTCTTTTTAGGCATGCATTAAAATGCGGTACACCATAGTTTTGTGCAAATCTGAAAGGAAGGACAACGCTAAACAGAGGCCAGATGGGGACCAGAGTAACTCTGCTGCCTCATGAATGGATCCATCGGGGGTTTCATCTGTCATGTAGCTCGGAGATTTAGATGGAAAACTCAAACTACATGCTCAGCGTAGAGCGCCGGATAAATGTCATCCCAAACTTTATGTAAAATGTTCCCAATAAAAGCTTCAACTCAATCAACAAAAAAAGCAAGTCCCCACTCAGGTCCATCATCTGTTAACAGAAATATAGGAGGCGTCCACGTTATTGGTAGCGCAAAGGCTCTGGAAAAGCAAAATGGCTCATTGCCCCAAAAAGAAATTCATCGAATTCTGCTCTCCCAAATCCAAATGCCCCTCTCCCTTCTGAACCCCAGTGTTCAAAAACCACCTTTAGCATTCACATTTGGCAGAGGTATAAATTTCAAATGAGGTCACTTGGGGGAGGGAATTCTGCTCTCCTACACTTAAGGGGCTATGTATATGGGGTCCGCAAACTATTCTTGTGTAATCTACGCTCCAGGAGGCATATAGCACTCCATCCATACCGAGACTCTCCGTATGGCTAAGCAGTACTGTGCAGCCACATATGGTGTATTTCTATATTCAGCAGAAATTGCGGGACAAATTCTGGTACCAATTTTACCCACTTCTTGTGTGAAAATGTTAAATCTGAGGCTAAAACAATATTTTTGTGGTAAAAATGTAATTATTATTCACTGCCCAATGATATAAAATTCTGTGACACACCCTTGGTGTCAATATGATCATTACACCCCTAGATTAATTAATTGAGAGGTGTAGTGTGTATAATGGGGTCATTTATTGGGTGTTCTACTGTTCTGGCACCTCACAGGGCCCTCCCAGTGGGTCATGGCACACTCAAAACATAATAGTAAAATCTGCACTGTAAGGGCTCATCCCCATTTGCGAGAAAAAAAACGGTCCGTTTTCTGGATGAAAAAAACGGACCGATTCTATGCAATTGTCATGCGAGTGTCATGCGATTTCAGTATTATTTTTCAATATGACATGCGTATGCAATGCGATTTTAACATGAGGTTTTACATAGAGCAGTTCTCTCCATGTAAAAACTCATGTTAAAATAGCATTGTAAACTAACACTGTACACATAGTTGAAAAAAAAAAAAACCTTCAAAACACACACACACACACACACACACACATAATATTATGTATTATTTTACAAAAGCCGACAAATTTATTAACGGCTATTCTGCCATCTTTCTCTCTCATATATACGTTAATAAATTTGTCGGCTTTTGTAAAATAATTGCAAAAGCCGACAGGATATGAGACATGGTTTACATATAGTAAACCATTTTATTTCATTTAGTTTTTTATATGTACATATATACACATAGAGTACATATATATATATATATATATATATATACACATGTCAGTGACACACACATACTGTATATATATATTATATATATATGTAACATATAATATATATATGATATATATATATATATATATATATATAATATACTAGCTGAAGAGCCCGGCGTTACCTGGGCATAGTAACCAACTGTGGTTAGTTATAACAAATTATAATGATTATATTGCACATAAAAACCGTGCATCTAATCCTATCATGTGTGATACTGACTGCAGAGCAGTGTATCTAATCCTCTCCTGTGTGATACTGACTGCTTAGCCGTGTATCTAATACTATTCTGTGTGATACTGTGTGCTGAGCTGCGTATCTAATCCTATCCTGTGTGATACTGACTGCTGAGCAGTGTATCTAATCCTATCCTGTGTGATACTGCGCTCCCCCTGCAGTCTGTGTCAGAGGGTGGTCTTTGTTGGCACGGTAATAAATTGTGTTATTTTCAGCTTTACAGATGGACGATAACACCATAGAAATTATAAGAATAATAGACCTCAGTTACCACAACTGTCTACAAAGAAAACTGTTGCTGATAGCAACCAATCACAGCTCATTTTTTATCTTTTAAACAGCTCTGGGACAGCGTGGCGAGTTTTGAGTGGTGACTTTTGTGTTTCGACTTTTATGTGGTGAGGTTGGTGTATGAGGAAAGGTTGCAGGATTTGGGAATGTTTAGTTTGCAAAAGAGAAGACTGAGAGGAGACTTAATAGCTGTCTACGAATATCTAAAGGGCTGTCACATTGTAGAAGGATCAACTTTATTCTCATTTGCACAAGGAAAGACTAGAAGCAATGGGATGAAACTGAATGGGAAGAGACACAGATTAGATATTAGA